>NC_092608.1:5091666-5727500 GCF_047663525.1 Anas platyrhynchos | reverse complement strand
TAATGGAATTTTCATCATCCTTGAAAACCAACAAGATTTTTACCCTTTTGTTTGGTTAATAATGGATTAAAAAAACGAAAGAGTGTGCATAATGCAGTGCAGAGGAAGGAACTGTGAAGGTCAGTGAAATGGTGCTAAGTGGAGAAGACATAACAGTTGTTTTTTTCCCAGAGAAGACACAAAGTGTTCACTGTGGGTCACAATGAGACAGTTAAGTTGTAAAACTTAAAAAGATTTTCTGTGGAAGGGTGAGTTTGATTTCAGAGTCATTTGATAAGCCTGAATGACAGCATGATGGTTGATGATGCACATTAAAAGCTTCCCAGTAGGAGGAGTATGGAGATAAAGAATACTGGATAATTTTTATTCATTTATTTATTTATTTTTAAATAGAAAAGCTTCTGTAAGATCTCTGTCCCCTTAAAGACAGTTGTCTTTCATGGAAGGTTTTATTCCATGGTGGGGCAAACAAACTCTCAGAACAAAGAATATCTTGAAAAAACAGAAGTCTAACTTGGTCTTGAATGTGTTGTTCAAAGAATTCAAGGAAATCGCACATCTGAGGTGTATGCTATTATCTTCTAGTTTCTACTTGCATGTATTTGTTCCACAGAATCCTTTTTACCTTCTTGAATTTTACAAAAAAACATTTGATAAGCCTGAAGTTCTCTAAAACGGGAATTGAAGAAGGCAGAGGAAGAAGAAGAGAGTTTGTTAGGAATCTGACAGAAGTAATTAAGAAAAATATGATAGAAAGCAAAAAAGGTACTGAATAAAGGGGAAGGATGATTATTGGTTAAATATCTTTTGTGCATAACACTTCAAAGCTTTGAATTTAGTCCAAGGAAATTTGCCATTATCCTTCCTTCCTTCGTTCCTTCCTCCCTTCCTTCCTTCCTTCCTTCCTTCTGTCCATCCATCCATCAAGTCACCTTTGAGATTTGCGTTTTCTGCTGTGGTGGGAGCTGGAAATCTTACAAAAATACTCACCAATTTCTAACGTATGGAAGGGCTTTCTTCTACTTTCAAAGCTTGTGTTCTGTATCACATTCTATCTTTCCTATAAATGCATTTTTTTTTCCTGCCTTGTCTCTTAACCTAATTTTTCCAATGATACTGCTTGAAACTCTGGGCTCATCCAGCAGAAGGTTGTGGGCGTCCATTACCTGCAGAACTGAGTTCCAGAAATGCTGCAGTTTCATCATTTAAGTACAACAAGCTTTGATGGAATAAGTTTTTGGTGAAAGGTGCTGTTTAGAGTGCATGACACTACAAAAGAAATTTCTCGAGTCCTTCTGAGCATCTCATCTTGAAGGTAATGGATTCAGTTAAAATGCACATAGCAAAAGCAAATGCAAAAGGTCTGCAGTCAACATATTAGAGTGCTTTGTAGAAATCTGCTGCTGATTTTTACTTCCTGTGAACATGCTTTGGGCAGCTGTGCCTCGTTTGCTAATGACTAATGCATTTTTAACATGACTTTTAATTAGTGCTTGAGTATTCCTCAGTGTGACAGAGTGTCTCCTTTCCATCATCTTACCCTTGTTTCTTTCCTTTTTTTTTTTTTTTTTTTTTTTGTCTTCTTGGTAGTTTATTTGGAAAAAAACATTTCAGGAAGTTGTGCAGAGTTTCTGGGACTGCAAGAAACATTGTCTGCTTTTCATGCTAGATGCAATGGTGCTTTCTCAACCTTGTGTGGTTAACAAATACTCCATTTAAGTTCCCCACTATCCATTGCATGAATGAAAGGTTCTGCTGCCCTTTTTATTAAAACAGTATTAGATAGACCTGAAGCAATTTACTGAGAAGTTTTTGACTGATCATTCTTATTTGCACACTGACATTTCCAGAGAGACTTGAAAAATTCATTCAGGATTGGCCAGAGATGGAATTTCCAGTAGGTTTTTACTCTCTTTGATAAATGAAGGCAATATATGTTTTGAGTAAGATGAGCTATAGAGGAGGACTGCAAAGCCTATGTGACAACATGAAGGCCATATCTAGGACCGTGTTTTCCTCCTCATTTAATCAATTTTTGCTCCACTTTGGAAAGTTTTGTACACAAGGTTACAGATCCTTAAGAGACCCAGAGCATTTTTTGAGTGCCAGTATTGGTACAGATTCTATTTAGCTACTTTTAGGACTTCTGTAGCTGGTACCTCCCCAGTACGGACGGATAGTTAAACTGTGGTAAAGTGCTGTGTTTCCATTCAAGGACTGTCCATGCAAAGAGTAGGAGGGAAGGATGGTAGTGAGAGGAGAGGCAGGAAAAAAGCTAAGAGCAGGAGACGATGAGACTGTAATCAGCCTTCTGGAGCTGGGTGCTTGAACTGAATTCAGTACAAAAAGCAGTAGTTGTGAGATTCAGAAGTGAATCAGTGCAGTGAGAATGGAATGATTTTTGTAAGCCTGTTTAGAAAGGCTGTGCCCGAGGTGATCATCTCTTGGTTCTCCACGTCCTTTTATAATTCCATTCCAATCCAAGATATGCTACTAAATAAATTTATTCTGTAAATAAATAAATAAAACCCACAACATCACGCCTCTGTAGTCCAGGCCTTTAGAGTAGCCCTTAGGGGCTCACTGAAGATGGTAAACATTGTCTTCAAAACACAGCATCCTAATTATATGTAAGTACAAGCTTCATTTCACCTTCTAACCTAACTAAAAGCTGGTAAAACAACTCAGCTTTTTGTGAGTCCTCTTGACTTACCATTCTTTATCAGTACCTATGTTCATCTGCTATGTAGACAAGGCTGCCTTAATTTCATGTACTAATATAGAACCAGAGCAAGCTTCTGCTAATCAGGACAGACTGTTCTGTCCATTACAGCTCAGTTCTTCCCGGGATATCATGCACATGCTAGCACATCACTAGTACAGAACATAATATCCAGTTTTTGGAAAGGAACTAAAAGCCCTAAAAATGCCCATTCAGCAGCTTTTATTCTGTTCATGCAGAAACTCCTAAGATAAATAAGTATACCTAACAAGTGCAACAGATCTGTTTCTATATATATGTATATATATATATAAATACATAAGGTGATATCCAAGGCATTTTCAGTAAAATGATCTGGCTGCCACTGCCTTTTCGCTGTTTCTTCCATCCTAAGGTTTTTTGGAGTACTTCCATCTGTCAGGATTTCAAGATGTGAGGACAGTTTGCAGTGTGGCACCTAATGTTAAACTTGACAGTTTGCTTCAATGGCTAAATATAAAGTACCTTCTGATGTTAAACTAGGAGACTCTAGGGCATTTGGCCATTAAAAAAATTTATTTAGAGGTCTAAATATAGGCTTCAGGTTTTTTTAAGCCTTACTTTTCTGATAGCTTGAGGCTAATTTTAATGAAATTCCATATCTCTTCAGAAGCAAAGCCTCTCTCACTGCTTATTAATAGATCTAATACATTAGTGATGATGTTTAAGTCGACTAAAGAGAACTATAGCTGGAGGGAAAATACCATACAAGAAATAAAACACCACACTTAAACATTTCAAGTCCGTGTAAACTACATTCAGTGCCATGGGAGAACAGCTGAATTCCACCCAAAAAGGCAAATATCAATTTTATTTTTCCTAAAATATTTGAGTAGCATATTATAGTGCTCTTACAGTTACTGGAATGAACACATTTACATTAAACACATTTATGGCTTGTTTCATACATTGCTCTGCATGTATTCCTACATGTATCAGTGTATGTATGAGTGGGCATTTTCATAATCTCATACTAGTGTGCATTGCTGTACATTGTTAGATTATACATAATTATATAGATATTTCTTTTAATAGTTGTATTATGTGAAGTCTACAAATACCCAATAGAATTGGGGCTTCCCTTTCTTTTTCTTTTTTTAAACTCAACCTCCAAAATAGAGCAAGATTTCCCAGTTACAGACGGTTAACAGGCAAAGCCCACAATATTGAAGTAATACTGAATTTTGGAAGTTGTCCAATAAAAGGTACAGTTAGCATAGGTATTAAGAAATCATGACACAAGGAGTCCTGCAAATAGTTAGGTCGACCTGTGTAAGTGATATGTGCTGCCGCTTGTCTTCAGCCAGTGGAATATAAAACAAAGGCACAACTCACAATGCAGTCAAAATATCAGCCAAACAAAAGACCATACAAAACAAGCAAAGCAAAACAAAACCAAATCCCCTGCTTCTCCCTTTAAAAATTATGGCTCTAGAGCTCCAACAACTTCACACTCCCCACGTAACTTAGATATCTATTCCTCTGGGAACAGACCCATATTTCAACCCATTTTTTCAGTATTTAGAGACCAGCCTATGCAGAATCTAGCACCTGGCCCTTGACTAGGATTTCAAAGCATTCCCTTTTTAAAAGCAAACAATTCATTACAGCCTGGCAGTGTAGTGCATCTGCTTCTTCAGAGGACAGAGCAGAAAGTAAGAGCGCGTGACATTGTCCTTGAGACAGCTGGAGTTTTTACAGATAATGTGCTGGCCCTGACCAAAATAACAAGCTGTATATTTATAACGTGCTCACACTTGTTATTTCATTTACAGATTTGTTTGGTATGAAGAAGCAACTCTTTGAACATGTTGTGGGAGCAATGAGATATATATATAACTATCATCAAAGGTTTTCTTGCTGCAATAAATATTGAACCTCCTTGTGATACCCTTTATAAGAAGCTTGACTGATTTTTTAAAAGAATAAATAAACAGGTTGTACTGAATTAAAAGTGCATCTATATAACAGAAAATGATATAATTCAAGTAGTCAAAATGTGTGAAAGCCGACCCCTAAGGTTAAATGGCACTGTCCTCCTCTGCAAGTCTTGTGTGGAGGGTGCTCGTGTAGAGGGTGTGTGATAACCTGGGATTACTTTCAGATTACTTTCTGCCTAAGCAAAGAACAAAACTGGCCATGTTGCTAGGCACGAATGTAACAGGAGAGGTGGAGCACGTAACATCAGTGCTGCACACACTGTATGCCCATTTCTTAAGGCCAACCTACTGTTAGTAACACAAAGAAAGTTCCATACTGCTCTGGAAGGAAGCAGCTGAAATGGCATTGTTTGTGTGTTGTGCTAGGCAGACGTGCCCTGACCTTCACATTGTGGTGTTTTCAGGTAAGCAATTGGAAGCTCTGGTCTAATACTGGCTGCATTAGCTTTAGGAGGAGAAATTCCTCGTGTCACTAGAAATAAAGCTGCTAAGCTTGCTACTATTACAAATACAGGCCCTTCCAAGTACTCCAAATTCTCTTTGGGGTCAAAATAAAAGGTTCTGTTAACTGTATCAGTGTTTGCAATAGTGTCACAACACAGCTGAAATACCTCCAGAAGAAACAAAAAACCAAACCAACGTTCACTGAGCAGGATGGAATGATTGATGTTCCTCTCTCCCTCCGTCACTGCTGTGTTTCCACTGCGCTCTGCAGTCCTTCTGGGTTTCCAGGATGATTTCCAGTATGATTTTAGCAGACTGCTTTGTGCGTGGATAGAAGTCAGTTCATTCATGTCTTGGGCAAATGGTGCATACGCAGGGTGGGTGAAGCATTAGCTGGGATCTAGCAAGGCCTCTCTACCGACCCCTGGTTTATGATGTTGTGTTTTGCCTATTGGCATCTACTGTTTTCAATGACTAAGACTTCTGAAAAACAAACAAACAAACAAACAAACAAATCCTCAAGGCTAAGCTAGCACCTTGGAGTGTTGAAAAATAAAGCAAGTAGAAAAATTGTATCTTATCTATTTGGTTTGAGAACATGACCTAGATTTCAGTACCGATTGCTACATGGAGAGAGAAGAGCTTTTTTATATCTCTCCATTGTATAATCAGACTCAAAATCAGTACAGTACACTGATTCTCCTAGCAAGAAATATCCTCTCAGTGACTTGGTATGTTGGCAATTCTCTTCGGTTTGTATTCTGTGTGCTGTGATGTTAGGTGAAAGCATCGGGGAAGAGGAATAGAGCTCAGAGCCTACAGGTTCCATTTAGGTCTGTGGCAAAACTGCTGCTGGTAACGCTGATGAACAATTGGGCTCTTTTCCCTCTAGGATCATGAGCAGATGCTGCAGCAGCAAGTTATTTCTAGAGGCAAGGGCTGCAGTAAGTAGAGCTGTTGAGAATGCTAGTTGTTTTTTTGTTTGCTTGGTTTTAATTTTGTTTTTCCTCTCTCTCTCTCTCTCTATAATATATTGTTTTTCTGCCTTCCTTGTGAAAGCTTAGATTTCCTACTCCAGCTCATCAAGGCCACTGCAGCACAGAGATAATTTTAAAAGCTGGCAGATGAGGACACCAGAGAATTTCTTTCACAAAGTAGAATTGTTTATGGTCACCTGTGCAATCTTTCTTTAGACACGCTGAGGACACAGCTCAGCTGTTATGAAAATAGCAGTGCTGATAAGAACTCAGCAGTTATTAATGGTTTGTTTTACAAAATGAAGGTTTTTGGTGTTTGTTTTTTTTTTATGCTTGCTACAAGTGAAATGGAATTTTAGATGGCATATTCACTTAGACCAGGCTTTTCAGCCAAAATATTGCTATGTTCTTTTCCTGTTAGCAAGGAACTCCTCTTCAAACAATTTTTCAATAGGATACACTAATTTTCTTGCTGTTTCTATGCAATAGCAGTAACTGCTTTGATTACCCACTTCAATTTATTGAAAACTGTTCCCTTTTTTAAAAGCTAACTGGAAAGACACAGGTCTTGGAGTCGAAGGCTATGGCTTTTCTCTCCTCCCTTATTTCTTATGGCTTTAAATAGGAAAAGTGCCCATTTGTGTCCTCTTTTGTTTGTCACTCCGGGTCTTCCCCCGGAGTTGCTGTTCTGAAGTCTAGATGAAAAGAAAATAGGGACTCGGTGCCAACAGCTCTAACTTCTGGTTTGTACAAAGAGCTCTATCACAAGCTACAGAGTGCAGGAGTGTGTACTTCCTCTCACCATCTGTGCAGTCACAGGCACACTCCAGTGCTCCACTGTGTCAGCCTGTGCACAAGGCACGGTGTGTGTGAACACCGCAGGTTCCAGATTTCCAAAAGGCTCGGAGAGTGTTTGAAACCGGGTGGCTCCTCTCCTTTGCAGGCCAGTTCCACAGACAAGAGGTTTCAGAGGTCTGCAGAGCAAGTTGCCTCGCCATCTGCCACGCAGCAGCAGTGTGCTCCAGGCTCAGGGAAAAAATGTCGCCTGTATTCAGGTGGCAATTTGCCTAGAGGAAGCCGTTCAGCCTCGGGCATGCTGACTGTTGTCCTGTTCTGCTGGCAGCTTTCATTAGGTTGTGGGTGAGAAAAGAAGGAAAGCAACAGAACTTTAAGCAGATAAGGCAGATACACGATGGCTTTTAGAGATTAAAATTTCATACAATCAGCATTGATACCGGGTCAAATAAGTCAGGGTGATGCATCAAATGGATCCCCAGCTGACTTGGCTAAATCTTCCTCTCGAATTAACATAACAGCTAGGCTGGATCCAGATCGCTAGTCAGATCTGTATCACAAGTGCCAAGAGCCTGGGTTTTGTAATAAAACATAATACACCACAGCAACTCAAGCACAAGAAAAAGTGGAATTTGTAAAAAGCAGAAGAAACCTTATTCCACATCCTCTCTGCAAAGTGGCACAGCTGTGCAATGGAAACACCGAGTACAGTGAGTGCTCACAGCAATGCAGAGTCTGAAACCGGGATCCCATTTTGTGATCATCAGCAGACAGTAAGTGTGTGTGTCAGGGAAACCAGCAGCAGCTCGCATGTCATTAATACGCACTTCTTGTACATCCTCCATACATTCATATACTCAATAGCAAGATAAAAGCTATCTTGCTGACTGTGATACAGACTTCATTCACTTCACTACTTGTTCCATTCCAGCCCATTAAAATACTCTCCTTATTTTCCTTGGTGTGAATGAAGAGGGAATCGAAGGCCTTTACTGCCTACTACCAAATTATATTCTCAGCATTGCTTAAATTTTGATTTTTTTTTACTTTTACTATGAAGAACCCACCTGTAGGCATTCTTCAGTAGTGCATGAAGGAATAATATCTGTTAGTCTGTGTATCTTATAAAAGTGTTGGAGAGAAAAGGTTGAAATCAGGTCAGAGTCAAACAAGCATCCTCTAAGCCTAAGATTTTTTTTATTTTTTTTTGAGCAGGAGAAAAAGACAACTGTAGTTTTGTGCATGGAAAACAAATAGTGTAGAAGGCACTTAAATGTGGAAGGAAACTCAGTGTCCCTTTTATCCTGTGTTGGAGTCTGAATTTGTGTTCAGAAATTAGTAGAGAAATACTTCTGAGTCTCCAGGCATACTGGGTGCAACATTCACACTTTTAAATCCTCAAAATCAGAGCCCCAGGTCATACCTCATGGAAGAGTAAGGGTGAAAATATTGTAATCTCTTGAGGGGGTGCTCAAGAGGGCTATGTAATGGCTTTTAGATAGTGTCAGATTTTGTTCAAATTTTTCCTGAATTTCATACAAATTCATAAACCTGGAATTAACCCTTAAAGTCTTTCTTCAGACATTCAGTATCTGTCCAGAGCAACAGAAGGATTCATCAATATTCCTCTGATTTGTTTCCCTCTCCTCTTCTTTGCAGGTCTCCATGAAATCCAGTGCTCCCTGCCTGTAGAAAATAGAAGAATCTTTCTGAATGAATTATCTGAGGTCAGCTTTAGTGAATGCAAATTTAGTTTGTCATTGACGGACCTTTTTATCATCATCTTCTCTGGAGTCGCAGTCTCCATTGCTGCAATTCTATCAAGCTTCTTCCTAGCAACTCTAGTACACTGCTTCCAAAGATGTGCTCCCAGTAAAGATGACGATGATGATGAAGACGACAGTGAGGACTGAACTTAGTCTATATACTTAAATCTCCTTGGTTTGTAAGTTACTAGATCATCAGCCAATGTCTAGGAAGAAAACTAGACTAAAAGCTTTAAGTATGAATTAGATGAAGCCAATGTTTAAGGTTGCATTCTAATTTTGTGAAGGTCAAAGGTAGGAATTGCCGTTTGCATCTGAGGCTGTTAGTTTTACTTGCATATGTATCCTGATGCAATGAGATCAGACTAATTTCTATGAACCTTAATCAAACAGTGCATTTCAATTTGAAGGCTGGAAGAAAAAGGAAGAAAGGGAGGAAGAAAATCTAGTGTTTTAAAAAGACTAACAGCTTCCACATTGTCCATCCGGTCAGATGCAGATTCCTCCAAGCACTTAATAGCTTGTTTCAAATGCACTTTGAAAAGAACTGACTAGATGGAGGCATTTCAGCTGGAAATGTGGAAGCAAATTAAAACCGTCTTTCCCAGGACTAAGCAGTGGGAGATTCTAATAACTCACACAATATTCCAAGTAACAAAATGCAATTAAAACAATTCCTAGAACTGTAGAAAGCATAGGAAGGTTGGCATTTTCTCTCTATAATTGTTCTCTCTAAACATTCATTCTTCTTTTAATGGCACAGTTGCAGGCATCATTGAGCCAAAACTCCTTCTCTATAGATGAAGTATGGTTCTAGATCTGAGTCATCCAATGCAGCTGCCTGGCACCTCTTTGATTATGGCACAAATACTGACTACAAGATTCTTTTGCATTTTCAGACACATTGAAGTAAAGGAATTCCTATCCCTGTAATGCTAGGCCCAAGGAACTGTTGCAGTATTCAGTCTGTTTAGTTATTTTAAAGCACTAAGGGCTGTATTCTGCTCCTGCTTATACTAGAGTAACACAACTGAAGTGAACACCGTGATCCAAACTGGCAACTGTATAAACAAGAGTGGAATCTGGCCCAAAATATTTCTGACTATTATAGATTTGTCAAAACTTGAGCTCTTCTATATAACGGTAGATATTTTTGTTAAAATGAAAAGAGACATTTATTACAAGTGATTTTTGGAATAGTGCCGGACAGCTTTTTAGGATAAGTATATTTTTAAAATATTTGTAATGGAAATATTTTTTTAAAGCTCTGTGTATTTGAAGTATTATCTAGAATAGCCATGAGGGCTTACTTACACTACAAAATAACATAGTAATAGCAACCTAAGGACTGTATGCTATTATAAAAAATAGAACTGATAAAAAGTAGCATCTATTTAACTACTGTAAATGCTATCCTTTCTTAAAATCATTCTGGTTATAATATTGCCTTGCTCAGTCAACATGAATGGACTTTATGGACAGTTGGTTCCAAATCTCTTGTATCTGTCACACTGATTGTTCAGGCAGACAGGAGTGAATACACTGTGTGTGCTGAGGGGTACTATGGTCCAGTAGATGGGGTACAAGATTAGGACTCAGGACACCTGGGTATTGTCCCTGTCTAACAGTGACCGGCTCGAAGACTTTCAGCAAATCACTTTTTCTGTCTGTGCCTCCATTTTCCTACCTATGAAATGAAGATCATAAGAACTATTTATCTTTTTTTAAGTGCTTTGAGATATACAAGGGGGAGGGAGGCACTGTACTGGGGCTGTGTGTAATGATTATGTATGTAAGGCTGATGCAAAAGTTACATGACAGATCTAATGGGATCTCACATCAGCACGACTTAGCTGTGGAGTCGTGACATCAATGGAGTTACTCCACTGGCTAACACAACTGGAATGGAGTTTGCACCATGCTGAGGTTAAAACCAGCACAAGGGTGTTTACTTCTGTTAGCTCTACAGCTTATTCAATGTGACTTAATGCTACCATTGTTAGGATTATTTCTAAAAACACAATGGAATGGAATTAAGTGGGACAGCAAGAGGAGATTCTGTATCAATACTGTCTTATGTTATTCTTATTCTTTCAAAAGAAATGAAATGACATGACTTTCACTGTGTAGTGCCATGTTTAAAAATAACACAAATATATTTCTAATTTCATCATGGGCTTTCATGTTTATTTGTATGTAAAAACAGTAAAAGAGGGGTTTTGCAGCATGGTTGGAAACATACAACTTGTTGCCTGGTGCAGTTCATGCAGTACGCTCCCTTTGCAACAAATATGGATATGTTATCAACAGTTTTATATTTAGAGCTGTGCAAATGGTTCAGTGGTGGAATAAGAAACTGGGTCACACCTTTCTGTTGGCAAGTTTTATTACGGGCTCAAAGCTTGCATCCAATTGGCAAAACGATCTGTCCTACCAAACTTTCCACTGAGATGTCAGTGAATGTTTCAGCAAATTTCTACCCATACTTTAGACACAAATTTATGGTGCTTTTTTTTCATTATCCTGTAAGGTTGACTAATTTTGCAGAGGTCTTATCTCAAACTCAACTATTTTGACTGGGTTCTGCTCTTACTTGCAGGTTCATCCTACCATGATGCCTCAAAATGAAGATCTAGATTTGTGTAGAGTTTGTAGCATTTTGTTCAACCCAACATAAAGCCCTGAAAGCACTGATTTTATTTGGATCTTAGCACCCCTCAGAACAGCAAGGAACAGAGCAAGCTGACACCCACATAATCCAGTGCAAACTGAAGAGCAAGGCTTAGGAAAGCTTTATTTATGAAGCTGCCTTTCTGGACGCTCCATCACATCAAAGTAATTTTGCACAGTATGTTTGTTTGTTGTTTTTTTTTTGTTTTTTTTTTCCCGTATATGAAGTTTTAATGATGTCTCCCCTACTAAGTAATGTATAATTCATAAGTATTGAACTCTTCCAGTTAGCAATATTTATTTATTGTAGGCATCAGCTGTAACATACTATTAATATTGATTTTCCATATTTCTAATTACTAGTAAATGAGTCAGAACTTGGATTTAGTTCCTATTGGGATTTTTGTTATTTTATGTTATTTTATGTGATCTTCAGAGCAAAACATTCCCCAGCAAAACATTAAAAGTAAATTTCACCATGAATAGAACTTTTGAAAAAGTGGCCTGAAGGTTGCATTATTATTGCAATCTGAGCTCCACAAAGGTGGTAGCTTGGAGGTAATCCCATCTCCAGCTTTGTGGACATGAGAAGTCTTCTCATGTAGGGATCTTTCTATGGATGGGATCCAGTGAGTATGTCATCTTCTCAGACTGCAGTAACTCCCATTAAGATGAGTGAAGTTGCACTTTTTAAGTGTAAAAGCTGAATTTAGCTTCCCGTGCAATGCATTGCTAGCTCAGGAAACACTGTCTATACATTGTTATAAACGTGCAGTAGCAAGTTCATCTTCCTTGACAGTCTTCTTTCTAAAATGGTTTTTAAAATAATTTTTGTGTTGGTATCTCCCACCGTCAGAAGTGAGCAGGCATTCTACCTGCTTCAAGGAGAAGGAAAGATACTATGCATGACCCAAATAAAATGTTGCCGGCTCAGAGAGCCAGGAAGCAGCTGTCACATTGCCTGCAGATATGTCTCCTTGATGAAATGCTGGATCTTGGTATGCGTGAGAATCCAAGAAATGTGCAAGAAAGCAAATCTGCATAATGTAATTGAGATACAGACTGACTTTCTAGAAGCATGCACATTGGTTTAAGAAAATGTCTAATCCACAGAATATTAAAATGAAGATCACCTGAAGCGACTGTCCAAACCTAGCATTTCATCCTCAGTCAGCCAGTATCTTTCTGAGGCAGCTTCATCCCTGCTGTGATTCTCACTCAGATGTGAATATTAATGGGTCAATTTTTGGAGCAGCATAAAAATACATAAGAAGTACCTCGAAGGGATGGAAGCTCTTAAAGAGGAGCATACTGCTTGTCTCCCTCAGATGCATACTGCAGGGTGAGCCACTGTACACTGACAGCTAAAATTTAGCCCAGCATACTTAGAGAAAACGGTCTTGTCTGTTGGCTGTGTGAAGCACTGTGTGTGCAATCACCTACAAATGTGGATAGGATTCAACGTGCTTGTGTAGTAGGGAGAGGGTGTGTGTGTATCACAATACTAGAGCTTGCTGTAACTATCACCCCTGTAGACAGCCTCAGTGGAACAGCTGATGCCTGATAGGGATGCTGAGCCTGAGACAGTCCTTCATCCCCAGCGGAGGCCCCTCTGTACTGGCTTTCAAACCCGTGGGAGCAGCTCTGTGCAGGACCTTTTACTGATTCAGCATGTGCTGTCTGCCTACTACGTGAGTAAATGAATTTAGTTTCCGAGGGTGCTAGCTGGCACGCTCCTGACTTAAGTCCGTGTCCCCCAGAATAAAGGAGCAGGGTTTTGGGCAGTTTCTGAATCCCACCGTTCTTCAATGTACCGCTGGCCGATGTTACTCTTTGTGGTGTGACCTGTTTTTACTGACATCTAGTGGCAACCGAGACGCTTTACTGTGGAGGTAAGTCGTGATTCGTTGTGGTGAGGGTGTCATTGAAATGCTAAATCCTCGCATACATTTTCCATAAAGAAACCAGAAATATACAGTAGGTAATCAAATTTCTTGGTGTAGAGTAGGATCTGCCATAGACTCTGAGTACCAAGCAGCCTGTAACACACACAGGTCACCAGAAATTTATTTCATGTCCCACCTGTTAATGTTGGAGCAATGCAACCATGTCATAGAATTTCAGAAAGTAATGACAGAATAACCTCAAATACATCATCTAGCATCATCCAGTGATAAGTTAAGCATTGTAATAAAAATACTTCAGTTGCTAATAAGATTCCTACTCTCATCTTGCCACCTTCTTCTCCCATTGTGTCTTGTCTTCTGTATCTTCATATCTTGTCTGTACCTGGAACAACAGAAGCCCAGCCTGGTACTGTTGCTGCATGGTACAGCAACACAAATCACCAACAATAGCCAGCAGACTAGGAAGAACACAGTTTTGTTTATACTCACCAATCATCCATGTATGACTGCAAAGAGTTAGCAGGAAAAACCTATTGATTTTAAACTGACAGAAGGCAACAGGAGAGCTTCTGTTGCAAAGCAGAATGCCCATATTATGATGCGTCTCTCCAGTTCCCATCAGCTCTCACACCCCACCCAGAGCTCCACGAAGCTGTGTGGAATCGTGTAACATTGGGTTAGCACACATAATGTGCTTTTTTGCAGTTGTCAAAAAACATACAAGTAAACACTTCAGAGCAGGATTCTACTGTTGTTTTTGTGGGAAGTGAAAAGTTTGCAGGGAGGTTAGCAGCAAATAAGGAGTGAAGAAGGTTGGGTTAGAGTTGTTCAGTAGAGTCAAGTTTGCTTCAAAACAGCATTGGTTTGATTGGAGAGCTGCTTTCTCTCCAATTTCTGCTAGTAGTGGTGAGTTCTAAAGGTTAGCCAGTTCATGCCCAGGTATGAAATAAAACAGCATTTTAAAGAGTATTTCACACAGAAATGGATGCTGATAGAGTTTTTAAAGTTCACTGCTCACAGGTGAAGCACCAATTGCCTTTTTGAAGGCTTTAATTTGAAACTGCAATGTGATGTGTGAAGTAATAGGCTGTACAAAAATCGGTCATCTGATCAACCCAGAACTGAAAGTAAGAAACATCTGTAGAGACGATGATGCTAGCAAGACATGCTTCAAGTGTTTCAGCAATATGTGAGGTCACTCCTCCAAGCTTACATCACTGGAATGTCGTGCTTGGACACTGACAATTCCTTTTTTTTTTTTTCCTCCTGGTCATGCTACTCACCGTGAGATAAGGAAAGCACAAGATAGGTATTGTACACCACCTTCCAAGCTCCCCTATGCTTGGAGAGTGAGCCAAAAAATAATTGAGCAGTAAATCCATCTTTGTGACCTTTGCTTAAAATCTAAATGTGATACAATCCAGCTAACTAACATACCCAGGCATAGCTCAGTGGTGTTGTGCAGTGCTTTTGCTCTTTAATTAGTGTGGAAAGACTTTACAGCAGAAATAATGTGTAGTCTTCATGGTATTTAACAGGGAATTAAATGACTGTGAACACATTTGACAAACAGTCCTAGTCTATTTTTGCCCACCAATTTTTCTCAAATTGAGTAAGTGTCGCTCTCTTAAGAGTAGATTAGGTTTGCAATTTGCAGTGGGTTAAAGTATTACTCTTTATCCTTTGAAGATCTGGCTTCAAATGTGAATTTGGGTCACAGGAGGAAATGACCAGAATAAATCCCTTAAAGGTCATTTTGGTCAGTTGGGCAAATGCATAGAGATGTCCTTATTAACAATATAAACAGTATACTTGAAGAGGAAGAAATGTTTCTCTGAACTCCAAAAGATTCCATATAAACATGGCCCCTAATGGTTTTTAAAATGCAAGGTTTTAACTAGAGAGATGAGACAGATATGCTGTAAATATCATTAAGCGGGGAATGAGACATAATGAGATTAAGGACCAGTATTTTTGTAGGTGACTGTTATTTTTGATTTACGTATTTCCTTGAGTACTTACCATAATTTTAACATGGTGATGTTAAAGCCTACATACTGGCAGAGAAGCGTGGAACAGTGGCAAGCAATTAGTACTAGGTACTGGTTTAGAGCTGCAGTGTCTTAACTGGTAGTCCTGAAACGTCTGCCCATCAATGCTGATTCACTATGCAGAGCCTTGCTTTATTCAGAATAATTCAGTTGCCTTGTGATTATGGTCTTTTTTTTTTTTTTTTAAACCTGCTTCGCATTCTAAAAAGATGCAATAAGAAAATGTTTCTCTATAATTGATTTTTCTGTTTTCTTCCCAAAAGGCAAGTCCCAAATGTCATTGTATTAACTAACCTCAGATGATACTGTTTAAAAAGTGGCAGGGGAGTGATGTATAAAATATTCCGTATTTTCACTTCGCCGTATTTACTTTGCCACTCAAAATCCAATTGTAAATTATGTTTCCAAGAGTGGTATAACATTGAAGTAAGTCCAAAATAAGATACACTGTGTCCACAGCTTAAAAAAAAAAAAAAAAAAAAAAAAAAGTAAGAAAAATCTTTTTAGTGATTATTCAGTCTGGAATGACTTTTTTTTTTTTTTTTTTTTTTTTTTTTTTTTTAAACAGGCAGAGTAAAATAAACCCTGCCACACTGGATTTTAAATGAAAGCAGGGAGTGTTCTAACCATAAACTCATGAACATTATACTATGTGACAAGAAAATGACTACAAATTTAACACAGCCTAATTTATATTATCCCTTGAGGGAACAGAAGTCATTAGGCTGAGAAGTTTGCATTGTTTTCAGAAGAAAGTGTTTCATGGAGGCTGATTTCTTCAAATTTCTTCAATAATGGCATATGGGGCGCAGATTATTCACCACTGAGTAGTGTGTTTGTGCGAGTGCATCAAAGGAAGTAATTGCTTTCTGCTTAACCTGAACCATACTTTAAACAAAAATAATTCTAGCTGTATGTTGGCCTCAATTCTCATTTCACTACGATTTGTTCGGGATCCAATCCTTATCTGGTAAAGGTTGGTAGGGCTCCATTAACTTTATTACTGTGAAATGCTGATTTACCCAGGGAAGATACTGCCTGGAAAATGCAAGCTCTGCAGCCCTCTGCGTGTGTATTTCTTCTCTCCAGTTTCATGCAGAAAGAGAGAACTCTGTGGGCCTTTTCCACTGATGGTCTTTACATATTTTAGCAGTCTAAGTTTGTGATTTCTGCATTGGAGGGTGATTCCTGATTTCATTTAGCTGGCACTATTTGGATATTACAGACGCTGTGCAGAGAGAGGCCATATAGCTTTTCCAGCTTCTTTCTGGATTCAGTGGTATTGCTCTCAGGTCTGTGAAAGGAGAGTCTGGTCCAGCTTACCAAAGCCTGGCCGCAGCCTTGTGTAGCTCAGGCAGCAACAGAGAAGTTGCCATTCTGAGCACATTCTCTTGATCTGATAATCACTGTACATCTATGTCCTAGTTTGATGATGGATTTATAATGAATGTCTTTAACCTCAGCCTATCCCAGCCATCTGCTCTGTGAAGCAAGCTGGCACTTCAAAGCCATTTTTTGCTTCAAGGTGTCTCCTTGTAGTCTCACGGAACAAATAGTGAGTCATCTCCTCCCACCAGAACAAAGCAAGATTGTAACCTAGCTTGGTGTGAACGTCCACTACGAAAGACAGGCTGCACAGAGCACCACAGTCAAATATCATGATAACCTTGCACCAAGGAGAATAAAGGCTTCTCAGAGGTAGTAGCAGAGATGTACCTACATGTATGTCCTCAACAGGGGCAGCAAAGGGGCCTGGAGTAGTGGTTACATCAGCCAAGCCTGTGAGCAGTCACTTGAAGGTTCTCTTCAGTGATACTGCTACGTAGAGTTGGGCAGACGTTTCTCTATCAGCTTTCTTAAAAGGCAGAGGGCAGAGAAATCAGGTAGATGTTTCCTATTTTGTTGCATCACTCTTACTGCAGCTTTCAGAGCTATGTGTTACAGAACATATGCGCCAAAGTTTAGCGTTATTGCTTCTCAGCTGAATTACTGAGAAATGACACTAATCTCCTGGTATACGTTAGGTATGTGTTAAGTATGGGAATCTTTAATTTCTACAGTGTATGAAGGGAGGAACTATCTTGCACATAGGGTTGATGATCCAATTAAAACAAAACATCAGAGATAATTACTTTGTCTGGACTAATATGTTGGAGGAGTATCTTTGCCATGCTTGTTTATTACCTTTCCAAGTGTTACAGCAAATAATAGGAAGTTCAGACCGATTGCCTGGTTTTGTTTTCAGATGATCTTTGATTTACTAGATAATGTGGAAAAGATCTTAAAATATGGGCTCATTATTTTCATCCATACATCCTCATTTTCATCTTTGTAACATCACTGAGTTCACCTAGTTCCTAGGGTAAGGTAGCTACTAGTAGTAAGGTAGCAAGCCTTGGCAGTGCTGCCTGTTGTTTGCACAGTGTTACATCTTATTTGACCATTTTCAATCTTCAAGGATTTGATCTAAATCACACTGCTGCTGAAGTGAAGACTCCCCACCAAGTTAGGATAGGTTTTTATCAAGCAAAATGTCTTTTGATTCTTCTAAGCACATATGGGCTATGTATTCGTGTAAGGAAAGCTTGCCGTTCAGTTAGTTGTCCATTTGCCGTTCCTGAAGTCCATCTGTTCTTTTCTTAGATGCAGAAACTGAGACTTCACTGTTAGCAAGCCGTGCTATTCCTGCAAGCCTGTACCAACGTACCCACATCTACAGGCAGCAGGGTTTTGGTCTGTATTCTATCATGGAGCTGCAAAATTAAGGACATTCAATCTTAAATGAAAAAATGTAAGAAGCTTTGTCTCAGAAAGTGACAAGTAAGACTTGTCTTTTTTTCCCCATGTTCTTTACCAGATGATCCCCCCTGCTGGCACCTTCAAATGAAGTGATTTAAAATGGATGTGATATTAAAGCTTTAAGATAGGGTTTTAAAATAAATGAAATGCTATCCGGACTGTAATAGTAACAGCTGCTGTGTCCACCAGCTGGATGGTAGACTTAATCACTCAGTCAAATCCCACTTTCCACAATGCTGTGCTTGTTTCCTGTACCTTCTGCCCTTTCACCAAAACCACGGCATAAACTCAACAGAGAGCTGCTTTCCTGTGGAGCATCGCTGGCTCTATTGGGGAGCCAAGGAGGGAGAAAACTTTCTCTGAGCTGTCAGCACGGCATGCACCATGCAGCTGTTTGCCTTATCTGGAACATACTTTCGAAAGTCTCAAGTCTGGAGGGAGCTAGAGCTCAGGCTAAAACCTATGTGCATGTTGATGTGTTTCTCTACATGCAAGATGCCAGCAGGAGGGTGCTGGTCAGTGCCCAGCTATACACTTTACAGCTGCAAAGCGGGGCATTTTGCAATCTGTTTTCATAGGTTTTGGAGAAGTAGCTCTGAAGGCAGGAGCCCTACCTTCTGAGAATGCCACTTGTGGTGCTTTTTTTTCAGAAAGAACTTCTGTATTCTGTATAGGGAATATTAATTCCCTATATTGATTAATCCCTCATTGAACATTAACTGTATTAAATATATTTCATCAATACTGTAGCTTTGGAAGAAGACTTGTCACTACTGCCCTGTAGGACAGCACTATTATTCAAACCAGTTCCAAGTACCACTCAGTTTGCCTGTTGAAACTGTCGCTGGTGAAACAAATTGTTTAAAACTCTCTGAATCATCTCAGAAAGCAACTTGTGTTTTCAAAACATCCATTTTCTTTTTGAATTTGACCCAAGCTTTGTATAAAGGTTAACAAGAGAGTTCAGTATGATTTCCTTTGGAATGAAACTAAATTTTTGGTTGACAAAAACTAAAATTTTCATTGTATTACACTTGGTTAAAGGAGCCATTTAAATATATATATGTATACATACATTTAGTGAAATTGAAAACTCCATTTCACTGATTTGTGCATCAGCTACCAAATCAAGCAATCCGTTTATTCAGGCCTGAGTTCTCACTCCCAGCACTGCAGCTAACTTAGTGAGCAGCCATGGCCAAGGCAGTTAACCTCTCTATTCTGTGTTTAACCATCTGTAAAATGGATATCATGCTACTTACCTGCCTCACGCAGCTGTACTGAGGCTTAATCTTTAATCAAGCTCTGTTAAAACGCTGAGCTCACTGGATAAAAGTTGCACTGAGGGACAAAATAGTTTTATTATCATATTTTTGCTTTATAAGATCAACCTTTCTGAGAGTAATATATGGTGAACAGTATCAGCGTCCCAGAAATAACATCAAAGAGGAAAGGAAATACCAAGATTCATGAGGACAGATGTACCAGGATGGAGCGCAGACTTTCTGACAGCCCAGGATTCCTTCATCTCTATTAATTATACATGTAGAGCAACTTGTTAAAGCATTTCTAATGACATGTTGACACAACCTCAGACCTCTGTCCTGGCAGGCGGTCTTTTGAATTAATTTAACCCCAGGATCAGAAGGAAATGGACAAGCTAGTTGAAGACATTCCTGTAACAACCACAGTAGGCTTCTATGAACAGAACAGACTTCCTGAGAGGGAGAGAACAGGAAGTAATGGTACACCTTCATGGGGAGCTCGGTATGAAGAATTTCTGCAGAAGAACCTGGCATTACATTTCAGGCTGATTGTCCATGGAATATGACCACGTGTCATCCTAGGTGTTATTCTTCTACCTCCAATAGTGCCCTCCGACAGTTTCAAAAATAATTATTAAGATATTTAATTTTACTAATAAAGTAGTTGATTCATTCAAGAATTTATTTATGATAAAATATAATTGCTTATATGTAACAGACAGGATAAATAGAAACTAACTATGAACTATGTTTGAACAATTTGCCTATTATATACTATGGTATGCAGGCCTTACCTAGTATTTTTATGTAAATTTAATGCTGTGTGCATTGCAGGCACAAGTAAAACAAAACAAAACAACTTAAAACAACATTAAAACAAAACAAAACAAAACAAAACAAAACAAAATAAAATAAAATAAAATAAAATAAAATAAAATAAAATACCGTAATTACCATTCATTTCCCTATTAGTGCTGGTGCAGTGTTTGAAGTGCAGTTCCACAAGGGGAAGTAAATGCACATCCAGTTTTGTAAGGTTTCCTTTGTGCTATCTCAGAACCTCAAAACACGTGTATTCTTTACATGATAATGGACAATGAGTGGTAGAAATGGATGAAATATCTTGAGTCTACAGATAAATAAGAAGGTCATAAAAAACATATGAAGCTATTATAGTAGATGCAATCATTAGCTCACAGAATTTTTATTATATGCTTTTTTTTTAAGAGTCACTTCAAAAATTAGATTTTCCAGATTCAGAACTGCAACCAAGCTAGAGTGATCTAAATTAAATAAAAAGTGTTATTGAAGCAGACATCCACACTGAGTGGCAAAGCCATAACATTAGAAATACATTAGTTTGATTATGCTACATTGCTGATTCACTCACAGGAAAGTCCCCCAGCTTCTAATTATGACTGTCTCAGATAATTTATAAATTGAATTCTTAAACAAACAACCCCCTTGGAAAACACCTTGTAAAGTAACTACTGATTCCGAGGGTGCAACTTAAGATATCTTGAGGACCTTGACCATAAGAAAGTGCTGAACACCTGCTGTCTGGAAACACTAGCATTTTGAGGTAACCAAATAACTTCGGTAAGTTTGGAAATGCTAAATCTTACATGTAGCTTTAGCTCTTTACCTGGAGACCAGATCTTTTCTTTAATTTAAGGTTCTGTGGAACAAAAATAATAAGGGGGGGGGGGGGGGGGGAGGGAGGTGTATTACCTGCAACACTATAGCCATTACAGATACTACGTTTTAGGGATTTTGTTGGTTTACTGAGTTCTTCCTCTTCTTTCTTTTCCTTCCCATGCTGTTCAGAAATATCCTCACCAGCTATGAAGATTAAAGCTTTATCCACCAAGATATATCGTCTTCAGGCACATGCACCTAATCCATTGCCCAAACAACCTTGCAGTATGAAAGCTGTAGGTTATACTTGTTGCTAGAATTTATAGAATTGACCAGACTAATATTTTTTCTCTGTTTATTCATTAAAAATGGGGTTCTGAATAGTTTTTAAAAGCATTCACATCTGTCAGTGACTTGTCTTTATAAAAATCCATTCAAGTTTCTATCATTCAAGCTGGTTTGGTCAGTCTAAGCTACATGACACTTCTTTTCTCTCTGATTCGTTGACAGAACTTTTACAAACTAGGGAAATGACTGAGGAGATTACAAAGTGTGTGACTTTTCTAGGAGAAAGAATTTTGGGAAAAGCACTATTCCAGCTGTGTGAGTGCAGGAAAGAATCATTTTTAAAAGATGTTACCTATTGCTACTTTAAAGCTCTGTGAATCCCAAATCTCCAAGACTTTTCACTGATTTATTTAGGAAACTACCCAGGAAAATGTTTACAAAAAAGCAGAGAGGAGAGGGATGGAAATACATTTTAAAAATTTGAACAACTAGTCAAGATCAGCTAACAGCCTGTGGGCATTGGAAATTAGTAGATGCCACACTCCACATAATGAGAAACAATAGGAACAGATTTTTCAGAGACATTTCAAGTGAATTGGAAAAAAAAAAAAAAACAAAAAAAAACAAAAAAAACCACAACTTTCTTACCCAGTGAATATTCAGTAAATATTACTGATGTTTAAACAGGTGCTCACATCATATACAGTAGCTTTGCATTTTCTTCCTTCAGCCTGAGGCTGTACCTGACTTTAAAGAGTTAATGTCCTCTTATTCTTCCTTTTTTTCCCATCTTTCTCTCTCTGCCACTGGCTCAGAGCACTGGCTTTCATTTGAAGGGCACAGCATACTGAGTGATGTTCACATGATACCAATGACAGCAGCATGATAAGCCTATTTCTGACAGTGTGGCAAATTACTATTATGAAATCCCAGTACATTTGATTGCAGAGTGACTTTCAGAAGGGATCACACATAGCAAGGTTATGAAAGGCTCCCTGTTTACTGCAGTAATGCTGACTTACTGGAAAAGAATATCAAGAGCTCTTTAAATAAAAAGCTTGGGAGACTCCCAATTCACAAAACATTTAGCTAAATATATCCAGCCAAGCATCATATTTCTCTAAAATTACAGGAGAAAATTATCATAAAAAATTCTATGGCTTTTTTTTTCCTTTTGTGCCTTGGTAAAATGTGTTTGCTATAGATTCACTCAAAAGAGATCATTAGCTTGTAGCTGTCCTTCCCCTCTGACATTTCCCTCATTTAGGAGATTTCTGTTCTCCTGTCTCTCCAGAATTGCCTCCCCATTCCAAAGATCAGGGTCTCCTCCATCTGCATAGTGCCCAAATTAAAAGAAGAACAAGATTCATAAAAATAAAATCATGACAAAAGCAGAAGTGGGAAGAGAAATAGGGAATTTATGGATTGAGAAAGCATGGACATTGCCAGTAAGAGAAACATACTTGCAAAATAAAAAATCATCAGTAACCCACCTGCTGAATCCTTGTGAGTGCCCGAGGGTGTGGTAATACATGGAGATAAACTGTCCCTGCCCCAGACACCTTCCTTTTAAACTTATTTGTGCAATACCACAATCAGCAGAATATAAAAGAGCAGGCATTAAGTGGCTCAGCTTTGCAGCAGAATTTTTATCTCACCAGTGGGCATCAAGGTAGTTCCATATTGACATAGGTTTTTATTCCATTATCTAATTAATAAATATGATTATTACTTTTTCTAGACTTTGTTGTTACAGTATTTCAGTTGTGATAGCCCAGGTAAGTCTCTAATTGGTTTTGTTGCTCTTATTAATTACAATACCATCGAGTTGTGATTACTGTATTCAGAAGCAATGTTCTGATTGCTTCCCTTAATTAGAGCCCGTGTATTGTCTTTTACATAAAGATTTACATGAAGCTTCAGTTCAAGCACATTCTACCCCCTAGATAGTGAAATGTTGGTCTCTGCTACATCTTTGCAGTGTTATGAAGCATTTTTTATGCTATATTCTAGCCAAAGTGATGCAGTAAAGAGCTCAGCATGCGTGTGGATCTGATTAGGATGACAAATTACCACCAAAAATGTATTTAAAAAGGCAATAACTGTCCCTGATTTGGATTTGTTATAGATCAGAGATATTGAGGCAAGTAAGTTTCCTCCTAAGCAAGCTTTTAATGAATATGTGCTTTAGAATGAGGAATTTTAACAATTTCTCCACACAAATTAGTGAAGCAGCTACTTCATCAGCCTTGTCTGCCTTTCCTGAGGCAAACCTATTTGTCCTGGCAGGTAAAATTTGATGTGTGGCAAACTCAGGTATCCAACTGAGGAACAGCTTAAATGATGAAATACTACTGAAATACACCTCAGTTCTGTACGTAGGGATACAAAGTGTAAAAACCCCTAAAGAAGAAATACTTGGAATTCCTACAACTTTCTAGAACAGCAAAGGAGTATATTTTCCCTCCAAAAACCCCAAACACCTGTAATTTCCATTTCTTAGCACATGTAAAAGCTAAAACAAAATATGTCAATATATCAGGATACAAAAGAGACTCATTCCCTTTCTAAGTTGTTGCTGTTTTCTTGGCTGAGTAGAGCGTTCACATGATATTTATTTTGGGATACACAGCCAATACAATCTAGTTTGTCTGCGGGGTGGAATGTGGCTATTCCAGTCTCTTTGATTACTTTTCCCAGCTGAATTAGGGAATTGATCCCTTAGTTCAGCAAGCAGAGGCTTGCAATTTGATTTTGTATTCTGCCCCTGTTGCAATCTGAACGTATTTAGCTGATGAAGGAACATGGCTTCCAGATGTAGGAGGCCACAGCCGGTCAGAGTTCAGGCTGACAGCCCAAATGTCTGAGGTTAGGTGCACAGCATCAACAGCTATCGTTTTTAAAGGCTATTTTTTAAAAGTACAGGTCCTCAGGTTTTGTTTCCCGGGTGGCATGCTGTGCCGTGGAGAGGCCAAGTGTTGAAATGACCCCTTCAAACAAGCTTTGCCCTCAGCTGCAAGGCCTGAAAGCAATTGTCTCTGAAATCAAATTTGTGATGGCAAAAGCTTTGGTGCAAGTGAATGGATGTGGTAATTGCCTTTCCCTACCTGGGAAAAGGGATGTCATAACAAACTGGGGACTTTTTTGCATTTCTGACAGGTAGGTGGATAAATGCAACTTTTACCTCTGTTCTGAGTGGGCCCAGAATTTTACCTAAAAGTTTTTGGAGAGGAGGAATACTGGTGCTGCAAAGGGCAGTGTTTTATGGCTGTATACAGGCTGGGAGGAAGATTGCTATTACTGCTTGTGCTGACCAAAGGGGTACTGCTTTTCTGCCTGCGATGTTGACTACCTTAGGTGCAAAGAAATTGTCTAATCACAGCTGCAAAATGTGGCACAAGCTGCAAAACCCACCAAAAAGTTTGAATTCCATGCACTGTAGCTAAACTGCCCCAAGTACCCGGGTTTGCTACTTAAAAGTTGCTGCATTCCTAATAATGAACTCACATCAGTGACTTGCTTGTAGACCCACCCATGTCTAGCAATGCCAGTACATGCTTACTTGTGTAATTAAACACAGATGGACCACAGTCAGTATCTCATGCTAAAGTGTTTTGTAATCGTTTATGGAAAGTCCCAACATGACGAGAAGAGGAAGATGCAGGGGGTATTCAGCTTCTCCAGTGTGACTCTTCCTCTGGAACCAAATTAAAAAAATTTGGTGGTGCTACTCAGCTATCTGCCACTGTAATCTAATAACAAGAATTCTCAGTTTCAAGGTTGACTGGCTAATCATATAGGGTGCAATTTAATCTATACTAAAAAAAAAATAAAAATAGGTGGGAGGTAGGAGGAAGAATCTCCCCCAAAACATTGAAGCATGAGTTGATATAACAAAGGGGGGATTTCTTGTGAATCATCATAGTCTAGAAATAGAATTATGTGTAATCTCAATGCTTACAGTTCTAAGAACTGAATATTAACAACTTGACCATATGTTGAGAGTCTTTTCACTGTTTTCAATTTACTTTGGAATATATTGTATATAACGTACCTCATGCTGTAGAATTCCCAATTCCTCCCTGGAGATACAGTCAGGGTCCCTGCTGTGATATACCTATTACAATGTTATTTCCAGCAGAGTTTATGGACCTACAATGATAAATGGTGGTTTCACAGCAAATTTTTGCTTAGGTATTTCAACTTAGTCATCCAGTGTCTGATATTATGGTAAATCTGCATGTCGATATGTATTGTATATAGGCAATTTGTGGAACTCCTGACATAGGAATTCCTTGAGATATATAAAATAAGGAAATAATTGCTGTTGCACAATTCTAAAAGGAAGAAAATAATTGGCCATAGTGGGTCTCCTTAAAATGTTTGGAAGATTGTAATTACTCACTAAGTTTTGAAGAAAGAAAAATGTTATTTTGACCGTGAAGCTGGCGAATTCTACCATTTTGATTCCTCAATGGTAATCTCTGTAAAAGCTGCCCTACCTTGGGGCTGAAGCATATGACTTTGGTCTCTAAGGCTATCGAACTAGTACTGTAAGTCAAAACTACTTTCATTTTATAAATAAATAAATAAATAAACGTATTCTTTACTTGGCGACAAGCTGGCCCATTACTTAGGCTTTGGTGCCAGTGTTCAGATTTTAAAAAGGCCATCTCAACCCTCACAGGCATTTTTGACATTTTCCCATTAACAGGGTTGGTATTTGAGGGCTTGAGAGTGCTTTGTCTGTGTTAAGATTTAAACTTTTAACACCTTAGATCTGTCACCAGTTCACTGGAAAATGCTATTTTGATTTTCCTCATTAGCATCTCTGAAATAGGGGGGAAAATTAGCACATCTCTCATTTAACATTAACTGGAACATATTTTTGCCTGTAGCAGTTTGCTGATTGTGAGATTTCTGTACTGCTGACTGAGGTGGCTTTGCAAAATTCTTATAAATAGAAAATAAGAAGTTTTTTTTTCCTGTGAAATGACCAGCTAGAGAAAAAACTCATTAATCAGGGAAACAGGTACAGACCAACAACAGTGCCTAACACTGATCATGTAAACACAGGCTGACAATGCTGTCTGAACAATCAAGCAGAACACTTTGGTATACGCTAACATTTTGTCGGGGAGAAAGTTTAGTCAGGTGGTTAAAATAAGGGAATAAGGATCAAAATGTCTGTGTTGTTGCTCCAGCTTTCCTATTGACTAGCTGCAGGTGAATCACCTTGCCTCCCTGTCATTTAATCACTGACAAAGGGCCAAATTCCCCCTAAAAACTGTGGGAACAACACTTTTTGAATATATCCATGTCTTCAAATCATGGCGTGTGGAAGGTAAAAGTGACCACGGGGTAAATCATATGAATTTGTGTGACAGTGCGAATTGTTCCTGTTGAAACACTACAGATCGTTTAAGGCTGGATTGCATTAACTTTTTCTGTCTTTCAAGTACCCCGTAGCACATCAACTATTTTCAGGCAAAAATACTACCCAGGAAAGAGAAAGACCTCTTGTTACCTCATCTATCAGCTGTGCACCATTTAACAACTACCTGATTTCTGTCTTGTCTATGCAAAACCAAGTACAGTTCACCTTCTACCCTGCTTTGACCTCATTACTGCTGTAGCAGAAATAAAGAATAGCAACAATGGCACCTTTCATCTCTAGGGATTTCAAAACATTTGGAAAAACTGCACCAAGAGATGGCTCCTCTTAGGTAGTTGTTAGATGCCAGAGAACCCAAAACACTGTAGTGCAGGCTTTGGAGAGAACAAAAACAGAGCAGATTCTGCCACCTACTGCTTCCCTGCACATCTACAGTGCCCTTATTTTCAGCGTACAGACTAAATCTTGGTCTGCTCCAACCTGGTTGAGATTTTACTGAGATTATGTTCATCAGTGGGATTGCTGTAGTTAAGCCTAAAACACTTCAGAGGCCAGATTAAGTGATTTGCTCTCAATATTTGTAAGTAACAGCAGCAGTGAAAACTGGCCCCGCAGTACGTAGTGATATACATGGTGAGAAATGTCCATGCCTGTGTTACAGAAACAAATACTTGGGTTGCACTGAATATATATTTAATATTACTGATAACACAAAATATCAGGAATTCTGAGGGAAAGCAGGCAGTCCAATGACAGCACTGACGTAACAAAAAGCCCTGTCAGAGCTAAAGCATCTGAGGGAACAGAAGAAAACTGTAGGTTTGCCTGTACCTACCAGTGGGTTTTTATAGAATTCCTCCAAGTATCTCAAAAGGAGGAGTTTAAATTTCTCTCTCTGGACAGTATCAGCAACCAGCATATGGAAAGACAGATCTTCTGTATCAGTTCAGGAATTCATATTTGCTTTGTTTTCATTTTTAAAAAATCCATAATTTTCTCTGTATTGGCTACAAGGCTGGGGTACACAGGACGTTTAGGTAACGCACAGCCTCTAAGCCCATTCTCCATAGGCACTTCTCTGTCTGGCATGAGTGTCACCACCTTGAGGTGAACTGGGAGGACGAGACTGTAAGTTTCCTGAGTTGATGCTACTGATATGAAGGACATCAGGACTGCCATGCAAGAAGGAAGCTATTTGAATCTTAAGGGAGATTCCAGCAGCGTTCCTCTAGGGATCTTTAACTAGCTCTCAGGCCAACCACTGTCAAGGACAAGGGCTACCATCAGGTCAGTGTTCTTTTTAAATATAGTGCTGACTAAACTTAGTGGCAAATCTGCTGTGAAAATTTACAACTTGCAATATTTACCTGACAGGCTTCCAGACCCTCTTGCCCAAATATACAGTTCCTTAAATTAGACCTGAAATATGTCATAAGGCAGCAGCCTAAATTACATA
This sequence comes from Anas platyrhynchos, assembly GCF_047663525.1. Lineage (NCBI taxonomy): Eukaryota > Metazoa > Chordata > Aves > Anseriformes > Anatidae > Anas > Anas platyrhynchos. The sequence continues at coordinate 5,699,348 of NC_092608.1, read as the reverse complement.
TTGACAGCACTGAAGCAGGTAAGTACATATTTATGCAGCCAATCCTTATTTCAAAAACTGGACTGGCTTGTTCAATGTATTTTTAAGGTATTTAAGCAGTCCTAGGCTTGGGAGCTCTCTGGGCCAGGGGCTGTCTTTTTACAGCTGAGTTCTGCACAATGAGGCTGGCGTCCTTAGGGGTTGGTGCAACTGAAAGAATAAAAGTAAGTGATGGTAAAGAGCAAATTCCTATAAAATGACTGTGCCTAGAGATTTTTTCTTTCTTAGCAAACATTAGTGCCCCAGAACAACTAGTATATTACTTATGTAACAGTTTCCTTATGGGTCATTGTTGAATAGAACTTGGTCCTTCAGTACCCAAAGTGAATGCCCCTGTCACTATGCCTACAAAATCATCTCCAAGACAGAGTTCTTCTCTTCACCAGCTAACTTAGGAGTTACTTCACAGTTACATATAGAAAACTGTACTTCTGTTCTCCTGCAGTCCTTGAATATCCCAGAGTTAGTCCTTTGTGAAGTAATTTCCATACAAATAGCCTTATTAACTTGATTAGATTTTAAATGATAGGAAAAGACCAAAAAAAAAAAAAAAGAAAAAAAAAGAGTGTCTTCACTGGAGACAGCAGATAGCACAGACCAGGTTCATGACACCCTGCAGCACTTTTACTGATTATAGCTGCCTGTGAAGACAGGTGGTGCCTTTGAAATGTGAGCTTGAATTATGGATTAAATAAGAGGTTTCAACAAAGATCGTGTCACATTTTGGGAAGTTTATGCACTCTTCATTCAGATGAGTAACAGGGCAGTATTTCTATGAGGGAAGCCACAGTCTAGAAAAGAAGGCCCAAATATGAATTCTTTTTAAAAAGCTAGTAAATTTTTTGCTTGAACTGGTACAACCCCATGTGGCAGTAAAAACATCATAAATGTACTGCAGCTGAGATCTGCCTAGACTGGTTAGACTTACAGCAAAAAGCGCAGCAATGGCATCGCTTGAAGATGGTGCCTTGGAAGAGCTGATCATTCCATCTCAGTTCAACAAGCAGAACAAAAGGTTGGTTTTGGTTGGTTGGTTAAAGGAAAAGAGTAATTGCTAATGACAGACAATTCAGTGGTTTTGTCACCAATATGAAAAATATATGTTTAAATATACAGGAGAGCTTTGCCAGATATATGTGGCTAGAGCTGTCAAAGAAAGCTTTTTTACATTCTTGCAGGAGCTGGGTAAGTCAGAATCCCACCCAGGAGCTGTGCATGCTCAAGGGTGCTGTTCAAGGAAATCAGTGCAATGGTGTGTGCGGATTTGGAGGACAGGACTTGGCAGGCATTATATCTTCATTAAGTAGTGCTTAAATTCAGACCGATGAAACTGTTTTACCAGAAAACTGACTTAGCTCTTTTTAAGCACCTTCCAAGGAATATTTATAATTTCTGAAAGAGGCCTTCGGACCATGCAAACAACCTCTTGTCACCAACCTATCTCTTCTCCCTGATACCCTGCCATTTTGTCTCTGTGACTACCCTCACTTCACAGCTGGCTTCCACAGTCCCCTGTTACTGCAGAACTTGCCAACCGGCATCACTGTTCCTCATCTGCATCCCAACCCTGACTGAGATTCTCAGTCCAAAGAATGTAGCTTCTTGTTTGTGCAGCTCATCTAGGCTGACATCGGGCTCCTTCAAGGCAAGAAATATGCTTGCTTTGAGAGATGTGCGTCAATTCTAACTACCACCTTGTCTCTTTAATGTCACAGAAGTTCAAATATGAGGTTGATTGCATGCAATCAAGGCTGTCTAGAATGTTTTCAGAACAGACAGCTGTATCTCTAAGCAAAATTGAAGACTGGTGCACTCTTGCTTTCCAGTCACAGGTGACCATAAGGTCCCGAGACTAAAAAAAAAAAAAAATTTCAAGAAAAGGTTGGATGAATCCAACATATTTGCAAAATAATTTGCATCTGAAGAAAAAACAATTTGGTATGGTGATATACATGTAGTTATAGATAGATAGATAGATAGATAGATAGATAGATAGATAGATAGTGATATTTCATGGTAATGCCTGATTGGATATTTTGCTATTGATCATTAGGTGATCCTTTGTATTTTATGATTCTCAAGACTCCCAAAGTGCTTGTCACACATTGATGAATTATGCCTTACCAGTTCAGAAGGTCCTAGAATAAACATTATCTATCTACTTGTCTGGTAGAAATTAAGTTCCAAACTGAATCCATATTTCAGAGGCCTCCAAGTTCAAGAATATTTATCACCAGGTCTGTTTCCAGTTTATCTCTCTTCTTTGTGAGGCTATGCTATTTTCATTGTTAATTTCCCATCCTCCTGAAAAGTGCACATCTTCATAGTGGAACCCAGCACCTCTGTTGTATCTTTCTGTTAGCTGACTGCATTTGCTATTTGCTGTTCTTAAAGCATAGGCAAAAGGATTGTTCTTTTAATGTCCCTGTAATGTAAGTCCTTAGAATTTCTGAAGATTTGAGGGTGTTGTGAAATGTATTTGTGTTAGACATAATAAGAGTATTATTGAAGGACTCCCAGTCACAGCAATATACATGTAAGTGTAGGGTTAAATGGCATGGTTTGTATCACAGGAAGCATTGCTGTCTATTAACTGTACGTGTAGGTATCCTTCATTGTTATCTGCTGTTCTGTCTTCAATGCACTTAGCCAGTATAGTACATGAAGAAAAAGTGTGTACATGCTTACGTCTACCTATTGGCAATAAACTAGATATACAGCATCAGAAGCTAGGATAATGATAGATCCAAATGGCCAGCAAGACGGTATAAATGAGGTATTACTGACACAGTCCTGTGTTTGAAGTATTGCTTTCAGCCGTGACTCAACCTTATGGTTGGGGGGTTCTGTCTGGAATAAGTTAGGTCGATTACATTTTGCATCAGAAGAAAAAAAAGGGGTGGGGGAAAGCCTTATTGTCACTTCCATTGTATCTGAAGTTTTGTCTTGCAGGCTATTTGAGCGATGCACTCAGGATAACAATGTGTACATTCAGCTTTTGCTACTGGTTTGATTCCACCGTCACTGAACTCAGACCAAGAGATGGAGAAGCCTTGACTCCTTCTGTCGAGTTCAGCGGGCTTGGAGGCTTGAGTCACCAAAAGGCTAGTTAGATATCTGTGATGCATATTTAGTATTGCTGAAGTGAAAGCAGCTAATCACTTAAACAGTTCAAAGCAGATATTTTGCTACCGGGTATTATTAATCATAACTGACATGTCTTATGAAGTTGTGCATTTTTTATATTTAAGAGGCTCTCTATCAAAATGCATTTCATCCACTTAGCTAGCTAGCATGCTTTGCTTGATTCCTCTGGGTGTCGTAGTTGTGCATTTTACTTGTAAATGGCTCAATAGTTGAAGAGATTAGACCTGTGCCTGGGGAGCCCTGCCCTGTCAGCTTACAGGTTTGAAATGAACGTTTTCATACAAATTTCATAGATAGTACTTGTGCATCTCAGTAATTCCCTGTACCACAAGCAGGTAATTTCTTTCCATATACGAGCTTTGGTTTTAGAAGCATAGTAGGTAATAATCATAAATGTTTAATTTACTATAAATATTTAATATTTATGAATGATTGATGACCAGACTTTTAAACAAACTGATAGAGCTGTATGAAATGGAAGAGTATCTTTGTGTAATTGTCTAAGGCATATTCCAAATATTACATGGGCTTTGTTTTACTGTTGAGTTGGATGCCTGTTTTATATATTCATAAAAAATACTAGCACATGGATACTAAAATACACTTTTTTGTAGTGATATTGACAATACAAGGGATCTGGATGGACTCCCTTGCAAATACAGGAATTTCTGTATCTTCCAACTTTCATTCCATGTAAGGAATTCTTTGTGGATTATTTTTTTAAATAGTTTTTGAAGAGAATATGTTTTTTATAACACAGCACCTCAAGCAGGTCATTTTTTGGTTGGCAGTTCACTGACTACTTTCACCTATTTTGCTTTCAATTTTTTTTAAATTGTCTTTGGTCTCCCTAAGGCTTAGAGTCCAAAAACAAGCCACACGATGCTTTATCTAATTTTCAGGGTTCTTGCTTCTCTAAAAGATTTCTTTAACAGTGCTACTTTCTGATTCATGCAATGAGCTGGAGGTCTGCATACATTTCTGCAGAGATGTCTTGCAAAGATTAGTGAAGAATCACTTTACCAATAGGTGCCACTGTTGCTCAACACGTTTATGTCTGAATCATCAATGTCCTTCAGTTCAAAATAAATTCAACCTCAAAATAAATAAATAAATAAATAAATCACAGTGACTAAAATGTATCTCTGTGCAGAGGTAGAACTCTGAATACATTCTGGCCATAGGTTTGTCCATGCCACCAGTAACATACGTGCTTTATCTTGTGCCTAAAAATATTTACAGTATTGTTAATATTGAGCAAAACTGTTGAAGGAAGAGATAAATATGCAATTGAATTAATTACAGATACATTTAATCTAAGACTTTAATTTGATGCATGTTTATTGTTGAACCTCAGACCCACAGCAGCTGAACCTTGCAGATATCTTCTCTGGACCAAGCATGATTTAAATGCAGAACTTGCACCAAACTGGAATAAGAATTTGGACTTCTGTCAGCACTAAGTATCAGGGTGCCCCATCCAGCAACGTAAAGGCCACCAACTGCTATTTTTTCTGGGCTTACTGTTTGGTAATATAAGGCCAGCTAATGTAGTTTGCAGCTTATCTACCCTTAAGTGCTGTTCAGTATGTAAAGCCAAGGGCAGCTGAGGTCTGCTTGCTAACTACGTTCGGAGAAACCTTGGTTCACCTTGTCCTTAGGTATTCAGACATTTCATATGCTAACTTTACTTTTGGATGTTTCAGGCATGTTATGGAATAATACAAGTTTCTTTTCTCCTTTCTCTGGAAAGAAATATATAACAAGCTGTATAAAAATGAAGTAACAACTAAGGACAAAGCAACTAGAGATTTATAACCTTTCAGGTTCTGTCCCACTTTGCTTTTTTTAATTCAGCTATTCATTGATTAGAGTCTGACAGGTATAAATTTTGTTTTCAGTGATTTAATATCTTCTGTTGAAAAAATATTCCCAGCCATCTGCAGCTCAGAACGTAACCCAGCAACTTGTTCTAACCAGCAGTCAGCCCTCCCTCCGCCTGCGTAACCTAATTCCCATTCCTTCCGCACAGAACAGATCACTCTTACGTATATGAGCAACAAGCTGTATTAAGTAGTACTTAAGATCACACTAAGCCGTTTACATAGAGGCATCTCTTGCTTTTCTGTCTCTCACTAGCTGGCCGAGGGCTTGTAGATATTTCTGACTCTCTTCATAGTCCAGGATTCTATCAATATTACGGGGACGACGTCCCTGCCTGGAAGGGAGGCCATGAGTTGTAGCAAAAGCAGAAACTGGTGGCTTTTCATAGGAAATGGTGTAGACACTCGTCATCATTCCAGCTTCTTTCTTGTGCCGTTTTTTCATCAGGTGCTCGAGCAGGCCGTAGTTGGTAGGTGGTTCTGAGACAAGAAATGGTTAAATGTTATGAATGATAAAATTAAATATTTGGTCCTGGTGTTGTTATTCCACAAGGGGCACGGGGAATGCTTGTACTATTCTGACAACAGATTAAGGACGGACTGAGATCTTTTTGTTCCCATGGCATGTGTGCATCCCTCTGGCTGGAGGGGAAAATCACTGCTAGGTATTGCTAGGAAAGCAGTAAAGATACAAATGTAGGAGTCTTGATTCTTCATAGTCTCTCTGGTAAGTATTAAAGAAATTACCAGAGGTGTATATATCACTTAAATTCAGAAACATACTAACACTCGGTGAATTCTCCTGCCAGTTACACCTCACAGGTCCCCTTGTTTTCAGCTGCTGTCTGGTATTATTGCATAGGTAAGAGCAATGTTTCCACTGAAGGTTTATCCTACACTGCTTCCCTGCAGTCATTAAGTGTAGTTACAAGGATAACATTTCCACTTTAGTGATCATAAAACTAAGCTACTGACTGGGTAAGAAAGCAGCTAAACTTCACTGGAAAATCCATTTTCAGACTGATTTTAAAAACAGAAGGGCTGGCTCTAAGTCTATATGTTCACCACTGCACCATTTTATGTTTGAATTAATAACAACAAAAGCTACCAAGAATGGGGAAATCTGATTTCTGAGGAATCCAGGCAAGCTTGCGTCCATTCCAGGTGCGGAGGGGAGGCAGCAGAGGGTCATAACCGTGTCTATTGTATTTATCGTCATACTCTGATACTAAATTTCGGCTTCTTGGTTCCTCGTGATGTGTGAAGAAGTGCTGTGCTGGCAGGCCCTGCAATGAGATGCACACGAAACCATGCCATTTGTCTCAGTGCATAGCATTCAGATGGCTTAGCATGTTTTTGAGTCCAACTGTGCTACCAGTGATACCACAAAATTTTGTAAATGCTTACGTTACTTTTACTTACAACTTAATCCCTGAAAATAAAGGCATTTGCCTTTAAAGGAAAGTAAATTTCCAGTTAAGAAACAACATCTGTACACTGTGAGATCTGATTTGTCTGATTTCAAGACATTCATCATACATTTGCAGGAACATTTAAGCCTGCAACTGAGAAGCTGATTTTCTCGTGCTGCTGGAATGTTGCATTGTGCATTAGCATTTCACATAGTCTCTAGCTGTCTGTCAGGAGAGAATGATCAGCATATCTGGGGATGGAGAAGTACATTAGAGGAAAGGACATTCTACCAAATGATACTTATGGGAAAAGTGTTATTCTGGGACTCATTTAAATGTAGTTCATTCGTATGAATTGGGGCTGTGCCAATCATCTTTTACCAGCAAGGTCTTACTAAAGCCCACAGAATGTCCTGAAGACATGATCCCCAGTCCTAGCTAGTAACATGCTGATTTTCTTTATGGACACTGGTTTCCCTACCAGGCAGATACTGGGTAAACAATCAGAAAGAACCAAGGAGTACATGCTGTTTGTCTGCCTAGAGGCATCCCACTTTAATCATGCCTACAAGGGAGCGCTTTGGATCCTGTAAAGTGGCCATAGAGCTGCAGTGCCTTCTTTTACACGTATACGTGTTTAGGGATATAAAACGTGACATAGGTAGTAGTTATAAATCATTGCTGTTATGGATTGTTAGCACACACAACCCTGCATCTGAATTTTTTTTTTACTTACCTCGTATTTCTTCCTCATGGTTCTTCTTACTGTTTGTTCTGGTTTGTGATCTGGGAAGCAAACGAAGTCTGTGCTGTATATGCTGTGGCCAAGTTTCCCAGTGGGTTTTATAAACTAGAGAGATATACAACACTCAGGGGATGGCAAATACAACCTGGTAATTACAGAACCTCTGTTCCAGAGCTACTTTTTTAATCTATGCATTTTAAAAGCACTTATTTGAAAGGAACTCTGCACCACAAACTTATCCGCAGATAATAAAATCAGCCGATGCAATCAGCCATTGTAAAATTCTGGACTGATTCTCTGGTGTAAATATAAGATGCAAGACAGCCCTTGAAAAATTATTCATGGTTTGGTGTTAAATACTGTCACCTGCCGTGTGAACTAACATCGGAAAAGGACAAATTAACCCATTTTTCTCTCTTTTTCCCAACTTCCTGACACAGCAGGCCAGGCTTTGCAATATATTGTCTAGCATTTTGCTCAAGTCCAGTTGGAAAAATACAAAGAAATGTTATGTCTTCTCTGGAAGACTGTTCCCTGTCTTATTTCTTCAGTTACAAAAGCTTTTTTTTAATATTCTCATTACTTTTCAGTTTATTTCACCCTCATTTATAATCTAGTGAAATACTTTATGGATTTCTTTTTTCTACATAATTTTTATACCCTTAAACTATGTAAACTATGTTCATCTTCTGAGATCACATCAGATTTCATAAATGTCAGGGGAAAAAAAAATAAAAAAATAAATAAAAAATCTAAAGGAAGTAATTTTAGTGGAGTCAGGAGAATTTGCCCTGATAGCTCCAATATTGAACCTAACTGGCATGTTTTAACAAAATTAAATGTGTAATGATAAAATTTTGTTCAGCTCCTAAGTAGGACATGCAATCTGTAGAGCAGCTCTGCTAGCAAAACATGCTTGTTTGCACAAATGAAACCAACATCCAAATTATCAAGGATCCTTTGATACTACTAATAAGTATCAACTTATGGAAGGGCAAAAGAAGCCTCTATTGTATAATACTGTTATATAATATTAAGTTGTACATATGGTTGCTGTATAGTTGTATATATGATTGTTGTATAGTTGTATATATTATTAAGTTTTATAGCAGTCTATAGCATTTTTAATTGGGAAACTTTGTATCTTGTGTGAACCACATCACATACACGGTGCTCAGACTTTGCTTCTGTCCTGACTTAGAGATAAGAAAGGCAGATCATCAAATGAATGAATGGAGGCCAAGCAAGATGCTTAATCTTCTCTCTTTTATTACTCTTCTGAGATGAGCCTGCACTCCAGCTCCCCCTGCAGCTGTGTACTGTTTGCAGAGAATTGATTTTGACCCATTCTATCCTTCTCTCACACTTCTTTCATGCTCTTACCCTTTTTCTCTCTTCCAGCCAGTTTCCAATGAGAACTCTAGTAGAGTATTTTGGTTCAATTTTCCACCAATCCCGTCCATCTTTAATAGATGCAATCATATTTCTTTGTCTCACCAGTGTTCCCCTCCCTGGCTGTTGAATAACTGTTCTTCCAGTTTTGTGGATGAAAGATTACTCAGTAATCCAGTGCTAAGACAAGGGCAGAGAGGGCTCTGCCTGCCACAGTGCTGGAAAGCATGGGAGATGTGCGAATCTGCTTAGCCTTAGAACCACTTGTGTTTGCTGTCCCCACAGTGACCTAACCACATTCTAGGCTGCATCATAATTCCAACTGAGTGAAACAGTGGCTCCTAACCCACTCAATTAAGGTATCTTTTTTTCTCTAATAGAGCTCACAATCAGAGCACTGTGATAAGTGATTTACTTGTTTACACCAACACACCACACACACCTGCACTACACCCAGTCTTTCTTCATAGATGCATAAACACATTTTATTTTAAACGAGTAGGATGAACCAGGATGTCCATTCAAAATAATGTTTTTATTTATTGACATAGCTAAAGATAAGAGCTTGCAGCATGGTACAAGCATGTATAACATTTGCATATTCCATGGTCCAACTAACAGCTGGAATGCGTTTCACATGAGCCTTGTTTATCATTGCTAATGGCCACCTTTGACTGACTACTCATCACCTGATATTAAATATCCTAAAAAGATATTTTTCTAGCTTGAGGCATGAACAGACTCGTGGAATCTAAGATGTTTACTATAAGCCTTTTAGGAAGTTAACAACGCTGTCCAATCCCCTTTTACCAGATGGAAATGACAACCCCGCATAATCATACAGACTTATGATTCCATGGAATCCATCCTCAAGGTGGTACCAGGTCACTCGAACTCCATTGTCCTCCAGTCTCTTCTTGTACAGCAAGCCGTCGTCCCTCAGCACATCATACTCACAAGTCAAGATGAAAGACTCTGGCAGCTGGTGAACAATAGCATCTTCAGCTAGCAGGGGACACAGGTTGGGCTCACAGAATCTTTTCACTGTCTCATAAACTTCAGCCACAAAATCAGTGGGCCTAAGTGGCTTCACACCTCTGACCTTAAATTTTTCAGGGATGTTGTCTGCACTCACCCACTTCCTGTACTTCAGCCTCATATCTGGAGGAATATGAGAGCCCTCCAAGACCTCTTGCATATGCGATGCATCCCCATTTAGGTATTGCAAAGCAAAAAAAGCAGCACGTTCTCGGAATAAGAGAGGGACTCCTCGATTTTGCTGATAGGAAGGTAAATTGAAGTCTAGCGCCTGAAGGCCTGGGTAGATCAAGATCTGAGAGCGTAGCTTGGGGAGGTCTGATCTTCCTGCCAGGGTCTGGCTAACGGCAGCTGCTAGATTGCCCCCTGCACTGTCCCCACAGACACTTATACGGGCAGGGTCCACCCCGTAGTGTTCTGTGTTCCTCATGAAGTGTATGGTAGCATTAAGACAGTCTTCATATGCAGCAGGGTATTTGTGTTCAGGAGCTAAACGGTACCTGATACATAAAGAGACAAGTATAGGAGAAGGAAATGTCATTAGTATTAATTTGGAAATGCTATCCTACAGTGCTTTGCAACCCTATTGTTTTGGGGTATTTTTCCTTCATGTCAGGATATTCATTACCTTCTAAGCAGGCATTTCTCAGCTAGTGATTGCAGATAAGTTGTAAATTGTGTGTTCAGTCACAAAGACACAGGAAAGTAGGATTGTCTTCTAATTAAGTAACTGAATGAGACATTGTAATTCATTCCTTAGTTGTGCTGAAACCCCCAGTGTATTCTTGACAAGATTATTTAATGATTTTGTGCCTCTGCTTTCTATGTGTAAGAATGGGATTAATATTGTGTGATTATTCTCTCTTTGTCTGTAAATTACAAGTGTTTGGAACATCTCACTGTATGTTTATGTTCAGCACAAAGAAGACTTTTTACCTAAGTTCTAAATTGGCTTTTTTAGATTTTCTTATTGTGGCAAATATTCCTATTGGAGTCTTTTCTGAGTATATCAGTGCATGAACAGTTAGGAGCTGTGAAATCACAGCTATCACTATTTGTCTCTTTATGTACTTTCTTGAATTCTTTAGATTTTTTTTTTCTGTAAAATATAACATCTCCAAAAACAGTGCAGCTCTACTGTGGCACCACAGCAACAATAATCTCTGAACAATAGAACTGGGTAAGGCTCACTTACTGAACAGATACAACTACTGATCCACTTTCTCTAGATATGTAGCGGCACACTTTTTCATAGGTATCTGGAAAAGAAATATTTTTATTAGTATTTTGCTAGTGACCTAATCTTTGAGACATCGAGGGAGTATGCATTTCTAGAAAGGTGTGTATTTCTTTTCAGACTTTCTCCAAAATCACACACTTAAACCTCCTCTCATTTCAATTTAATGAAAACATGAGAATATTCTTTGTACGTTATTATAATTCCTCCAGCACGTATCTTACCAAGACTTCCAAACACCCAGCCTCCTCCATGAAAGAAGATGATAGCTCTCCTTCGCCTGTGTGATACAGCTTTAGGCTGGTAAACCCTCACAGGTACTTCGTTAAACTGCAGATCCTGGATAAAGAGCTTTGGGTCTACCCTTAGTCTCCGTCCTTGTCGCACGTATCGGCCAAAAGTGATTTGACTGCAAAGCCCTGTCTTCTCCAAAATCCTTCCCTGTTAAAGGTAAAAGAAATTAAGGCTACTTAAAAAGTCTTGATTTAGCCAAGTTATAAAAACTCTGAGTCATATTTACCTTGAACTCCATTTGAGGAAAATTTCAAAGAAACACAAGGTTCACAAGACAAGAAGTGGTAATGTAAAACATTAATATTCTACAATAAAATGCAATCGTAACAATGTAATAAGTTAGAATACATGAGGACCACTCTTAGAAGATAATGGCTATGCAAGTATCTCCTAAACCCTTTCTAAATGGCTTCTTGTATTCTAAGTACTGCTAGGAGAGTTCGTTCTCATAGGTTGTTTAGTCCCTATTTTGCCTTCATAAACTCTTGGAAAACAGTGAGGAAACGTAACTCTGCAGTTGGTTTTCTTGGTAAGAATGTCCAGTTCTAAGAAAGTGAGAGATCTCGGGATAGAGTCAAAAAATTGTATTTCTTTTAAGAGTACCTAGGTTAGTTTTACCGAGGAGAACTACATTATATCGTATTAGCAATCATTGGAATCTTCCAGATCATCTTCTGAAGAATCAGATGTAAAAATCTAGGCTTCACTTACAGCAATTTGACCCCTGTTGTTTGATAAAAATAAAGCTCTTTAATTCAGGAAAAACAAATTTCCGAGTATCTCACTTCCTATAGAGTAAAGAAACCTACTTCTATTACTAAAATCCAGTGTCATTCTATTATCTTATTAGCAATTTGATATAGTGCATCCAAACTGGCCATCTAGGAATACACATTTTAATTGTCCGTTTTGCCCATCACACCTTTGTGCTCATTGATAACAACAATTAAATGGTGTATACAGAAACATCCTCATAAACTCTTAATTCATCATTGCATAAGCTAATACTGCTGAATTAGACCATAAAACTCAGTGGATTTGCAAATCTGTAGTGCTGAGATGTGCTGTGCAAGTTAGTTACTGCTTTTTATTTGCACAAGAGACTTACTGAACAAAATCAAGAAGCATCCTTTCCCAGTGCTGTTGTGATGAGCTCACTAACTAGAATATAAACTCGATGTGTTAAGTGAACAAGTAAAGAGAAGGCGGGAACAAAATTAACCGAGTTCATCAGTGCACTCAGTTACTAAACAATTTTAAATGCTTAATGAGAGTCCTTATCCATTGCCTTGTTGCCTTCTGGTAGGATGCAGGGGAGCTGGGGAGCAGGGTAAGTGCATTTCGGGAGGATGCGCAGGGTGTAAGAAGCCGTGCAGGAAAACAAGGTCTGCGTGCTCAGGAAGGGGGATGTCGGGGCTAACGGAGCGAGCTAAAGATTTTCCGAAAATCCGAAGGTGCCGCAAGTGACAGAGGAAGCGTTTCGGAGAGCTCTAATGCCGTTTATGCAATGCTGTAAAAGTGAGCCCAGGGATTAAGTAAAGCAGCCCTAACCGGATTTTGCACCAGAAATGTCAGCAACCGCAGGAGCGGCCGAAGGGGCTGCGGTTTCCCCCCCTGCCCCAGGAGCTGCCTTCCCCTGCGGGCACCTGGTGGGCGACCCCCGGCTCGGCTCCCGCTGGGTTCCGCCGGCCCCGCACGCTCCTCCGAGGAACCGGCTCGGGGTGCGGGGGGCCGGGGCGTGCCGGGGGGGGGGGGGCGGCTCCCGGGGCCGGGGCTGGGGGCGCCCGGGGGTCCCCGCAGCGCTCCGCGGGGCGGTCGCGGGACTCACCAGGGCCGCCGTGCCGAGGAGGACAGCCAGGACCAGGCGCAGCTTAGCGGGCTGGTTCACCCCGGGCGGGATCTCGTAGCTGGGCAGCCCGAGGAGCACCGTGCCCAGCACCAGCGCCGCCAGGGGCAGGAGCAGCAGCAGCAGCAGTAGCAGCGCCGCCAGCAGCGCCATGGCCCGGCGGCGGCCCCGCGGGGCTCCCCGGCCCGCGGCGGGGCCCGGCAGCGGCCGCTTCCCCCTCCGGACCCCCCCCGCCCCTGCAGGCCGGCGGCGTCACGGCCCCGTTTGTGACAGCTCCGCAAAGCCGCCGCCGGGGTCATGGTGCGGGCGGCCAGCGAGCACCGGGGGGCGGCCGCGCTGCTGGCGGCACACGGGCGTAATCTGGGTGCCGGGAGGCACGGCCTCAGCCGCGCGTCCCGGTGCTGAGCTGCACGTCCCGGTCCTGAGCCCTGCGTCCCGGTCCTGAGCTCGTTCGCCGAGAGCCTGAGCCTCTGCGGAGCCGCAGCCCGGCGGGGCACCCGCGCTCCTGCCCGCTCCGTCCTCAAATCGCTGCGAGCATCCCTTAAATTTAGGTTTTCGCTGTCCAAAGGCGGCCTGCTGGAAGGGCAAGGCAAGCACTGCAAAGAGGTGACAGCTCAGATTTCATGAATAATGACTCTTACCCACTGGCTATGCTAGCTTTTCAATTACGTCTTTCATAAAAAGGTTCTCTGCTACGAGCAGGTACCACTGATAAATGTGCTTCAACAGACAGACCCATAATTGCTCAGGAATTTTAGCTGTTATTAAAAGAAGAACCTTACTCTGGTGAATTTCAGGAGAAAGCTTTCAACGTCACCTCTGTGTACACCCAGGGAAATCTGAAATATAGCATTTGTTCTGTAAAGACTAGGGAAATCAGAGATTTTATGATTTGCTTTTTCTTTTTTTTTTTTTTAATAGGATTTTCTTTTCCTCAGTCTTAAGATTTTGAATACATTCACCTCTGTTTCTCATTGCTTTCATCAGCAGAGTACAATAAAGCGTGAAATCAAGTGATGCAGCACTGCCTTGTCCTCTAATGAAAACTCAAAACATGGAGAAAAGTCACAGCACAGGGAACCTCACTCTGAAATAACATGAGAATATTTTGGTTCACATTTTCTCTCTCTTTAAGCTCAGCCTTTTACAATACACTGATCAGGAGCCCAGTTCCCTGATTGATACTGTCCTTCTAAAACCTGTCCTTAAGTGCTCCCTCTCAACCAATATCTCTTGCCCTAAGCTTCTGAGGGCATAGTGGAGACATCCCAATATGAACTAGGAGTTTATAGAGCCATGGTAATTTCAAAATCAGGGCTGGCCTTACTTGCTTTCAAGAAGGTGACCCAAATTAACACAGGCCTTCTACAGCTACTCTTCTTGCAGATGTGGTTCTGCAATGCCCACTGTATACATTGAATCTCCTTGCAGAGACTTTGATCTCTTCCTCTTTTTCTGTAGCTTTCCTCTAACTTCCCTCCAGCTCACTATGTACGTAACTTGCGTTTTTTATCTAAATAGGATAAAGTCATTCTTTGTAGCTTATCAAATGAACATCACAAAGATCCTGGCTGTAATTCACAGGAGTTATTAAATCGAAATCATTCCATGAAAAATGTTTACATGGACATAAATCATCTTTTAATTAAACACAAGTAATCAATCACATGCTGTTTTGATGGGAAATTGAAAAATAGCCTGTGGAAAATGCTAAAACCATAAAGGCTAAGCTCTCAATAGTCTCACAAGGACAAAGACCACTGTTCAGATGGGATTTGAAGTTCACTAATTTCAAAATTGGTATTTTTTACATCAAGGGGTATCATGTTTTTGCTGACAATTACTATCCAAGATTTGGGAACTTCCACTGATTTTCTTAGATAGAGAAACATTACCAAAGAAAGTTGTTTCTACAGGCCCTTTATAAATTTAACAACGCTGTCCAGTCCTCTTTTTGCAGAAGGAAATTTCAAAATTTGATAACCATATAGGCTCATGATTCCATGGAATCCATCCTCAAGGTGGTACCAGGTCACTCGAACTCCATTGTCCTCCAGTCTCTTCTTGTACAGCAAGCCGTCGTCCCTCAGCACATCATACTCACAAGTCAAGATGAAAGACTCTGGCAGCTGCTGAATAACAGCATCTTCAGCTAGCAAGGGACACAGGCTGGGTTCAAATTTCCTCTTAAATTCCTCAAAAATTTCAGCCTTGAATTCACGAGGTTTGTGTGGTCTGTAGCCTCTGGCCTTAAATTTTTCAGGGATGTTGTCTGCACTCACCCACTTCCTGTACTTCAGCCTTATATCTGGAGGAATATGAGAGCCCTCCAAGAGCTCTTCCATATGTGATGCATCCCCATTTAGGTACTGCAAAGCAAAAAAAGCAGCACGTTCTCGGAATAAGAGAGGGACTCCTCGATTTTGCTGATAGGAAGGTAAATTGAAGTCCAGCGCCTGAAGGCCTGGGTAGATCAAGATCTGAGCGCGTAGCTTGGGGAGGTCTGATCTTCCTGCCAGGGTCTGGCTAACGGCAGCTGCTAGATTGCCCCCTGCACTGTCCCCACAGACACTTATACGGGTAGGGTCCACCCCGTAGTGCTCAGTGTTCCTCATGAAGTGTATGGCAGCATTAAGACAGTCTTCATACGCAGCAGGGTATTTGTGTTCAGGAGCTAAACGGTACCTAAAACAAAGGAAACAAGAAGAGTAAGAGATGGAACAGTCTTAACTATAAATACAATTTTCCTAGCATCCTGCATTTCGTCATAACTTGCAATATTTTTTGTTCAGCAAAAAACAATGAAATACTCTGATAATCATGTATTTCTCCAGCAATTTATCACAGATAAGTTGCAAGGACATAGCATCACTGTGAACTTTTTCTTAGAAGAACCCTGAGTAGAACATGAGTGATACAAGTTCATTGTGATCTTCTGGTGTAGAGTGCATCTTCCTTGTGGATAATGTAATTTAATCAGGCTGCACCTCACCTTCACTTAGTGTATGTCTTTGAGAATTATTAAATTTTATTTTTCTTTATTTAAGCAATTGAGGCAGTTTTATTTTTCTGTCTTACCAGTTTTATATATTACCATTTGACTGTGTTAGAAACCTCACTGTAGTATATATCTAACTAAACAGATTACTGAACCACTGCCTTCCAGGTTTGTTCATTAGTCATTTAGCTCCTTAGAAAACTCTTCTAAGAAGCATTCCTCCTTTTCGTGTGGTGCCAGCATAGTTCTGCGTTGTGCTGAGGGATACCTGAAGGTTACGAGCGGGTCTGTTTGCAGTCTCTCTGCATCAGCAGAGAAGGAGAAAAGCCATATATACATATATATACGTACTTCAGAAGGGGAGTGTGGACTGAACTCACCCCACAGACACCACCACCGACTCGCTTTTTTTGGCGATGTATCGGCAGATGTTCTCATGGGAGTCTGCAAGAGGTGGCAGTGCGTTAGCTGCTGAGGCTCGGGGGGGACAGCGGCCGCCTTGTCCCACCCTGGCCGTGCCCCCCCGGCCCCTCACCCCCTCTCACAGCCCCTCTCGCAGCCCCTTCCCTCCCCTTCTCCCTTTTCCCCTCAGCCCCTTCCCTCCCCGCCAGGCGGGCAGCCCCGCTCCGCCCGCAGCCCTCCGCTGCCGAGCCTAACGGGGAAGCTGCGCCAGATTCCAGCCCAGGGTGCCGGGGAGGAGAAATTCGTCCCCCTCACACCTCAAGAAGCCGGCGGCGGCAGCTCAGGGCTGCGTTGGGGGCCGCCAACGCCCCGAGGCGCCCTACCGATGCTGCAGTACAGCCAGCCGCCGCCGTGGAAGAAGATGGCGCCCGGCCTCAGGCCGGCAGATGGCGCCCGGGGCCGGTAGAGCCTCACCGGCACCCGGCCAAACCGCGCGTCCACCAGCGAGAGCTGCGGGTCCGGCCCCAGCTTCCTCCCGGAGCGCATGTAGCGGGTGAAGGCGATCTTCGTGCACACCCCCAGCTTCTCCAAAATCAGCCCCTGTTCGGAGAGAGGGAGGAGAGGCGGGCTGAGCGCGGGGCGCCCCCCCCCCCCTCCTCCCCGGGGCAGCGGGCGGCCGCCTGAGGGGAGGCTGCCGCGCTGCCGAGCCCGGCCGCCGGGCAGGTTGCCGTGAGGGGAGACCCTGCGCCTGCCTTCCCCCGGCCGCTGCGGGGGCATCCAGGCTTCGTGGTAGCGGGATTCAGCCTCCTCCGGAGCCGCTCGCCGCTACCCTCGCCTTTGGCGGCTGCTCCGGCTGGGTCCTCAGCAGAAAGTCTGTCACGGGAGAAGATGGAGCCGTGGCGGTCCCCTGCGAGGCTGCGGGCCTGGGGGAGCGGGGTTGCTTTGGCACCGCGCGCCTGAGCAGGTAGGCCCACGCGTTGACCCCATGCCCTGTCAGGCAACAAGCTGTGGGGAAGAAGCCTGGGTGTTCCCTTCTCAGTGTCACCAAGTCCTACGGCTTCGTACCAGCCTCCCACCACTTACCACCTTCCAGCCCAGATGTCATCCCTCCAAGGTTTCCCAGGAGTCTCTTGTTTTAGCTGCTTAAAAAGCACCTGGCCGCCTACCAGCGTTACTGGAAAGCCCCATGAATGCCCCGAAAACATCGCCTGTGCTTAGCGAAAACAAAAATCAAAGCCATTTTGCTGTTAATAAATAATTCATTTAAATTGAGATAGGAGAGCTCAGCAGATACTGTTCGGGCTCATGGTTGGCTTCACCCTTAAGTTAATAGGGAAATCCTGAATGAAACTATCTGAGGTCTGATAGAAATGCTTCTGAAAAACTGCCCTCTGAAGCTAACAACCAAAATAAAAAAGAAAAAATAAAAATAAAAAGAAAGCTTTCATTTAAGTGTTAATGCTGCTAGCAGGATCCAGCTAATTATATATATAACGTGACCAAAAAAAAAAAAAAACTAAATCCCACTTCTGGCAGAAATAACGGCAAAGTAACTCACCACAGCAGATGTACTAATCATAAAAGCAAGGACAATTCGAAGCTTTCCAGGATGATTCACTCCAGGAGGGATACTGACATTGGGGTAGTCAGACTGAATTGTTGTCCTAATTGCTGTTATGAATGAAGCAGTAAAAATCACCAGCAGTATCACTGACAGTATATAAAAAAATGCCATTTCACTTAACAAAAGATGAGGTGTCTCTATGCCTATCTTTGATTTAGTTTTCTCAGATAACGTGGACTCTTAGAGCAGTCCAAGTTCAAACAAGTTCCTCCAGCTGTCACGCTTAAAAGTCCTTGGAGATGTTGCGCAAGGTGCCAGCATGCATCACATTGGAGAAGAGGCAGAAGAAAACGTGTTTAATTTCCTGTTTAGTGTCTTGTTAATTGTGGGATTGATAAAGGGCGTGGTAGACTACATGGCATTCTTGGATTGTGGATATGTGTTGCTGTTTACAAGAGGAGCAAGCCAACTAACGTAGAGGTTAACTTGTCTCTTGCGTATGATCTGCAGCCACAACAGACTGCTTCTTGTGTTATAGACATTCTTTAAGTAGTTTGGAGTATATAGTCTTAACAAGGGCATTTAAAAAGGAAAAAAGCTGGCTAACATGGGCTCTACAAAAGTAAATGTGTTGACCTTGTTTTGTTCTTAGAGTATTTAAATATTGAAACAAGCTTATCAACGCACTCGTATGTCTGATAAATGTAGGAACATACTTAGAGCATTTCAAAGGTCCTCCATTGCTCTCTGCACAAAGCTGTTAACAGAGGAACGCTGTCAGGGGTGGTTGCGGTTTTGACTCCATTTTTGCAAGTCTAAAATACCAGTTGCCCAGCCCATGGAAATTTTATGGAAGATGGTGAGTGGGACTCTTAGGGTTGGAAGCTATGTGCAACATATAGCAAAGGCACTGATTTATAGTATTGTCGTATCAGTACCTTTCTCCTTAGCTGAAACGCACTTAGTCTTCTAGGAAGGATAAAAGCATAGATCATAATTGAATGAAATGGGTCAGACCAGATGTTGATTTAAAATTTTACAGCATCTTTAATATTTACAGAGAAAGTAGCAAGAGCCTAGTCCAAATAGATCATTAAAATAGAGACTGCATATGGAACATTTCAAATCACGCTAAACTAAACTTTCACAACATTCTTTAAATATACTTCTGGAGTGATCACGCTGGCATAATTACTCTGAAACTGTCCTATCTAAACCTCTTACATGGATTTTAGGAGCACGCATGAACGCAGAAAATTGGTAATTATTATGGAAAGAAAAAAATTTGTTTCTATAAGCTTTTTAGGAAGTTCACAATATTGTTGAGACCCCTTTCTCCAGATGAGAAGGACATCCAGTCACTGTTAGAAAAGCTGATGATTCCATGGAATCCATCCTCAAGGTGGTACCAGGTCACTCGAACTCCATTGTCCTCCAGTCTCTTCTTGTACAGCAAGCCGTCGTCCCTCAGCACATCATACTCACAAGTCAAGATGAAAGACTCTGGCAGCTGCTGAATAACAGCATCTTCAGCTAGCAAGGGACACAGGCTGGGCTCACAGAATCTTTTCATTGTCTCATAAACTGCAGTTGGACAGTCAAGTAGCACATGTGGTTTGTAGCCTCTGGCCTTAAATTTTTCAGGGATGTTGTCTGCACTCACCCACTTCATATAATTTAATTTAATATCTACAGGAATATGAGAGCCCTCTAAGACCTCTTCAATATGTGATGCATCCCCATTTAGGTACAGCAAAGCAAAAAAAGCAGAACGTTCTCGGAATAAGAGAGGGACTCTCTGATTTTGCTGATAGGAAGGCAAATTGAAGTCCAGTGCCTGAAGGTGTGGGTAGATCAAGATCTGAGCACGTAGCTTGGGGAGGTCTGATCTTCCTGCCAGGGTCTGGCTAACGGCAGCTGCTAGATTGCCCCCTGCACTGTCCCCACAGACACTTATACGGGCAGGGTCCACCCCGTAGTGCTCTGTGTTCCTCATGAAGTGTATGGCAGCATTAAGACAGTCTTCATACGCAGCAGGGTATTTGTGTTCAGGAGCTAAGCGGTACCTGTTAACGCAGAAGGAGACAACAAAAGAAAGAGAAGAAAATGTTGTTAATTTTAAACGTATTGCTGAAAATACTGATTCTTGCAACCAGCAATACATGGATTGCCTTAGAATTTTCCCTTTCTCCATAGGTTTTCTTAAATAAACTGTGAGTAGTAGCTTCAGGTAGTAGAGGTTAATTTGTCAGGACCATCATCAATTTTTGTGGCATTGCTCAGGTATTGAACAACACAGGACTACTCAGCTGCTAATTAAGTCCAGGTTTTATGGGCAGTTGTTTAATCAGTTTATGCTTCACCTTCACATGTGTCAAGTAGCAATGAGAGTATTTCCTTTCTATGTCTTTCTTGCTCCAACTCTATCATCATCATCCAAATAGCTGTTAGTATATTGATGATAATATTAGCTTGTCATTCATGTAATGCTCCTGTAAGCAGCAAGTATTTTCTTTGAACGAGGGTTAAGTAGAATATTTGACTTACTGTCTGTTTACTATCAATTTTTAGGTGGGAATTAAAAGCATGTCCTTCTTTTTCCAGTTAAATATTCATAAGCATTATTTGTGATTTGATCAGACAGTAAAAACTGAGTCAGTCTTTGGTGGTTTCAAACAAGAGCAGAGGAAATTTGCAAAAGCACATGCCTGACAAGTCCTTTGGAAATATCTACTGGGAATGGTTGTTGCTATGATCAGGCTAGCTATAAGGTGCTATTCACAGTGTAGGAAATAATCTCTTAAAATATGGCATAAGAAAAGACTCACCCAACAGATACAACCACTGAGTCACTTTCTCGGGCAAGCAAGCGGCATAGGTTTTCGTGAGTGTCTGAAAGAAACAGTCTCATTTGTGTTTTTGTTTTGGTATTATTTTTCTTTTGTTGTTGATTTTTCCCCCCTCAACAGTGCTGATGTCCATTGTGTATGACAAAGAATTGCAAAAGAAAAATACTGTCTACTTTTCTTTGACCCTTCCAACATAGCTCTGCAGATCTTTTTTACCCCCTTATCTTCCCTTTTCACTGTCTGTTTGCAGTTTGTTTTTTTGTCTCATATCTCGTTGTTCTTCTCTTTAAGAGAAGTCAGATAATGCATAGCAGATGCCTTCTTCTGAAAGCTTCTGTGGTTATACTCAAATTCTATAACTGCTACAGGTCAAGCAACAATCAACTTTACCATTTATGATGAGGTCGCTTTTTAAACTGAATTATAGTAATTTTTCTGATAGTTATCTTACCAACACTTCCAAGTGTCCATCCTCCTCCATGGAAAAACATAACTCCCCTCCTTTGGCTGGAAGTTGGAGCCTTAGGCTGATAGATCCTTACAGGCACATTCCCAAAACACAGGTCCTTGATGAAGAGCTTCTGGTCTGCTCCCGGAGTCCTTACACCTTGCATGTACCGGACAAAGTTAATCTCACTGCAGATCCCAATCTTTTCCAAAATCTTTCCCTGTTCAAAGGCAAAAAGAATAGGGAATTCACTCAGAAGATTTTGTATTTTCCCAAGTAAAGGAACTGCAATGTCAGCATACTCGTGATATCTAAGTCACGTCTTTTAGGAGAATCATTAAATATTTGAGTAGTTTTACAGGTGCAGTACAACTGAACAAGTAACAGTAGCATCGGGAGAGGTCACATGAAAAGCCATGTTCACCACAGAGCCTAATCCCAAGGCAATCCAGCATTAACAAAGACTGGTGAAGTATATCCCTTCGCTTTCTCAGCAGGTCCTTTACCTGCCATTGAAAATGAGTTTGGTTTTCATTTGCTGTTCTGTCTTTGCTCTCTGAGAAGGTGGGAAAACATAGTGAAAGATAACAGTTCTGGTGATGAGTTAAGATAAGAATGTATTTGATAACTGCCTTTTGATTCATCTCAGGAATATTGACTGGTGTTTGCAATATATTTGCAGGAAGTTCCTGAGGTATTTAGTAAGCCTGAGCACCTGCTCCTTCTTTAAGCCAGTGATACTCACACCAGGCACTTAAGGGTGAAAACAACCCAACTGAGAACTATAGGTCCCAGGTAACGTTACAAAAACAAAACAAAACCAAAAAGCCCTTAACTTCTTTTTTTAAATACTCTATTTACTCATTTAAAACTCTTCAAGCTCTTATTACACATTAGGGGTTTCCCATCAAAGACTGCCATGTTTCTGTGGATTGTCAGTACCGTGTTATTGCTCAATATACATGTACCTACCTGTGAAAGGCGTTTTATTCATCACTGACTGGCTGTTTATAGCTCTTCTCCATATTTGATTTTGAGGCTGAAGAAACTAACAAGCTTTGTACGTACTGATTTTAATTTTCTATAGAAACTAGTCTTAGTATTTCTGGTTCTATACAAACATGGTGAAATGATTTATTCTATTGTAATTTGCTGTTTTCCAAACAGAAATGGAATAACTACAAAGTTGTTCTCACCTTAACATTGAACTTGTTTATTTTTTTTTGTGTGTGTGTGGTGTTTTTTTTCATACTGTGTTATGTTGCAGCAGGTCTAGTTTATGGTACGAATGGGCAGTGTACATATGGTACAAAAAGAGCTGCCTTTTTCAACTGCTGGATTGAAGTCAGTGTTTTCTGATTACAACTTGTGTTGAGACAAAGCATGAGAATATACATGCTGGAATTCTTTAGTGTGATCCACTGTAATCTAGAATATTCCCAACTGATATATATGTATATATATATACACACACATATATGTCTGTGTGTGTATATATGATGTAATTTTAAAAGAATATGTCTCTTTTAGAGGTGCTATAGTAATTTATGGAGTTCGTGCACAACTTCTCACATATTCCTAGCCCTCCTATCAGCAAGCTTGAAAGCATGGCCCAAAGACATCTATCATTACATGAAAATATTCCTGATTCAATGAGATCCTTTGCTAGCAGAGATCACCAAAAGTTGGGTGCTGGTAAGAGCTTTAACTCTTGTTAGCTTCCCACTCTTTTACATGCCAGTTCACCCTAAGAAGTCAGGCTGGCCAGAACTCTTCATTCCCATCAAAACAAGCCTGCTTAGCTGCTCAGAAGTTACGAAAATGGGTTCAGGGTAGTTGAATTTCTGCTGGACTTTGAGTTTCTATTGGACTTTGTTACCTGATGTTGTCACTTCTTTGACAAAGAGCAACGACTTTCCCCAAAACCAGCCCTGGCAAGTTCAGTTACTAATTTAATCTTCAGAATAACTACAGAACTCCTCACCCCTAACTCCAAGCAAGCTTGAAAGCATGGCCCAAAGACATCAGATATATTGTGAGCCTAGGTTGGAAATAGTTTCTATTGCATTTCCATTAACCATTCTTAATCAAATTACTAGGTTAGCACAATTTGTTTTAGAGGCACAGTCACGCTTTCAGACCCTTGTGTTAGCCAGTGCTCCCATATTGCCTAGTGTAAGAGCAAGGCAGAATCTGATTGCAATAACGTAGTGTAATATAAAGAATCTGGTAAAGGTTTCTTTAACAAAACCGAGCTTCTAACTGCAGCTTACAGCATGATAGCCGTGCCCTGCTTTCCTCTCTGAAAATTGATTCAAGCAAGGCTCTATGACTGCATCAAGTTCCAAATTTACAGATTCACCATTCTTCCCACAGAAATCATATGCAGTTAGTTAACTTACCACCACAGCTATGCATATTAAAATAATATGAATGATTCGGAGCTTCACAGGTTGATTCATTCCAGGAGGAATTTCAGAGTTGGAGACATCAAAATTAATTGCCCCCATGATCAACAATATAAATCCAGCAACAAAAACTGCCAGGAATAACACCAGTATAGTGTAAATAGCTGCCATTATGCTGAGCAGTAGACAAAGTGATCTGAAATGTCTTTGATTTGACTTTCCCAGATATCTTTGCCTGGTTACTTCCTGATTCTCAGATACCTTTGTTCGTCACAGGGCTGTTCTAGTGGGGAAAAAAAAGAAAAAAAAAAGAAAAAAACCTTTCTCCTCCCCTTTGCAAATACATTAGTATGTATCTTTCACTTTCCCACTCCCTCTCTCCCCACTCCCGTTATTTCACAAAAGATAAACTGTTTCAAGTCCTGAATTCTGTTAAAAAGCTACTCCAGCAACATTTCAGAATTTTTGCAAAAAAAAAAAAAAAAAAAAACAGTCCTTAGCTGGCAGAAGGACTGCATTAATGTTAAGATAATTAGAAGTGGAAAAGGGACACAGGACATTCATATGCCTTGAGTTTTTGACACTATAAAGTACATTGCAGAAGAGTTTGTCTGAGGTTATGCAGAGATGGGAGCCTACATGGGACAAATAACACTTTAAATGGATAGACGGATTGTCACCACTGCTGTTTTGGTAAGATGCACTTACAAAATTATGAAATTACAGCAGAATCTCAGCTGTTTAGTATTTGTGTTTTCTTCTAAAAAATATGTTTCTAATTAGCTATTTCAAAGGAATTAAGAAATCTAATCAATGCATCTCAGTATACAGATGCCCAATTTTAAAACATTACTGTTAAAAATTCTTATTTTTTAAGTTTGTCATTACAAACTTACAATAGAAACAGGGAATTGTTCCCTGTTACTTTTGAATAGACTTGGTGTGTTTTAAGTAATCCAAGATTAAGAATCTATTTTGGCTCCAATAAAAATAAGCTGTTGAATAAAGAATACAGAATGCCAGAGAAGTTCAAAATTTCTTGGCAGCAGCCTTGAGTACATCAGTTTCAGCAGTTCCTGACGGGAAAAAGCTCCATGTAACATAATTTATCTTAAAATAAAAATCCCTCACAAATTTCCAGGTGAGAGTGCAGGCTTGTTCTTGCCAAGAAGTTAAGCAGCTCCAGCCTTCCTGTTGTAATTGTGCATCAGTCCTGATACCACACAGAACAAAACTACAGACATCTCATGGTTGTTAGAAGGGTCAGCTTTTTGCCTTGAATTCAAACTGAGATACTTCAGTCTACACTGACTAGATGAGAAATTAGCTCGTATTCTTTAGGACATAGTTCAGAAAATTGGAAATGAAATTAAGTGGATATCTTTTAACCTCACCGTAACTTCAGTATTATATCAGCCTTTCCAGAAAAGCCATGCTTTTTTTTTTTTTTTTTTTTTGGTCTAACAAAGAATTTCCATCCTTCTACTACAATTTTATTGTGGTGCTGCCTTTTTAAACTCCTCTTGCCTAGCTCTCCTCAGGCTTAGCTCTCTGGAGCGCAACTTGAAGAATGCTTCCTATTGACATCAGCTACAAAGACTACACTGCAATTAGCCCCATCCTCCATTTCTTAACACACAATTACAGTTGGTTTTAAGCTTCTCCAACCTCTCTGGAATTATCACAGCCTGTGTAAGGAGTTTGGTCACTTGTTCTTTCTCTTTCCTCTCTGATCTTTTCTAGTGTCTATTTTCCTACTTTCATGTCTTCATCATTGTTAACGCAAAGAAATTTCACAGCTTTATAGTTCTTTGGCCAGCTTTTCCTGCTTGTTTTTTTTTTTGTGTGTGTGTGTGTGTCTTGTTAAAAAGTTAGCTGAAAACAGAAGTTCTCTTTGTTAGGAGTAGTGCTTTATTTTTTCCCCTTAGGGCAGGGTGGAAATTTTAGTTTAAATAAATGTTTATGGTTTAGTTTCTTCTTTTTTATATTGTTATTCTAATTAATTTATTTCCTGGAACAAGGAGCTGTTTGTCACAACTTGTAATTTATTTGAATAAATAGTTAATATATACTGACAATATGTGAACTGAACTCCTTTAGAAAATGTGCTGAAAGATCAGTGACCAGGCTTTTAACTTCTAGTGGGTCAGGCAAAGCGAGCAGAACAGGATTAGAAAAACAACCTGGGAAGCTGAGTTTAGACTCATGGTCAGGTTACTTCATATTAGGTAAACCTCAGGAAGTCAGTATGCTTTCCCATATGAGCAAAAGGTAAGTCATAAAATGACTTCGTTAGTCAGAAATGAAGTAGTTTCAAGTCATGCTGCTTTATGCTGTACTTGCTGCAGAGTAGAATTTGTTAATGGAGAGCTGCAGTTGTTTAAATGACACTTGAGGTTTAGCTGTGGATCTGAGTCTGCAGCTCTTCAAACAACTAGGATGTGAGAACATTGTCGAAATCGCAGTTTTGCAGGAAAATGAAAGAAGTTAAATTCTAACTTCATTAGGCAGCCATAATAATTTTTTCAGTTAAACTGTAATGATGGGGAAGAGTACCATGATGTTTTAGTTAGAAAGCTTTATAGAAAGTAACATTTTTTCATTATTTTTTTCTAGTGAGAAGTTGAGTGTTTTTTAGATCAGATGCTCATCGTAAAATACTCTGAAATGGAAGCACCTGTTTTGTTTAAAAAAAAAAAAAATGAAAAACACAACCTAAGACTGATTTTAAAAAAATCCTATCCAGTGGTGCTTCTGGAGTTGTATTGTTTCTACAGTCAGGTGACTATACACGGTAGTTTTCAACAGACTGATTCTTTGATAAGTTTATTATTGTGCACTGAGTTGACTCTGCCTGTGTTGCATTCCTTCTTTCACCAAGAAGAGTTTACTTAGGTTTATTACCGAGTACGGTTTATTACTGAGTTTAGCAAATTTATCTTACTCTTTCAACGGATTATTTTGAATTGCTAGTTTTTATTGTTGTTATTGATGAAAGCATTACAAAGTTGCCGTGACATTACAGCTTCTTGATAAGATAATGTTCTGCTTCTCTACCTTCATACAACTGTGAACTCTTTTAATAAACACATATGATAAGCGTAAAATAATCTTGAAAGAGTACCAGAAGGGAAAGAAGGTTCATCTCTGCACTCCCCTAACACGTGCACGTTTATTGAAGTGTAGGGATTCCATTTTAAGAATCAAGTTCCGAAACAAAATATCATTTCTCAAGTTCCAAACAAAATCAAACCTGTAGTAGTTCCAGTGGAGAAAGTCTGTCCCAGACAGACACCTGTATTTCAAGAAAAGCGTAGTCTTTGTGCAAGCTAACCCTAGAAATTAAAATGTGTAGCAGCAGTTTCACTATCTGACATGGGACTCCACAGAACCTCAGAGATACTGTGCTCCATCTGGTACCGTTACCATCTCTGAGCTCCCACAAGGGTCCAAGTAGCTCCCAGCTGTTGTCTTCAGCATTTCTGGGCTGCAAAAGAAGCTTCAGGAAGAGATGTTCTTGTTTGCCTTGAATGTGTGCCAGCTGTGCCGAGGTACTAGAACTGCTGGAGGTGAAGTGAAACAGTGCCAGGTGCTTGATTTTATTTGTGTTTTTGTAATAATGTTTTCTAGAATGCTGATGTTTTAAATAATCTTACCACTTGTTTGAGAGTAACAGGAGAAATGAGAAAGTACTAAATACACTTCCTCATGCAGTCAAAATAGAAAACAAATCGAACATGCTTGCATTCTTTTCCAAGTATACATTCACCACGGATAATGTAAGACTTGCACCATTTTTCTGAAAAATACGGTTATAGACTGTTTATATAATTCACAGTGTTATCAATTATCTTTTTTCCAGATAAAAAGGAAAAAATCCCATAGCCAAAAAAGGCTAAAATTCCATGAAAACCACTCTCAGAATGATACCAGGTTACTTGAATGCCATTGTCCTCTAATCGCTTCTTGTATAACAGTCCATCATCTCTAAGCACGTCAAACTCGCAGGTCACAATGTAGGATTCAGGGAGCTGGCAAATAATTGAGTCTTCGGCTAAAAGGGGGGAAAATGTTATTGCTAACAGTTCCTTGACTGCTTCATGGACTTCATGTTTGTATGAAGTGGATTTCTGTGGTATGTAGCCTCTAATCTTAAATTCATCAGGAATATTGTCAGCACTTATCCATTTTTTATATTTCAGTTTCATAATCTCAGGAACATGGCAATTTTGTAGGATGTCTTCAAGAAATGATGGTTTTCTATTAAGATAACGAAAACAGAAGTAGATAACTAGCTTCCGATACAACATGGGGATTCTAGCATTCTGCTGATAGGAAGGCAAATGAAAATCTAGCCCCTGTAGTCCTGGGTAAAGTAAGACCTGTGCGCGTATTTTTGGGAGATCCCTTTTATTTACCAGTATTTGGCAAATAACCGTAGCAAAATTAGCTCCGCAACTGTCACCGCTAATGATGATGAGAGCAGGATCCACGTGATACTCTTCTAAATTCCTCATAAAGTATAAGGTAGCATTGAGACAGTCAAAATATTGCCCTGGATATGGGTGTTCAGGAGCCAAACGATAACTGAAATGTCAAAGACATTGTGGTTATTGTCAAAGTAATTATAATTATTTAATTTGCATTGTTCTTGGTTGATGGGTATGGTAGTTAGGTAGGCCGTTTTATCTAAATTTTGAAGTTTATGTTTGTTTTTAGGTCCATGTAGACTGGAAACACAAAGTAATGGTGTACAGCTATTTTAGAATACTTGGCCTGTAAGCACATTTCTAAATTAAATTAAAGGCTAAAGCCAGAAATGGGGAACACCATCCAAAATAGTAAATATTTCCAACATATTTTTCAGAAATATTTCAGTTGTAAGCTGTGTTACCATAAATATTTCTATGTAAAAGCAGCACTTACCCAACAGACACAACCACTGAGTTACATTTTTTGGCAATATAGCGGCATATTCTTTCAAAGGCTCCTAAAGACAAAGTTTATCAGAAATTATGTTTTAGAAAGGCAAAAAAAAAGTCACTGAGTACCTCAGCCTTCTCAATATCCAGGTAACCAGGTCTCCCGTTTCCTTCCCAAAAGGGCCCACAATTTCCCTAGTCATCCCTTTGTCGCTGTTACACCTACAGAAGCCTTTCTTGTTGCCCATGACATCCCTGGCCAGATGTAATTCTACCAGGGCTTGAGCTTTCCTAACTGATCAGAATGTTTCTTTGTATTCCTCCCTCCCCAGATACCTGTCCTTTCTTCCACGCTCTGTAGGCTGGGATGGTTCTGTAGACTTTCTGTAGGCATTCAGTGTTTCTGTCTTAATCCATCTTTGGCAGTCTGAAGAGACTTAGTATATTCACTTATTCTTTGTAAGAAGCATTTTCATCATCTACACAGCCTCTCACTGACTCTTTTTGGTACTGTTAGATCCCATTTGAAGTATGGGAACCCGAACTCTAAGCAGTATGCAGTATTTAAATACATCGTGGGTTTATTGAAGCTGCATAAAGAGGTTTCCTGTTTTGTCCTATCTTCCTTTCCTAATAAAAAATCATGGCACTTTATTTTCTTTTTGACTGCTACTGTGCTCTACGTCAACATTTTCAGGCAATTTTCTAACATAATTGCAAAATCATCTTCCTGCAAAGTAGTTAGTCATTGTTTTATCTATAATGTTAGGGTGTTCTGCCCATCTGTTTGACTTCTGCTCTCCATTTCACCTACCATTTTATTACCTAATCCTCTGACATCTTAAAGGCAGTCTGCACTTTTTCAGCCAGCCACTACCTGCACTGCAGGAGTTATCTTATCACCTCTCAACTGCTTTTCTGTGTTTGTATAGCACTGGTTAGCACTGGTCCCAGTGCAGATCCTTATGGGAATCTCACAGGAACCTCCTAAAAGCTATCCTATTTCCACCTTGTAGTCAGTTTTTATCAAGTAAAGGATCATCACTCAGGTGTCATGGGTGTGTAGCCTCTTTAAGAGAGCCTTTTGGGAATCAAAGTTTTATCAACTCAGTTTCCTTTATTCATTTATTCGCTGACTCGTATGAAAAGCTTAAATTGATTCATGAAGAATAGCTTCATTTTATATAAGTTGCATGGATTTTAAGGAGTAATTCATATTTATCTGCTCAACAATTCTGTTCGCATTGTAGCTTCTGCTAATTTGCCAGTTCCGGACTTCAGGCTTTCTAGTCTGCAAGTCCTTTTAAAAACGTGTCATTATGTTAGTTGTTTTCCTGTTATCAAATATGATGGGGAATTCAAGTGAAAGGTCACATGCAGATATAGTCAATGTATAGGTATGGGTATTATATTAAGCCATGACATATTATGATACAGCGCCTTTAATGTGCAGATTATGCAATGGCAACTTTGTTTTGAAAAACAACTGTCCGACTTTATGGTAGTTTTTTCTTCCAGTGAAAGGAATTCACTGTTCGTTTAAATCATGGAAGCTTGTATCTCGAGTCCTCACCACTACCCAATCTAGCTCTAGAACTAGAAGCATCACAGTTGGTGTCAGCCTGGCCCTCCACCCAGACTACATGCTGTGCAGTGAAATGAGGGCAAACTATTTCTGCCACAGTGCAGAATGGGACCTAAATTATTATAAGCTTTTGTTTCTACATGATGCTGAACCAAGCCAAGTAGGCTCACAACCTCAGTTGTGGGGAACTGAAGTCTGTCCAACACTGTGCAAGTGGAGACTTACCCTTTGAATCAGTAAAGGATTCAAAACCCACAGACTTCCCTGTATGACCCTTGGAATGACATTCGGATTTCCATGCTAGGTGCCTTGGCTTCCAAGAAAAGCCCACGTAGATTTGGTTGCTCAAAAAGAGATCCAGAACAGTTAAGAGGCTGAGTAGGTAGCCACTGAGACAATCAAAGAGTTGTCTCCCTTTCTGAACAAGAAATCATTTATTTTATGCAGTAGAATCACAAGAATCAAACTCCCCTAAACTGGTTTTATTTTTAATGCTCATGTATTAAAGCATATGTATGCTTCATTTTGATTCTTGGATTCTTAAAGTAAGACAGCAAAAGCACCAGAGAAAAGACTGACACATATCTGAAGGGTAAAGGTTTAGATTTGATTTTAGAAATAGAACTTGCTGATTTCTTACTAATGCTCCCAAATGTGCCAGCGCCTCCATGAAAATACAGTATTCCTCTTCTTTTGCCAGTAGGTGGCCACTTAGGCTGATAAATCCTCAAAGGTACCCCATCTACTTTGAGATCCTTGATAAGAAGTTTTGAATCTCTGCATGGTGGTATTCCATCCAGCACAAATCGCAATACGGTTAAATCACCGCAGACCCCTAGCTTCTCCAAAATCTTTCCCTGTTGAAAAGAAAGAATTCAGCAAATTAGCATGAAAGGTTCCAACTCTCTTTAGTTAAAATAATAATAATAATAATCTTGGGATTATTTTACTGTATTGTATTTCAAGAGGTACTGGAGACAGTGCTTCCTTCAGTGGAGTTATGGTGGCTGTTGAGAAATCTTTGAATTGGTTTGATTGAATTGAGTGTCACTGAAGATTGCCAAAAAGAAACACAGCAAACCCCATTTTGCATAAGCAGTTGTCCTCTTGATCATTATCTATGCTTGCATGTTTCTTTTTGTGAATCTGAAAAATAATTACAAATGTATTTAAGCTGAAAATATGGGGGAAAGGAGTAAAATAAGTTTTGATTTGGAAATAAGTGTCATAAGCAACTATGGGCGGCGTGAAGGTGGTGAAAGAGGGTTAGATGTTAAATTATAGATGGAGCCCTGCTAAAATGTATGGGAGTTGTAGGCTCATTATGTACACAAACACCAGCGGTTGCTTTTACTTCTTAAAGCTATGATGAAGAGGGCAACATTTTAGAAAGTATTTTATTATCTTCTGTATTAAAGATACTATATATTTTGTAAGAAAAAATACAAAGAAAGTTTAATTGCCCAGAGAAGAAGTTTTTGAAGCTTAGAGGAAAACAAAAAACTATATTCAAGCTACAACATAATATCTTAAATTTAAAATCAACCGTTTTGAAGTCAATGTCAAAAGACTGTGGTATTTGTAGGGGAAAATGTCCAGACTCTTAAGAGGATTCAGTGGTCACTTTTAGCCCAAGGAAATTCCTGGTTTAAGACTAACGTATGTAGATCTAGAATGTGATGTAACACACTCACTAACAACTTTTTTACGTTGGTTCTTTTTCCTCTCTACAAATCTGTACAAAGTTCCTATGACACTGGAAGTGCCACATGACTTAGAAGATGGGATGAACAAGTTCCAGAATTTTTGAATCTGAAGGTCTCCCATTTTTACTTTTTTTTTTTTTTTTCCATAATAATTAATTTCTGCTTTCAGTTTGGAAGAAATTTGTCTTTATATTATGGAGTAGATATATTGGATATATGTTACATTCATGTGAGTAAATACACACACTGACACACATGCATTTTTAAAGAATGAGAAAAACCCAAACATATTGTTCATAAATACGGCTATATCCTACTTTCTGAACTAGCCACATAAGAAATTATATCATTTGGTTCATTTATCAGTGCTTACAGGTTTCAGGCGGGTGAATTGCTGCTGCCACTTTACTGTTTTTTTCTTATGCCATTATGTTCCAGCTCCCAAGCATCATACCAAAACAAAAAAGAAATCCCCAGTATTAAGAAAGTGAACTTACCGAAATCATGGTTGTAATCATCACGGAATGGTAAAACCGAAGCTTTAGAGGTTGGTCAATTCCAGGTGGCATTTTTGAATTGAAAAAGTCATATAATAACCCCGCCAGGAACAGTGCTGGTATTATAACAGGAGAGAAGAAAGCCATTCCAATTATTGCTAAACCTGTATAGATGAATGCCATTTCTCTTCCATGGAAATGAACTCCAAAAAAACCTGTTCTATCTAAAGCCTCGTTTTTCAAGTGTTTCTCATGTGTCTGTCTTCACAGGAGACTAAGCACTCGGTTTATAAGCAGAAATAAGTTTATTAATGTTGCAATACTCTGATACTCTCCACCCTTCTTTGCTAATGATATTATTGGCAACACTTCCTTACACTGAAAAAAAAAGGAGGAGGGGGAGATGTTTACTTTGTATAAAAGGAGAAATTTGAAATGTATGAAATTGATCTATATCGTGTGCTTTTCACTGCCATTGAGATAACCTTCCAGGGGCCACATGTGAAGATCGTCTGTCTGTTTGTTGTGGGCTTATTATGGGGGGACATTACAGCTGTCAATGTTAACGTTAGAGATGTGCGGCTTCTTGCAGTTGTCACCAAGGTGGATACTCCGAGAAGAAAAATATTAAAATGCACGTTTTTTGATTTTGATTAATAGTGGAATGCACAGACCCAGTTAAGTAAGAGGACGTTTGCTCAGAATATAACCTGTGATACACTTCTGTGGAAAGATCTGTTTAATTGTGTGATGTTTCTTACTTAGCTGTGAAATTTTAGCGTAGACTCCTCTCTTCATGCTGATGTAGGAGTACAAGTGGTCACTGTAAAATCAGTGCTAGGCTGTGCCACTCTTAACTTACATGAAGGTCTCTCCAGGTGCAGGATATGATGTCTTTGGAGATTGAAGCCACTGCTGTTTCTGGTAAAACCTTTTTACTGATTAACCTCTAAGAATCTTATACCCAATCATGAAGTTACAGTTCCCAAACTTTTTTCCTTTCCTGGGTTTTAAAATGAAATTCCGGTCTGAAAACTGATTTCATCCTTAGTTTCGTTAGCCCAATATTTAAATCAAAACAATCAGGTCAGCTGACTTGCACAATTCTAGCTAGTGGAGATAAGAATGTGTGGGACAAAGCAACGTAAGTCTGCCCCAGCGTTTGTGAAATAGGCAAGCTCTCAGCTGTTCACATTAAGGGCTTTTCTTTGCTGAGGTTTAGTGACTGGTGCCTTCTTTGTGAACTTGTATAGTTTACAAATTTAGCAATATAGTTGGTCTTAGTAATGTCAAATTGTACAGTATTGAAACCATATCCAGCCATCAATGGCCAACACTCATTCTGACCTAACCTTATCAACTTCTTTTTCTTTTTTTTTCCTTATCAGTATCAGAACACAGATTGTAAACCAAAAGCAATTTAAAAATATTGCCCTCCCTTTTTTGTATTGCATGTTAGAAATCTGCTAAATATCTCTTAAGGCTGCTTCATTACATTATTTTGCTATAAGGAAGGAAAAATTCCAATAATTTCCATATTAATTCATTTCACCTTACCAGTAATGTCATCCAAGATGTTATGAGCGCACCAAAGAAGAAAGAGTGTTAAATAAATTAAACTTAAATAATCCTGTTGCTGCATGTCACTTTCCTACTGACGCTTGTTCATAGATACTTCCTATCTGGGCAGCCATTCCTGTACCTGCAGAACTACCTGTGATCGGTGTCAGTCTCTCATAGATCATGTTGAGCAGAGGGTGCCACATTTCTAACAGTCAGTGCGTTGGTTTTTTCCAATTATTTTGAGATGTTCAATTGTCAAAAAGAAATGTTTTCTTCCCTTTCAGTCCAGTCAATGAAACAAGTACCATAAATCTTTGCAAACAAAAAAGTGTTCTTTCTGGCACCAGACAGAAATCTGTCTCGGATAACAAGCTAGTACCAGTAGCTCTTTAAACTGCAGCTCTTTGCTGATGTATTGTCATACATCCATTCTTTTACTCTTTCGGTAAGCTCCTTGCAAACTCCAGCTTTCCCAAATGCTTTACCTGTTTGTAGAAGGAACTGGTTTGCATTTGCTAAAGATTCAAGAGGTTCAGCTAAACTTGATAAAATTGATACAGCTTGGAGTTTGGAGTTGTAATGTGTATTCCTGGACATGCATGTGGTACTTTGTTCTTATAAAATATTTAACTCTTCAGAGCTCATAAAATTGATACTCTGTTCATCAAATTTAGAGTTGCTGGAGATGGACATGTTTAATATATCAGTTGGTGAGTACATAATTGACGTAGTGTAAATTCTTTCCAGTGAGTCTCCATTTATGCAAGAAGATAGTCACCTCTATAATTCATTCTTTTCATCATTTTTCAGCATATTTCTAATGGACATAGCAATGATGGCAAGAGGAAGGATTATAACAATCCCTATCAATAGAAATATGATCTTTGCTGGTTTGTTGTATTATGGTTTTCCTCCCCACCAGGCTTAACCTGTTGATTTTTTTAAGGCCTAAATAGGTGTGCAGTCAAGACCTCTTTGTAGATGGAGAATGCATAAAACTCACCAATTTCACATCTGTTGTAATTACACATCTCAGTGTAAGAGGCAGGCAGCTTTCAAACCAAACACCAATAAAGCCGAAAATGTCAGGGTAGATGATGCTTATGAGTTACATGAACATCAGGTCTTACTGTTTTTGTAATGTCTTTCTTCAAAATATTGCAAAACATTTCACTTCTGATTGTAGACTGTGTTAGGAAACAGTTGACTAATGTGAAGCTGCTATGTGTAATACTGGAAATACTACAAGCAATAACTAAAATATGATAAAGTTGTTAGATATAATGGCTGAGGTACTGATTCAGCCACGTATAGCCAAGTTTAGTAACTGACTGGAAGTCATAAAGCTAAGAACATAGAAAGGAAAAAAATATTACAAGGAAAGATTAAAAACAGAAATAATAGTTGCTGCTATGTTACCACTTTAAATTCTTCTTATTTGTTTGTTTTTTTTAAGGTACCTTTTGAAATGAAACACTCCTGTATATATAATTTACCTGGCTTTGTTTGTGTGTTTATTTACTCTAGGTAATGTAGTATGACAATTAGATTCTATAATGCGATTTAACTAACTTCAGTTTCACCAAGGAGAAATCTTGCTGTCCTCAAGCTCAAATTTCTGGATTTATGTAAACAAATGACTGAAAGCCTCTCAGACTTCATCGCACCTGTACACCTCACTCATCCAATCTGGGATCTGGATTTACTGTGGCCTTTAGAGGGACAATAAAAAGATTTAAGAAATTACAGCCTAGTCCTCACCAGATGATGCAGTTTATTAAAGGTGCAGTGTAGTTACTTGATCTGTCTCTTTTCTTCACTCTGCATGCCTCCTACCTATTTCTTGGTGTCCTCCCTCTTTGTTATCTCCATCTCCCCACCCAAATTGGTAGCCACTCCTTGTGCATTTTGCTCTCATTCATGACTGAACATTGCCTTCTATTCAGTCTGCTGTAAGTCCTCTCTTTCCTTTCTTCCTCTCAGTTCTGCTATGAGGTATATCCCTTCCAAATGACTCCCAGTTTAAACACTTGCTAACAAATTCTGCAGTAAAAAGCTGTACCGTGTCAAAAATTTGAAATAAAAACGATAGCAAAGATGTTTAGCATTCAGTGTTGAACAATTAGGATTTTGTGTTGTACGATTCAGAGCAGGAACTTTTTTGAAATGGTGACTTTGCAGAAGACTTTTGTTAACGTAGCGCTCTGAAATGTGGATGAGTTCTTGGATGTGTGTGCCGTGGTGGCTGTGCAGTTCTGTTCCTCAGGATGGGTGAGCTCTGCTCCACCCAAGCGGAGTCCAAATAAACCACTCCAGAACCTCCACCTGGCATTTCATGACAGGCCACCAAACCAAAATGTGTTCTTGAGTCATAAATAGTTTGAATGTAAATGGCAGAACTGCAACAGCCTTAATTTGCTGTGGCCAGATCCAGCTGATACTTGTAACTCAGAATATTCAGGTTAGCAGGAGAGGAATGCATCCTCAGCAAGTTTGCTGCTGATGGTAATCATCAAAGATGGAACTGGGAGGTGCTGTTGACTCCCTGCAGTGACAAGAGGCCGTGCAGAGGGATCTAGCTAGATTGGAGCACTGGGCAGTCGTCAATGGCATGAAGTTCAGCAAAGGAAAACGTCGCATGCTGCACCTGGGACGGAGCAGGGCTGGACACAGGTACAGACTGGGAGATGCGTGGCTGGAGAGAGCAGCCCTGCAGAAAGGGACCTGGGGGTGCTGGGGACATCAGGCGCAGCGTGAGCCAGCAGTGTGCTCTGGCAGCCACGAGGGCAAACTGCATTTTGGGGCAACAAAGCTGGTTAAAGGGCTGGAGGGTGCATCCTATAAGGAGAGGCTGAGGACACTTGGGTTGTCCAGTTTGGAGAAAAGATGGCCAGGAGGTGACACAGTTGCTCTGCAGTGCCCTGGGCAGGGGAAGCACCAAGGGAGGCGCCGCTCTCTGCTCCCTGCTAACTGATGGCATTGAATGGCCCAGAGCTGTGCCAGGGGAAGGTCAGGCTGGGTGTTAGGGACAATTCCATTACCATGAGGGTGGCCGAACACTGGAACAGGCTCCCTAGAGAGGTGGCTGATGCCCCGTGCCAGTCAGTGATCAAGAGGCATTTGGACAACTCCCTCACTGATGTGCTGTAGCTTTTGGTTAGCCCTGAAGAAGTCAGGCAGTTGGGACTTGATCCCTGAAGGCCCCTTCCAATTGTTCTGTTCTATTCTGTCTGTTCTGTTCTGTTCTGTTCACTACGATAAGAGAGTCAATAAACACAATGAAACACTGGGGTAATGGGCGAGTAGAAGACAACTGATAGGAATAAAAGAAACCACAATTCACAGGATTCTGTCTATTTATTTCAGCACCAGAATCCTACGGAGAATGTGCATCATAAGTAGAGAATAATATTAAATGTTATTTTTTTTTTAATAATTGAATTCAAAATTTGGAGTACTTTTTTAATTGCCTGCTTATTTTCCAAAATACCGGTTGTGTATTGACTTTTAAATAGAGTAGTACAAAGAGATAATGTAAAGATAGCGAAACAGAAGATAATTGAAGTTGTAAAGTTCTGTAATAAATCGCTGTAACTTAATTGGTTTAGAACAGGTAATTGAACTTGAAATTAGTATGGCTTAAATGCTACTGTGTTGTTAAGCATACTGCTTTAGTATTTGAAGGCATAGCAGCAGGTTCAGTAAAAATATTTAAGTCTAAAACACTCTATGACCTTTTGTAATGTCTTTCGGTTGCTCAGATTATGTGCCCAAGAGCAGAAAGCAGTTTCCCAGGTTATTCTAATGGCATTGAAATATCAGTTGTATACTGACATCTGGTGATTGGAATGGTGCACAACAATTTGCTTTCCCTTTCTTAATTTTCTTAACATCTTTCCGTAAAACATAGCCATTCAGATAGTATCCAGACCTCCCAGCTTCACAGACCTTTTCAGCATTTCACTCGTTTTCATGTCCTGACAATGTTCTGATCTGTTCCTGAATCCTCTTATTTGTGATATACCTCCTTTGTGACGAAGTCTAGAGACCAGACTAGAATGTGTCTCTTGCCCAAATTATTTAGGGTTGACACCTCTGGAGTGGACCGGTCTTGTCCATGCTCTATTACTTTGTTGAAGGAATACATGTGCTGAGATTTTATTTTGAGTACCGAATGTTCAAAATTACCAGTTATTTCACTACTAGTCAAGTCATAAAAGAAAGAAAAGATCTATAGTATCTTCAGCATGTCTTCTTGGGGCCTTATTACCTAACCAGTTGCCAGCCTTTTTCTTTGTCTCATTCTGACATTCTCTGTATGTATGTATTCTTCTAATGTATTCTTCTATAGCTTTATGGACAAATTGCAAACCATGCCAATGAAGGACGTAAGCCTCAAAATTAGTGTCATTTTTGCCCATATGCAAAATAGTTAGCAGTATAACTGATACATGTATGTCTACTTAGAAATAAGGAAAAAAAAATGTAGGAGATTTTTTGCTATTTTGCTCATGAAAATTGTATTAATTCTGAAAGACCATGTGGAAAAGCCCTGTAAAAATTTCCTTATTTTTTAAAGATTTTGTGAGTTTAGCTAGATGGCATTCAGATTGTTCTAGCAGGTTTTATTTTCCAGTATGCTGAATATAAATAACAGAGCCATGCTGAGTATAGCAGAACATCCTTCCATTGTTTGTAAGGTATCTTATTCTATCTGAAGACTTCCCTTACATAATTGTCTGCAGCATTCTTTGCTTTTGATTATAGTTTAAATAAGCCAGCAGTGGGTAGAAGATGTATGCAATAATGTCAGATAAAGAGCTTATTATTTTTAAATTATAGAGCTAGAAATTTCTCTGACAAGAACAAGAGTAGTTCATAGTGTGGGCAGTGTTTCAGGTATTAATTTAATCAAAGATAGTTTTGACTGTAAGTCTGAAGTTTCTTACCCATGCTTCCATTTCTGCATGGAGATGCAGTATGTCTCCAACGTACTGAAGAATTCATGATACTAGTGTCTAATAGCGTGATAAATTATTGTAATGCAGGATATAAGAGTATAATAAAAACTGAGAGGAAACAATTATAGAGTGAAACATTCATCTCAGGAGAACAGTGTCATTAAAATGTTTACTGACATTTCTTGGCAATATTCACTTTTCTAATATCAAAATAAGAAGTAACTAGAATGCAACAAGCATATTTAAATCACGGTGACATTTTTATTGGAGAATGTCTTCCATCTCAGAAATTCATTATCAATTATGAATCCTTAATACAGATTTAAATTAAATGACAAATCATATGTGCAAACTGTTTTTTATCAAAATGCGTGTAAAATATAGAACTTTGTATATAATTATATGTGTTGATTATACATCAAGGAATATAAATCTTTTTATCCGGAACCAGATATAACTTTGTCATTAAAAACATTTAAGATTTCAAATAAGTATACTTATTTGACTGGAAATGTGTTTAGCCCTGTTTGCTAGTGTTTTGTTTGTTTCTTTTTTTAAACTCCCATAGTTTACCATCATTTCTAATCATGGCAGTAAACTCATTCTCCTCTTATCTTCATGTATTTATATCATTCTAAGTGATTTTACTGAGAGCCAGGAATTTTAGGGTTACTATTTCAGCAAAATGTCTCTCTTTTTAAGGGTGTTGTTTATAGCTCTGAAAACCAGGACATTGAATGACTTGGATTATACTAGAAAATGTAAATCATCAATATGTGGGTTACTATAGTTTATCTACCTATTCAGCTACTCTTTTTCTTTGAAAGCTGTAGGTTTATTAGCCTCCTTTCCCAAGGCAATAAAATTTGTGACATGTTATACCCCGTGTGATTTTCTCTTTTACTTTGCGTGTTAAGATCTGAACTCTTTAACTGTCTGCCACTAAGTACTGGAGTAGTGTCTCATGATTAGACATGAGTGCTCAAGTTCTATATTCAACTGAAAAATGTTTAGTTGAGTTTTCTGTGATTTCTTGTTCTGGTATCAAGAAGGTATCGTTATTTTATGAATTAGAGGAGAAAAAAGTGGTGAGTCTGGCTCCATCTTCTTTGCACTCTCCCTTCAGGTATTTATAGACATTGGAAAGATCCCTCTGAGCTTCCTTTTCTCCAGGCTTAACAGTCCCAGCTCGCTCACAGGAGAGGTGCTCAAGTCCCTGGCTCATCGTGGTGGCCCCGCATTGGATTCTTTCCAGTATGTCTATGTCTCTCTCATACTGGGGGTCCCAGAACAGGAGTAAGGTTGCAGGGATGAAACTTCTTTCTTTTATGTCTATACTCACATCTATTCTGCGACATTCACCTCTCTTCAAGGCTGTCTCAATCTCAGCTTTTATAAGATAAATATCTCAATAGATCATGGACCATGGTTGCTATATATCATAGTTTATATATTATTATTCAAACTTTATTAAGCCAAGCTTCAGGGGAAGGTTTAGGTTGGATATTAGGAGAAATTTCTTTACTGAAAGGATTGTGAGGCATTGGAATGGCATGCCAAGAGTCACCATCCCTGGACGTCTTCAAGAAATGTGTAGATTTAGAACTTAGTAACATGGTTTAGTGGTAGAACTTAGTACTATGTTAAAGGTTGGACTAGATGAGTGTAGAGGTCTTTTCCAACCTGAATGATTCTGTTAATCTATGATGCATTGTGGAACACTTGCCATGGGGGGGGGGGCAGATCTTTTATGTGTACAACAGAAAACTTTGAAGGAGATGGTAGAAGAAAGGTAAATTCATCTGATTTTGCATACCGTAAGTAAAAATGAAGAGAAAGCCATCACAAAATCAATTTCTTGGATAAAAAAGACAATAAATCAAATGCTGAAATTTCAAGAGATGGTTTAAGAAAAGGAAAATGAAGGTGTTTCTGAAAAATCTTTGCAAGCAATGAGCAATAGGAATCAGGAAAGGGAATGAAAGAATCAGGTTGAGTTTTACATCAACCTTAGAAATTTTGTTATCTTTTCCAGGCCTTTGAGGCCAGATCGGAATGATGCTATCTTACCATAAACTGCTAAGAATATTGTTCCATGGAATCCCTCTTGCAGATGGCACAAGGTCACTTTTACACCCTGATCCTCTAATCGTTTCTTGTACAGCAGTCCATCATCTCTAAGTACATCATATTCGCAGGTCAGAATGAAAGCCTCAGGAAGCTGAGCAATAACGCTGTCTTCAGATAGCAGTGGTGAAAAAACAGGATCAAGAAGAGTCTTGACCAATTTATAGGTTTCTTCTGAGAATGGTTGTTCTGTACTTGGTGTATAGCCTCTTGTTTTAAACTCGTGAGGGATGTTATCAGGACTCAGCCATTTCTGATACTTTAGTCTCAATTCTTCTGAAACATGACAACCTTGAAGCACATTTTTTACGGCAGACAAGTCTGCGTTGACATACTTCAAACCAAGAGAGACGGTTCGTTCCTTTAACAAAACGGGAATGCCCTCATTCTGCTGATAGGAAGGCAAATTAAAGTCTACACCCTGGAGAAAAGGATATATAAGGATTTGTGCTCTCAGCTTTGGGACATCTCTTCTGTTTACCAGTGCTTGGGCAACAGCAGCAGTGAGTGCACCTCCACTACTGTCTCCACAGACAATAATGCGAGAAGGGTCTACTCCATAATCTCGTGCTGTCCTCATAAAGTGTATGGTGGCAGTGAGACAGTCCTCAAATTGGGTTGGATATGGGTACTCAGGAGCTAAGCGATACCTAAATAGGAATGAAAGTCTTTTAACATAGTCATATCTAACAAATGGTCCCCTTGTTGTCCTTAACATTCTTGCTTTCATATACTTCATGCTGAAGATAGGACAACTTTCTGAGATAATTACACCAACAGAATTGCTAATAATTACTGCTTATGCTGTCTTATTGCTACTGTTAATGTTTGAGGGGGGTCAGTGCATTCTCCTATCTTTGCAAAATATGTATTTAATTGCCTAGCAGGTGACTCAGGGGACTGAGGGCACACACTGAGTTTCTGTACAATTAGATGGCAAGGCACATATGTGTGAATTCATCTATCAGCAATTGTACTTCTCCAAATTTCCAAAATTTGGAAAAAAAAAATCCAAACAAATGGTTAGAGAATGTAAGTGTAGAAAATGGATAACGAAAATACAAAAAGGTTTCAGCATTTTTCTATAAACTGAATTCTTTATAAACAGAATCGGTAAGGGCTGATGATTCTTCAAGTGTTTGGGGCTGTAAATAGCGATTAGTGCAATTTTAATTAAATTCCAAGACAACTGTTTTCATGAATTTTTAAAATTTGATTATTTTAAAAATGTATTACAGCTCATCACAAAAAGGTTTTAAATAGTCATCTCTGGTGAGTTGCAAGTGAAATGTGGACTCTGTGCACACACATACATAGTTTTTCAGAAGAACTACTAAAATGAATATTTAGTGGTCTGGGCAACTGTGCTATCAACAGAGGTAGTTATTTCAAACACAATGCAGGCTTCAACTTACAGTGCTTTGTGTATGGCTTTAGGAAATAAAAACATCCTCATCTAATGGTAGCTACAAATTATAAAATTGCTATAATGGAAATTTGGAAATAAATAAGTGGGGATTAGTTGACTAGTTCTTTCTAAGGGTAATTAGCACTGGTGAAATGCATGTGATCATTAAATACAAATATTCAATGCAGATTGCTAGGAAATTGGCTTGCAGTGACTAAAGCATTAAAGAATTATAAACCTGGAAAGGAGACACAAATGGCTGTCACGTTGTGTGTTTGGATCGACTCCACTTACCCAACAGACACAACCACTGAGTTGGTTTTCCTAGCAAAGTAGCGGCATACTCTTTCATAGGCCTCTGTAAAAACAAAACATATCAATGGAGTTGTAACTTGTTTGAAAAACAGATGAAAATATTCTGCGGTTTTTAATCTCTGTTTTGTGATTAAGCTACACTGTAAATCTTCTATTGTTGGTATGACCTAATTTGGGCATTGCTCATAGTTTCATAGCATTTGTAGGAATCTTCTTGCCAGTAAGAAACCTGGAATTATTACCATTCATTGTTTCATTCTCCTCACTGAAAAGTTAATAGAAAGCACCACTGCTGCTACTGCCAAAGTGGCATTGAAGATGAAAAGTCATTAAAAGAAGAAGAAAGAAAAGAAAAAAAAAAAAAAAAAGCAGCCAAATCTAGAATGTTTTGTTTTTGTTTTTCAGGAGACACCACCTAATCTCTTAACCCTTTCCATTTCAAAATCCAAACTGCATTTTTTCCTTGTAAGCACTTCCATTGTAAATGCACAACAGTATGCACACATATACACAGGCTTGCACATATATTTGAGCACAAACTGAGAATAAAATTCTTATGAAATTTTCAACTTTTCTCATAAGCATGAGGGAAAAGACAATAAATGATCAGAGAAGTTCTAGATACGTGATCTGTAGAAAGATCATTTAACTTGATGCCTGCTGCATGTAAGTAAAATTACTCTTCTATCCTGACATGATTTTTTTTTTATATAATGCTTTACCTACTACTTCGTCTTGTCTTTTAAGAATACAGCATCAGACCAGTAACTACATAGTATTTGCAGACCCAACTCATTTACATTACTTACGAATGCTTCCTAACCGTCCAACTCCGCCATGAAAATAAAGGATTCCTCTTCTTTGTCCACTGGTTGACATTTTTGGCTGGTATATTCTTACTTTAACCTTCTCAAATCTTAAGTCTTTGATAAAAAGATGTTTATCTTTTGGTGGCGGTATTCCATCCATCATAATCCTGAGGAAGTGGACTTCTGAAGTGATACCAATTTTTTCCAGTAATGTTGCCTGTTAATAAAGGAAGAGAAACCACAAATTAATACAAATTTCCATCTCATCTGGAGGATGAGCACAAAAGCTTAAATTTCCATGGTCAGTTCAAACTTTGTCTCCTGATGGTTCTGACAATGAAGTGGCCAGTTATGATGATGTGGGTCCACCTTCGTTGTAATGCAAACCCTGTGAAAATCTGTAACTCAGAGGGCAGTAGATTTGAAAGGAATGGATGAATTTATCTTCTGTAACTGCCTGAGAAGAATCTTCTGCCTTGTGTCCATACATCTCCAGAAGCAAAGCCTTCCTGTGGGCAAACCTGGCTGTAAGTCACTTTCACAGTATCACTGTCACTGGTTCATTAATACCATCATGCATCTCTGGCAAAAATGTTATCAGTACTATTTAGCAGAACACAGGGTTAGCTTTGGTAATAATTTCTGGATTATATTAGAAAGTTTAGATGTTGGCATGTTGTTTTTCAACTGAACTCATTCTGGCTTAGATTATATCAGTAGAAGAATACTCAAGCTATTAATAGTAGATAGAAGGTGTCAAATACTTCCCCTTACTGGTGTTTAAGTAGCCCTGTGTTTGAACAAAAGGAGAGAGCAGTTAAAGCATTTTAAAATTTCTCTTTGTGTGGCTAATTCTTTGGTTTCCCAAATTCCCACTGCTTTTTGACTTGCAGAACATTTTTCCGTAGCATCTACCACAGCTGGCCTCCTGAACAAGAATAGTTTTGAACCTTAGCTCGATATTCACATAGCTCAGTGATTCGTACTTAAACATTCAAGGCTGAAGATTGGAGTCAGTCTGAGCTAGTCTACGTTGCGTCTGGATGACTTTAGGCTGTTTTAGTTGCAGTCTGATCTAGTCTATGAAGAAAAATACGAGGCAGTATCACTCATTTCCACTCTATCTGGATTAAATGTTGTACTTTCTGTCTTCTCTAATGAGTAATATAATCTGTTGTGTTGCCATTATTCATGTAGATGTGTTTCAAAAAACAATTATATATACAAAGGTATATACTGATGTATCTTAAAATCCCATAGTGAGAGTCTTGCATTTTCACCTCACATTTCACAGACCTCATGTAGTTAATAATGTGGTCCTGTTAAATATGGCAGACAGCCCATTTTATGCCATTT
The DNA here is from genome assembly GCF_047663525.1 of Anas platyrhynchos. Taxonomy (NCBI): domain Eukaryota; kingdom Metazoa; phylum Chordata; class Aves; order Anseriformes; family Anatidae; genus Anas; species Anas platyrhynchos. Next base: position 5,654,397 of record NC_092608.1, on the reverse strand, counting down.
GAAGAGCTGATCCCATGTACAAGAAAGATCATTTTGTAGCCTAGCTTTAGTCTCATACTGGTTCCTTCTGCAGATCTCCTCTATGACGTCCATGGGAAAATAACTTCTGTTTCTTTAACTCTCCAATTCCCTCTGGTGTGTGACATTTCATTTTTGTTAAACATGTAATAGTTTCACTGGTCAATTTTTGTAGAGATTGACATTTACTTATATCATTCTTAGTCACTTCACTGCTGGTTGTGAATATCTGCTGTGGAGTACCTGCAACAAATTGCAGTTACGAAGGACACCAGTATCATCACATGCAATCTTCATAATTATTTCTGGTAATATGCAAATTAAATTTTAATCTGGTGGTGGTGTTTTAAATTGCACAGTTCCCATCAATGTTCTACAGGAGTCAGCATAGTTTGCATTTTTGCTTTTACTGATTGAAATCCATTCTTCAGTCTGTATGCTCCCTGCAGTACTGGGTTTTCACCTACAGTTTCTGGAAAAAAGTCATCACTTACACGTAAGCTGCAAGACCAGGCTATGTGTACTTAAAGGGATGTTCAGAATGTATCTAGACTAGTTGTCACCAGTTTGTTACCAGAAATCCCGCTTTTGGAATCTTCATGTTCATAAAATTTGGTTAATCATAGGTGATTAGCCAAGTTGGCCAAATGTGATGTGCATTTTGGCTCTCACAAAGAAATGCAACTGCTTAGCAGTGTAATTTGTAAACCAGTAGTTGCACAGGTTGGTTGTGGATTGTTTAAGGATTTTCAAAAATGATAGCTGACATGACAGCTTGAAAAGAAAGCCTAATGGGTAGCATGAGACAGCCAAAGGACAGGAGTGAAGAGCTATGACCTCCTTTGAAGCATTGTCTAGCTTGGTCTGCAATCAGTGCAAGCACAACAGTCTGTGTTGTTTGTCTATTTTATTATTATTATATTTATTTATCATATATATTTATTATGTATGATGTTATTATATATATATATATATATATTGTGAATGCAGTGTTGTCATTCGCAGTGAAATGCTGAAAAACTGACCCCACCAACAACAACTGGCATGGAGGTTTCCATGCACCAGGAGAAAAGCTGTGTGAGGTGCAGAGGAACCCGAGTTAGATTACAAAGGAGACTCCAGATACATGTTCAGGCAGAGGACCAGGGCCTGCAGCAACATGCACGTAGCAACTGGTGCCAGTGGGAGGGCCGTGCGGGCTGTGCTAACCGTGGTGTGAGTCCTTTGTTCTCTTTACACAGGTACAGAGGCCTGCCATCTGCACCCAATTTGTGCCAGCCCTTCTGCCTAAATCACTACTAGGATAAATTGGGTCCAGAAAGCTTACAGAGCTGTTAACACATGCGTAATTTAATCAGCCCCTCGATCATTTCAGGTCTGTTTCCCAGGAAGGACAGGTTTTAAGCCCTTTGACTAGTGTTTAGCTTTAATGATCTGTCCATTTTTCTTCTTATAGACCAAATAGTAAATGAAAAAAGAAAGGATGGGTAGATTTTTCTATGAAGAATTTTTATAGAATCATAGAATAGAATCAGAGAATGGTCTGGGTTAGAAGGGACCTTAAAGATCACCTGGCTCTAACCCCCTGCCATAGGCAGGGACACTTCTCACAATACCATGTTGCAAAAAGCCTCATCCAACCCGGTCTTGAACACTTACAGGGATGGGGCATCCACAGCTCCTCGGTGCAACCTTATTAAGACATAGCTCTTTTTATATAAGTATATTCTTATAGGTGAATGCAAATAATTCTTCATAAAATTTATTAGGTTGCACATAGCTGCTTCAAACTGGTTTGTCTCCAGTGACTTCACAAGCATCTTTTGTCTCAGCTGAACACTAGGTCTATCCTAGTAAGCTTTTGTTTTCCCTGCAGTTTTGAACTCATGGGTTGCCATCCCTTGAAAAGATTTGGCTACTTTGCCATAAGTAATCTGCCTGACAGCAGACTCAAAACTTCCTTGCATTTATACTTTGTTTTAATCATGCATTAATATCCTGGTCCTTCTGCTCCTTTGAGGTGATGTAGTACAATGCTTTTCCTTGGCCTCTCACTGGCCAGCAGAAAGGATAGGAAATGAGATTAGAAGTAGAGAACTACATTAGTCACCAGTGAGCTTCTGAATTCTGCAGTTTGGCCTCTCACATATGAATTATGCAAAGATAAAACTTTGTCTGATGGATAAAGAGCATTCATACATTGTTTTGAAAATATGGAGCTCCACACATAGTATAGTGTATGTAAGAGAACTTAATTTGACTTACTATCCCATTTTATTTCATTGCTTTACTATCATAGCAGCGTTCGGAGCTGGGTGAGGTGTTCTCAAGGGACGTAATGACTCATGTCCTCAGAAGCTTACTGGCTTCAAAAAAAAAACCTTAATAAGCAGTGTAGCAAGGAAAGAGAGGAAAAACTAATAACATTAGAACATGTCATGCACAACACAAGGAAACTGAAGCTTTTTTTTTATTATTGTATAATTTAAAAGGCTGAAAGAAATCTTGATTTAACAATCACAAAAGTGTTTTTTAAATGTGCACTAACTCAAAAAAAAAGGAAGTCATATAAACATGCTGTAAGACCAAAGATCTTGAATGCAGCAGCTGTCTGTCAGATGGCTCAGAAGCAGAGCAATGCATATGCAGCAGAGAGCTGAGATCACGTAGTTACTCATTCTCTAAATAAGCACTGTGTTGCACAGAGCAATGTTCCACATAGAACATGTGGTAGCTTCTCACATTTTCCAGCACTGCATGAGACAACAGGATTAAAAAGCTTAAACTTAAGTGATCAGAAAAAATGGGATATTGGACTGTCCACTGAATTTTATTTTTCTATATTGTTATCGTTAGTGTATAGCAAGCAATGGATTTATCTTGCACCCAGCTGAGCTGAAGTTATCTGCAGTGGTACTATATAAATCCAGCTGTGTATTTGCAGTATATTTACACATTTATACTAAAAAAAAATCACCAATCTCTTATCCCTCTATCAGAAATTAAATTAAAAAGTCCAGCTTTAAGCAAAGTTTACTTACCAGACCAAACCCGAAGTTCATGATATAATGAAAAAGGTAAAGCTTTTTGTACTGACTCATTCCAGGCGGGATTTTTGCCTTGGGGTGTTCATAATAGAAAGACATTGCCACAAGGACAGCCAAAACAACCAGAAAAATTGTGAAGAAAAGTTCCATCTTGCTGTACTGTTAGGAGTCAAGTGGAAGAAGCAGCTGTGACCTCCTTCCCACTCTGACTTTGGAAGTATTTCTGAAGGTAAAGGCGCAGGTCTAGCAATTCTCTTCATATCCCATCATCCAGCTCTTAAAAATCCCAATAGGAAGATGAAAGCATGTGGCAATCAAACCATACAATTAAATAGATAGTAACAATTAGTCACAAGGGAGGCTTGCATAAGTTTTTCATATTTACAGCTTACATGTTTTGATTCTGTGCCCATTACCGTAGAACCAGTGCTTGGCGTATCTGTAGCATCAGTGTTACAAGAAGACAAAAATTGTTATGTCTCTGCCTATTGCTTGAATACAGTCAAGCCTGGATCTTTTCTGAGTTCCTGTGGAATAGGATTTTTTAGCCATCTCCTTCAGAGCTGTTCAGTTTCTTGTTTTCTTGTGCCTCCATGCCTTTTTAAGACTTCCAGTGAAATCTAAGTTTCGGTGTTGTGAACATCTCATCTCTCTTCACCTTTTATTTGGTGCCTGTCATATAAATTACTTGTTTGTGTATCTATACAAATACACATAAACCTCTGCTGATGTATGCATTTACCCCACCCCTGATCCTTTAGCTTAGAATGGAGTCTTTTCAAAGCAAGGGTAGTATTTTGTTTGGGTTTTTATATAGCACTGTTAGGATTTGGTTTTGAGAGCATTTGAATATGATTGCATTATTGCTAAAATAATAATAGTGGAACAGCTGACAAACAAGCCAAAAGAAAAAAAAAATACAGCTGTTAAAAAACAGAAGCATCTCCAGTGATAATATTTAACTCTGTGAGTGTCTGACAGCGTCCTTTCTGAAGGATATAGGGGCGGTTATGTAACTCCTGGTAAGAGTATTATCAGATGTGAATCTGCTCTGCTGAAGTCGACAGAGCTAGGCTGATTTTTATTAGCTTTGGATTCAAGACCTGCAGTAGAGATTGATCTCAAATTATGTATGACAGTTTTGTGTGAAGAGGTATATTATAGGTAACTGCACGTTATATGTAGCACTTAGAAAATTTATTTCTGATAGGTCTTACAGGCAATTCCTAATTACATGAAGGTCACCTCCAGACAGATACAAGCATCATTAGGGACTCTCAGATTTCAGGTGAGATGGTGTTAGTGTATTTCCTAACATTTCTCATTCACAGAGGGCAAGTAAAATATTTATGTGGTACTCGGATTCAACCAAAGCACTGAAATATACCTTACAGGGGTTTTAAATGGTGACTAGTCTCTGTGCTTTTTGCAGGGGTGAATATCACAGTAATTTAGTATTGGAGTTTGTGAACTGTGCAACAAATAAAAAGGAAACCCATTCCCAACAGCTCCCTTTGTGGCTGTCTTGGCTCCAGCTCAAACCAGAATTGCTCTTTGGGATGCAGCTTGATAAATTGATTGATAGATTGACTGATTTTGTACACAGTCATGCAATTACATCTTTGGATGTAATATAACTAGATGCAGCTGCAGTCTGAAGTATCAGTGGTTTGCATCTTGATTGTTCCTCGTTCGTATCTTCTTTCCAGCAGGTCAAAGCCTGTGCCAACTGTTTTCTTTGGTTATTTTGGTGATGGTGTTTTTTCAGCAGTCTCTTGGTTGAGCCTACTGCAGTCTCTGTCTTCTCATGAAAGTGTTGCTTACAGATATCATTTCAGGTAGAAATATAATTGCAGCTGATGAAAACTAGACCTGAACTTGATGGTTTCAGGACTAATAGCAAAGACTAGACATCAGCAGCCTTCTCTTTTCTGTGTATTCCGTGTGCCTCCCTCTGGAAATAACATGCTTGTATTCTTCAGCACACAAATCATTAGTTCCAAGATTTAACCTGAAACAAACAAAAATCTGTAAAACAAAGCTTTTTCAGTGCATATGATGTCACCTTTGGGAACTGCGTCTCTTTACCAGTCTGCTCAAACTGTGAAGGCAACAGGTTCTCTGGAAAGTAGCAGTATGGGTAAAATGAGTGTTTTTTTCCTTCCTTCCTTCCTTCCTTCCTTCCTTCCTTCCTTCCTTCCTTCCTTCTTTCCTTCCTTCCTTCCTTCCTTCCTTCCTTCCTTCCTTCCTTCCTTCCTTCCTTCCTTCCTTCCTTCCTTCCTTCCTTCCTTCCTTCCTTCCTTCCTTCCTTCCTTCCTTCCTTCCTTCCTTCCTTCCTTCCTTCCTTTCTTTTTCCTTCAAAAAGAGAGTACAATGGATAGGCTGACCTTGAGATGTATGTTAAAATGAAACTTAAACTCAGAGAACCCCAAAGCTTTAGAATGCACAATGTATGACCTGCACAGGAAAAAAAGACCTCATGCTTAATTTCTGACTTCAGAAACTGTTTAGTAGTTGTTTAGAATAAACAAGAAGGAAGTTAATTTTAGAGTGTGGAGATTCACTCTCTGAGAAGAAACTCCATGTTCTGCTTCATCTGCCCAAACTGTTTGTTCATGTTATCCAGCAACACTTTGGCAACTTTCATATCCCAAGATCCCATTCTCTTTTTCTCCCTTGCCAGAAGGTTGTTTACATGCTTTGTACAAAATCTAATTCCTTTTTGTTTATTCTTTCATGCAGCACTTGTGTCAGCCAGCTCAATAAGGGATATTGGTGAAAGGCACATTGCCTGTAGCCTGGAGATTGGGATGCTCTCTTGGGAAATGGAAGGAGAAAATTCAGACCTATCACGACTGAGGTGCATATCAGCTTTCTCACAGCTCAGACAAGAACATTAGGAAATAGCATTGCACAAAATGTGGTTGCAGCTCCCTTCTGTAGCATCTAATAATGAAAGTAATTATTCAGCTTTGTGCTAAATTTCATGCTGTCCCAATGACTTAGGTGTGGTCTAAGTATGCCTATCAGATTTGGCCCCTCTGGCAACCTCAGCAGTCTTCTGACACCTGTGACAGAACATTTGTTTTAAAGTTCTTACCACCTATAGATCAGCTGTTTTCAAATCTTTTTGCTGCCACTTTACCAAGAGCTGGTAACTCTTGGACTCTTACGGACACATTAAGTAGGTGCAGATATCACAGCACCCCACCAACACCCAGTCATCACTGCTAGAGCTTCCATGTAAAAACTCTTCTAGAATCTGGATATCAGCAGTAAAAGAAACAAACTAGTTGGTTCATGAAGTAAGAAATTAGTTTTCTTTGGGCATTGCATGTACATGGAGTAACATTTAACATTTTATTAGCACAAACATCAGGAATTCATAAGCTTACTTCAGTCTCAGGATGGGACTTTTCAACCTAAATAACCTTTCCAAACACATGCTCTGTTTCTCCAGCTTCTGCCTTTTTAACTTTATCTCTCACTCCTGTAGAAGAGACCACAGGAATTTGTCCCTGAGGCCAAAATCCCGTTTTCTCCTGCCTCAGGATCTTCCTTTCTTACTGATTTCCAGTGTAGGGCTAAATGCCAGTGCCTGAATCATTCTTGTCAACATTGTCAATATCTTAAGCTTTTACTCTGTTGTGCATCTGCACATGCTAGGGGAGACTGAGTCAGCTGGAACAGACATGAAAGCTTCCCTCACGTAGTCTTCAGGTGATCACAAGATCTCTCTGCCTGTTTCTAAATCACGGTGCTGCTGAGGTGACCTGCCAAGACTCGGGCACACCAGGAGCCAATGGACGCCTCTGCTCGGGTGCTGGAAGAGGGCTCCTTAGGGGAGGTGCTGCTGAACCCAAGAAGCTCCTGTTAAGTCCTGCATAGCAGGAGTGCCATCTGGTGCTGAAAAGCTGAACTTGGAAGCTGAACTCCCCCCGTCGAATCCTCACCAGCACACACTTAGTGCCATTAGCTGTAAACTTGCAGGCAAAGTACTGACAAACTCTGCTAATGGCTTGTTTTGTGCCTGCTTGTAACTATCTGTATTTCTTTGCATGCATAATTCCTTGGGGAAAAGGCATTTGTGTGCATAATTCTGTAGGCACATTGCAAGTCTGGGATTTTGCTTTAAGTACTTGACTCATTGAACATGCAGGCAGTGAGAGGGACATGCTGTTAGAAAGTGCTTGAGTGAAGAGGAGATTAAAAATTATGTTGTGTCTTTCCTTAGAAAATAGGAAAATATGTAAATGAGTGATAATTTTGAAAGCTAATTCCACACTTTGGATATTATAAAGTGGTTTATATGAACAAGTTCATAGGAACATATGAAATGTTTATATGAGCAAGCATTCTATCTCAAGAATGTGAGACACGTAGCAGATCTATAATTAATTAAATCAGAGGACGGGAGGTTCCATGGAGACAATTAGATCTTGCTACTTTCTAAAATTCAGAAAATATTGGAGTCATTATTTAAAAAGGAACACACTGTTTCTGTACTTGCTGTTCTCTGCTTACCCATCTGCATTACCATGGTTATAACCTTCTATACAGATTAAAATGCATGTGTTAAAAAGAGCTAGTAATACTGAAGACATTATAAAGATAAATTGATTAACTTTTGTGGTAAATTAAGACCTACAGATAAAGGACCATGGCAAAACCTCAGGAGTAGATCAGTGCAGAATTTGGAGAGTGGGCCATAAGTGATGCCTAAGTCCAGACATTGAGTAATGAAAAGAAAATTGGTATGGATTGCTGAACTGGCTAGGAGTAGAACACTCAGGGCAATGAATTCCCGTATCGTCTGTACTGGCAGAGTTCTGCAGTGTTCAGAAGGACAACAAAAGCAACATGATGACCAAGCAGAGAAGTATATTTCCAAATGGGGAGGGCTACATGGGGAATGCCTTTCAGTCTTCTGTCCCTGAAACACCTCTGCTCTGCTGGTCACTAGTATGGCATGGGAAAGAGGCTGTCTTTCAGGGAACCCATTATTTAGGTACAAGAAGAGTGAAATAGTTTACAGAAGATTTTGCTCAGTACAGTCACAGTTTGGAAGGTGGGGAAGTGGCAGAGGAAGAATTTTGGAGTACTATATATAGGCATATTTGGGTGGTTTTGCCAAGAGCCACAAAGATGTTTATATGGTATTTATCAGCGGCAAACTATCTATCCACCTATCTATCTATCTACCTATCTATCTATCTATCTATCTATTGCAAAAGTTAATTATCAGTTGTGCAGTGGTTTCGAAATACTAGGTGGATGAAGAGGATTAAGAATGTTACAGGGTAATGCAATAGGCTGAGCTTGTTGTTAGTCAATTCGTTTGTTTGAAAACTTTGGGAGAGATGCACATGCGTAGTATTGTCAAGTCCTTTGGACTTTTGCTCAGTTCAGTTACAAAATCCTCTCCCATCAGACAGGAGGGACTTCGATTCCAGAAATTTTAAAACGCACCTGTGGGAATCATCAAAAGAACAGGTACTGAAGATGCAGTTTGTGTAATAAGCTGATCCTGAATAAAGATAAGTCTGATGACTCACGGGTTTGACTGAAGTTCATGAAGACATAGCCAAACTGACTTTAAGTGAGCCTGCTCATGTGCAGATAACAAAATTGCTGTGGCAGAACAGAATTTGACATGGATTAACTGCTCAAATACTATCCAGCTTTTCACATCTGCTTTAGAGCAGTTATTGACTCACTGCTGCTCTTGCTCATGCTACCAACATGTAAGCTGGTAAGCCAGCTTTCTTCTTGAGGTCAGAAACCAAAATGAATTGCCAATTTCATATCAGGTTGTATCACCAAAACAAATCCTGTAAACCTCAGTCATTGGAACATTGTGCGCTTTATCATGTTATTTATACCTGGAAGAATTTCTTTGCTCCAATAGTAAACTACTAGTACATGAAATGGGTAAAATGAAACTAAATTTATCTGGTGTCAACACAGCGTGGAGAAACACCATTTCATTTTGCTGAGGGAATGGAGAACAAGAATTCACAAGTTAAATACTGGTTGCTCCAGAGATTTGTAACTGCTAACACGTCACCACATTTAATTAATATGGTGAAGAATTTAACCCTACATTTTCTTCCTACTCAGAGTTCAGCTGGCAGAAAATGAAGATAACATACTAACCTCTTTCCACACTTGCATATGTGTTTTACAGCTATTATAAGCGCAAGGTGATTGCATAACGATGATGAAATATTTTGTAGTTCTTAGGCATTGCAAGGCCAGCTATTTTGACATGCAGTTATTCAGGCACCTGCCTTTATAAATGTGGGTCTGTCTTAATGTAACCACTGACCTGTGATTTTTTTTTCTAATGTGTTTTGAACCTGAACAGAAACAGTTCAATCAGCTTTGGGGCTGTTTTTCTATTTTTCTCCAAATTCTCATTAAATAACTGGATTGTTTGTTACAAAATGGCAAAAAGCTCTGGGTGTCTCTGTCTTCCCTGAATACAACCAAGTGCCTCTCAGAAAGGAACTTCATAGAAAATGGTTTAGAGGACATTCAGGTTTGCTCTTGAGGTTTTCCCTTACTTCTGTGTTGCCAGTCTCAGATACTTACAGGTAACAGTTTCATTTATGCAGCTCCCATTTCCATACATCCCCTCTGTGCCACCTATTTCACTTTAAAATCAGATTTGTAAGTAGATCCCAATTTCCCACTTCAGATTTTACAACCAAGCCCAAACTGATGGTTTGCCTACGTACGTAGACTGATGATTACTGCTCATCTCAGGAACAGTGAAACTGTCTTTACTCTCCAGAAGCTTTGGGGGAACACTATATCTGTGCTCTCATACTGATTTTGTGTGTATGTGGATATGTGTATGCATATTTATGATTATTCATATACTGCAGGCTGTAAAATGTATTTTGCTATATAAATGGTGAGGTTTTATTCTTAGACATAAGAAAACAAAAATTCTTACAACAGAATAAGAGAACATCAAAACAAGGATACCAATTAAAGGGTTAATAATAAAAAAAGGAAGGTGAAAGATGCATGTTCCCAGGTTTCATGTTGCCAAATAATAGCAACTGAAAGTCAGAATTCAGCAGACCATGCTATCATAACTTAGTATTTCTTGATGAGATTCTAATTTCTTGCCTAGATATCCAATAGCTACAAAGTGGTTAACACTCAGTCTGCACACTAGGTCACCGTCTTCCAGAAGACATTTTAAAAGCCTTTTATGAAGTTTACAGCATGATCCACTATTTTACTTGATGAGGGAAAGGAGAAAATTCTGTAACCAAAAAACCCTATTGTACCATGGAAGCCTTCTTCAATGTGGTACCAGGTCACTTTTACATTGTTGTCCTCTAAGCGTTTCTTGTACAGCAATCCATCATCCCTGAGCACATCGTGTTCGCAGGTAATTATACAAGCCTCAGGTAGGCGGCAAATAACAGCATCTTCTGCTAACAGTGGTGAAATTCTTGTCTCAAACAGTTCTTTAGTTTCTTCATGGATTTGAGGAACACATGGAGTAGGTAATGGTGGCTCATAATCCTGTTTGAATTTCTCTGGGATAAGATCTGGATTTATCCATTTCCTGTATTTCAAATTCACACTCTCAGGAACATGAGAACCGGCCAAAAGAGCTTCCTTCAGAGAGCAATCCTTATTCAAGTACTTCAGCATATAACGGACTGTACGTTCCAGAGACAATAAGGCAGTGAAGGCATTTTTCTGGTGAGATGGCAGATTAAAGTTCAAGGCCTGGAGAAATGGATAGATCATGACCTGGGCACGTATCTTTGGGATGTCTGTTCTGTTTGCTAGTTCTTGGCAAACATTAGCAGTAAAAGTGCCCCCTACACTATCTCCACATACGATAATCCGATCAGGATCCACACCGTAGTTTTCTGCAGTCTTCAAAAAGTGAACAGCAGCAGTGAGACAGTCCAAATTCTGGGCTGGATACTTGCACTCAGGAGATAAACGATACCTGAAATATACAAGACTGCAATTTCTACAAATATATATATTTGATAATTGATTGAATGTGTCAACTTAAATGCATCCATGGATTATATTTTCACCAAAAAAAAATGCCAAAAGCAATGTTACTTACTTAGTTTAAAATTTTATATACTAAAGAAAAACAGAACATCTTCCTCTCCCATTTCTGTCAAAATTCAGACTGTTGATCAATGAGGTTTGTTCTAGCATAATTTAAGAACACAGGGGCTTGAGTAGTGCAGTCCAATCACCCACAATATAGAAAACCATACATTTACTCATTTTCTGGTCAGCAGGGAAGTTTGCAATTCTCTTGTTGGGACTGACTGCATGTATGTATGTGTAGCTGTAAGTCAGTCCTGCTTGCCTAGAGAACCAACCAAGTTCTGGCTCCCAAGGCTTTTACACCGGGGACAATGATTATTATATTTTTATTTTATTAGTATATATTAGTATAGTATTGTATATTATTATTACACTTTAACATAATAATAGTAATTTAATAATATTATGATAAGCAACCACACAGTAAATGTACTATGGTGACAAAGTAGCTTCCTGTAGACAATTATTTCATTTCTTTTGTTAATTGAAACGGGCAGCTTGCAGGAGAGTGATAAAGTAACAGTCTCTGTTTAGTTCCTAACCAACAACATACTTGCACGTGATGAAAAAAGCTAGGCAGGCATAACAGCCCAGCCAAACACCCAGTCAGGTTTAAGGGAATGAAATATTGACCTCTCCTTTGAGAGCAAGATGCATTTTTAATAACTACAGTTCTTTATTCTCTGTCTGTGCAGTCTTAGGTCTTTCTGGAGAATATTAGGTTTAATAAGGAAAAGCTAAATACTACCAAGGCAGTGGTGCAGGCAATCTCTGTTAACCCTTCACTGTTTGCTGAGGCACACTGCTCCTGCTTTTCTGTTTTTTCACTGTTCTGCTAAACTAACTCAATGGATTCATAAAGTAAACATCTTAATAACTAGGGAATAAAAGGATATCAAGATTTCAGAGTCATTTTAACACACCATGACTCACTCACATGTGGAATAAACAATTCATGTTCAAAACCAATTTCTCCTAACTTAATAAAATTCTTTAGTAATGATTTTTTTTCCACAGGAGAATTTGTTGGAAAATAAAGTTTCTTTTTGCCACCAGCCATTTTCCATAAACAGAATGCCTTTAAAGGGAAGCAGTGGCCCATGTAGTTTTAAAAATATATTAAATTTTAGGCTTATTGTTTACTTTTTAAAATCATTCCTGAAGCCCCCTAAGTATTAGCATGAAATCAGGAAAGCGGTTTGTGATACATTATTATCAAACAAAGGCGATGATTTCTGTGGTGATAACATAAAACAACTGTGCCTGTTCTGAAAACAGCTGCCAAACTGTTTGGGTTACTTTCTAACCCCTTACCAGGTGTACCTCCTCATTTCATGGCACGTGCTTGCCCACACGTATTGACAATGTAAGGATGGACAATACTAGAGCACATTTTCTTTTCTTCTATGCAAAGAAAAGTAAGGCTTGTTCGGAGGTGGGGAAGCACCGGGGGCAGCTCACTTACCCAACAGACATGACCACGGAATCAGATTCTCTGGCTATGTACCGGCATACTCTTTCGTGGCTTCCTACAGAACAAATGTTGTTAATGAAATTAATAGCTTCAAATACTTGAAGCAATATCCTCCCTTCTTATGACATACTGCCATGATTGAGTTACACAGAGCTAACCAATTAACGGTCTTATTAAAGAGAGAGGACATTTGGTACTGTGTCCTCTGTGTGGGCCCCTTGCCTGTTTAGTGAGCTACTCGAATTTTCTCTAGGATAAAATAGTCTAGACTTTTGATCCTCAGAACACACTGTAATGGTCATATATTTAGGGAAACTGTTGATCTGTAAGAAAAACAGGGATTTTACTAAACGCAATTTCTTAGAGTGATTGTAAGGGATAAAGTAGCTTGAGATATTCATAAAATATTATTACATTATTTCAAATTAATTGTGGGAGAGTCAGAGACTGATTTAGTCATGTCATATCATTTTGCTTTGGAAACGCAAATTGTATTACGATAGCTACGTCTACATAAATTCTATATTTGAAGCAGAGATTTGACTATTTGCTGAAGAATGAAAGATGCAGGTGGTATGCCTCCAAAGAAATCAGTGTATTTCTGTGTGGCTAATTCAGGCAGAAATCCAAAACAACCAAATTATGTTATATTAAAATGTCTAATTATAAAAATATTCCATGGTAAGGCTGTGGGCAGAAGTGTGCCTGTTACAATGTATTTAAAGATACACTGGGTTTTTCATCAGTCTTAATTCTGTCTTTGCTACATTTAGAAGATTTGGCTTACAGGTATTGTTCAACGATGTGTTCTACCTTAAATCACAGAACCCTAACACCTTTTAATATGGGTGTATGTCTGCTGCCTGTAGAAACAGTATTTTTTAGGACTTGTCAATTACATATTTACAATTATCTGCTTTCTCTAAAAAATTAAACTGAAAAGAATACATCCTAGCTAAAGCCCATGCATTGTGGGCACATATTTAAAAATGGCTGCTGTAGGCTACTGAATTACACTGAGTGCTGTTTATAGACAAACCAATAAATATGCTGCAGGCAGAGATCAAAGGGAGGAATGCAGGAACTAACAACTTCTGTTAAGTTTTCAGACCAAAAAGAATTTGTTTATTTAGCAACACCACTTACTATAAGGAAGATATATGCCATAAAGAGGGTGATATCCTATAAAGAATAATTTGGATATTAAATAAAGCCATATTAAAGAGTTCAAATAGTAAAAACAAACATTAAATGCTTTCTGTCTCTCAGTTGCCCAAACTAAGCCTCAGACAATTGGGTTCAGGAGAATTTATATATAGTTAACAACCATAAATATTTTTTAAAATAATTAGAAAAATCTCATTTTCTGTTTCAGTTTCTTACTTATGCCTCCGTACATCCCGCATCCTCCATGGAAGAAGATGACTCCTCTCCATTTGCTTGCAGATGGTAATCTTGGGAGGTAAATCCTCACTGGCACTCCATCAAAATGCAGATCCTTTATGAAGAGCTTTGAATCCCTGAATGCCGGCAGTCCACCACAAATCAACCTAATAAGTATGTGCTCCTTAAAGATACCTAAACTTTCTGAGGTCTTTGCCTAGGCATAACAGGAAAAAATCAGTACAGGAATGAGAGAAATCAGTATAAGAAATCGAAATCTTTCCACTCTGTAGGGGCTGCAGAAGGCCATGTTACCTTTTTCTATGTTGTATTTTGGTTATTTGCTATTTTCCAAATTAATTGGTTATTTATTGGTTATTATTATTATTATTATTAAACCAAATTTATTGGTTATTTGCTACTTTGCTCCCACAAATAACTCTAGTGGCTTTGTGATTGCATTTGTGAAAGTGAAAATGTACATCTTCATGATCTGAGATACCATTATTTCTGGAGGAATGTTGTAATACTTGTTCTAGGAAATATATAAATACCTTCTTGTATCTGTGATCTGGTTTTATCACGTGTACCATCAAGAATTTGCTTAGGTATGCAATTTAGCTGTCGTGAGGCCTAAGGCTCCTTTTCTAGTCCATGAAGAGAAAGAGGCAGTTCTAGAGGACAATTCCAATTTCAGCTGCGTTGAGTCACGCTCTGGAAATGTCTGTTTGTCTCCACTGATTATAAAGGGAGACTATCTACTTCAGATGCCTCAGTTGAAGTTTTTAAGGTTAGGTGAGATGAAAATGTCCCTGGCATGATGTCAGATGCAGTAACTCACTGGTCTTGGGTCATTTCCATACCACAGGGACAGTGACAACAAGGTTTAGGAAAATTAGTAGTGCCTACCACAGAAAGGTTAAGGTTGGAAGGGATCTCAGGAGAAATCTGGTCCAACCCCCCTGCCAAGCAGGGTCGTGTTGCACGGGATAGCATCCAGGTGGGTTTTGAATATCTAAATATCTAAGTAAAGAAGTGCTTTCTCAATAAAGTGGCCTAAATGAAGAACTTGGTGAGAATGATTCTGAACTTGATCTCCTTCTCCATCAGCAAAACCATTTCCTTTATCAAGATCCCACAGGTTATTTAGGAAATGGCACTAGGGCCAGGTTCTTAAATTTCTTAGGGAAAACTGATACTCTGAAGACAGGGTAGGTTTGTTGAATGTGTCACAACATTTTCCTATCCAAAGCCATTCAATTGCCAATAATTGAGATAACCTGGAGGTCATCATGCTGGAATCCTCCTTCATTTTGAACACAGGTTGTAAGTGATGCATTTCCTGCTAGGGGCAACATTTCTTTCCCTATTAAACGGTGACTTAATTGCCATTACAGACTATTACAATTCATCCTTCTGGAATGATGGTAATCATAACAAGCAACGTGCAAATGTTATTTTCCTCTTCTGAGCAACAGAAGTATACATGTACATGCTGTATCAATGTCTCATAAAATAATAGCCAGCTACGCTATTGTAAATTGGTCTTTCTGATCTCATGTAGCTGGCCTCTATCTCAGATTTGCTCTGTCTTGGAGAGAATTCAAGTATTAGCCTTAAATAGCAATTCTTCTGCATGAAAATGCAAAAATAAGACAAAGATGCGGAACTTTCTTAGGTGCATGAGCTCAGCTATCACATATACATGAAGCCAAAGCTTATGTGGGTCAAGTGTGTTGCAACACCCAGTTCCTCACCAAGGCATTTTTTCAAACTTTTTTTTCTTTTTTCAAGTTGAGTGAGGAGCAATATAGGAAGCATCATGAGCCATGGAAGAGGGAGAAAATCATCTGAAAACAAAAATGGAAACTCAGAGATGATCTGGAGTTTTTTGATAATGCTGTGTGCCAGCACTGCCAGCAGAGCTTGTGTTGTTTTAAGTCCCAGTTCCCACAGACAAATTGGATAGATACAGTTCTTGCCTTACAGTTGAAAATGGACATTTTTAGGTATCCTGAAGAAGGCAGAAGATCAATATAAGAGTCAAGCTAATCCTGGCAGAAACCACAGGGTCAATATAACCTTCCCCAAAGAGCAATTTTCAAAAATTCTAGTGACTCTTAAGTCAGTGTTTTTGATGAAGTGATGATTTTGGAATGACTGAAGTCAACAGAACTTCTGTATTGTGTTTATTTAATCTCATCTGTACTTTCTAACATCTCTGTTTTTTATAAAGAGCCCTCAGATGACAGATAATAATATATTTGATAAATTTGATGTCAGAATATACTCTATTGGTATCAGAATATACTTGGAATCAGAATATAACAAAAATCCTTTTTCCATTCCTTATTTTAGGAACTCTTGCCATCACAGAGGCATCTTCAGTTTCAAGGAAGAAAATGTCATGAAGGAGAATGGGGAATTTGGTATGTGTCCTATCAAAAATCTTTTTAATAAATAAGTACAAAATACTTCAGAACCAATAACAATAAACAAACAAACAAAAATAAATAAAAGGTATATCTATTCCTAGACAGATGTGATTGGTATTAGTAGGTGAAACGTATTGTATAAGCCAGGTTCTAAAAAGTGTATATACGTAAGAAAAAGAGGACCCAGACCAGCATGTCAGTATACCTATACTTGTGAAATAGGGTCTTTCTTTGAAAAACTATTTGCTGGAATGCCTAAATTCTGGCACAGACTTGCTTTTTACATGGGAGATCATATGGTGACCAGATTTTTACTTTAAAAGTGATTATGAAATCACATATGAAATAGCAAAGACCACTCCATTTGAGCTTCATGGACTTATAGACTACATTTGACAGTCCGTCTGTCTCAGTCACTTTGAAGTGCAATGCTTTGCCAATTAAAATGGTTATCAAAGCTTTATATCACAGTAAAATATGCACAGTCTAAATGCGTATCTGTAGAAATGGATTAAAACAAAAGCTAGGATAAGAGCTAGGAGGCTTTCTCTCATCTTTTCTGCTTGAGATTGTCATTGATTTCTTCAAGAGCATGTGCATAGATGCAGCAGGAGCATCATATGTGTAACTATGCTCTAGATGATACATTTGACTGCTTATGCAGGTATTCTAAGAGATATCCCAAATAAGTGGAAGTAAAGAGCAGAAGACTGTCCTGTGTCAGGGAAACAAAAAATAACCAAAAAAAACAAAAAAAAAGAGGTCTTTGCTGCAACATATGTGATAGGGAGTACAAACAGATAAGTCACTGGCACAAGAAGAGTTCCATTCATAAGAACAAAGAGGGTATATTCATTGTACATTTGTAATGCACAGAGCATCATATGCTTTGTAAGAAACCTGTGAAGTCCTCACTGTGAGGACGACTACTTTTCCAAGAATAAAAATAAACCTAGAAATTCACCAGAAGTAGATGTATAAAAGGGTTTTTGGAAGCAAAGGGCTCAAGAAAATTAAATTCAGTGTATAGCAAATGTGGAAATGCATCTTTAAAACTATCCAGAAAAGGAAGTTGAAAATTCTGGAATATTATAAATAGAGATAGAATATGTACTGTTGCAGAACAACCACTTAAAGGCTGTAGAAGTAGCATCAGTAAAGAGAATCATCTGAAATAATCTTTTCATCAAACCAAGTATAGAAATATAGAGGACCTAATGACATCTAGTCATTTTATTATATTAAGTTCATATATATAGCTTAACATGAAGAGCAGCCTGAGATATGTAAGGAGAGCAACTATTCTTTCGTGACAGACAATGCAGAAGGGTACATGGGTTGTAGGCCACTGGAGAATGAGGGACCTGATTTGGTGAATGCTACTATGTGAGTTTAAGCAACCCATGTAAGTCTTTAATTAACTATAGTGCCCCAAAAGACTTTTCAGGATATGGGCTTTAGTTACTGTGTTCAACACATACAAGTAGGGGATTAGAGAACACCTCTGCTTGAGATGAGCCCCATACAAACATAAATGAAATCACTCTGTGGTTTTCCTGCAGACTTTCTTTTGATGTGGTATATGCCAAACATAACAGGGCTTGGGCTGCTTTTGTCTGCTCCTGTTGTCTTCTTTGAAATTTGTTGGGGTAAGAGCTGTTTCTTACTCTGTTGGCAAAGTAGATAGCACAGTGAGTCTAGTTTACAGGTACTTAAATAATAAGTAGTAACAGCTCTAACTGAACCTGCTTTGTCCAGGAGGTTAGATTAGATGACCTCTGGAGGTCCCTTCCAACCTACATATTTCTATGATAATTCACCAAGACACAGTAATTCAGCCACTGCAGAAATAAGAACATGATTAATGGGTAATACAATTACTGCTGGTAGATTAATGTTTAAGAAATTACCTCAAATATATCAAAGTGCACTCAGATACAGAAAGTCCAGCTATTATTGTTCAGCAATTCTGTCTTTCACAGGACTAGTCATTTCATTATAGAAGGCAATCAAGTTACAATTGCAATGTAAACATGCAAATCTCAGTATTTAAAAGAGCTCACCTCATGAAGGCTGCTTTTATATACAGTATTAAAATACCAGATCAAATTTTGGCCTTTGCCTTTAAATCTGTGTTACCATATGGTTCCTATTACACACAGTTGCAATATTTAAATGCTACATTTATAGTTCTACTCATTTTTTTCCTTTCCTGAAAATCACAATATCACAGAGCATGATAAACTCACCAGAATTTCCACCAGAGTATAAAAGTAATGGTACAAGCTGAGCTTTGATGGCTGGTCAACTTCAGGAGGAATTTTTGCCTTGAAAGAATCATAAGAAGTTGCAATTAAAACCAGTAATATAAAAGCAACTAGAATTCCTGCTATTAGTGCCAGAGCATAAAAGAATTCCATTTTTCTTTGGTGGGGATGATTTACCAGAGAACTGTTCAATATGATTCTGTCAATATTTATATGCTCCAGATTGACTCCACAGAGAAGTAATTTGCATACCAAAATTCCTCCGCCCTCCTCCTCCAAATCGGGCTGCCAGATGCTAGCAGTAGACAAACATCCGGCAATGACTGCTGTTACAGCTTTGTTTAGCCAAAGTCAATGCCTACGATACTCACACTCGCTATTTTGTATATTCCAGAATTGTAGATGGACTTTGTTTTATCTGATTGAATTGTACTCTGATTTATGGGCCTGAAAAGCTATGTGAGATTTTTTTCCAAGGGTACTAGTCACTGTAATGAAAGATACTGCCTCTGCTTATGAACGCATGGAGGACTGGCAATGCTGAACTCCAGTTTGATCCTAAGACTTTACATTTAGTGCTGATCTTATTTATTTATTTAATGCTATATTGCTGAGGCACACAGCTGGCCAGAACAGTTAGAACCGACATTCTGAAGTAGATCTAAAGGAATTTTGCTTTTAGAGGTGAGTACAGAGGTATCAGCTTTGGAAACTCCCTCAGCGTGCAGCAACGGTCTTGGCTCACCGAAGGTCCAATAATATGAGAGGGAAATGAGAAAGAAAATTTCACTTGGAGAGCTTCAGCTCTAACGCTCTTTTTTTGGTGCATTCCAAAGCAAAGATTTTGATGTCTTTAATATACCGACAATAAACAACTTAATAGCTTGCTATTTTTCTGCCAAGACAACTCTACATTATCCTGTGCTATAATTTAGGCTGTGATTAGACCGTATGGCTAGCCACGTGCTTGTGCATATAGAGGTGATAATAACAAAGGAATGAGTGACTAGGTACAGCTTCATGTACTTCTGTGCACCATGTGACTGCACAAACATTTTTGGGTAAAAGTAAAAAGCAATCGTGAGCTCAGCTTGACGCAATCAATAGAATCCATGCTTATCTCCAAAACACTCTGAAATATTCCTTTATATCCAATAATCTCATAGATATTCCCATTTAAAACCCTTATGAAAGCTTGTAATCATGGTTGTAGAAGAGAAATACTCCTACTTATGAGCCATAAGATTTTGGGTTTGGCTAACAAACCTGTAGCGGTACTCACTCAAAATGTGGGTTCTTAACTGAAAAAGGTGAGTTGTTTCTAGCTTTTCTTAAACCATGAAAAAAGTATATGAAATATATCTACTAAGAAAAAAATCCCATTTATACAAAATATGCCTCTACTTAGCGGAAATAGCGATACACTTTAATGTGGATTAGTCAGTAGGCTGAAGCCATGCGGAATGGCAGGAAACAGCCTGAGTCATAAGAGATAAACTACCAGATGATACGAGTGAGCTGACTGGATTCTTAAGAGAACAGATCTAATTGTTATCTTCAGTGGAATTCAGCAAGCACACCTGATTCAATTATGTGGTTCAAAACCCTAAAAAAGGTGTTAAGCATTAGAAATCCATATAAGAAAGTTATATCATACTACCCTCAGCTTAGCTCAGCATGACTGGAACATGATCACAGTATGCATCTTTTTCCATCTTTTCTGACTCACATTATTTGACTAAGCTGGGGAATCATTGATCCCTTCTGCCACTGTGAGGTGCAACACACTTAACTGAATCCCCCGTCTTCTTAGCCATCAAACCTGTGGGGATATGGCAACTTTAGTTATTTTTTTAAAAAACAACAAAGACTTAAACAAAAGAAAAAAGTAAGGTTTTATTTCTTTTCATACTTTTATTTCTGGGAAGGAATATATAGGTTGGGATTTAAAGATTTTAGGTAATCCATCCTGAAATGAATAGGTTTTAAGTTCCGAATGTCCCCATATAGATATTTCATCTCCATTTATTCATTTTTAATTCATTTTGTGGTGGATTTAAACACTCCACTGATATCATCATCTGAGAAGAGTATAGAATATTCCAGTTTCTCCTCCTAAATACTAGATGTCAAAATATGAACTACCTCTTTCGAAATCACTTGGGAGCTCCCACTATACATGTATTTTTTCTATGATGTCAGGACTCTCAGATCAGCAACCAACCATCTCATGAGATATTGGAGGAGCAGTAGGAGTCCTATAAAGAGAGGTTCTTGGACTCTGGGGCATGTTGGTTTAGGGATTTGTTTTTGATCAAATGTTGTTGGACAATGTAATTGGAGGACAGGGATGATTGTTCTGAAAAAAGCATCTCTTCCAGTTTATTTTAGAGGTCAGCTGCTAGGAAGCATCTGGATCTGTGCATCCTACAGTTATAACTGATCTTTCTTCCTCCAAAGAATCAGCTAATGCTCACTGTCCTAAAGAGAGTTGTAATAACTTGCACTTTCACACATCAGGACAGATAAAATGCATTTAAAAAATGCGGAAGGAAGTATAAAGGAGTTGAAGGTTCATTTGGCCTTTGGAAGCCCTGTGTTGTTTACTTCATGTATCATTTGTTCCAGAGCATGCCTGCAAAACTGCTCTTTGATTAACAATATTAGTGATACCAATTTGCAGGGTAATGGCAGTGATTCAGCAAGAATGAGCAAATTGGCTTTCTGCTAACAATGGGTAAAGTTCTTGAAATTTCCAGATACATTATTAAAAGTCCAGCTGACCCTTGTTCAAATCAGCATAAAGAATGTCTTGGGTTGTGTGCCTTCTGCCTTAGCCCAGCTGAATCTCTCTAGAGATCTTATTTTTCCATAATCTGATTTATAATGTGATCTTAACCCAAAATTAATTCATATACTAAAGCTGATCCATGCCCACCTTCCAACCTCCAAAAAAGTTTGCTGCTGACACAGCTCTCTCTTCCTAACACTCCTCCTTTTAGCTTCTTTTCAGAACTGTCAAGTTTGAAGAAACTTGTCACAGAAGACTTGAATTTTTTCTCCTTCATATGTACTAGTGAACCACTAGCTCTGAAAAGAAATTATAACTGTATGTAATGAATTCTTTTAAAGAAGGCATTGTTAGTAAAGATTCAGGGAGCATTTTACCTAGGGATTTTTTTCCTAAGCTAGTTTACAAGCTTCCAGTGCAAAACCATTACAAGAATTAACCTACTGTTCTGTTTTTGTCAAAATCTCTGTCACGTTGATTTAGTAAGATTCCAGTTCAGACTCTTGAAACAATAAACTCCTTCTCTAATTTTGACAGCCTTATGGGCTTAATTCTTCTGCCTCCCTTGTGTGTCTTAGAGGTTTTGTCAGGACTGAGGAAGTAATCAGAAGGCACAGCAAATTCTGTGTGACCTAAAGGTGAGGTAAATGTACTAAACAGAACGTAAGATGAGTTAACCAGTTTAACACAAGGTAGCCACTCCATTCCTATTAACGTGATATTTCTTGTTCTGTCTTTCATATGAAGAAGCAGGCTAACAAATTGACCCAAACTGGCTCCTAATTAAAGATAAGTAAGAAAAAAGAAGGGCAGTTATTACAAATTATAAAATGTAACATAAGAAAATAATTAAGCAATTGACAGAAATTACTTGATTTTGCATCCTTTTGTCTGAATTCCTGGTAACACCTACATGCCCTTTGAAAACACTGTTCTACTTATAAAGACAGTTTTCATACATACTGAATTTGGAAAGGTTATGTCATCTAGAACATAGAATCACTCAGTAAGGTATTTATTTGCTATACTGATTTGTTGTGAGACCCAGGGAAAGCAGTAAGACATCCCAATGTAGCTTTTCACACACGGCTGAACACAGACTGTTTTCTGTCAAGTCTGGAAGCTAAACAGAAACCTGGTCCCTTTGAGCCTAGTCCATGGCAAAACTCCACTTACAAGGCAACAGTATCAGACTTTTAATACTTAATAGCATATAGAAGGACAGTGTGAAATCATAGAACCACTGGGACACATTCCAAATGGAAAATGTGAACTCAAGGGAAGAATGAAATCAAGAAGCACAAAAATATAGCTCTTGATTTATCCAAATCTGACAGCAGTACTTCATGTAACAAAAACCAGATCAGCTTGGCAAAGGGTTTTCAGTTTTTTAAAGGAGGCTTAGTTTTGATCTGTGACCATGATAGATTGTCAATGCTCAAGAACCCTGCACTGATGTAAAAAAACCTGGTACTACTAGACACCCTAGGAACACAGATTTTCCATTGTGCAACAGTGATGCACTGTGTTTTGAGGTTTTCACATCTGGTTACCAATGTACTATATATATACATATATATATATACACATATATGTTTAAGTGAAAACACAGAAACAGTAGCCCAAATGGCTTTCAAACATGTCTCGAACATGCTTTTAATTTCCAACTCCTTTTCCTTTCAAAAGTTCTTACAGTTTAGAAACTTCATGTGCATAAATTTACTTCCAAGTTCACTAGGAACTGGGCTGCAAAGGCTCTGTAAACAAGTGTAGAGTCCTACCCATATAGATGCAAAGTCAAGAGTATCATAAGCATCCAAACACTCTATCTGAGCCTCTATATAGAGTCAGAAAATTTTGTTCTGCGAAAATGGACCTTTGTTATGCAAATGATATGCATACAGCATGCATCAACTTGTTTTGGAGCTAAAAGTTGCTTTTTCACTGCTTTTTATTCCTTCACAACTCAGCAAGTTAGAAAAAGTATGTTTCTATGACTCACTGAGAGTGTTAGTAAATATACACTGGTGCTATTGCAGTTAGGCACTATTGTGGTTAAATATTCAGAAAACATAAATGCATCTTTTTAGCTTTTGTCCTAAGAATTAGTCATTCAGGTATGATTTAAATTCAAACCTGTTTATTCACAATAGATTAGTAAAACTGTATTAAAGCCTAACACTTTAACACTTCTGTTAAGAAGTACAAACCCAGAAATATATACAGACAAGCAGAAGGAAAATCTGAATGAGTTACCACTATGAGGTGTTACATGACTGCCTTCTCGCTCTTGTTGCAAACTGGAGTTGCAAGTGATAGCACTAACTGATGCAATTTTACAAAATTAACAGGCCTGCTTCCTGAATGTTCCAGTGCACTGGTTAAGGACTTCTGAGTAAGAACATGGAAGGGATTCACTTTGGGATGACTTTAAAATTACGACTAGGAACCACTGCTGCAATATGACAGGTCCTCGTTTCCATCAACAAAGGTATGTACCAAGTGTCTGTTTGTACCTGTAGATATTTACTGAATGCAATTTGAATAATCAAACCTAGCTGAAGTTAGGTTTGAAACCTAACTATATATTTGTAAGGTTTCACCAACAGAAATGAACTTCTTTAACAAAAGCATATGTTAGATTTGGAAAAGTGACAGTTTGGAAAAAGGTCTCTCACCAAACAGGAGTTTAATGATTACTATACAACAATCAGGATCCCAGCATACTAAATTTTTGCCGCTTTTCAGAACAGAACTGCAGTTGAAGTGGACAAACCTCAGCTGTTCTCAGTACATGTACAATTTCAAGCTTTCTGATTTTTCAGTTAGGTGAATTTTTAAATGACTTGCATATACTTTTCAACATATAAATTACAGGTGAGATGCAGTAACTTCAGTTTTACTGTAAGTCTGCTTTTGTTACATGCTCTTGTGCACTTTTGTAATGTAGAAACTTCTGGTCGACGTAAATCTGAGGTAAAGTAGTAAACAAGTAAAATAGTCCATTGTTCACTGAAATTTTAAGGTCAGGTTAGGAAAATACTTAACGTTAAATATTTAGATTAGTCTTTTTAGTCCAACTCCAAATGTCAGAGCAACTTTTCACATAGCTCAATAAACCAAAATCGTAATGAACGAAAATAATAATAATAATAACACCTCTGATACATTTTAGAATATTATTCAAAGCAGGAAACAGATATATGAAATAAATATTTAGAAGACTAGTCCCCTTGGCATCAAAGAACCTACAAATGTTTGATATTAATAATTTTGTTGTTTAATCTGAACATAGTCCTATGGTGTAATATTGCTGACTTTTCTATTTTAAATGTATTTGTGGAGATTTATGCAGAAAAAATAAAGTTAATGGTCTCAGGAATCAAAAAATCAAACATACTTTCTCAAACTTCATATCCCTTCATTTTTAAGGCTGCTTCTTATTTTCATACCAGAAAGTTGTTATATTTGTTACCAGTCCAGACACTGAGTCATTCCTGTTTAAACCAGACACTAGGCTCTCTGTGTAATTTCTCTCTCCCCTTCAGAGCTTTTGGACTGAGAGGAAAATTGTAATGCCAGGTGCCTCCCCCAGCTCCCTTTCTAAAGGTATTACTGTAAAAACACACAGAGGTGCTAAATGCTGCCAAGCGGCAATGGAAATTCTCACAGCTCTGGTTATTTCAGATGCAGCTAAGTTAGGGAACACCACCTGATCCTGAAAATCTGTACAGACTTGCAGTTTCCAGTTCAAATGGTTCAATTTCTTCTCTCCAGAAACCTCTCTCCTGATGCTAGGATGATGCTCTGATAGTCCTATGGCTTACTTCATAAAAGGTAAACTGGCATTTAAAGGTAAGAACTGTGCAAGTTTCTCTCTCTCTTTTTTTTTTTTTTTCCATTTCTGAAAACTTATGTGGAAGTTTCAACAGAGCTGAAATTCCAGAGATTATGATATTGCTCATATTATGTGTTAAAAGAACCAGGTATGAGATGAGTTTTGAATGTAGGTAGCACCAAAAACTCAGTTGTTCTTATTTTTGTTACCAAACAACCCTTGAACTCTCTGTTACATGGCCACTTTGAACTATGAACATTTCAAAAATGTTTTATCCTGAAACATAAAAATAATTTGTTTCCAAAGGGATTTAGCTTCCTAACTCTCTTCTCTTGGTCGAGTAATATGACTTTGCTGCCTATATAGAGATGCTTAGACTCGCCCACTTCCATTGCATTGGTCCTTTAGCAATTATAGATAAAAGTTTGAGAATCTATCACTTCTGTCATCCTTCAGTAATTCTAGTTTTTACCACTAGATGGCTTCCCAGGATAGTGGATATAGGTTCAGACCTCCTGAAGTAACGTGGGATTGGATTCATTTGGGCACCTTCTTAGTAACATATTCAGTCATAAAAACAAAGCTCTTCCCAGCACGACTGAGATGACAGCAATGTGAGGTTTGACATCTTTGAACATCTTCTGACATCCTGACATCTAGACATTTCAGCCTATTTCTGATTGCTGCCACAACCTGTAACTGTGGAGTGAGCAGCTCTCAGTTCAGACGTGCACTTAAGATCCTCCTGAGAAAAGGTTAAGCAGGACAGCTAAATATATAACTCACCTACCTACCTAATGCCTAACAGTGCAAACAAACGAGTCGGGGGACCTGGTTGCAACACGCTTTGCCCTTTCTCCTGTTACAACATAGTTTTAAAGTGCTGTGGAGACCTTGTGTTGCAACTATGCCCTCATATCTGGACAAAAGTCTTGGAAAAGGAGAGCAGAAAAACACCCTTTGATGTGAGAAAGCACGACTCCCTGCTTCGGCCGGAGCCTGCTTTTTTCATTGCCCCGCTACTGAAGGTACCAATCACCAGTTTTCAGCAACGTAAGCATCTTCCAGCTTGGAAAACCCATGAGTTGTCATGCAGTCCGTAGAAACACTGCTTCAGTGGTAATAGATGTTGATGATTATCAGCCTGGGCTGGACTCAGCCCAACACTCTCGGGCTGCAATAACTTTTCCCATCAACACCAACTTAACCTGGGCAAGCAGCTCTCTCCCGGAGCTCGCAAGGCACAGATGGCTCCTTTGAACTCAGCCTTAACCCTGACCGCTCCTGAAACTTTCTGTTGTTGTTGTTTTCCCCCCCCCCCTCCTGTGCTCCCGTCAGAGCCCAGCACCCTGCTCTGCCGCGTTCCTGTCAGGGAGGAACAGAGGAGGTTCCTGTCAGAGGCGGGCGCGGGCTGCGGCCGCAGCCGGCCCCGACCTCATCCAGCCCCGTCCCAAAGCCGTCCCAAAGCCACCCCGACCCCCACCCACAGCCGCTCCGACCCACAGCCGGCCCCGACCCCAGCCCCAGCTCCTGCCCGCCGGCTGCGGGCGCCGTGTGGCGGCTCCGAGCCCGCGCTGGGGGAGGGGAGAGCACAGCCAGCCAGTCACAGGAACAGTAGTGAAATCTCCCCGACACTTTAACTGTCAATCAGGCTTAATGGGGTATAAAACCTCCCCGGCGCGGCGGCTGTGATAGGCAGAGAGAGCAATAGGGAGAAATGAGTAAGAGCCAGCGCTGAAGCAGTGCACGGCGTAATTCCTGCTCTGTGCTCCCCGAGTGCCAAACCCGGCAGAGGGGGCAGAGGGAGGCGGTTATCAGCTCGCCCTCTGCGACCGGCTCGGGACAGGACGTCTGGAGATATTTATAGATATTAAACCAAAAACAACAACCTTACCCTGAATAGACCCTTTCTTAAAAAGAAAGTCCTGGCAATTCTGTCTTATTTAAGCAATTTCCTGAGTCTAAGAATAGAAATGAGCTGCCTGGAAGGCACCGCAGGCTGAAATTTGGAGACATAGGCTGCTTTATTTTATTTTTCCAAGTATAAAAAAACCTTCCGCTTGGATACTGGATTTTTGTGACAGCCTTTGAAACGGAGGGATGTATGGTTACTTTTAATTTTACTTTCTTTTTGTCTTTTTAATTAAAAAAAGAAAAAAAAACTGTCTTCCAGTTACACAGCGAGGAAACCGTGCTACCTGCGTGTGACAACCCCAAAGGACAGCGATCAAGAAGCAGGGGAGTGACTCGGTCTTCTGCACTGTTCTGCTCCTACCCCGATTTTTTAGGGGAAGAGAAGGATTTTTCCAGTCCAAGAATCCGTTGCCCCCCACGTTTCGGAAGGGGGCCGAAGACTTGTCACCCACCCGGGGGTGCATGAAGGGTAGTGGTTTTCTTTCTCTCTTAACTTGGTTCTGTGAAGGGTTGGAAGAGAATTTTGCCTTCCTGGCTTGCCTGGAAGAAGAGGATGATTTGGAAATGGCTGGGCGCTTTGCTGCTTTTCCCCGTGCAGATGGTTTATTTGGTGGTGAAAGCTGCCGTGTGCGCGGTGCTGCCGCCCAAGCTCCGGGACCTGTCCGGGGAGAGCGTGCTCATCACCGGCGGGGGCCGGGGCATCGGCCGCCACCTGGCCAGGGAGTTCGCGAGGCGAGGAGCCAGGAAGGTGAGCATCCACCCGAAGGGGCTGGGGGAAGCGAGCGGCCACCTGCTGCTCTGCTGGGGAGCCTCCGGCCCGGGGGCTGCAGCCCGTGCCCCCCACCTCGGGGGGGGGGGGGCCAGCCGGGATCGCGTTCAAACGGACTGAGAGGGGAGAAGGGGGGCGCTGGGTGTAGCGCTGCCGAGCCTCGTGTTTCACCGAGTCGCCCACTCCTCCTCCTCCTCCTCCTCTGCATCCTGGCTCGCCACACCTCGGTTAAGAAAACGGGAAGGTGAGAAGGGGGCCCCCGCGCGGGGTCCCCCCCTTGCAGCTTGCCCACCGGCCGGAGGGGGGCACGGGGAGGGCCCTGCTGCCCGTCCCGGGGGGTGCCCGCTTTGGGGACCGGGGGGAGAGGAGTTGAGCTGCACCCCAGTGGTTTGCCACGTGCAAAGTGCTTTCTGCAGTCCCTTCTGTTTTTGCTTGCTGCCAGCCCCGAGCTGTTCAAAGGTAAGGTGAATGCTGGCCCAGCGAGGAAGAAAAGCACAGCGTGAGTGTGAGCTGGGAGTTTGTTCGCACGTTTCCTTTAGGAAAGGAGAGGGCTGGGAGAACCCAGTCTGTGCTGCAGCCTAGAAATGTCAGTGCAGCTGGCGTGCCCGTTCTCTAGCTCAGGAACTGCCATTCATCTTGAAGTGTTGTGCTTTCATAACTACAGGTGTCCCCATACGCATGAATCAATCGGCAATAATAAATAAATAAATAAATAAACATACCCTGAAACAAGGTTTGAGTTTTCAAGTTTCATCTTTACCCTCATATAGGGGTAACGGAATGGAGGAATCATGTGAAATTAGACAGCTGCATAAATACTACAGCACGTGAGAGAGGATGAATGGAAGCAAATACAGAATAAAGCAGAAGAAAAATACAGAATGGGGGAATATTTAAAGAAAAATAGTCATTTAGTTTAGGATACTGTTTTGTCACTTCCTTATCCATGCGCTATGGTTTTCTATATGTGGTTTCTGTATGGAGCTGTTCTGGTGTGCAACTTTGAGGCGTAAAATATGTCAGCATTGAACTTTGATGTTTGTATATGCTTGTGTTTAAACATCATGTTGAGATTTACAAATTCTTGGAGACAGAACAAACAAGTTGACTGACCTTTGGACCCCAGCAATTTGCTGAAAGTGTATTTACATTATCTGGTAGAATACCGTGCTTCATTATTTATTTATTTAGCCCGGTTGGTTGCTATGCTAAGCTGAGGTATTGAAGTGCCACCATTTCTCCAGCTAATTCAGGAGCTGCTTAGCTACAGCTCGGCTGCAAGCTGAACAATGGTAGTCAGCCCTAACTGACATGGGCCAAGAGGAGCTAGTGAGCTGAGGATGAGGATCTGTAAACTGATACAGACTGTAGTTCATTTGCATGTCTTATCTCTACAATCCTTACGTATCTTAGAAGGAAAGAATAAACAAGAGAATTATTCTTGGGAAGCTTTGTACTTTTCTCATGGTGTTATGAAATGCTGTGTGGTTGCTAGTTACTGTTTACAACTTTTTTTTTTTTTTTTTTTGGTGGTGGTGGTGTTTTTTTCCATGCCTGTCATCAAGGTGTTTCACTTTTTGCTCTTACTGAACTTGAATTAGATTCTCCTTTCAGTTAAACCATGGCTATCCTGTGAGCCAAATGTGGTACTCAACAAGCTGTGATCCTCTCTGGTACTTTGGAAGTGGCACATCTTTCTAGCAACGGTGAAGTAGGCTTATCTTTTTCTTCCTCAACATCTTCAATGACAATTTTACTCCAGTGTGGTTGTTTCCATTCCCTTTGCTCTGAAGTTTCACTGCTTTTCTGCCTTCTGTGCTCAACCCTGACTTTCTGTGTCTATTGCAGTCTCCGTGCAGAATGCAAGCCCTCTGTTTGGCATTAATCTTTGATTTTTTGCTTTGCCTTAGACAATCGAAAAGAACTGAGAAAGACTTGAAGTGGCTAGCAAGTCATTTTTCAATGAGGCTTTTGAGAATTAATTATTCTATTTTTCTCTTGCCTTTTTATGCAGTTAGCTTGTTTATAATTACATGTAAATCTTTGAATTATTGATCATAATTAATATTTTGTAACAGATTCTGATTGTCGGGCAGTATATTCACAATATTCCATGTTTGGAAAAATGCTTCTACCAAGGCGCAAAATTCGGAGGCCATGCATAGTGTTACCTACAGGTGAATGAAGACAGTAACTTAAATTCAGATTCTAATAGTGGGTGTGCAGTATATCTTGAAAAAGTTATCACAGCGCTTGCGCACACAGACATAGTGGCGGAGTTTTGGAGGTAGGCGGCGATATACAACCATATTTTTGAGATTAGAATCTTCTGAAAGATGGGTTAGTTGAGACTGTTAGCATATGAAATTTCCTCTGATAATTAGGCTGGATTAGATTTCACCTTGCTCTATCTTTCTTTTCAGAAGCTTGTTTTGTTAATCACGAATTAGATGTATCTGAGCAGTTTTTACGTAAGATGACAAGTGTTGTATTTCATGAGGATTAAGAATTGTCACATCTGCAACTTTTTAAGTGTAAAATTTGATCTTGCAGTTAAAGCTCTGAAGATGTCAAGAAATAAATCAGAAAAGGGTTTAGGCGAATGGAAATAGTGTGTCTTCAGCTTGACAGATGAGCATGGAGACTAAAATTCTTAAGCCAGCAGACAAGAAGTCTCTTGGGCATGATCATGTAAATCCACCCTGGTTCCCATTCTCCACCCCCATTCTTTAACTCCATTGCTCTGCCACTGTGCCTCAAATAAGACCTGAAGAGAGAAATGTCTAGGAGAAGCTTCCTTCTTAAATGGTGTATCTTTTCTCATTACTGTTCATTGGCCTTTCCGATGAAAATTCCAAAAAAGGGACACAGCAGTGTTAGTTGTCTCTTCAGTTATAGAAGTATCTATCTTCTAGTCTACTACCAGCAATTTTTAGGAAATGAGAGACTTTAATCATTAGATCATTCCCGTTCAGGTCAATAATGCCTGTGAAATAAAAATCCTCTTCCAAACATTAACGGTGTCTTGCAAAGAGCATACTGTATAACTGAGTTAATATTGAGAGGACAGGGCCCTTTGAACAATGTTTCTTATATGGAAGAACAGCCCGTTACAGATGTGAGTAGTCAGAGGGATGTAGGGGCTGAATGGGTTCATTCACTGATGGTTAGAGTTGGAAAATGCTTCTGGGGTTCTTCTATGCCATTTGCTTCGCCTACAGCATTTTCTATTATAGCGCCCTTGCCAGAGATCTGTCAGCCCTGTTTTTGATGATCTCCAGTGATGAAGTTTTGATTTGTATGTCTTTTGTATGTCATTTGTATGTCTTGCTCATTGTCAGTTCTTTTTTTAGGGCATTTCCTTGATGTCTAAATTTTTTCCTAGTAAATTTAACTTATTTTGTTCACAGATGGTTTAATTTGAGGTCTGACTGAACAGGAAAGAGATGCTTGGTTCTTAGGCATTCTTTGTTATTAAATGTTACCAAAATCTAATAAAATGTACTGAAAGGAGATGTAATTGTAAGATAGAAACACATTCCCCAACTCTAGTATATATTTTAATGTTCAAGGTTATCTGGCAGTGACTTTGGAAGACTAACTTTGGCCTTTCCTGTGGGGGGAATGGCCAAATGTCACTGATTTTCATTAGTCTTTTTAGTTACACCTTATGTTCTGGGCTTAGCAATAAGCAATATGGATCTTCAGTAGCGTATCTACAAGCAATCTCAGCAGTGCTTTCCTGCTGTTTCTTTGTGATCATTTCTGTGATCTCAGTTCCTTTCAAAGTAGGTATATTTTGTCCTCCTAGTTTTGCTTTATTTTTTTCCTCCAGCTGTGATTTGTTTGGCTTTTTGATGAATCAAGGGTGTTTTGACAAGAGACATGTCTTCAAAATACCAGGTGGATGGGGCAGCCCTATCCTTCTGGTAGGGTGATGCTGCTGCAGAGGAGAGTCTAACACTTCCTATTAACCTTGCTGAGAGTTCTCCATATTCAGCAGTGTTCAAGAACTGACCTGGTAAATACACGGAAAGATCTCTCCTTTCCCTGTTTGGTTCTCTGGATGTTCACTTCCTGTATTGCAGAAGACTAGAAGGCTCAAAGTGCTTGCATGCTTGAGCAGTGGATGAGGTAAGCAGTCTGGAATATCAGGACAGACGAGCCCTTACTAGATGGCAAGGGGTTAGTATCACCAACAAAAACAAGAAACGGAAACTTTGCTCTTGCATGGAATGTACTGCTTGATAGCCATGACCTCGCTCTGTCAGCACGGGAGTCTAGACAGTTATGTTTGCAAGTCTGCAAGGTACTTCTAACAGGATGACAATGTGGTGGGCAGCTGCAGAATGACACAAACGCAACACCATAGTGCTTATTTTGGGATATATGCGTGTGTGTGTGTATATATATATATATATATGGTTTATATCACTCCTGGTGTTGATCAGGCTACAACTCACCTCCTGAAATCCCGGCTGTCCATTCTGTCATTACTTACACAACATTTTTGAAGTCAAACCTTAATATCTTTATTTAGGAAGACCCCTTGCAATTTGAATGGGTTAACCTCTTTCAGTGCAGTTGCAGTTGGGATGGGAATAAATCAAAAGAGGAAGGAGCTCTGAGGAAGGGATGAGAGCTGCACAAAGCTGGCACTACTGCAGGGAAGACTGGAGTGGGTTTTCTTCTGTGTTCTATTAAATTCAACCCAACTGAAAACCTCATAGAAATTTCAGGTGCTTGAGAGCCATTTATAATTGGAGGGTTTTAGCTGAATGAGCTTTTAGACTATAAATTCTGACTAAGAGGAGAGTATTGCAGGAAGATGGCACAAAGTCTTAGAATTTAGCCTGGCATGCCCAGTAATGGAAAATCTGGCAAACTCTGAAATCCTTTTCTACAATGGTATGTACCTCTCGCATTGTCTGCTCAAGCTGCATCTATAGTTCTATGAATATTTTACGTCAGTCTTTATGAATCATGTTGACTTAGCATTGTCCTGCTTTGTATTAATTAGTATATACTTTTTAAAAAGTTTTTTGTAACGTATACCGATGGTATATTTTAAAAGATTAGCTGCATTGTAACTGTAGTTGGAAATGAAAGTAATACTGATCTCCCAAAGTGAGGGTGAAATACTGAGATTGATGCTAAAAGTCATTCAGATCTGTGACCTTTTTTTAAGGTGTAGGATAAAAGCTTTTTTAGTATTTCACATGGATTTTAGAGTTCTTAAATACTTTTCCAATTATTGGTCATTCTCAATTGTTCATCTCTGATTTCACTTTCAGAACCTGTCAAATGCTTTACTAATCTGTGTTTGAATGTTAGCTCTCACAGAAAGAAGAACATGACATCAAATTCTTAATGCTTGGGAATTTTTAACTGTTATCTGCCATGGAGTTCCACCTAGAGAGGCTGTAGTGCTCCAAACAAGAAAACTTTTCTTTTGTCATGTACATAGGAGTATAATTTCTGATATGTGCAGGAGTAAATTCAGTAAGCGAGTCCTCCTACTTGCTGTCTGTCATTTTTGAATTCCACTGTGGCTGAGCCAGTCCTCAAGACGACGCTTGCATTCTACCAGTAATCTCTGACGTGTATCTTGCAACCCACTCTCAGTTCAGAACATGAACAGACCTGACCTGGCCACCTCAGTGGAGATCAGTTCTGATATACGGAAAGGAGCTGATTTAAAATAACAAAATTGCACAGCTGAGAGGAACCGGTTTTCTATAGCCTGTGATTAATCACCATGTATTTGTTTTTGACAGATGCCATGATCTAACATCATTTTAAAGGTGTCATGAATTCAGTATTTTTATTAAAGAAATGAACACAGTCCTTGATGTACCTTACCCAATGCAGTTGCAACATGC
Source organism: Anas platyrhynchos (assembly GCF_047663525.1). Lineage (NCBI taxonomy): Eukaryota > Metazoa > Chordata > Aves > Anseriformes > Anatidae > Anas > Anas platyrhynchos. Next base: position 5,620,476 of record NC_092608.1, on the reverse strand, counting down.
AAATCCACTGCACAAATAGATGTTTAATTGGCCTGGTGTATCGTAATTTGAAAAAACGCGTACTGTAAAATTTACATGTATATTTTTAGGTACCAGTGCTAAGACAATGTTGTCAACAGAGCAGCTGTCCACATACTGAATCTTTTTTATGCCCGGTGCAGATACCAGAATGGCAGAAACTCCATGTATTTGATGAATTTTGTTGTAGGAGTTCTGGCTGCACAAATACGGAAATAACTGTCTGACATGTCTCAAAGAGCAAAAGATTGTGCATCAAAGGGATTTATTTTTCTATTTAGTAGCTATTTTAGTAGAAAGAGAACATTTACCTATAGTGCAAATCTGAGGTTCTAAGTAATTAATTTCTCCTGTTGTGTGTGTAGTTTGGAAAAAAATAAATAACATAGGAACCAAACAGTTTCACATAAATTTTTAATGGTTCCTTTAATCTTACTTAAATTTAAGAACTTAATCATACAGTGAATTATTATAGCCAGTCATAACTTACAAGTAACCAGAAGTATGTGAAAAGAATTGGGGAGTGAACGTTTTCCCATGTCATGCAAAATAATATATTAATTTAGAGCTTTTGGTAAACTGTGAGAGTACACATTTGATTGAATTACTTTTATATTCTCTAGAACAGCTTTCTTTCTGTAAAGATTATGTACTGACAGCAATTTTATTTAACGGCTTCCTGTTGGCAGCTCACTTCCTTGTTGACTGAACTTAAGGATGGGCAGAAGAACTCTTGTTTCAAGATCCCAGGCTTAGATGGCATTAAGCCTGTTATGTGTACCGGTGCCAAGGCCAGCAGTTTGAATAACATGCTGAATAAGTGTCTCCGTTGGCAAGCACAGCCAGAATTTATCAGATATCAGATCTGTTGATGTCTTCGCAGACATCATTCATTCATCAGCAGCATTCTGACTGGAGCTGTTTTAGTTTATGGTTTAGAACATACCTGTCTTTTGTTACTGAGCATGCTGTAAGGAGAATAAATAATGCTAACAAGAGGAGGAACTGGCAGAGTAACAGCTTGTCATCTCACATCAGGATGCAGTGATGTCATGTGGAAATACTGTCCTAGCGAGACTGTGCTATGTTATCATACCCAAATCCACCACTTTTTAAAGTGTTTAAGGATTGAGATCAAGATAGTTAAATGAAAATTCCCACAAAATAAAGGGACTGTGACAGTGCTGTAAGAAATTTACAATGTAGGTATAAACCAAAAGGCAAACAGCTTCATACAAATGCAGAAGTCTGTACTGAAGTGTTGGTTTTTTTTTTGTTCATTTGTTTGTTTTTTTAAGCAAGTGATTTCAGCACCACTCATTTAACCGTTTTTAAGCTTTTGGAGAAGCATCACAGCAGCAGAAGTTTTAAGGTGGGATTAGCCTAGCAACAGTGGAGTGTTCGGGGTAATGTTTGCAGAGGTGCAGGCACTTAAGACACTTTTGAGGTATAGGCAATGCAGTAGAAAACAAATGATTTTTGAAAATGTACTGGTGGGAGGTAAAGGTGGCAGCAGGAGCCTTGAGACGAAGTGGAGGGTGGTTGCTAACATGGGGATAGTGGCCTTCAAAGTGAACATAAAACTTTAAGGATGGAAAGCTTGGAGAAGAGGCAGTGACATTTGAAATGAGAGTTGAGGTGATGAAAGCCATAAACCAGGTATACAATCTTAGTCTTACTTGAATTGAAGAAAAGAAAAATGCTGCGTTTTGAATTTCAGGGCTGACGAGATGTTATTAGTCTGATTTTCATCTTACTTCTGAGGGGGTCGTCCCTACTTTCTTTGTGTGTTTCCATCTCTTGTAAGTGTGCTGCTGTGTATTTCTGTTGCATTTATGTCATAAGTCTGGCACACACTAGGACAAAGTTGACTCAGATTTGTAGAACTATTTCCATCTAAAGCACTAACATATATAGATAGTTTTTACTGCATTATAAAATGAGTTAAACATGCTGTTGAGCTAATGTCTAATTAGTCCAGTACAGCAATTTGCTTTAAGAAAATGACCTTAAGCCCTGCATACATTTTAAAGCGTTATGACTGCAATGTCTAGAAGGAATCAAAGATCTCATGTTTTTGTTTTTGTTTTTTTACCCTGCTATGGAAACCTGTCCTGACTGGGACATTTGGGATGAGAATGTGTAGTGGTTAGTAAAATATGAATGAAGAAGGAAGCTGGAAAACTCTGACTATATTTTGATCACCATTCCTCAAGCAGATCAGCAGCATTCAAAGAGAGCATGTACGATGCCAGTATGCCAGGAACCTGCTGATTTACAGCATGCTACTGAAGCCGTGAGCAGAACCTTAGTCCCACATACATAATTTTTAGCGAGATCTTCTTAGCTGGGCCCAGACTCTCTTCTTCAAAGCGTCACGTCAATGTGCTGAGCAGTTGAACAGGTCAGAGCCAGGCACTGCCAGATGCGTTGGCTGATCACACTGACGCCAGTGGGAAAGGGTCAAATACATGTTGCTTGTCCTTTATCCCAGCAGGGATAAAATTGATTCTAATTAACAGACTTGAGAATAGATGAGAACCTTGGCAGACTTTGTAACTAATTTAAATTGTTCATGCTATTAGTTTAGCCATAAACTATGCATAATTATGAAAGGATGCTGGGGACAGCCACTCTTACATTGCCACCTTCTTAGCTACAATGTACTGAACACAGTGCTACAGAGCTCACTTATTTTGATTAACGTGGAGATTTCTGTTGTCTGACACTGCCTGAGGAAATGTGTCGATACTCAATAAAGTGGTGTTTGAAAGCAGAAATGCAGCGCTGCTGAAGTCAGTTAGTCCTTAACATTGTGACTGTGAGATAAACCTGCCTCTCAGAATATAATCAGTGTCAGACGTACCTTTGAGTGCACTTAAACAACTTAAAATTATACATAGTTGAGGTGTTATAAAAATAATGCCTGGATAGATTCAGGACTGTGATTATTCTGTAGTCTGGCATGTTTCTAGCCACAAGAAAGAGTCTATATAAAGGTGGAGTGGTGTTCGGTATGAGCTGGCTGATACATTTCATCCTGTATGTAAATGAGAATTTTAAAATTTTTGCACCTTTTAAAATAGGTGCAAGTGGAGTTCAAGCCTCACTTCTCATTCGGTTAGTTTTCCTGCCAGCACAGACATCAGCTTGCACCAGTTGTGTCGATAGGGAGCATTTGTCTTCTAGAGAATTCCTCTTTCCCTGTCAGCCCTGCACTGAAGCTGCTAGCGAAGTTCCTCTGAGTGCCAGCTTGGATCAGAAAGTGAGCATTGCAGACACTGAACAAAATCTTATTTCAGTGTTCCCTGAAGTTTCATCTTGCAGCAAAGCTCTTCTGTGTTGCTAGGCCTAAGTTAAGAAATCCTGAGGTACTAAGAAATCGTGATGTATTGCTTGAAGAGGTGTGAGGTTTTAAGCAATTGGAATTGTTTGTTCATTCTATTTGCCCTTTGAATTTCTGGGTACACCCAAGGTACATTTTCGAGATTTTCTTCATATCTTTGGAGTGGACAAGCTTGCACCACTTCAAATGAAAGCAGAAATTCTTAGATAATCATTTAACGCTTTGTGCTGGACTCTTAAGGAAAACTTCAAATGTTACAAGACTTAAAATAAATTTATGTAAGTGGAAAATGTTGTTGGAAAGACACTGCACAGTTCATCTGTCATTGCCCTTAAAGAAGAAGAGATCAACAGTAACAAAAGCAGACAATCAGATATTTTCTATGTGAAGATTAAATTGGTGTTTGTCCTAGATCTGTCATTTTAATCCCCTTGCTAGTAGTAAACAGAGCCACCTCATCTCTGTGATCAGCACATGCACTGGGAGAGACTTGGCTGTTGTCGTTCGGAGAGGGAACAGGAAATCCCGAGGTCACCTTTTAGCAGCTTGGATTTACATTGACTGCAAACTCAAATTCCCTGTGTCCTACCTCCTGAAACAAACTTACCAGTGAGGACGCAACTCAGCTTACTGCCTTAAAGAGGTCATGCTTCCAGGCAGAATATTAAAGACATCCAGCTGGTACAAATACTTCTTTCCCAAAGCAGTAAGAGACCAGGGCTGGCTCTGACCACAGCGAGCTGTCAGAAGTGATGTAAGAACGTTTCCAAGACTCTTGGGACACACGGGAGTCCTGTCTCCCTGAAGTGAGCTGTTTGAGTTGGGTTTTGAGATACTCCGATTGTGCAATGCTTTGGAGTGTTCCTTGTGTTGCTTGGTATTTGATTTTAAGCTGGGCGCTTTAGAGATTGTCTGGATTGTATTTGTGTTTGAATGTGTGCTTCATGGAAGCAAGAGGTTTGCCTCTCTGCAAGCAAAATGCTTGGCCATCGAAGGAGTTGGGTTTTGTTTTGAAAGGGGGGTGTTGTTTGTGGATTGGTTTGTGTTTTGGGGTTTCCTTTCCCTAGCTGACATGTAACCATTGCAGATTGCTCTGTTGACACCTCCTGTGCTCCTGTGCACGCGTGTGTATGTGTGTGTGGGTAAGTCTGCGCGCAGTGATCTGGCACCTTGCATTGCTTTGCAGCCCGAGTTCAGCAGTGGGTCAGCCAGCTCCTCCTGACATCATTGCACTTGTTTACCACTCACACAGAGGAAGTGCTGTGCTGATGGGTTTGGCCACTGACATTATCTTATTTTAGGCCAGCGTTTTTGCAGAATCAGAGATTTAGAAAAGCATTCTACTTCTGTAAGGCAATTTTAGTTCCTCTTCCTGTCTGAGTTAAGAGGGGAAATGAAAAATAGGAAATTCTTAGCCACTGAAATTATGTGACAAGAACGGTACATCATATTGTCATTAAAATTCAGTGCAACTAAATAATCAGATTGCTCGTTATAGAATGAAAAAGATCCATTTCAAAGGGAGTCAGTACAATTAGGATGAATTATTCTGCAATACCTGAAGTGAGGATGGCTTCTTCAGTCACTAAAATCCAGAAAAACAGTTAAAATCATTCTGTTTGCTTTTGATGCACAGATTTTGGCAAAGTCTGGTTATTTGCTTCAGGCTTTAGACTTCTAAGTGCAATCTCAGCAGTGACAAACCTTCCAGATCTCTCACTGATGGGCCTGGAGAGTGCTGTCAGTCACCACTCCTGCAGATCAGTCCTTTGCGGTCAGTCATCCAATTAGTGTAGTCTTTTTGTGTGCCCCTAAATATTTTGCAGTGGAAGTAAGGATCATTCTATGGGGCATGTTTGTCTGTCTGCCCCATATCAGGCTGTTTTTTAGGGCTACGTTTCAGATACTTCATAGAAATAGTTTGCAGATCCTCTGTGCTCTGCAGGCTGTTGGTGGGTAGAAAACCCTTAGGAGCACAGAGCTCTGGTTGTGGTTGAGTTGGAACACATTGAGGGGTTATCGCACCTCCCTATTATATCATTGGCCCCTTAGTCACCAGCCAGGTTAATTTGTGTAGTGTATTTTACTGGAAAGTAAAGCTTATCTCATGTTCTTTTGTAGTTTAATTGATTTTATGTCCAAGTTCAAGTGAATTAACTTTATTTTGCGTTGCAGTAGCCTAAAAAAAATGCATCCGACAGGCAAGCAAATCCAAAGGACGGAAACTTCGAGGGAGCAGTAACTTGTTAATATGCTAGAGCTTGGTTTGGGATTGCCTGACCAGCCCCTTTAATTTAATACTTGTCGTTGTAGAGAAGTCTGATTAGAGTTGCTTTGATCAGTTCTGGGTAGAAGTACTTATCGTGAATTTTGATTCTATATTTAGATCCTGTTTTATTTAGCTAGAGTTGTGCTGGTTTTCATATTCTTCTTATAAGCAGGGTAACTGCTCCTTCGTCTTTGCTGTGGATTGAGGGGATTGGTATCGCCAGTGAAAGACCCCTTGAGCCACTGTGCACCCCTGTGGGGGATGCATGCCCTGGGAGCTTATAACCTGCTGGTTCCCATCTTCCTGGGCTTAATAGGCTGAGAGAGTTAAATGGATCCTGATAACAACCAACAGAAACAACAGATGAGTAGATTTTAGAAATTCTGCCCTGTTGCATAGCAACAGGCACCATTAAAAAATAACATTTTGGAACATACAGAAAAAGATGGGAAACCAGTTAAGCGTTTAATTACTGAGCTTTCTTCTAAGCAGTAGCCCATATTTCTTTGAATAATAAGTACTTATAATCCTTTTGACAGCTTTTGTATAGTTTTGAAATGGTAACAACTGTCTTTTTTTTTTTTGGAGACAAAGAAAGGAGACTTGTAGGGAAGCTTGTCTGGAGCTGTTCCTAGCATCCTGATTATAAATGGGTTTAATGTAGGTATTTTAACTCCCAGTACTTCTCCTGTAGCCTTATGGGAGAAATTATTTTTTCAGTCAAGCTGCATCATGTTATGCATGCGGATGACCTGGAGCACATTTTAGGCCTTTCTTGGAGGATAGTTTATAATGACGGTATTAGAAATGTTATTCATCCGTAGGTTTCAATGTCTGTTTTCATGGCAAGCATTCCTTAAGTTTAATAACTTCAAAAACTTCCCCTAGTCTTTCTTTTCAGTGATATTCATACAAGAGCTGGGATTTTCTGTCCAGCTGTGTCTTCTTTTGGTTTTAAACATTCTGTGTGGCTTTCCTTGTCCATCAGAGCTTCCAATCCGTTTACCATTTTGTCCACTTTATTTTGGGATTCTGCTAATGTGACAGCACAGCAAAATACAAAGTCCCTTTGCTTGTAAGAGGACCACAATGACACATCACAGAACTGCTGAACAATGTGGAGTAAACGTCCCTCCACTTCATCCAGCAGTGTTCTGGAGCAGATGCTCTGAATTAAAGCTAACTTTTTGTACTCTCTGAGGTGGTGTTCAAGTGTAACCGATCCAGGGACTGGCCCTGGGAGTCTGAGTGCAGTTTCAAAGGTGGTGGTGATGCAGCAGCCAACTTTCTGCACTAGAAGCTGAAACACTTCAAGATTTGGCAATCCGCTATAGAATAGAAATCATTTCCCAAGCATAAAGGCATACTCTTTAAAAAATGATCCAGTTCTGTTGGCCCCCAGTTTGTAGCTCTATAATTCTTGTTTTCCATAAATCTGTGTTAGGTCTTATTTTTTTCCAATGTGTTAGTTAAGAGGTAGCAGACCTTTCGGTCGGCTGTTGATTGAACCGGGCAATTTAAGGAATTACTTTCACCCAGTCAAGGTGGTGGAAATAATACTGAATTGGATCCAAGTTCTTAACTGCACGTCCCTTACTTACAACCCTTCCCTGTCCTCCAAACTTCTGGTTGTTTTTGACTTTACAAAAACAAACACTCTTCCCCTTCAGTGCCAACACAGCTTTGTAAATGGTTAACTGTATTACGTGCACATTAGACCTGCCACATGTGAAGAACTCTTTACCCTGAGAGTTATATGCAGTTAGTACGAATAATAATGCAGAATTTTGGACGGAAAGCATGGAAACAGCAGACTGTGGCATTTTTGTCAAGCAGACTTAGAAATTTCTTTTTTTCCTTTGAAATGTCATTTACTGACTTCCTGTCACTTCATCCTGTCTGCTGTCCTTGCGGTACAAAAGGGCTTTCTGCACCTGCGTGTTTACCCTTCCCACAATTTCCTGCGGTCTCTGCGGACATTTTTATATGAACCTGGATTATAGGGGTGGCATGCCAGGCGACTGGAGGCGGCAGCACGCTTGGTATTTTCACAGGACAGAGCCTTGTGTTCTGTTGGTAGCTATCTGTAAAGCCTTAGCTTAAACGCATAACTTTTAAAACCTTGCCCCTCTCTGCAGCCCCCAGATGTGCCACTTCTTTCTGCTTTGCAGCCAGAGGATTTTATTGCTGGATATTTCTTTGTGTGCTTTGGTTCCCTGGAGCAGAGGCCGGTTCTAACACATGGTGTGGCAGACATTCACCATTAAAAATCTGTCGTTTTTCCCCCCCCAAATGCCTCCATGAACCTTTGCAGGGTGACAGCTTGTGGCCACTTGGTGCTTTTGTTGGAACGTGCACTCCGTTTGACCCTGTCCCAGCGTTAATAGGATTGTAAAGGCTGACTCCTGCGTGACCTCTTCTTGCAAACAACCCTAACCCTTCCCCTTCCTCAACTGCTCTGTACTGCAGAGCTGAGAAGTGTTGCTCCCAAGGCAGTCTGGAGACGCAGTTCATGTTGCAGACGAAAGCAATTGGAAAAACCACTGGAAAAAAGTCAGCATGGGGCCACCTGTCCTTAAATAGTCCTGAGTGTGAGAACAGTAGGCATTTGTTCACTTCTTTAGAAGGAGCTGGTCTTAAATGCCTGTTTGCAGACAGATCATGAAAACTTCTCTTTCCAAGGAAGGCCTCTGCTGAATAGGAGACAGGTGTTTACATATTTTTCTGTGACTTTTTAGGTGCTGCTTTGCTTCCTGCGGAGGAAGAGAAAGGGGCAACTGGGGTACAGTTGAAATTGACATTGCTTAGGGGAATGATGTTAATCCCATTGAGTGCTAAGTCAAAATATAAAGTAATAAAAGTTCTGACTCTAGACTGAATGAACTGGAATTCACTTTTTTAGTCTCCTTCTGAAGTCTTTGTGGATCTAAATTTTATCCTCATTATTGTATGTTACTCCTGGCCTTAACTCAAAGCAGTTTATAATAAAGACTGTGTGTTGTTGGCAGGGTTAAATTTAAATTAAATTACTATAGTCTGATATCTTTATAACTTGTAAATACTAATCTAGAAATGCTCGTCTGTAAACTAGTTAAACGGGCTTACTCTTCTGATACCACCGTGCTTACCTGTAATCTTTCTTATGCCAGTCCCTTGCGGCTTTGATATTCGCTTTCCACTGTGGGAATTGAGAAAATTTTGCCACTGGCCTGCTTTGTTTGCTTATTTTTATACAAGTGTCACTAAGGAGCTGGGTTAAGTATTTTGACCTACTTCAGGCATCAAAAGGTTCTTTTTTTCCTTTCTAAAGCAAAGATTGGCTTTTCCCACTGAACAGCCACACCTTTCACTCTTTCAGTAATCTGTCTTTAGCATGCCTCTCCCATGAAGGACTCCTGAAATAACTTGTCTGACTTTGCCCTGGGGGCAAGAGAGGGGAAGGGGTGGAGGAGAAAACCCTTATGCCATTGACAAGCAGAACACAGCAGCACTTTTGAGGCTGTGGGATTTAGCCTCCTGTGCTCATGCTACACAAAATTCTGCCAGAATTATGGAATACACCGGAATGCACGTCTTGGGAGGACCAACCGTGAGTTAGTACTAACAGGCTTTGTAAATACATGGGGATAAAACTGACATAGTTCAGTGGATTATCTACACTTTGTACTTCCTAAAAGTACGCAGGAACTGTCGGTGTTGGATGCAGAAAGGCATTCGTTTGAACAAAGGTCTGTGCAATTACAGATACCAAGTCAACAGAGCAACTTCTGTTTCCCTGGCCTAGGAAGGAGGTTGAAAGGGAACGAAATGTGTTGACCTAGCCAGTACTTCCTATCTGCTGATCTGTGGCAAGGAGCAGTGGTTGATTAGTGCAGGCAGCAGTAATGAGATCAGGCAGGAAGGGCACTTCTGTCTCTCTGCAACACTTTCATCTTTCAGTGCCTGCAAGCTGATACAGACAATTGCTTCATGATTCGAGAATTGCAGACGCTTTTGGTTGGGGGTTATATCTCCTAATCACTATGTTTGTTGCTGTGTTTGAAAAGACCTGTGGTGAACAATTCTGTTCTAAAATACAGTCCTGATAATCCCGAGTGTCAAGAAGTGGCACACGCTCAGTTTCAGAACAGCTTTTGTTGTGGGACACCTTCCAGCACTGGTCTAGTTCACTGGAGGTGCAAAGTCCAGCCCAGCGGGTCTGCTGAAGACACCGTGCCAAATTAATTGAAGATGTTAGAGGGCAACATTCCTCTGCTGTTGTTCTTGACTTACGCCAGCAGTAAGATTGGACCAAACAAGTGAAATAGCCTTGTAAATGAGATAAAATTAACTCTTACTTCATCTTGTGCGCTAATAAAATACCTGAGACAGAATAGGAGCACAGAACACATGAGCATATTAGGGTTGATAACAGCTTCAGTTGAGACCTGTGTATATAAATTAGTGGCCTTATCTGATTCTGTGGCGGTCAAAAGTGTAACTCCTGCAGACTTCCTTTTTGGTGAAAGGTAAGGATTGAAACCTGTGGCCAGGTTTGGGGGTTTTGGCATGTAGCCAGCGCTGGCCTCTGTTAGAAAGTCTTGCCTTAGTCCAGCAGCAGCTGACACCTTCCTTTTGGCTCCCCTCTGACCTCAGGGCATGTCTCATTAGCAGATTAAGCCCAGAGTTAAACGAGTCCTCTGGGAGCAGAGGGTGCAGCCTCTACAAGCCTGCCACTCTGGCTGAAATGATTTTCCTGAGGCCAGATAAGGACTGCTCTGACTTGCCAGAGGGGAGAAGATAAAGAGATAAGTTTTGTTTTGCAAAATCTGCTCCTGAATAAATCCTGGGAAACTCCACAGTAAACCGCGATGTCACAGCCGCTAGCTGCTTTCGGGGTAGCGAAGGGGAAGGCGCGTTAAGGTCCTCAGGCACCATAAATCTCTTTACTTCGCATGCCCAGTGGTGGGAAGACTCCTGCCCTGCTCAGGCCGCCTCTTGCTGGCAGCCTGGCACGGGGGCGATGGCTTTCACACTCCACCTGCCGCCCCGACTGCCAGCCGGGGTCAGCCGGAGGTAAGAGCAGGGCAGGAGGCTCGCAGCGGGCCGGCCGCAGCAGGGATTAGCCGCCTCGCTGGGCCGCTGCCCTCCCCAATTTTCTGGTCAGTAACTTTTTGAAAGGAGAGCGTGTCTGGGGCGGCAGGGAGGGGCAGGCAGGAGAGGGTGACGAGATGAAGGGGGAGAAGAAATGGTGGCTGGATTCTTTCCAGGGCGGAAAGCTATCTGTCCAAGAACTTCTCCGAGGCACAGATTAAATATTCCTCCATCCACCGTTAAATTACCGTAAATGGGTGACTGTGCGATGTCCTGACAGGCTGTGTGCAATAAGCAGTGCTGTGTCTCTTCTCCTTTATACCTCTGCATTTTTCTCCCTCCCAGACAGGAACTTCTGTGTCTGTAAGACTCATTCTGCCCAGGACTAAGCCTCCAGTCAAGACACACTTACTGCCAACTTAAAATTAAAAAAGAACGGGGACATGGAGTGGACTCTTAGACCCGCGTCCATGTTTTTAAACTGCTTCCTACTAAAATAGACCTTTTCTTAAACTGCTGTTTAGACTCCTTACAAATGCAGAGCCTTCAAATCCTAAGTAGGGCAGGATAAAGGTAAACCATAGCTTTTTTGATGTTGGCTGAGCAAAGGATGCAGTGAGTGTAAAGGGAAGCGAAATGTCAACAGCACAGAGCTGGAGTGTGCAGGCCAGAACAAACCAGCCCCAGCCCCACAACCATTCATCTGCTCAACAGCAAGCAAAACTTGTTGTTCAGTTGCATTGAGAACACAAGTGATCCGACTCTTAAGCTGTTTAGTTGAGTGGCTTAGTGAGAATGTTACAAATAACACAACTTCACCAGTGCCAGGCAGCAAATTGTCAAATGGCAGATCCTGCAGAAGGAGGTGAATTCATGAGACCAGAGGGCTTAGTTCACAGGACCTAAAAGAGGCTAAGGACCTACACAAACAGTGGTGAAACTGTGACAAGCAGGAAAACAAGACAGAAATACTGCGTGCACAGAAACCCTAGCCAAAGCTCTCTGTAAAGGTAGAGCTGGGGAGCAAAAGAAACCCCAACTGTGAAGCTAATGCAGCCACTAAAAGTGTTGTCTCTCTGTAAAGCCTGAAATCCTAGGAGACCAGAAAGTGAAGCCCTTGCCAGTTTAATTTGTAAGAATTAGGTGTAATGAAGAAATTGAAAGTCTCATATGATCTTGTAGGAGCATTCAGGCTTGAATTTGGACCAAAAGCATGTTGTACTGAGTTTTGAGTTTTATACGCCTGTAAAAAGTAGCAGAAATGACGGCAGGAAACCTCGCTTCCCACTGTGTCGTTAGGGAACTTTCACCTCCCCCAAAAGAATGGTCTTTTATTTACTGTTTGTCTCTTACGCAGGCTGAAGCCTTCACCTGAGTGTGAACAGTATCAAGGACATGAAAACTTCCCATGGAAAAAAGATCAGTCCTGAAGTTCATGCTGTCAGCAGGATAACCAGCAAATTGTCTCCCCCAGATGGCCCAAACTTTAATGGGGTCACCTTGCAAGAGTTGCCTGTAGGATATTAGAGGCCCCCAAGTAACTGTTGGGGCATAAAAAACGTTATGTCCAAGAGTTGCATCACAGACAGATGTTCCTTTGACAGGTCATCCTTTGCTTAACTGTTCTTCCATGTATGTTTCCTGACATTCATTGCATCAGTGGCAGCTCTGGGGAGCAGGGGCTGTACGGATGTTTGAAACAGATGAAAGTGAAGAGTGAGGGACCTACTTTTTATTTTGCAATAGCAGTGGGAAAGCCTGGAGTGCTGGGTATGTGAGGTCCATTTCTTGCCTTATTTACTCCCCTTGTCTGATACCTCGTTACTCCCCTCCCTTCTTCCTGCCCTACCTTCCATCACTCTTCAGCTTGGCAGTAGATTTCGCTGGGGCTGCACTGAACTGATCCAATCCTGCTGAGAGGCTGAGGTCCGCACTGATACAAAGGCTGCACATCAAACTCGATGCCTGTGTTGACAGTTTGTAGTGTTTCTCCTCCCCTTTCCACTGAGATGTAGGTTGTGAAAGAGAGCAAGTGACTGTGTGCAGTTACAGTTACAGTTGAACAGTATTTTGTAAATATTTCCTGAAAGCTTGTGAAATTTCTCACACGTTCTTGATTTCCCTTGAAGTCTGCAGAGTAGGCATACAAAACATCACCCAGTCTAGCTCTGAGCGCAGGAGCATGTAAACAGTCTTTGGTTTTACAAGCTTTGTGTAGATGCCAAAGCCCGATGGCCAGTGGTGATATATTGAGGCTTTCGAAGACAGGGCAGTGCACAAGCCAAATTTTTAGCTATATGCTTTCTTACAGCTTTTTAGTCTGGACACAGCTTTTCCCTTGAAAATGAGATCATCTGAGTTAAGGTTTCCCTTGAAATGGCTCTGGCATAATTATCCTTGCTCTGACGTTTCTGGTGAACCAACTCACTAGTTCTTTGGTGTGTTTATAGATGCATCAATGATTTACAAGTGGGGTTTGTTGTAAATGTAACTCACTTAGGAAATGGAATGAGGCTTTAGTTTTGCTAAAGGTTTTTGGGTTTCAGCCTTGCTTAGTTGTACTGGAAGAGCTCTTTGACCCTGCCAGAGATTAGTTTTAGTACCAGTTATGAGATAGGCTTAACTAGTCCTTAAAAATAAGCGTGTTAAAGCTTTCTGCAAGGGATTCATTGTGGGAAGGGAACACCGCGGGTCCTAATTTTTTTATGCTTAATCTGCTGTTATTAAGTTAATTGTAGGGATTTGGTTATAAGCAGTGATGTAATTCAGACTTTTTTCCACTGTTCTTTCAACTTTTGGAAACCTTAAAGATTATTAAATCTTTAAAGTTTTAAGTGTACTTCTTTGTAACCATAAAAATCAATATAACAGTAAGATTCACGCTCAGTATCCAGTGGTATAGGAAATGACTGTAATCCTGGATCACACGTGATTAGGCCACTGCCTGGAAATAACCCCATTCAGAGAGCAACAAAACTTTCCATTTTCGAGGTCCATTTTCCCAGTCCCCTGATCAGAATAAACATGCATTTGGTTATGTGAATATCCTTATTTATAGTACTAAATAGCATTTTAGCATTATGAATGTGACCTACTGTGAAAAAAACTGCATTGTCCTAAATTGCAGTTGTGAGCAGTAGCCGTCTTTTGTTCTTTCTCTTTTGGATCCTGCTGTTCGAATCACAGAGCAGTTAGATTATTCTGGTAACAGACTCCATTTGGGAGTTTATTTTTTGCAGAATGACAAGGGACCAACCATTCATAACATGATGAATACTGAGAAGGCTGTAGCTTGAAGAGCAAAAAGGATAGATTGACTCATATGTTGATGTCGTAGGTAATCGAGATGGAATTATATTCTTTTTCAGCTTTAAAAGAAATAGAAAACATTACATGCACTAGGAAAAAATAACTTGGTTAAATCTGTTTAGCTGCAGATTAATAGTTTAAAGATAGTGGGGGAAGCACCGTTTTATACTTGAGACAAACCTTGTTGTCTCACTTGGAAAAATCATACTAGGTAAAACCCCACAGTGACAGTTAATGAGCCTGGTAACATTTCAGGTTATTTCTGACTTCTGTGGTAGTGCATTAGTCATGTCTTCCTTATACACCAAATCCACGCTATACAATTTGAACGTCTTGTTTCCTTGGATATCCACTATTGTTCTTTGTACAGGAACTGTTGTATGTTTTACAGTGTTTGGGAATAGCAAATGAAATCTTACGTGCATTAGTTGCAAAATAAATGAATGCTTGAAATCTCTCATTTAAATGTTTGGATTATCACAAACCTCTTGTTTAAAGTGCAGCTAGGACACCAGCCTGCAAGCAGTCAGCATTGCAAATTGTTACCTATCATGTGCTGAAAAAAAATGTTTTACTGCAGAGCAGATGTTATCTCCATATGTAGAAGCAGAAAACCTACCAGATATACAGGAAGGTCAGTTATTTTAGCATTAGAAGTTATCTTTCTGTGTATGTGCATGTCTAGCAAAAACGGGGATAGATATGAAATTTCATGACAGAGAAAATTTTCCAAGTGTTTTGTATATTTGTGGTGTTTGGCTAAAGATTTGATTTTTTTTGTTGTAGCTATTGTGTTGCTTGTAAACAACCTGTAAACAGAGTATCAACAGTGGGATTCATCTACCATCACCATACCAAAGTCCTGCCTCCATGTAATACAAAGCAATTGTTAGTCTTAAATGAAACAATGCGACAGGGACTGGCAGTGAAAACACATCAAAGATGTTCATCAAACTGTTGAAGTTAGAAGCATGTTTTAATTATTTCAAATTTGAAGCAGTTTGGCTCTAACAAAAGTTTTTTGCTGCAGATCATCCTGTGGGGTCGAACTGAGAAATGCCTGAAGGAGACCACAGAGGAAATCAGGATGATGGGGACAGAATGCCATTATTTCATTTGTGATGTAGGAAACCGAGAGGAGGTCTATCGGCAAGCCAAAGCTGTGCGGGAGAAGGTTAGTGTGTGTGGAAACTGTGTGTGTAGGCAGAATTTAGTAATTCCTCATCTTTGATGAGGAAAAATGTTGTACTTACTAAAAAGAAATGTAGCCCTCCAGATTATATTGTACAAAGTCTAGCTACCTGTTTTAAGTGATTCAGAGGGTTTACACGGCCTCCAGGCAAAAATGCCAAAAGCTATGAAAATAAGAATGTATTCAGATGTAATAGTAACTGCTAATCTGTGAGGAGAGACATTAGTTATAATAAGTCGTGTGTTTTTTTGCAGGTGGGTGATATCACTATCCTAGTGAACAATGCTGCTGTGGTCCATGGTAAAAGCCTGATGGACAGTGATGACGATGCACTGCTCAAATCACAACATATAAACACCCTGGGACAGTTCTGGGTAAGATAAGCTCTCGTATCTCATGTATTCAGACTTGGGAACGAGAGTGACAGATAACAGCCAGTAAACACGTGGCTGCTACAAAGTCTTTCTAAATGATGCTTGGTAAAATCAGTCTGACATGGAAGCAGGAAACACAGTATGAGGGGCAAAGGCCAGAGGAAAGAAGTCTAAAGAAAAATTTAGTTTGACAGGTTCTCTCAAATGGATTTCAGCTACTTCTAAAATATCACATTAAAAGCTTCCAGTGGCATAGCATTTGAAGCTCTTGTATCCC
This sequence comes from Anas platyrhynchos, assembly GCF_047663525.1. NCBI lineage: Eukaryota > Metazoa > Chordata > Aves > Anseriformes > Anatidae > Anas > Anas platyrhynchos. The sequence goes on along the minus strand of NC_092608.1, from coordinate 5,604,618 downwards.
TGTTCTGTGATTTCCAGCAAAATATCTGACATCTTTTGAGAAATCCTGAGGTCACAGAGGAGAGTTGTCTATGGAGCATGAGAGGAGCATGAGACTGCCTTGCTTTGGGAAGGAAGCTCATTCCATTCTGAATTAGATAATAGTAATAAAAAAAATAGCTTCTTGTGATTTCACCACTTCACTGAAGACTTTACCCTTTACAAGATGTTTTTAAAATACAAAGTGCATTCTGCTTGTGGCCTTTATCTGTGGGCACTGCTTACATCTGCTCTAGAAATATTCTGTTGTTTTTCTATGCAAACTCTGCCTGTTTAAAAGCTTTCAGAGAATGCAAGGCAACAAGGCCGTCTCCCACTCCTTTCCTAACTTAACAGACAGTGCAGTTTAACGTGTCTCTTTGTCACCTTATTTTTTCAGTAACTAAGTATTGTTTTTGTTGTATCTCTGCTGAGCAAACCTTTTTTTTTTTTTTTTTTTTCTTCCTGTGTTGTTCTTCAGACCACCAAAGCATTCCTGCCAAGGATGCTGGAGTTGCAGAATGGACACATTGTTTGCTTGAACTCTGTCCTAGCCTTGTCAGCCATCCCTGGTGCCATTGACTATTGCACCTCCAAAGCCTCATCCTTTGCCTTTATGGAGAGCCTGACCTTGGGGCTGCTAGACTGTCCTGGAGTGAATGCCACAACAGTCCTGCCCTTCCACACGAGCACAGAGATGTTTCAGGGCATGAGAATCAGGTCAGTCCAGGGGAACTAGAATAAAGCATCTCATTTTAAATGAATCATCAGAATACACTCCTAATTAATGCTTCATTTAGTTAAGAGAATTTGATGTCTCATTTGGCTGCCTGGGAACAGAGGGTCACTCTAGGCCACCTGGGACTCATCAGACTGGTTCCCTCAGTTTGCTGGCATATTCGTACAGCTTGCCTGTACTGTGTGAGGCATTTGCTTCTACCGAGAAATCTGAAAGCTATTTTTCTCTGGGTGTATTTGGGCCATTTGCAGCCACTAGAGAGGGAGGGTAGGCAATCTGAAAACTGAGGTCATTCAAAAAGGAGCAGTCTACAAATTACTTGAGAATTAACAGTACAAATTCCTTCTTTATCCACTGAAATACTCAATTCTTTCCCATTAAACGGAATGAGATCCATTTACTGAAGAAAGGCTGTCACTACCTCCTTTTTAGCTCTAAGAGACCAAGCTAAATTAAAAAAAAAAAAAAAAAAGGCTGACCAAATTAATGTTTTACAATCAGCAAAATAACCTATTAGTTTGTGCTCTCTTAGTCAAGGAAGTATGCAGTGTCGAGCCACTATAGGAGCCAGGAAAAGCCTTATGTTTGGTACTAAAAGCAAGGAAGGAAAATACTCACTCGTCTTTCACCTGTCAAGAATTTGAACCAAGCTAAGAGCAGCAGAGAGGAAGAACACCAACACTGAAGAGACAGCATTTGGCCTTGGTTTGCAATTTAAGAAAGTCTCTGAGTCAAGGTCCTGAATACTCTCTGCCACTTCATCCTAAAGGCACCAACATGCACATTCCTTAACTATTTAGCTAACTCAGTAGTACAGGTTGGAACAGTACCTCATACGCTTTTCTGCTACTTCCAGCCTGCTTTGGGGGATGTCTGAATGCCAGTAGCCAAAGAAAACTCAGTGAATAACAGGACTTGGACAGTGATATCTTAAAGGAGTTTGGTTAACAAATAATTATTTTATTTTTTACTTTATTTATTCAGGTTCCCTAATCTTTTTCCTCCTCTCAAGCCAGAGACTGTGGCTAGGAGGACAGTAGAAGCCGTGCAGATGAATCAAGCCTTCCTGCTCCTTCCATGGACAATGCATGTTCTTGTCATCCTAAAAAGGTAAGTATTTCCCTTGCCCAGCAATAGCCTTGCTAGTCAGGCAAGATTGGCTTACAATCCTTGCTGTCCACCAAGGCAAACCTCAGTTTGACTGTTACCTGATAGTCAGGATCAGACCAGTTCATCCTTTCCCAGGAGAGTCATAGAAGCAAAAGAGGGAAAACTTGATGAGGTTCTTATGGCAGATTTTCTTCCTTTACCTGTTTCATAAAGTACCGCCTTTAAGAAATGAGTTTCACTCCCAACATTCTGTTTCCTGAGGTTGGAACTGATATCTGGGAAATTTCTTAACAACTAACATATGCATCGAGTTGATTTTGATTTAGTAAGCCGCTCTTTGGACTCTGTGCTTTGTATTGTAAAGGATTTCTGTACAATAAAGTATGTATATCACAGCTGTATTTAGAGAACATTGTTAAAGCCGTGAAACTGTCAAAAATATTTTTCTATATGATTAGGAAAGGAATTTTAAAGTGCCTAAGGAAAGAAAGTCATAACTTCATATCCTGATACAACTGAATACAAAATACATTTAAAAACGTGTTTCCATGCAAGTCTTTGCAAAACCTGTTTTGGTCAGGAACTGAAATAAGACATTGTGATTTCTGTCAAAAATAATTACAATACTGCATGCTGAACAGGAAAAACATATGTACATATTTACACCTCCTCTTTTTGGAGTAGACTAAAAGGTTTGTCTGGTCTGCTTATTTTCTTTCTGTTTCTCCTGCAGCATTCTCCCTCAGGCAGCACTTGAAGAAATCCACAAGTTTTCTGGAAGCTACACCTGCATGAACACTTTTAAAGGGCGAACATAGACTTGGTGATGGAAGGACTATTCTTCAGTGAAACCAACACAAGCATGAAAATCCTGACAAGACTGTGAATCAGCAGTCTTGGCTTTTAGCCTGTTCATGTGACTTGCGCTGCTTTGAGGCAACACATTTCTTGCAGGTCATATCCATAGTAACATGACCTTTGCACAGGATTGAATGACTAGACTATGGACCCTTGGAAAGAAAAAACAAAAGCTTGAAAAGTTTATATGATGTTTAATTCTTAAGAGTTCAATTGTTAAATCTACTCATAGGTTTAAGATGTAATTTTTGTTTTTAAAGTGTCTGTAATCTGTCTCAGCTGAGAGGCAGCACATCACAGCCCAGACTTTATACATTCTCTTCAAAGGAACTGCAACTGCAAATTGATTATGATTTCATTTCAGCTTTTTGAATGGGAAACTTTAAAAATAGTTTGAAGAACTACAAGTTATGGACATTTAATGGAAGCTTCTTTCCATTCCTTCACTTTACATTGATGAAGCTGTTCCCAGCTCATGTCAAGGAAGGAGCAAGCTGTGGAGCAAACTGCTGTTTCCTTTGTTAAAGGCCACCCAGATCTTCCCTCTGAAGGACTGTTCTGTGTCCGGGAAACCTGTCTTACAGCACCTGTGAGGGCTGGAGGGGGATGCTCAGTCAGGAGAACATACAGTTTGAATAGTGGAAGATTCCATCAATGAGCTCATATATGAAATTTAGTTGTCTTTCTGAATATTTTTGTTCATTTATGATGAAAATATATATATATTTTTAGCATTAATCCCAGATTGCCACGCATGTAGGCAGCATCACATTGGGGATGCACTAAATCTAGAACTACAGCTAGAGCCTGCTTGTACGAACACACATTCACTGACAATCCATAGAGAGTAAAATCCATTGTATCAATCTGCACAATGAAATAAGTGGAGTAATTCTCTGAAAATAGAAGAGAGAGTACTGTAGTGCTCATGAAATGTGAAGTTTGGAAGCACAGTTAGCAAAGATCTGATTAAATGCACGTTAAAGTTAACTGGGAATATACCCATTGTTTTTTAGGGACATTGAATCAGGCACTGATCAGTCAAAAGTGATAATCAGCCAAAAGTGATAACTATTGCTTGGACTGAAATGCCAGAAGCAGCTAGACATTATTTATTTTTGTAATGATATACTCTGACAGCCCAGTAAGAGCAACACCGCATTCCTGTGCCAGATGCAGTGTGCAACACTAGGCACAGTAATGTAGTCGAAACAAATCAGAACACCACTAAAAGAGGCAATAATGTAATTGCAATACAGGAATGTAGCAAGCGGGACTGGAGAACACCTGAATGAAGCATCTGAAGGAAAGCCACATGGTTAAAGTACAGGAGTAAAGTTAGCACTCCTGGCTTAAATGTTGACCTTTTTTCAGATGTCCTGCGTGACCCGGAGCAAGATGATAATCTCAAGGTGCACCTTGACCTGCAAACCAGATATTTCTAGTGTTTCCCTACCTCAAAAGTTATAAGTCTTACTACCTTAGTGCTTGTCAAATGCTCAACAAATTCAAATGGAACACTCTATAGAAAGGTTTTATGCAAAAATCTAGAAAAGGAAAAAAATACCTCAGAGGTTGCAATCTATAATTTCTTACAGAGATCTGAGTTCCAGCAGAAAAGCTGTGAGTTGCATTTGAGATGTTTCTTTGGCTCTGCCCTGTAGAATGGAAATCAACTACGTAGAAGCAATGACGTGAATGTTAAAATCTGAAGGCCTGATCCTTAATGCAAATCAGTAAACGTATCTCTTCTTAAGCAGTTCAAGAGGAAGATATTGCAAAAAATGTCATTGATGCAAGCCCCTTTTCCTGCACGGGTACTTTGGGGGAGTTCTCTCTAGGTCAGTGCTTTCCTTCTGAGTGCAGAACATCCAAGCTAGAGCAGTGTGCCAGCTTTGACACGGTTTCTTACAATGGAGTTTTGTTTTGAATTCCTAGATGTCTGAGGCTCTCTGGAGAGGATGAAACTTTGATCTCTGTGATTTTGATGCCCACACTAATAGATGCTTTCAGCTTCATTTTTTTGTCAATTTTGGGGAGGAAACCTAATTCATTGAAAACACAGCTGCAGTGAGGGGAGACCTCTTCCAGGATCTGCCAAGAATACAAAGGTACTACATTTAACCAGGAGACACATGGGAAAGGAAAAGATGGTTCCTCACCTTAGGCACTGTCATCCTTTCTATTTTGTCATCGACCACGGTCAGGAATGCCAGGCTTGCAGATGTGAGAGCAAACAGAACTGGTGAGACAGGACACCTCACAGTGTCCTTAAATCAAACCTTTATGTTGAGACTCTATTCATTAATGACATCCTAATGCAAAAGAGAGGTTAAAAACTAGTGCACACATTGAAATGCAATCTCCACTCATCTCCAAATCCTGTCCCTTACATGAATCGGCTTTTTCTGCAGTGCATAAAAGATGTTCCCTATCTACAGAGGTTGTCTTACATACTAAGTGCTGTTGATTTCTTTCTAATGAATATAAACAAGTCAGAATGTAGCAGACTCATCGTCTCACTCCTCTCATACACACACACATGCACACTTCCCTCTCTCTTTCCCTCAGGGTCTCTGAGCGGACAGCAGGTCAAATAGCAGTCACAGTGGGGGAGAGGTATGCAGCAAACAGAAAATAATGAGGAAAACATTGACTTTGCTTTTCAGATAGTAAGGAAGAGTTGGGTAAGAGAGTTTCTTCACTTGTGAATGTTGCGAGATAGAATGCTCTACATACAGTGAGATACTTGCAAGTCTGGATGAATACGTATGAAGAGGGTTTTTTGTTTTTTAAAAGAAAGCCTCTGGAATGCCTGCTGAGGTCTGCTGTCCCTTTGCACATAAGGTTGGTATTGGGTAATTCTGAAGTGCTGCAAATGTGGACAAGCTTTGTAGAAGCCTAAGGCCTTCTCAAAGGCATTTCCGCCCTTTGACTTATTTTAATTTTGGTTTTCCCTGCTCTCTCCACTGCCTCCTGCTTTCCACTCCACTAAACTTTTTTTTTTTTTTTCCTTCTGTATTCCTGTGTCATTACTGCACTTTTCAGTGCCACCATCTTGAAGCCAGATGTCATACAAAGGGTCTGGACTAAATCTAAATCAGGGTATGTATTTATTATGCAGCTGGATGAATCAAGGTGAAGCTGTAGGAGCAGGTCAGAGAGGTTTCATATGAAATTAGGTAAGTTCTTCAGGTTTTACTTGCTCTAATCTATGAATTAAAAGGCCCTTACCGTAGTTTATATACAGGAGTTTGCTGCCATTTTAAAATTGGAATGATGATAAAGAAATGGTAGTCATTGTGGGACATGCATTGTCCTGACATAAGACCCTTTATTTAAATAAAAAAACTCTGTATTTAAATGACCCTCTATTTAAAATTTAAGTATTTTCAGTTTCAGGTGGTTTCAGAATCTGATATTTGTACCAAGGAATTTTCATAATTAGCAAGTCAGTGTAGGGAGAGAGAGGCTGGAAGGAGTCATTTGTAAGTAGATCTGATTTTTATTGATTTTGTATTTATTTTTATTTTTTGATTAAAAAAATAATAATATCTCATTCCTTGATGCAACTTTGGTAAACTTTAAAAAGATCCTGCTGTCTGGTATTTTTAGGAGGATGAAGAAAAAAGGAGTGAGCCGTGAAAGTGGGAACTAAACCCTACCTACCCGTGCACTGTTTTATTGAGGTTGAAAAGTGACAGAGTCCATCCCAATAATTCTTCTAGAATCACAGAAAGTGCCTGGGCAAGTGATTCTACTGTTTGCAAAGAGAAACTTGTTGTACTTTTATGTAATGTGTTAATTAGTGTGGGTGGATATGACCAGATCTAGTCTTGCAAGCCTTTCAGACAACTCCCTGAACACTCCCACCTTGAGATATTAACAGATAGCATTACACTTGCCAAATCTCATAAAAGCCCACTAACAGACTTAATGCAGGCACAGTGTAAGTGGGTGCATTTATTTCAAAGAGAACACATCTGTTTGTAGCAGACATGAATTCGGCCTAGTGTTTTCTTCTAGCTGACATCCGACTGCTGAGGAAAGAATACAGGGTGACCTTGGATCGTCTATTTTGCTTTTATTTCTTCATGTGTCTTTAATAAACTAAATCTGGGTGATGGCCACTCTTTTGACAGCCCTTGCTCATAAGTTTTTGGGGTAAAGCAAGCTTATGTCAAATGTATTTTACACATTTTTCACCAAACAAACAACAGCTCTGAGAACCAGGATATTCTGCATTGTCTTTGCAGCTCGCACCTCCCTGGTGCTGAGATCCTCAGTCTTGCGTTGTTTCGCAGCCTGCTGGAGTTTGGAAACTGAGCAAACCCCGTCAGTCACAAGCAGCAGTTGCAGTCAGCAGTAAACAGAACGCTCTTTGTTGGAGTGCTTTTCTGAAAGAGGGCTGTGAATAGTGGCAGGCACCTCTCACACACTTTGGCAACTCGGAGAAAGGCAAGAAGAAAACCTGAACTTCACCTTGTCCCCTGCTGCTCATTCTCTTTTTATCCAGCGTGTCCCGCAGGAAGCTGGCAATTCAGTCACCTCAGTGACCAATAAACTGTCTTCCTACCCTCTATTCTACTGAGATTGCAACAATACCTTACTTCAATACCTTCACGGAGCTGGCAGTTTCAACAGAAACAACCCTTTCTGTATTCTCAAGAAGAGTCAGATTGGCAAGGTAATGTCTCGGACAGACCAGACGTGGTTTGGGGAGGCTCAAGTACTCCAGTCAGGGGCTAGAGATGGAAGACACAAGGCACAACTTTGCTGTTGCCAGTTGGATAGAGGGTTCTCCCTGCTCCTGTCTTCTTTTCTTTAAACATACACCCTCTTTTGTTTCTGTAACAGATCCCTCAAGCCCTCAAGGCTTTAGCAGAAACATACTGATCCAGCCTCTGTGGACTGGACGCAACTTAAAAGAATAGACCTTTGAGGAGACAATTTATAGCTTCACACCTTCCCAAAGAGACCAGGTTTATGAGTTCCTTATGTTAGCATTTGCCCCATATCTGAGTTTAAAGTAAGGAGATTGTGCTAGCACTGCCTTAAGTAGCAAGAATTCTCAGAGCCCATTCCAGTTCTTCTGAAGAGAAGTCTGAACAGAAACATAATGAGATATTACACATATGCTCACCTTTGCTATGGGTGTTACGTCATATTAACAGAAAAGGAAAAATAAGGCTGACTTTTCTGCACAAATCTACAGAAGAGCAGTTCCTCCTTAAGTAGGAACTAAAGCACTCAAGTGCAAGTACAGGAGAAAACAAAACAGAGGATAGATACAATCTTAGGGGGAGTGTGGTGGCCCTAAACAGCCAGAGGCAAGACTCCACCTTATATTCCTGAAGTTGTACAATAATAGGGGCATTGTGATTTTCATCCAAATACAAAGTCTATAAAAAGTGTTTGTTACTGCTGTTTATTCCTGTGGGTCACCATGCCCTAAAAAGCAGTCTGTTAACTTTGTATCTTGCTGGCTCAGAACACTCCAAATACTCCTGTTACGGTTTGCTGTCTCTTGTTTTATTTTTTCTGAGGAAGGCAAAGAAACCCATATATGTAAAAACAAGGAAGGGTCATTTTTGACTCACTACTCACTTTTTCTTAGTCAGCTGCAAAGGTCATCTATCATGCCTAAGTATTAGGACATGGTTCTGTGGGTTGCATAGCAGTCATGCTAACCCAGTAGTACTAGGTAGACGTGGTTCACTTTTTTTTTTTCCCCTTATGCAAAATCATTATGTTATTTGAATTTTATTTATCTGAAAGAGCTGCCTCTGTCCTGTACAGGCTTCTCACAGAGAGGCATCCTTGGTAATGAAATTTCCCTATGTTAATCCAATGGTAATGAAAAGAATGCAAAATTGAAAAGTTGCTTCTGAGATTTTCCCCAAGCATCTTCTCAAGCAATGTAGAATTAATGTAGATGAACAGTATTTGAACATCATTGACCTAAATCGAGAAATCTTAGAAACCTGCTGGCTCTGTATGTAAATGACCCTTCCCAAATTGACTTCCTATGTGTCTCCAAAGCAGTTCACCACTGAGATTTGACCCCTGACCAGTTTCTTCCTTGGAATCATCATTTGCAAACATTGAGCTTTGTGAACGCATTAACTGAAACTCTTTATCTTCCCTATTCAGGCACTTTGCAGCATAGCCACCAGCTGCTTCTGCTTTGGGCACTGCTATGGAGTGCTCCCAGATACTGCCGTAGCACATTCCAATATTAGGTATGAGGAAAGGAGGCAATTCATTGCTATCTTTGCCAGGAAAGTCACTATTTAGTGTCTTTATGCAGAGAGAGGACAGAAATAAACACAGAGGTGATACAATTTCTGGGATATTTGTCTATATGAAAAATGCTGTCATATGGAATAAAGGCTTAATATAATAAGGGTTCATCTCAGAAGAATGTTAATGGAAGATGGAAAAGGTTGCAATGGAAAACAAGTGAGATCAGAAAACACAATTCCTCTTCCTGGAGCCTGCTGAGAATGCTGATTTCATGCAGACTTGCTATAGTCAAGTCAGTTCACAAGAGACTTGCATTGTCATTATACCCCCTGCAACTTTGCCTATTACAAGTATACCAGAGGTGACAAGCTCATTGTCTCTGCTCTCTCAGCTGTTGAGTGTAGAAAAAAGAACTTTTTTTTTTTTTTTTTTTAATACCAATCCATCAGAGACTAAATCAATTATTGGGTTTAGTGTCAGGCTGAGATAATGGAGGAGATTTTTTAAGGTACCAGAAAGAAAAGTCACAGCATCTCCTAGCTGATTTCTTAAGGTGTCAGGTGACATTTATCACTGTGAATGATAAAGTAGGAAAAGTATGAATAAATCAGCAATAGGATTAAACACAATCACAAATCAATTTGTCAGCTATTGCTTTTTTTTTTTTTTTTTTTTTTTTTTTTTTTTTCCCCCAGCAATAAAATACCTTGTGATATCTTCTGGACTGTCACCAGGGCTCTAAAGTAATGGAGAATACTTGTAGAGCTGGACAACAATTTATTGCCATTCTAAGGGCTATGCTAAATGGAGTAGTGAGATTGGCACCAGCAAGCAAAGCATGTACTTTGGTAGCTGAATAGTCTGTAACTTTTAATATTCTAATGTTCTTGACTATGCAGTATCAGCTATTCTAATGTTTCTCAAATGCAAAAAAGCGCATCTTTACCCACATCATTATCATACTTCTGAAGCAAACACTTTCAGTTTCTTTGTTGTCCAGTTGGCATAGGTGAGGTTTAACAAGCAAGAAATATCGCCTAGAATTTCTTCTGGAGTAATTTGATGATGACGCAAACAACTATTTATTTAAAAAAAAAAAAAAGCCACGTGCAAACAGCTATGTTTAATCTTTCAGTAGAATGATTGCTTTGGTTCTACCATTCTGACCTCATTTTGATTAGTTTTAAACTTACAGTAAATGCATCATCATTCACTCGTGTTTTAAAAATCATTTTCCTTATACATATCTTCTCCACTCAAACAAGTTAAAGAATTACAAGTTTTCTCATGTAAAAATTATAATTTTATTTTTAACTCAGGCAAGTACTCCACACAACTCTCATTCCCTACATCAACTACGAGAAAAAAGAAAAAAAAAAAGAGAGAGAGAGAGAGATGTCATGTTTCCTGTGAGACAATCTGGTAGTTTGCAATCTTCAGTACTTCTGCTTGAAAAACTCTTCATCTTTCAGGCAGATTTGTCATGGCTTTTAATCTTGTACTACAGAGGAATTTATATTCTATGTTTCTTCAGTGATAGTCTTGCAAGTGACCTCTTAGAGAAGATGTTCTTTTGAATGAGCCATAGAAGCCATGCTGAGTTTACTTTAGTTGGGTTTGGTTTTTGCTGATCCCTTCATTTTTCATCATTCCATCTATCTATTCCAATTTTTCCTGTTGGGGAGGCCTGTGTTTTGAGAGTTCCTGAGCCAGAATGCTGTGCATGCAGATTATTCATCTCCTCGCCTTCCCTTCAGGCAGTCTCTCACCTGTGCGTGCCTGTGTCCACACCTTCTCATACATTAACATTGCAAACTGCCCTAAATATCTTTGAGATTAGCTTCCTTTAAAGCATGAAATGTACCAAAAGCCCGCAGAGCTTGCATTATGCTTGCTTAACGAGTTGACAACTGCATATTCTTTTTAAGGTCTTCACGATTTGAATTTGAACTGGGAGGGACTGTTAGGAACTGGTTGGCCTGAACACCATAGTTAAAGGGGAAATTGTAAACTAAAAGTCAGGTATCAGCAGTGAAAGAAGGCAAGTTTGCTGAAATGCACAATACAGGTGCAAAAGGTACAGAGTGCTAACACAGATTTAGGTGCAATGTTATCATTTTTTGGGACAAAGAATTGAAATTTGGATCTAGTGGCTCTTAATGAATCAGTGCAGATGAAGCAGAAAATACACAATTAAGCACACAAACACCTTTCGTCTGTCCGAATGCTGGAAATATGGTGCAAGCCTTGAACTGTAGGATACTCAGCACTGCCGTTTGATTTCTTCTGTTAATTTATAAATCAGAAATACTAACATAGATTGGATCTAATGATACCTAAAAGTGTCCTCGTGCGGCATGAAGTACACATCATGGTGGATCTGCTTTAAGGATAATAACTCATATTCTAGTGGTTTTCATTACAGCTAGCAGTACTTTTTGGCAAATCTTGCTGTAAAATTAGCCTGCCTTCTTTTAATGGATTATTTTTAAACAGACTTCTTTCAAAAAATAATTTATCAAATAGTTTAAATACACAGTGGTTCTCAGCCAATAATTTGCTTGTGAGTTATTCACCATAACTACCACTTTGAGTGTTTGCCATTCATTAATGTGTAGTTTTCCTGTGGAACTGGCCATCCAAATCTCACAGTGGCTTTACTTTCCCCTGGCTGGATGACTTCCAATCCCACAGAAAGCTTTGTAGGGGCTCCAATATGTCTGATGATGACTGTAAGATGGCTTCTGGCAACAATATTAATGCAAATGCATATTTGAATGCACTCTTATGACATATTCCAATCTTGTGATCAAAAACTTTCTTACAGAAATCTTCAAGGGGAAAAAAAATCTTGGGTTACTGTCAAAACTGCATTTGCCTTTACTTAGAGCAGCAAATGTTCACAGTCAGACTTTGATTCTTTGAAAGGATTCACCTCTTCCTTAACCTTGGATTGTAAGGTAAAAAAAAAAATACATATATATATATATATATATTGTGTTGATATTGGAAAAAGCTTACTGTTAAGGACATGATCTCCTGACATCAGGGCATGGGATATTTTAATATGAGGGAAATGGCTTTATGATTCTTTGGGATTTGTTTTGCAGCATACTTGCTCGTAGTTCATTTCAGAAAATAAAAGCATAAATGGAACAAAGTTGTACTGACACTTACATTTAGAAACTGAACAACACAGGAAAAGAGCAGAATGTCCAAATGCACTGAGACTACAGGTGCATTAGTAGAAAGATTGTGCTTGTTGCAGAGCATAATTCAATTCACCTGATGTTTATATTCTCCATCTTCATTTGGAGTTTTGAGTATAGATTTGAAACTCCTATATCAAAACTGCAAGTAGCATATTTGACACACACAGCACTTTGCACACCTTGCTCTACCAAAGCGTTCCAGCTTTTGTTGTATACATAGAGCAAAGGAGAAACAGCAAACTATATGGTCTTTTCTGATGTCACAGAAAGAGGCAATATATAATTGCAGTGATGGTATAACCCCCAGGGTCAAGCCACAGCATCTGCATGACAGAAGTGTAGGTCATACATTGCTGGCATCCAGCTCAGAGGCAAGTGCTGCCACTGCAAAGCGCCACATTTGGGAAGCATCGCAAAATGTAGCATTTGCCCATGAATTTTTGCTTACTTCAATTACCTCGCTCTGTATAGACATACCCTAGTGGCAAATGCGTAACAGGGGTTTCACACTTGTACTTCACCCTTTAGATTAGACTACAGCTTCCTCTTAATATCATAATTACAGTATCTCTGTGCCTTAGACCAGCACCACAAACCCAGGCTGGAAACACCGGCCTGCTGCCGCTTGGCACTGCTCATGGTGGGCAAGGGGCAGGCGCCTGCTGTGCTGGCCTGGCCTGCAAATGCAAAGGCTCTGAGGATTTAAGCACAGAAATGGTTGCTTGGGGCACTCACCAGTTTTTTTTTTTTTTCTTGAACTTTTTTAGCAAACGTAGCCTTTGTTTGCATTTTTCTGTGGTATGTGTTTACTGTTCATTTGCGCTGCACATGCTGTGAGAAATTAAGCCATTATGTTGGTATTTTTTTCCTTTCTCCTGCTTTCATTCTTTTACAACCCCCTTCAAAATCCTTACAATTCCTTTCATTATTTGATGTTAACAGGACAAAAGAAATAAATACTTGAAAGAAGATACAAGCTGTGTTTCTGTTTTACTTTGGAGCTGCTGTGGTAACTGAATACCAGTCTGCAAGGTCAAAAAAAAAAAAAGGGAGGGGGGAGAAGCCAGAAAACCTCAGCGCTCAAACCACAGGTTGCGTTGCCTATTGTAAAGCAATTTTCAGCCCACATGCCTAAAGAGCATAGCAGTTGCTCTGTAAATCTCCGAGTGTTTCATATAGTTTCCTTGTCATGCGGCCATTAAGTTTTATAACCTTTATATTTCAAGTGAAACAATGAACGTGAATTCCTTCTAAAATGTCCTAATAGGTTCCACATGGCAGCAATTTTTTAATATTTGGGTTGCTCGGTAGGTAGCACGCCCGCCTGCGGGACGGCCGGGCTCGGCCCCGCCGGGGAGCAGCTCCCGCGGGGGCCTGGCCGCCGGCCTCGCCTCAGCGCCCTGAGGGGGCCGCGCGCGGGACCGTTAACGGCCGGTAGGAGGGGGGGGGAGGCGCATTGTGACGCCTGCCGCCGAACCTTCCAGAGAGGCGGATGTGAGGTGAACCGAGTTTATTTATTTATCTATTTATTTGTTTATTGGGAAAGCAAAACAAAACAAAACGTAAGAAAACGCCTCAAAACCAGGGCGAGAAACCGGTTGTGGGCCTAGGCTGCGGGTGGCAGCCCGGCGGCCATGTTGAGGGGGCATGGCGGGCCCTGTATGGGTCGTCTGTAAGGTGAAAGCTGCTTTCCTATTTTTTTTTTCTATGTTTGTGAATGCTGGAGTTTAGGGAATAGGCCAGAAAATATTAAAATAATCGCATCAGTTTTTCTTTCTTTCTTTTTGTTTTCTTTAATGGTGTGATTCTTAAGCCAGAAGTTGTAAACCGTTGCACTGCATTTCTGTTCCTCTTCCCCTTAGTTTTCCTGTGCTGGTATAATTCACACAAATTCTTTCACCCAAAAAAATAATTATTTCGCGTTCCTGTGTGGTGAATGGAAGGAGCTCAGAACTAGGATGCTTGGATTCTGCGAGTGATTTTCTGTGTCGGTCTGTACTGCTGCTGTGTCCATCCCATTCCTTTTTACATGGCTGTGAACAGACTCAGCAGTTTTGAAGAGGTGTTAAAATCTCGTGAAGGCTTTGAAAGTTTGCACAAAGAACTGTTGATATTGATAACTGCAACAGTTGTCTGTTATTTTAACGGTGATATTATCCTGATGCAGTGGTACCTGTGCAGGTTGTACTGTTGAGAAATACAGATACTGGGTGAGTTATGCAACGTGAGCTGAGAGTTTGGTGTGTATCCTCTGATTTTTTTTTTTTTTTTCTAATGCAGTTGTTTGAAGTTTGATGTCTTCTTGACAGCCTTGTTTGGCTCTTCATAGCAATTTTCATGCCCTGAAAATATGCAGGGGTTAGGTGGGGGATGCTGGATCATGTTCTTTGATAAGGGCCTGGGACTCCTTTAATAACAAGGACTCTTTTGTTGCAGACCGATCTTGTGCTACCTCTGTGTGGGAGTAGTGAAGTTTGAAATGGATGGTGTCACCAAATTGGTGACCACATCAGAACTGTTCCAGTCTGCACTGTTTACAGACAAATTAAGCTGTGTGTCAAAGCAAGGTCATTTGGTGATCCTGAGAAGCCATTTTAATATTATTGTTAGACCACGAGGAATTTCCACTTACTGTAAAGCTGTCAGGCTGCTCTGCTGCCCCTCATCAGTGGGACAGCAGTGTTGTTCCCTGCATGTACAGTGATACTGTAACGGTGTTTAGGGGTGCTGTGATGATACATGTCAATAATAATATGCTGCTTGTGAGAGTTTCTGCAGATGTATTAAAAGCTTAGGTGTATCAAAGCTGTGGAACAGCTATACAGTCCTCTGTCAGGTTAAAGAGTATAACGAAATTAATCTTTACAGGAAAGTATTATTATCAGTTAGCAGAGTTAATTAGCTGAGTCTAGATACATCCTAACTCACCATCTCATAGAGGCAGGGAGTGCCAGCAGGTGGATATAAAAACATGTTGATTCGTAAAGTCCGGGATTAAACATGAGAGTGCTAGCTGCTTGGCAGAGCAGTAAAAGCACGGCAGGGTTGGGTTGTGTGCTGTTTTCTGATGGTGTATCCAGTCACTGAGAAGGCCATCGAATACATTTTCTATCGTGCCAGAGAGTGCTGGTAGCAGTCCCAAGCACAGCAGGAAAATAATGAAAGCCTGTCAAAAACGTACGTTCTTGGGCAGTTTTTCCAGTGGCCTGCATCACCTGGCTCAGAGCTCTGATGTGTGTAATCAAGAGGTGACGTTGAACGCGCTTTCTGGGAGGTGAGGCTGTGCTCTGCTGCTGCCCGCGCAGCAGCATGACTGCAGGGTGCTCTTGGAGCACCTCTGGGGGCAGGGGAGGACATGGGGGAAAGCTGCAGGCACTGGCAGTGGTCAGTCTGCGGAGACAGACAAAGCCTTTCACACAGTGCGCTGTCTGAGTAGCTTACAGATTGCATAAAGGCCCACGGGATCAGGGAATCCTTTCCTCCCAAAGAGCAGCAGTAACGTGGCTCACTGTCCCAGCCTTTCCTTCAACAATTTTGTGGGATTTAAGGGGAGAAAACCATCAAGCATCTTCCCACTTACTCCCAGTGTTATTGCAGTTAATGCTCTGCCTTCTGCAATATTGTGTCTGCTATGTTCCTTTCTGAGGCTCTCTCTCGAGCTGCAGAAAGGAGGCAATGGACATACTGGGCTAACTGATACCTTGGACATGGGTACAACTAGTAGGAGCGGTGTGCCAGTCCGCCTACAAGGTCTGCCAGCGTGGATCGGGGCCGTTTTAGGCTGCCAGCTCCTCAGGCAGCACCACGTCCCTGGACGAGCATCATGGTGCAGAGCGGGGGTGTGCGGGCTGGGTGCCATCCAGCCTTGGGAAAACTGATAAACTTGGACATGATATCAGGCAAATGTTGCTGACTGTGGAACTGATAGTTTTGCTCCTGAGGACGAGGCCTGTTGGAGTTTCGAGCATAAATAATTATTATCTCTCCAGTGCAAGGGCTTTGTGCTTGGCCCTCCGTCCCAGCCCCCGCTCCATTCAGCAGGGTCAGGGAGAAGGGGATAAGGGGCGGTGTCTTTGGCTGACATGAGCCCGCTGGGGAGGGATGAGAGGAAGGGGGTCTTGGGGGCTGGGTTCAGAGCAAGGTTAGCCAAATATCGGATAAATTAAGCAAGAGAAACAGACAGCTCAGCTTGCAGTGAACTTTTCACCCAGCTAACCTGTTCCTCACCCTGCATTGCACAGGTGGAGTACAACTCGAGTAGAGCACAACCCTTGCTTTCCCTGCCTCCTCTTTTTGCTGTAGCGCAAGGCATGGCCAAAGGGAGAGAAGGAACCGAAAGGAGTTTGATTAGCTGTTTGGAGTCCAGAAAGTATTAGAGGTCTAATTGCTCTCTTAAGAGCACTGAAGTTTATGCCACTAATTGCAGTGGGTTTAGTGTTTGTTCCAGTGTAGAACCAGGACCAGTAATTTCTGGTCATAGAGAATTGGGAAGAAATTCCATGCTGGAGAGGGCAGGGAACAAATAGCGTCTAAACAGGAATGATTAGAGTTTCTTTGTGGGAAGATGCAAGACTGGTGGGAATTCAGGGAATTCTGATGTTTATATTTCTCTGACTTTTCTTCTGCATTTGCAGTGCAAGTAAATACAAATAATTGCTGACAGATGTTGTAAAAACATAGCATTATGCTAACCGCTAGGCTTAATTTTGTTCTCAGTTACTAATATATATTGTTAACTGTACATGGTGTAGTTTGGCTCTTACTCACATGACCTCTATGTAAATCATGGGCTTTGCTCCAGAGATATGGAACCAAGGGCAGAATTTGGTTTGTTGACCTTTTCCAAAATGCCTACTGCTTCTTTTCCCATCTCCGAAGCTCCAAGCAAATTAAAGTTAATAGGGTGGCAAGTTCTTTGGAAAGTAATATCAGGTAGAGCACTTAAACCCTAGTTCTCTAGGTTAAAATTAATGTTTCAAGTTAGAACTTTGAGTTCTCTGGTCTTCCTATTCGCTCCTTGTAGGTAAGGAAGGTGTGAAACCAATAGAAGCTGCCTGCTTAGAAGCTGCATAGCATTTCCAGTCCTGTATTTTTGTGTGTGTGTGCTCAAATTCCGTAAAAGAGGTCCTTGCAGAGGTTTTAAGAGACTTTTACCGGTAGTGAAGCTTCAGAGGGTAAATGCCAGGAGCTCTGTGTCTGAAATGGAAAGATCATTATATAAACCTAGAGATAAGCGCTGACTTCAGGGAGCTGCGAGCCTTCCTGGAGCAGTATTTTCAGCTTTGCCTCCTGCTCTGCTCAGTGCAGAATGATGGTTTCCCTCCCCCATTTTGGATCTGGGAAGGAGGTCAAGTTTTTCTCGCACTACATGCACTTTTCGGTTCACATACAGCTCCTCAGCCACTGCCAGGTTTACATTAGGTGATTGGCTGCAAAGTAGTACTGACAGCATCTCCCTTGGTATCCCAAATTCCTGGGTGTTGAGGAAGGACAGGAGCTCAGACTGACGTTACCGTGTAGTCCAGATGTGCGTTTGGGCCAGCCCAGCATTGCAGCAGAGTGGGAGCTGTGGTGGCTCCTGCACTGGGGGGAAGGATTCACCAAAGTGGGGGCTGGAATGGCCATGCCTGTTGTAGAGCTTACCTTCAGCATTTCCAGGTCACTCTGTCCTCTCGTACCAGAGGACAAGAATGTTATTTTGCTTTCTTAATGTTTCAGCATTTTGCCCAGCAGGTGAGGAAGAAACGTAGAATGGATGTGGAAGCTCAGTATTTCTACTGACAGAAAGGGACGTGGTTCTGTGAGAGTATGAATGGTAGTGGGGTTGCACTTGGCTTCCCGAGCTTGCCTGTTGCATCAGGCTGTTGCTGATGCTACTAGCTTTTTATCAATCATTTTTTCTTCTTGTGCAGTTGTTTAAAAAATAAAAAATAGTTGAAATCAGCGTAAGGCAGCACTGCTCTCTGCTGCCCCTTCCCCTGTAATGACAGGAACATTTTTGTACGTTTGGTGAACCCAATCCCAGAATGGATTCTGTTCAAATTCACTTTGTTTGCTTGTTGTGGGCCTTAGGTTTGTTGTTCTGAATTTGTTTTTGTCCTCTGGGGATGGCTCTGGCTGACTAATTTTGCAGACTGTTGTTTTTCAAATGCAAGTGCCACCAATGGGGTAAGGACAAGTTCAGCGGTCACCAGATGAGCAAGGCCACTCTTTTTCCATCGGTTTGAAGAGATTCAGCAGAGCTCTAAGTAACACCATGATTTTCCTAAAGACAAATTTGCCTGTCTGATCTGCCAGTTAGAGTGTATGTGCACCATAAAACTCACTCCCTTTCAGACATGTTGGTGAAGTTTCCCAGACCTGTTTGGCCATTCACCTTATGGCTTGAAACCCTTGTGTCAGGGGAGGCTTGTTCTTTCTACTGTATTTTTTTTTTACTGCCCCTTGAGTGACATCATTCAAATGGTGAGTCTCTGAGAGATGATTCATACCAAAAAAAGATCTAATAATTGTTACCAGTTATTCAAATCAGTGTTACTGATTTCCCGCATCCTCCCACTGGTCCCTTGAGCTCCCCCACCCACTCATTTTTCCTAATAATTCCCAGGCTTTCTGGCTGTATGCTTGATATGCCCTCTTCTGTGTTAGTGTGCTAAGGTGTATCTGGCTCTCCCCTGAGGAGCATTTAGGGCTTGGCTGCAGCAGCTTGTGTAGGCAGATACAAGCTGGGATTGAACTGGCTAGGTGGATTGACTGGTGACGGCCTCAATACAGCTCCAAACCGCTTTCACAGCACATCTTCTGTTTCACTCTGCTGTGTCGGTATTGTTGGCAGTCTCTGAGGTAGCTAGATCAAAGCTGGATGAGTAATGTGTCTGCAGGCTACAGTGTTGGGGTGCACAGAACTATGAACTGGATTCTCTAGAGGAGCTCTGCAAAGAATTAGGCTAATTACCTCTCTGCTAGCAGAGACTTGCTCCAGTAGCGACCCTGTGTGCTGCTGCTGTGCCAGTTTGCAGTTAAGAACGTTTCTTCTCTTTCACAAACACAGATCTGTAACTCATGAGGCTTGTTTCTCCAGCACCACAAGTTGAAATCTGTGGTGTGGAGTGATTCATATTGTCAATGTAGAAAGCTGCTGTTGAGAGCGGCCATTATTTTCTTCAAGCAGCTCCTCAGTCTGTCCCCTTTTCCCCATCACACTCTTCATATCCCTGTGCCTTCTCCCTGTTCAAGTCCTGTACACATCCATTTTCTCATTGCTCTTACCTTCCTTGCTCATTTGCTGTATCAGTCACTCCTTTTGTTGGCAGGACCACACTTGAGTTTGCCCAGAGTTAGCTGGATCTAGTGCCCTAGAAATGGGAAGGGGTGAAGCAAGATCAGCTCTGGTTGCTTGCAATGAACATACTGATATTGGGGCACTTGAAGTTCTCAGGTTGCGTTTCAAAGTATTTATGGCTGTTTGCACTGCCTCGTGCGAGGACTAAATGAAACAAGGAACTGTAGACAGTTGTACAGACGTACATAATTTTTCTCCCCTAAGCAAGGAAATGGCATTCACCCTCCTTATTTTTATTAGCCTGGGGATTGAGGGGGTATTTGTCTGACTTGGGGGAGTGGGGGAGTTAGCTTGTTGAAATTTGGGCTGCCGAAAGAAAAATCATTATAAGATAAGTGAAAAGCCTGTTTGGTTGTGGAGGTCATCTGCTCATTCTGGCTGGGAGGGGTTAAGGTGGCAACAGCTGAAGATAAGAATGTTCTCCCCTGCATTTGAGGTGCATTGTTCATTTCACAGGCTGTGGCAAGGAGAATAAAAAGTACACAGAGTATATTGAAATGGCATAGAGACAAAAGCCTTAGTTTACAGTAGTGCATGCAGCACTTCTTTAGATGGCTAAAAAAAATTCAGTTCATTCCCTAATAACTAATTTTTTAAAGGAAAGAAACCTCTTGCTTGGCTTTTACTATAAAACCTATATGAGGTTATGCTGTAACATTAAAGAAAGGGGTCTAAAGCATAATCTGTCCCTCACGTGGGGTTTCCAGACTTTCTTGGTCAGTTATGGGTCATTTTCATGGTTCTGAGCTGTGCAAAGTAAGTGAGGGGGTCACAAAATCTGTGGCTTGTGCACTCTGTATCTGCACTCTGTGAACTTGGCCCCCAAATGAGCCTGCAGCTCTCCCAGTGAGACATACTTAGCAACCTCCTCTCCTGTCCGATGGCATTCCCTGCGCTGCTCGGGGTGACACGGCCTGCACTCCAGGCCATCCCTGGCAGAATGAGCTCACATGAGAGGAGTAATAGAGCTGCCCCTTGCTGGAAGTGAGTAATAGGAATTCGGGGCTGCTCCTGCAGCTGCAGTAAAGCTGGCACCACAGCCCTACTTTGTCAGCAGCAGGGCAGTTGAGGGGAAGAAAAGCTTGGCATAACCTTTGGTATGTTATTTATTATCACTTTGCAGCCCCCTGGAAAATGAACTTTAGAAAATTCGGAGCCGATGGTGACGGTGAACACTGGGAAAACCCAGGAATCAGCAAATCCATTGTGTTGTGCTGACAGAAAGATACTGTTACAACACACTTTAGCTGCCAACTTGCTGCAGTCACTCAATCCATCATGGTGGGCTGTTGGATCACAAGCCAGTGAAACTCAGCCTGGCGTGTTATTTTAGTCTTACATGGACTGTGAGATAAACGGGGCATGAACCAGCCCCCTGGCAGGGGGTCGACCCCTAGCGCCCTCATTAAAGTGCCAATCAAAAAGAGTAATGGAACAGGGAATAGAAAGCTGGCTTCTTCAGCCTCTTACTGCTCTCAGTCTGAGCAACTTTCACAAGCCAAAGGAAACATTTCTCTTCTGAATAGGAGCCAGACTTCCAGAAATACCTCCTCTCCCCTTGTCTCTGTGAGAGCAAGTGCTGAGACTCTTCTGTGTGTCTTGCTTAGGGTGGAAACCCGTTGCTTACTACAGTGCAGGTAGTGGGAAGAAGTGTTGCTGACTGTAACCCAGAAAGGATGGAGATGCTTATTCTGTGGAATAAGCACTGGGCTGTGCGTGCAGGGCTCATTGATTGGTTAGTGACATGGTTTCAATTGCAGATTGCTCACATTTCAGCATTCGTGGGTGAACAATGGAAGGAAACCGGTGGGTCCAGAAGTCTTGCTGGTGTGTGCAAGGTGAGAAAGTGTGTTTGTGTGCCTTGTGTGAGTTATTTCAAACTTCCCCAGGAACCCACAGCAAATAGATCTTGCTATAATTTGGGTGCCTATACAGCTAAGTATATTTGTCTCTGCCTAACCCTCAGATAACACATACTGCAACTGCTATTGTACCACAAATAAAGACATATTCTGTCACAGAAAGGAGTGTTAAGTGTAGTCTTTACATTTCTGGGCTGTTCCCCTCACTGCATGGTAATACTGTAAAAGGTATTACTGAATTAGTTAAATTTGCATATATTTTTCTATTTCTCTGCTTAAATGTTAAGAATTAACTTTAAAATGTTACTGGTTGCAAGAGCATTGTCCTCATATGAGAGAATTATATGATTAAAAAGAGGAGGGGGAAAAAATAGAGGAAAAGGCTTCAGTTGTCTGGTAGATTGCAGGTGACTGCAGGGAGACACATGAGCCCAGAAAGGAGCACACCCCAACCTGCCATTCAGTGCTGCCACCCGATTGTGCTAGTGCTGTTCTCATTTATCTGCCGCTGTGCTGGTGTAGAAACTGTGAGCTAGGGTGCTGCAAAGCTGCAGGCAGGCCTTGTGGTAAGGAAGAGCAAGTGGGAGCAAGGTTCCGGGTTCTGGTGCAGGTCCTGTGCACTTCACTGCATGTTAATGTGGTTGACTAAGATACTGAACTGCTGTTAACTTTTGTACTTTAATTGCCTGAAATTGGGTCAAATTCTGCTGTGTTTTTTTTTTGCTTGTTTGTTTGTTTTTTCCCCCATGAATGCTGTGATGCTTCTGTGAGATGTCTGAAATTTCTGCTGTGCTTACTCTGCTTGGTAACATTTTTCAAAGCAGGTCTGAGGTTCAGTGGTGCACACTTTGGGGGAGAGACCACTGGTGGTGTTTGAGTTGCAGTCAGGGCCTTATCAAAATAAGGATCTGTGCTTGTATGTGTTGGGGGGTGTCTGCTCCTGAAAAGGGTGTTGTTTTTTTTTTGTTGGTGGTGGTTTTCCTCATCTAAATATGCAGGCACAAATTTTTGCCACATCATTCTTCTGTAACCTTGTTGTTTGCACTGCTGACTGGGGGGTGCTTGCCTTGAAGTCATTAGGTATGGTCAGTCATCCACCAAGGTCAATGCAAGTGTTCACTGGTGCGGTTTCTAGAGTGCTGAGGGCTGGTTGATTTGATAGATTTCTCTATTGGTTAAAAATTTCTCTACAGCTGCAGTATCCAGAGTATCCAGTGGTGTGTTTGTTTTGTTTTGTTTTCTTGGCTGGCATTTTTAGTGCACAGAAACAACCATTATGTAGCCTCCATACACAATCCTTGTCCTTTGGGTGACCCATCCATTTATCCAAAATGTAAACGCACATGAAAGCTGTTTACTTCTCTCATGGCCTTTTAGTACTTTTGAGTCAGACCAGAATAGGCCTGAGGTACAAGGTTATTCTTATCCCCTGAGAGAACTGCATGTGCTGGGCACATTGCTTGGGCAGCAGTGTGTCAGTTACCAAAAAAAACCCCAAACCACCCACCCCCAAATCAACCCCTTGTGATTCTGGAGTCCGATTGCATTGAGACAATGTAACTGTACAGCAGGCCGGTAATAGAATTGATATAATGCAGTAGGTATGCACCTCTTATGTAACTGCATTTAGCTCCAAGATTATTTTTATTTCTATACTTGAATATGCTGTAGTTCCACTGAGGGAAAATAGGGAAAGAAATTTTCACTGTTTGTCAGTGGTTAATGAGTAACTTTTTTTTTTTTTTCCTCTTTTTGGCAGACCTCCTTTCATGACTAACACTGCACTGTATTATAGCTGAGACACGTGCAAATCCAGTCACAGTGTGGGGACCCAACCTTGTGTACACATCTGGTGCTGTTTTTACTCATGTTCTCCCATTCCAGAAAGTCTGATGATAGAGAACTAGGAAAGGACTACAGCTCTGCCTTGGAGAAACTGTGCTGACCTCTGATAATGAAACATTTTCTTAGCTAGGTAACTATGGTGTTAGTGAGGCAGATAGATTTGAACTGTCCTGATTCCTTTTTTAAGGCTGTCAGATTATCAGTCCAGCTACCACTAGGCTGTAATCAGTTTGAACCAATGCTACAAAGGGGGAGGTGGAATTCTTTTGGTCCTAGCCCCACCTGTGATAAAACAGCATCCTCAGGTGTGCTGATTAACAGTCTACCATCAAGCTTGAATGTTACAGGAGTCTGGAATAGAATGCAAATCTCTAGGCTTAGTCTGATTTTTCAGAACTACATGTAATTCTGTGTTCCTTCTTTATAGCAACTATGCTTCTAAGAATAGAGGTTATTAGGAGTATGGCTATCACTTTTCAAAATTAAAGAAATTTATATATATTATGTATACATACACACAAACCATATGCAGTGTTTCTTTATGAGAAACCAAGTTAGGTATTTGTGCATGTTATATTAAGATGTGTCTTTTGTTTTTCTGCTTTTAAATCTTTACAGTTGCCTGTAACCTGGAGTGTGTACACCTAGAAAGCTGCTTTTTTGCACCAAGGTACCAGAGGTGAAAACACTGTGATTAACAGATAGAGCAATGTTCTTCAAGGAAGAGAAGCACAGTACGTGAGGTTATTCATGAAGGAGTCATCATCTAGTGGTTTGGGTTGTAGGAAACAGGTCAGTGCTAAACTGTGTTATGGGGGGAAAAATAATTTTTTTTGGTATGTGTGTGTATGTATATGTACACATGTATTTGGCCTATGATCCTAGAAAGTAAATCTAGGACTGATGAGATAATAGATAAATGGTATAAAACATCATGTAGTCTAGGAAATGGAATAGCAAATAGATCAAAGTCTCCTTGTCATAAGCATGCATTATGATTAGTCTCCATTTTGAGATGTGGAACTTCTAGCCACTTACTTTCTCTCCACAAAAATGTAAGCACTGCACTTTTTTGATAAACAGCTTAAGATGTTCAGCTAGTATCTAGCTGATTTATTAGAAAAATCTATTCAAGAGCAGAAGGAAGGGAAGGGTATTATCCACATCTTGCATGCTGTTTACCTTATTTCAGGCATATCTCATTTTGTATTTCCTGTTTCACTGCCTGTACTTTAAATAAAGTAGCTCACGCATTAAAAAAAAAAAATGCTACAGTAAGAAAATGAAGTTGGGCTGAGTAGGCAGAGAACAGGTTGCACAGTTTTCATCAAAATCTGGGTAAAATTAATTACAGCTAACAGGCAGTAGCAGTGTTTCTACTTTAGCATTATCAGTGCATGGGTTATGTGTTTTTGTTTGTTTTCATAAATACTGCCTTCGTTGTTGATGGGGTTTTTTAACCTTTATCAGCATGTGAAGGTGGGTGGCTGCATGGAGACTTTATCAACAGCTTCTTATAGATACTTGAGCAACTGAGTATAAAAAAAAGTATTTTCATTCCTGAATTGTATTAGCTGTGTGTTAAAGAGAGTCCGGGGGAAAAAGATGGGTTTCTGTCTCTCATCAGTAATTGTTTTTTCTCCACAGCTTCTGAAATATCAAGACAATCTGCTTTTATTGCTGTAAGTCATACCTCCTCCTTAAATGAAACCAAGCTAAAGGGTAAGCATACTGTTTTCATGAAGCTTAAAACTTTACATAATTTGGTAAACAGAATTATGTTGTCTTGTCTGCTTACAGCTTGTGTTTGATTTAAGAATTTCAGTGAAAGCTAGAGACCTGCACTTACTCTCTACCTCCTCTGAAAACTATTTTTGAGTATGGCTCTTGGAATCTGAAAGTTCTATTTATTCACTTAGTAATAATGCTAGTAGTGCCAATAACAATAGGAAGTCCACAGTAAAAGTTCTGAAATAATATAAAAATAGTTGGGTTACAGCAACAAGTAATATCTGAGCTTTTAAAAAAAATCATAGAAGAAATCCAGAGTTCTAATTGAATTTGTTCTGGAATGCTCAGTGAGGATATGGATTTCTTGCATGTAGGGCTGTAGATCACTCCTCGTAATCAGCACTGTATGTGTACCCGTAAGAGAAAACTCTGCACGTCTGTATAGGAATGAGCAACTTCAGTCACTGTACTTGAAAGGAGCACAGTAACAATGTTGGAACAGCATTGTAACATAGAATAATCTAAGCCAGTTAACAGTCCATGGCACTCTTATACATCAAGGGCAGTGGGTACACTGAAGTTTTAAGTAATGTTCTGTTTAATCGTTACCACCAGCCAAAAAACAGGTTATGCACATTCCAAAAGAAATAAAATACATTAGCTATATCCATTACCTCCTGTGACTCTCTGGGTTCAGGTCGCTCAATGGGTATACTATCATTCTTCTTTTCAGGTGTTTGCTTAGCAGCTCCATACTTACCTGCTGCGAAACAAAGTATGCAAGCCTTTTGCCTGTAACTTATCACCACAGAGCTCTGAACTACTTTTATTCACCTTGCCCACCTACTTTATAGTTTTAGCAACTAGACATTTTCTGCATTAAAAAAAGAGTTCTACAGGGGAGAGAAGCAGGAAGTCTTAGTAGCAGAGTCCAACGGGACTGACATGTTAAAGCACTGTTGAGCCAATGCACTTGTTGAATTCTACACTTTACTTAAATTTATACAAAGAAATATACAAAAGTGGTGCATTAAATCAGTTTCATTTGCATAATGGACTTTGTGGATTTTGATTTCCAGTCACAGACCATACACACATCCACTGATACTACATTTTGTCCTTACACAGTGGTCCTCCGCCTTTCACAGTACAAGAGTTAAAAACAGTTTTACTTCTAACCTTCAGTATAAAAATATTCCTGTATGCCTTTACCATAAAGGATATAAAAAGGTAAATTTAAGATGAAAGTAAAGTTATAGTGGACTTCTTATTTTTGAGTCAAAGGCTTACAAAATCAACACTTATAAGGCTCCTGAAACTTGCAAAAGGTTACTGAACAGTTTTGCAAAAATCGTGTAATCACATTTGAACCTTGCATAGCAGAGTGCCGTATTGCATGCAAATATTCAGCACAGTTGCTGAACTATCTCCAGGGAGCACACATGAAAACTAGAGTGGGGTGGAAGCCAAAAAAAAAAAAAAAAAGAAGAAAAAAAGAAAACCACAAAAACAAATCCACACACCTACCTGCAGGGTATCCCTTCTGTTACATTCCTCAATCTCTAGCTTGGTTAAAATTGATGAGACAAATACTCATTTGATATACAACACTTGAAAAAACATATTATTTTTATTATTTCAAAAAGTTTAATTTTGAAGAGGTTGTCATTAAGACAAATGATGCAGTGATGTCTCTCCCCCCCATCCCAGGCATTTCCAGTGCTAGGAGAATTCTACAATAACCAGCTAACTATATTTACACTCAATCAGAGTGGAGGGAAAAACTGAAGTTAAAGATTTTGGTTTCCAGGGCTGCTCACTTCAACTATTTTCAAAACAACTTGGAAGCCTTCACAAGTACAGACTTTGCTAAGTCTGAGTTCTGGATCAGTACAGATTCAGCTTTATCTTTTCTAGTATTTTGGAAATGTAATTGAGCTAGTGAGTCATCACTGCAATATTTAACATAACACAATTATTTTGTTAAAAACAATGACATTTCAGTGGAATATTAGGTATACATACATTTAGCTGTACTAGTGATAAAAAAAGAAAAAAAAAATCAATACACCTAATTACAGTGTTAAAACTACAGGACTTCTGTGCTCCAACAGCTGCAGTTAACTCAATTTTTGTTTTTAAACTCTTACCTAGATTCCTGAACTGTGAAAAGCAAAGAGAGAGAGAACAGGTGGTTTCAGGTACTGCAGTAAGACTCAGTATAGATCCTTTAATTTCTTTACACAGTAAACAGACTTCTGTTTATACCAACACCCTGGTCTGTACCTTCTTATTTACAAGAAACACTTTTACATATATACATGTTAGCAAAATACAGGCTTCTCCCAGAAACAGATGCATTTCAGCTGTATCTTAGTTATACAACTAATGCTTTAAAAACAAAACAAAGCCCACCACACTTATTTTCTTACTCACAATGATTCCATATAGTTAAATACTAAAATCATATTTATTTCCTTCCCATATAGTATTTTCTTTAGTTACAGAATACCATCAGCTCCAGACTGATTCTTGCAATTCACTCTGTTGGTAAGGAAGATGTTTCAAGAGTCCAGCTCTAGTTGTTCTTGATTTTCACTGAGTCTTAACATAAGCTGTTGTTCATAATATAGGCTCTTTGCATAGTTTATTTCTTGACAGAGTTTTACTGCAAGAACTTCAGATTGCACAGTGACCTGCAAAAAATAAATGTGTTTATTGTTAATTTGGCACTACTATTATCTAAAGCAGAGTATTTTTTATTACTTCATTAACTGAAGAAATTGGGTCGCCGATGCTTGAAGTCTCTGTAAAGGAATAGAAATGTTTCAGTGGAGACCTGTTCTCAGTGCTGAGGTGCAGCACAGAAGAAATGAGACAGACAGGCAGGTAGCCAAAGTTTAGGTATTGTTGGGTGAGAGCAGAAACATCTTGCAATATTTGAAGTTATTTCCTTCGCTTCCTCTCCTACCTTTCATCTGGCTTGTCTGTTTGGAATGTAAACTGACTTGGGTCAGGGGTGAGCTTGTAACCTTGTCTGTAAAACAGACCCTGAGCAACTACTGTAACGAAGCAAAAAAACTAATGGGTTTAGAGGTGAGAGTTCTGATTATCTTTTACATGTATGACATACATATGACTTTCAAATCCTAGGCATTTAGAAGTAAAAAATACAATATATGTGAGGAGAAAACTAGAGTAAAAACAAAGAGCACAGTATTTAAGTTCCATGTATGTGTTGTAAAGTTAATCTTTTCTCAAGTAAAGAAACATTTCCTATTTCGTTGTTCAGGAATATTTTTGATTATACCATCAGCTTTTCTCGGAATCTTTATGCAACAAGTTTTATCATTACTTAAAACTTTTTGGCAGCAGCTATCTTCACTGCTGTCAGAACATTTTCATTGTTGAGCAGTACTGGAAACCAAACACTGATGGCTACAAACATTTTCGGCACTAGTATTTAGGGGAAAGGAAACCCTGCATGAATGTAACAGTAGGCGCTCAATCCTTACCATTGGTTTTTGTTGGGATGGACCTGGAATTGCTACACCACTACTTGTATTAACAGCTTTCTTCGTCAACTGTACATACACTTTTCCATGATCTTTTGAAACAAGACAGTGGTAGAGATCATCATACTTGATTTCTAGGAAGACGGCATCACGGTCTGTGTAGTCACTATCCTTGACAATCTTGAGGAAATAAACAGCCTTGGATGAAATGAGAACACAATACTTCTCTGTGTTCTCCACTGCTATGAAGCTGCAAAAAAAAAAAAAAAAAGGAAAAAATAAACCACAAAAACAACCCCAAGAAATGAATCACATGAAGCTAAAAATACTCAGCTGTAATAAATGTCTTAACCTGTTGTGTTCAGTGACCTTTAGAAGTCTTTCAGAAAAATTAATAGCATAACATGTATAATTCATTTGTATTTAATTTAAACTGTTCTAAAAGGCAAGCTGGTGAGTACCCCCTCAGCTGAAAAAGATCATGCTGTAAATCAAATATTAGCACTAAATGCCTGGCTTCTAGCTTTGGACATTAAAAGGGTATATAAAAATATCCTTTAACAAGACTTAGGAAGATTAATTTCCTTGCACTGGCAGTTTTACACTGAAGTTTAATTGTAACTTCAGTTCCATTACTGATATGTGAAAAAGGTGTTCAGGTATTTATGACAAAAGCATTATCCTTTTACATGTTATAAACCTACTGTAGTTCCTTTTACCACACACTTACCTTGCCTTTAAAAACAAACAAACAAAAAACGTTTAACCTGCTGCTTGGACCAGTAGCTAGAAAAGAGAAATTAGCTGTTTAACACTGGGGTGAAAGGTTAAGCAGCAAGCAGGTTTCCCCAGAGAGATTAGTCCAAGTGATGAATAGGGGAGGTAGAAAAGAGTGAATTAAGAAGATTGAGAATTACGATGGCTGGGAAGGTTGATGTGTAAAATATAGCAGTAAGGAATGCTAAAGTGGAATAGATATTTCACACGCAAACACTTCTCCCCCACTTTTGATTTACTCCTGAAATGAACCTCATTAGTGATTTTTTTTAAATTCTGAAAATTTCAGAAAATTATATATAGAATATACAACATTACCAGGAAAGAGTGCTAAACAGGGTAATAATGCTCTGTCAGCAACTCACGACAGTAGAAGTATCTGCAGAACTAAGATTCTCTTGCTGTCAAATAGGTTCAAAATTACTATTTTCCGAACAGTTGCTTGTACATATCTGTCTGCTTTTGCCCTATATTATGCAGAACACTCCACTGTTTTTGAAAACACTGAAGATTTTCAGTTTCAAGAGCTTTTGATAGACAGAAAAGCTTACCGTCTCTAATGACCAATTCCAGAACTACTGTCTGTTTTGCCATATTTCAAAAGCTCAGATCATGGTTCCTTTTTGTAGTATAAAATAATAACGTCAGTAATTTTCTATTGATACTTCTCTGAAAGATGCCATTCCGTGCTGAACTTGTCTTTTCCCTGCCCTGTGTATTATAGTCACATCAGCTGACAAATGCTTTTGCTTCCATGAAATTGAAGAAGACGTACATGCTCATCTGAGTTAACAGATTAAATTTTCATTTAAGTGCTGTGAAGAGTAGCATGATACGACTATGGTATGATAGCAGTTGGGTTCCTTTAAGTAAAAGGAGCAGAAACACTCATTTTTGTCCACTTTAAAACAAAAACCCTAGGCAAAAGTGTTCACACATCGACTGAAAAGAGCATTTGTTCCTCAGTTTTCCTTCAAAGTTCAAACACCTCAGGATAAGGTTTTCTCTTTGAAATAAGTATGAAGGAGAGTGATTTTTTTAAGAAGTAGCACAGAAATCTTCATTTTAAAATACAGTCACATTATAGCCTGCAGAATAGTCTTGTTCCTTTGAATAGGCACATAAAAGCAAGTCCACTATTTTATGCAAATCCTAGCTTTGACTCGGGTTGAACTTCCACTGGAAGCAAAACCAGAGCAAACTTACTGGCACACTGGGAAAGAAAATTCAAAGAAAGTTTATCAGAAATTCCTAATGTTCTGTCCCTGTTCTTCACAATTGTCCAAGTGAAGTTGAGAAATTTTAGTTTTTGTATATCCACAAAAGCGGACCAGCTGTTTTTTCCTCATGTATGCCATTACAGTCCTCTATATGGGGACATCCATGGAGAGAACTGAAGCACCAAAAGCTACTATAAAGTTCAGTGCACACAACTGGGAAACCAGACTACAGGTTTGTATTTTTTCCATAAGAAGAACAGATTCTCTCTCAGATTTTTCATACAAGATTTTTACTGCTGTCATGTATATATTTTGAGGAATGGAAATAGAGGACACATTTTATGGCGAAGCACTGAAACATTAGCTAATTTGTAGTTCAAGCTCTACATTTTGTTCTAAGTTTGAGTCATGCATCATTACCCATTTTCTTTTGCCAACTATTATTTTCTTCTCTATGCCTAGCTCTCAAAATGAGTATTTAACCTTTTAAGATACTACTTCAAGATAATACTTTAGTTGACTGTTTTTTTTTTTAAACATGCTTCTACACTATTAAAAAAATCTCAAATTAATAAAATGAAAGATTAAATGAAACATGATCCAGTAGAACAAAGCAGAAGCAACCAGATCTCTGGAGAATTTGTGGGTTTTTAACAACATCAGGAAGTAATTACACAATATTTTCCAGAAGTGAAACAGTGAGCCTAACTGGAAAAAAATGTGGAAACATTTAGTTAGAACAGTAGAGCAAGGTATTAAACCCCCTTTTATGGATTTAACTCTGAAGGAAAATATGCAAATAATCAGGTCTTTAAATGTGTTTCTGATTATGATACTGGGATAAAAGTCAGAGGCATAATTTTGTACTTACTTTCCATGACAAGAAACACTGTTTTCTTGTTGAATGATATTCTTAATGGTGAAAGTCACAGTGATTGAACAGTGTGACTCAATGACAAATGCACAGAGATCTGCTTACAGGGTATACTTGCAAAAAGTTGATGCTAAAATATTTTTTTGTCACAAATTGCTTTCTTTTGATTCTCCTCACTTAAGAGCCAGACTGGACATGCCATTTAGATTCTTTATGTGAGATTAAAATAGTAAGAGTGCAAGATCACAAGGCCACAAGCAAGTGGCAAACTACAAACTCTTTGTTACAGGCAGCTGGAAGTAACCTGGCTTTTGGTACCAAATCGTTGATGCTGGTGGAGTTAGGACAGACTGCTGAATGGGTAACGCCCTCTGCGAGCTTCACCACATACTTTACTTTTTTTCTTGAGGCATTGAAAACAATTCTAACTACTTTGTCTTGACACATGCTCTGTTGGATAATAGGTGCAAAACAGTATTATATGAAATACTGAAAACAGCTGTTCAGGTAACTGTGGTAGAGAAGGATCTGGTTAAGTAATGAATTACACCTTGAGACCCTAACCCAGCAAACTGACATGTCCTATAGAAACCAATGTAGAAATATCTTTCTGTGCTTTTATTCAATACACTTTTTTTTTTTTTTTTTAATACTGTCAACCCTGACCACCAGTAGAACATCACCTGCTGTTTTCACTTGCTTTCATGCACCTATAGCCAAGGCATTCAAGCATATATGCAAAACTGATGGCACATCTTTTACCCATTCAGATCATTCAGCATAGGCTTTTCTGGAAAAATAAATACATGAATATAAATATAGTGCAGGTTATTCTGCTCATTAACTGTTAACACTCTTAGTTCAGGAATAACATGTACTACAAGCATCCAAGTTAGCTTCTCTCATATCTAAACCAGAGCCACCTGAGACTGTACACAAGTAACAGGTCAGTGTGATTCACCTACTGCTATTATGGAGACACTAGCCACTCTCCTAGGCCTTTGACTGTGAGAAATAGCACACAGAGGCGGATAAAGGAACAGATACTAGTTCTGCCTGTATGGATGTGCTTCTGTTACACAGGAAGAGGAGTACACATTCTGGCAACACAGATCTATTTATGCACAGGAAAGGCTGGGCATGCTTTGAACATGCACGTTAAACGGACTGCTGCTTGCTTAGAAACTTAAAAAAACTTCATTTTTTGTAATAAGAGAAGGGAACAGACCATTAAAAGGACCAAGTCAAGAAGCCAAGGCTCCAATTTTTCTGCAGATTGCATGCCATGTGAGATCAATGGCAGTTAGCAGCAGATGAAGCATGGACCCCAGTGGCACCTGCTATGACATTTGTATATAGCCAGTGGACAGGCCGTTGTGTTAAGTCATCAGATGCTAGTACTGTGCTGCTAATTAGTACCAGGAGAAAACAAATTACACGTATGTGCATGCACGTGTGTGAAATCATTTTTATTTCTCTTTCCCAAAGACACAAAGATAGAATGGTAGCAAATGGAACTACTTAGAGTAACTGTGTCAGTACTTACAACTCATCTTGGATGTTGTCAGTCAGTTTGAACAGCTGTTCTTGTCCTTCCGCTTGACTTTTTACATAGCGGGGCAAGAGCCCTTGGGGTCCTCTGCAGCAGCGTGGCTTTCTCACTCTCACCACTTGTGTCCTACACGCAAAATAGGTGCAGAAAAATGACTTATTGCAACAGCATGGCTTTTTCTTCTACTTAAACCTGTCAGCACACAACAGTTTTATTTATTTTGAAATACGAGGTGTGATAAAGCCTTTAAAAATACAAGGTCTTCACAAATACAGCATGTGGATTCTGTAGTGTTTGGCCTTGAAGACACAGTATCTATTCATATGGCTTTTCATTTCAAAGAAATCTTTCCCAGTTTTCTCCTACAATTAAGGGGCAGTGAGCTCAATGAAGAAGCAACATAAACCGAGTATATGGTTTGCAAGTCTTTGATCTATTTATCAGCAGAATTCCATTGATTTGACAGTTTCTTCTCAATTCTCTACAGACTGCATTGACCTAAACGGCGCTCCCACTAACAGACAGTTGCCCGTAGTTAAAAATTGCAGGTTTATAGAAATAGGAACATGCAGTAAAGTTAAATGAAAAATCTACAATTAGAATCTCTGAGCAAGGCTTAGTATACTTCACCCTTTTTGAGTAGCTATTAAAAATGAAAGTAATACAAAGACACACATGGCTTAAGAGACATCAGAGGTTGATACTGGCCACAGTGCTAAAGAACTGCAGGGTAGGTTCCTCCCCTAGCAGTATTTTGTTAAAAAATAATATTCTGAATTCCTTTAAGCTTTTGGAACGCCCTACCCCTGAAGAATTGTGTTACAGGCTGTGCAGCCTTGCTTTATTCTCTGTCCTTTCCCAATAGCATCACTCTGGGACTGGTGCATGGTTTTTCATACCTCCCAAGCTACTGCTGTTACTAGCTTTTCAAGCCAAATGCACCATTCTTGATTAGTGCACTCTACTTCCCATCTTGATACTTTCTAAAGACCCTGTACAATGAACTGCTTCTATCCTTTTTGATCAAAAGAAAGGAGGAAAAAATCCCACGTAACAACGGCTTTTCTTTATAAGCTGCTTGGCAATAGCACACAAGAGTACTTGCCTTCGAAGCTTTGCTTTCTGCAGATGTTTTCTCTGGAGCCCTGTTTCTTTGTTACCTTTCCCCTTCAGCAGTCCTGTCCAAGACTCGTAACACATGCACACTTAAAATTTGGTTTCCTTCCAGTCTTTGACACCCATGCCCTTTAATCGTGACAGACAATTTTTTGCCCCTTCCCTTCTTGGCTTCAGTAAATACTGTTGGAATAGTCCAGTATTTACCTGTCCTGCTTAACTGCTTCAGGTTTCGGTAAAATATTAATTAATTAATTAATTACAAAGGCTTCCAAGCAAAAAAAATGCCAATATGAAAACTCAGTTTGTTTCATAGAGGTACTTTGTTTCCCTCATTTGCAAAAAAAAAAAAAAAAAAAAAAGTTTAATGCCTTAAAACTGTATTCTTCCATGGGTAGCAGTTATCTGAACCAGAATAACCGAAACACTAGATGAACAGATGACTTCCACAACCTATATATGACTAAACTATTCCTCTGAATAACGGCTGTATACAGTTGTTAGAACTTCCCCATGAACTACAATCACTTGGGAACAAATCACCTCTTCAGACCCTTAGATCTTCTAGATAAAAATAGGATTCATCTATAGTGGGCACAGTTGCATGGTAGTATTGCTATAGTTTTGAACCTACATAGGAGGTGAATAAATCAGTGCCTCTTTTTACATATTCTTACAAATTAGTAAACAAAGTGTGTGCATGCCTTCATGAAATGGAAAATGTTATGTCAAAGTTCCAAATAAACTAAAACGTTCCAACCAGCGTGATACTCACATCTTGCTACTTGTCCTACTTCCTCACTTCCAAAAGCAGGAAAATGACAAAGTTTTACTTGTCCAAGCAGCCCCAACTGGCTTTTAAACCTCTCTACAGCACCTGTAGCTTCTATTGACAAGTTTAAAGAGCCAATGTCTGAAGCGTGATGTATGCTTTTTAACTCACTATGGGCCAATCATTAATTTTTCACTTAGACACTTTCTTTCCCCATTATACATTCAGGAAAGTTAGATAATGGAGCGTTCAACCATCCACATGGGAATGAGAAACAACTGCATAATGGTTTTTATATTAACTGTCTTTTAGATAAACAGTTAGCTGTGCTATTTTCTCTAATACCATGTGGTACCATGGGAAGGGGTACCTGAAACACTGTATGCACGAATCTTGCAAAAATGAGGAAGGAACGGGTCCTTTAATCAGATCTATTCTGTAGCAGCCAGGACATCAGTGAACACTTGTTTCTAATGTCTGGCTTAGAAGCAGATCAGACAGACCCAGCAGAAGTACTAGTTAGTTACCCCAGTCAATTTCCGAAAGACTTGGCAATTTATAGTTGTAGGTTTGGTGTTTTTTTGGGGGGGTTATTTTTTAACAGAAGAAGTATTAAGAAATACAGTGTTTACTGTCTCTATAGCTACTTCACAATAAAAATGTTCATCCTGGTGAAAAAAGTTAATTCTCATCTTGGTGATAAGAAGGCCAGCTGCTTTTCAACGAAGTGTCACTAGTGCTAGCATAAATTGCATTGATTTAGTCCATCAGCCCCTTGGCAAACTGGTCTGTTTGGTCTGGACAGCTAACAGCATTCCACAGAACTTGATTTTTTTTTTTTCTAATCTAAAAATTTGTTCTACACTCTCAAGTTACATTTTGTAAATAATAAGCAACACTGATGAAATGCAAAAAGTGAAGATTTGTAAAGCAGAATGACCGGTGGTGTGCCCACATCTGTATTGCATTAAACATGCACTCAACAGATTTGCTGATTCTTTTTTAATAAGCTCACAAAAGGCAATACAAGACAGAAATGCCCTCATGTCTACTAGACACAGCAGGGAAGAGTGCTCCTGAATGGAGACACAAAGGGATTGGAAATGGTGTCAGAAGGTTGAGGCACACACTACAGTTCTTCACTGTTCAGACAAAGCTGAACGCTGGAGCATCTCATTTCAGATGGCTGTACATCCACTAAAAACAGTTAGCAGTGTTAATTGATTGGCTTTTGCTTAATGGTTCACAGGATTCCTGTGATTCAGTTGACCAGTTCTGAGCCAGAATGTTTTAAATTAAAACAGATCACAGACTAGTTGTGTAAGGAAGTTGTTCATATTTTACTGATGAGAATTATTTACCAACTTAGATCTAAAAAAGTTCTACAACAGAAATAACATGCTTTAGGGAATTATTTTTTATCCTTTCTCCTTCACTATGGCTTTTGCTCTTAGGGTATCTGAGGTGCACAGCACTGTTCTCAAAACCGTTACTCATCTTTGACTGTCCTCTGGACCTAAACATTTCATTGAAGTGTAGCTAGGTTGCTTTGTAAAGACAAACAAACAAAAATATCAGAATGTAACAAAATGTTTATCAACAGATTATAGTCTGTGAAAACAAAACATCACACTTCTAAAATTATATGCAAGAAGGCACCAACTTTTGCTATTACACCCTTCAGTTTCCTTAGTACTAACACCCAAATTATTACTCAGAATACTCCAACTTTACCTGCAATCAAAAAAGCAACAGGAAAAAAGAAAAAAAACAAACAAACTGTGACCAACACAGCGATCACTATGACTTCTCACTTAGGATGCGGACCTGTACAATTTAGTATCTGCTGTCCTGGTAACAGAGCAGCAATGGCAACTACGAACCCATTTAAAAAGGCAACCTGAGCCACATTTAACGTGCATACAGATTTTGATCCATAATCAGAAGAGCACGAGGACACCCAAAACCCAATGCAAACAACAGCTCTAAGTGCAAAGAGACACAATTCTGGCATTATGAAAACAGCATTGAATAGAAAAGGGTCTTCATAGACACTTCAGCTGCTGTACTGACTGACTGTCACCTATGCTAACCCTATGCTAAGTCCATTTTTGTTGACAAACACCGGTGTGCAGATCAGCAATGTAAGCCTCCAACGAGGTCTCTCCCTCTAGCCACAGGGCTCTCCCACACTTCCTAATAATTTTCTTCAGCTAGACACAGTTCTTGCTGCCAAAACCTTCCAGCCACTATCATCAATGCATTGTGTTCATAAAGGTAACCAGTCTTACAGCCTTGTCATTCTAACCCATTTAAAGCAATAAACTTCTGGTTCTGGTATAGCTCAAATTCTGTCTTTGCTTCCATTGTAAGTGGCAGGTAGTATAAGCCTATGAATTCAATTGCTGCTGGTATTTTGGAGAAATAATGCTAAATCTGTTACCTCTGTGGTTCTGGAAAAAGTCTGCTTCACAAATACAGAGACTGCTTTGTCTGAGGAGGTTTTAGTACATTTCAGACACTGAAAAGAGACTTAATCTGGTAAGCTAAAGGAGGAATAGTCTTGCATCTTTTATTATAAAATATGCAATAACTTAAGTACTTGCCACATTTGTTCAAGACAATTTTACCTGCAGCCCTTCAGTAAGTATCATCATCCCATGCATAATGCATCCCTACAAAATGCAGAATGAAGGCAGCACTGGTCTGTCTTACAAATCCATGATTGGAGAGCACAGCATAAAGCATAAGAAGTCCCAGAATCAATTAAGAATGACCTCAAAGTTCAACAATCACAACCAAATTACAGATGATGCTCTCATAGCACAGGAATATAAGAATAATAAACAAAAGCAAATGTATGCCATTTCTGGTAAGGCCTGTTACTTCCTAACACGCTTCTGCAAAATAGTAAAAATCCACCATTTCCATGACTCCTTATTGATATACTTACATGTACTTTGTTTCAAATATTGCACCATGGCAATAAGCAGGAATGTACTCCACATTTACTGAGCATAAAGGAGCAGAAAGTTGTTAACCACATGTTCTCTGCATCTGAGAACGCAAACATTACATGACTTGGGCCCAGCTTCAGAGAACTTTATGACAATTACATGGGTTCATTGTGACTGTACTGGCAAATGGTAACTACTATCTCCTACTCATAAGTAAGGCGCCCACTTCCCTGTGTTGGGCTTATGATTTCTTGGAAAAATCTGCCACCTGCAACCCAGAGAGTTGGCACAGATCTGTGATGGCGTTCATTCACCAACTGGGACAAAGATACTTTTAAGGTGTGTTACAAATATGCACGCAGTACAGTCTGAGTACAGGATTTGGCATTAGAATATCTGTTAGATGCAAGAATGTGTAAAATCATGAGCCAGACAGCTCCCTGCTGACTGCATATCTGAGGAAGCTTTATATGCACCGTTTATTCCAGCAAATACATGGAATATATTGTACTTGTTAAATGTGTTCCCAAAATGCTAGTTTCAGGCAGAAACATGCAAATAAATGGTGCCTAGGGTTAAAACCTCCCACTTATAGTCAAATCCCTCCTCTTTTGAGGGATCTACCAGCTCAGATACTGAAGACCTTTATCTGACCCAATATGCTTTTCAGAGAGCTGCAGCATGCTGAAGAAGTAACTGTTTATCATGTAGGCTGTTCCTGCCAACTTCTCTGAGATGGAGCTATTTTCTCCCCTCCCCCCTTTCTTTTGTG
Organism: Anas platyrhynchos; assembly: GCF_047663525.1. Taxonomy (NCBI): domain Eukaryota; kingdom Metazoa; phylum Chordata; class Aves; order Anseriformes; family Anatidae; genus Anas; species Anas platyrhynchos. The sequence goes on along the minus strand of NC_092608.1, from coordinate 5,566,101 downwards.
TACGACATCAAACCAAAACTGAATACTATTCATTGGGATTATGATTGAATACAACCTCTTCAGGCTCCAAGTTCAAAAGGAAGTGAGAAGAAATTAAGACATCAAGAATCACTTCCTTATAAACCGGGAGCAGCAGATACACTCACCAAAATGACACATTATTGAAACATCCATGTTAGAAATCCACGAGCTGCATATGTAATTTACATGTGCTTGTATACCGGACAACTGCATGGCACTTACCACAGTTGTGCATCAACCACTGTTCAACCTTTGGTACTTCTCCACCTCTGACTACATAACAGTGTGACAAACTTAATACTTTTTCAAGCACTTCGATATCATCAACCTTAACAAATGAAAAAAAAGGTAACATTGCATTCTCAGTTTCCAATTTAACACGGGCTCTTCCTGTACTGATTGCAGAATGGTATTACTAGAGTTTCACCTTGAAGATTGCTGTCTCACCAAGGTGTTGAGGAATGCTCCCGTACAAAAGATGCAGTTTTTAGCAGGGCTTTCTTGCAAACACCTCATCTGAACAAGAGCTGAACTTGCCTCGCTTAAGAAATGATAACATATTGTTTGTACTGCCATTTTTTTGGGAAAGCCTCTTTCAGGGAGAAAGCAAACCACTGGCTCCTGCTCAACATTAACCTGCTAGTTGTGCATGAAGGACTATGTGAAAAAAACTACGGTGGCCCTGTGCATTTTCTCTTCATACCCTCCTTCATATACTTTTCAGTCAGTACAACTGGTGTTGCAACAGGAATGGCAAAGAACTGCTAGAACAAACTTCACTACGTGATAAACCTCCTCAGAAAGTTTGTTTTGATCTTTAAAGTTAAGAGTTGCAAGAATAATTCAAATCAACTGGCTGGTGTTCACAAAACTGATAAAGAGCGTTCCACATGTTAACAGCAACATTAGGTGAAAAAATTATCTATAAAAATACCAACCCCATGCTAAATGAGGTGACATCAAGGCAATAAATAGCTCCATCTGTATGAAAGAGTTTGTATAACAACCCAGAAGACATCTCTGAACACAAAAGTAACTAACTCCATGGATAAAGTACTGAAAAAAAGTGGGTTGGATTTTTTTTTAAAGGATCAGTTTTACATATTTTTCTCAGATCACTTTATAAATCTGCTGCACATTAGAAATCGGACACATATGTATTTTTTCCAAGTAAAGAAAGTTGAAAGTTTACATTTTTAATAGCAATGTGACTATTTCTGAATGGCAGCAGTATATATTACATGCAGTGTGAGAGGGTTAAACAGGACAGCCTCAACTCTTTATAAACTTTTGCCCTCTGGATATGTACTCATTGGCTGCTGTACAAGACTTGAGCTGTATTACACGCCTTAACGATATGGTTCAACTGTCGGTCAGGCTCGGGGCCTGGCAATAGGCCAGACCGCAATCAATGGGACACAAACCTCCCCCTTTCAGATCATCACGAAGGCTCATATTATCTCCTTTTTGTCGTGCTGGTTAAATTTATGGAGCAGAACCCCGAAGCTGCATTCCTTGGCTTGGGCCGGCCCACGCGGGCCTCCCTTTGTTTGGTACTGTAAGCGAGGCGTGCTTTGGAGGATTGCAGGGTTGTTAGTTCAGGCACTGACTGTTTGCTCATGACTGAAATGAAAAGAGTTCAGTGGAAGGGCAAAAGGACAGCACAAGTGTAAAACCCTATCCCAGCAGGCCCTGGGCTCCCATATACAGACTCTGGACTAGTACTGAACATAAAACCTCACTATTAATGACAAAGGAAAAAAAGGCTGTCTAGTAGCAGGTAAACAGGCTAACAGTATGTTAGCACATACCTTGTCGCAAGGTCACTTGCTTTCAAGTAAGCCTGTAATTACCACGTAACTATGAACCTAAACTAATCTGGCTTAAAATACTGCCTAGGAACAGTATGAATTTTACAGCCATGCTGCATCTTCAATTTTAAAATAAAACCTGTCAGTGCAAGCAGCACTACCTGTCCATTGGCAGTTTCTAATATTTCTATCATTCTAAACTTACCCCTGAGAACCTGCTGACATGGTATTTGTGCTTGGTAGGAATTAGTAGGAAGTAATTCTTATAGCACACAATACTACTGGAAGTGCAGATGTAGAGAAGACTTTCACTTTGTACATAACAGGTATTTCCTACGTCTTCATGTTTGGTCTTGGAGTTTGAAAAGTCTACATTTGAATATACTCTCCCCTCAAATCTTTATTACTGTGGTAATTAAAGGACACTTGATACAGGACATGAAATGAAGGATGTAAAGAAACCTTTAAAGTGATGCAAGGCAAAATCATTTGGAGTGAAAGTGAATGGAAGGACAGCCTGAAAGACAGTATTCCAAATATATCCAACAGGAACAAAAACATACGTGGAAAACCACAATGACTCTTACTGATTATGGGTATAATAAAAGCTATCCATGTACTGAAAATATCTGTGCTTACCTTCAGCAGTACCAGACCAGTAAAACTTATTCCCAGAAAGCTGCCCTGGACGTGCTGTACCAGACTTCACCCTTCTGGCACAACCAGCAGGTATTTCAGGACACGAGGTCATAAAGCCACTGCGTTGGCGAGCAGTTCGTGCCATTTGTGCTTTAGTAAATAAACAAATGCTATATTCCTATTGCATTAACACCAGTTTCATCTTTTCTACTATTTTTATGAACTGAAAATACTCATAACATGTCCAAAAGACATTATAAAAACCCACAGAATGTGCATTAAATGTTTTCAATTCTGGGGATCGAGTCCGACTGGGTTAATGCAGTCTGATGATTTGTCCTGATGCATTCCAAGAGACGCGTCTGTTTTGAATAAAGTTTTTGTCCATTTCTGGTGCATATATGGCTTTTAACATCCCACCTAATTCTAAGCAAGTAGATCTGTGAATGGAAATTGTGAGTACTTTATTGCCTGGTCTTTGTAGACTTTTTAGCTTGTTCTGCTGATACTAACACATTAATTTTTTTTTTTTCAAAGCCTCTCCATTTCCATTTGAGGAGGTACTTTTGCACAGATTTGCATCCTTGCAGACTAGTTAAGTCTACAGCTCTGCATAATAGTTTAAAATCAATAACTATTGCCTAGAACACACTGAAACAGTGGTATCATTTAGCAGAGGGCTTTCTGAATAAGGCAGGATCTAAAAAAACACAGGAATGCCAGAAAATAGGAAACATACAACACAGTTAAGTGTTCCTTTTACTTTTTGGTGTTGTTCAAAAGCATCTGCTGAAACATAATATAATTGGGCAAAATATGGAGGCTGTAGAAATATAAGTATTTCTAAGGAAGTAATTTTTTGTCCCTGTCTACATGAATTCCTTTCAGTGTATATCTTTGCATGCAATTAGTTTAAAATCCTGTGGAAATTTAGTTAATAGCTAGATACTATGAAGCGGACACACACTATAGGAATTTCATTTTGTAGACTGAATCCAGTCCTCTTAACTGCCACTTAAAGCGTAAGTGGTAGAATAAATCTGTGGTAAATCCAGCAAGGGATTTATCAGCTCTTTTCAGAAGAAGGTTTGTAAAATTGCTTACATTTCTGATGGACTACACCAGGCCTACACGACAGTACCTGAGATATAACCTAAACTGGTAAACATACTTTACTGTTGTAAAAGTCTGCCTGTCCCGAAGAGAAGGGTAAAAGGACATCGCGTACCCATGATGTTGATTTTTAGCTGTCTCTTTTTCCTACCAGACTGGTTTAATACAATATAATGCTTTTTGCTCGCGAACGCGTACATTTTCAAAACCAGTTATTGTACTCAGTGCAGTGAAGCTTAATCAGGTTCCTGTTCTGATCCCAGCCACAGGAACGGTCTTTTGGTTAAGGCAAAAGCTATGTGCTCCACTCAGTGCCAGACTGTTCCACCAACGATGGACACATACTTGCCCCTAGCTGTAACTTACAAGGTGCTAGCCAATCTTTTGGCTTTGTGGGGACTATCACGGTAAGAACTTTGTATTCATTTATCTTTTGGAACTGTGTGTTGGTAACCATGAACAGACATCTGAAAAGCAAAACACAATTTCACATTTTATGCTCTGTTATCTACCCAGCACTATTCACTTTGTTGTTTTCTACTTTCATTCATGTGTTCTCCCCTCGCAACATTCCTTTCCCGTGTTTCTGTCCCTTTCTGTCCCTTAGCCAACAGCACGTATGCAGTCAGGGTATCTTTCTGTCCTTAAATGTCAAGTCAAACACTGACATTTTAGTGGAAAAATATTTCTTACTTAAAAAAAAAGAGACACTGGTCTTAAGAATTACAGTTCTGGCACCCATAAAGTCTTCCTTTTTAATGTTAACAGAAGTGTTACCGGTGGTGAAGCCAGTGACCGCACAGTTTTCTTTAAAGCAATCTTTCACTCAGTTTTAAGAGTAGGAATACATTCTGTCATGGCAGAGCAGAAGGCTTTAAACAGAAGGAAGTTACACAATTCATAAGTAAAGGTTAGCACTCCCTACTGGAATGTAAAGCATCTAGAACTCTGCAAATACATAGGGTACACAAAAATCAGAAGTGAAATGCAAATAGGAGGTCTAGTGAACAGCCTCAGCAATTGTAACCTCCAGTCTGAAGAAGTGTCATTTTAAAAATAGGTAAGATGTTTGCTTTCAAGTTTACCTACCTCAGGTCACGCCCTGCTGCTCATTCTAGCTTGCAGGCTCCAGAGGCTAATCATGTGTAACAGATGCTGAATGTGAGACCTGTACAATTAAACACTGCCTAACACAAGCCCGTAATTGCTTTCCCCAATGCCCCCAAAACCTCCTATTACTAAAAACATTCATATACAGCAGATGTGAAAGTGACCACATCTGTCCAATATTAATGAAGCGTTAGGTAGCTGCCATGCATCCAAACACTGGTTTTGCTCTCCCACTCCTTCAGAATAGTTAAATTGGGTCAAGTTCAAAAAAGGGGACAGAGACAACTGCCTGTAAAGACAACTGATTTCACAACTATTCCAAATGCATTTTACATGATACCTAGTAACAAATATATCTAACAATAACCTCCTCAAAATACTATTCAGAAGTAAAGGTATTTGCAGCAGTGCATAAAGAGGCATTATTGTTTGGTTTTACAGCTGGTACCAATTTACATCCATTCATCCCAGTAAAAAGGAAAGGGAGAAGGATACGTTCATGCAGAGTTTGGATTCTCTGCATCATCTGAGCTTCTTTTGGGTGCTAAACAGCTAACAATGCTTTCGGGAAATGAACCGTGTATTGTTCTGGAAATTAACTGCCACTTTTATATATGCAGTTCTAGAATTATAAACCCTACAATACAATAAGATTAAGCAACCTGCATGTTTTAAAGGTTTCCCCTTCTTTTACTATACCCCATGGATTAAAAAAAACCCGCATGCATCAGGGCTATTTTCTTCAGCCATGCATAGCAAATTCTGCTTTACTGTGCAGAACACGGGCTGTGCTCCCAAGTAATTATTCCTCAGCAATTTGTCCTAGAGGAGAAAGGCAGCCCAGTCTGTCAGTCCTGAAGGAGGGAGCAAAGAAACAGAGGGGAAAAAAAAAAAAACCCTGGCCACCCACCAGTCCAGTAACAGCCAGTGCATTTCTCACATACAGAAATTCCTGGGTTTCTCTCTACTACCCTTCCTTCCTGGACTCAGAACAAAAAGGCAAAAGAAGGTGTTTGTCACTCTGCAAATTATACTTTTCTTTCTTGAAAAACAAGCTTTAGTATCCAAAGATTGATTTCTTAGTCACTGTATCAGATGTAGAGATAAAGAAGCAAAGTGAAATAGGGCACTCCATCCCCACTTCACATGGCTTTAGATACTCCAGAAACAGGAGGAACCGAGATGCCCCAATCGCTTGAAATCCTTCAACAGAGCTTTACAGGGAAATAGGTGGAGTGAATATCCAAGGCAGTCTTGACAGGATTCCACTTACAGGCAAACACAATTGTTATTTCAGACTTCTCTGACAGAAATTCCCATTAGACACATTCGTTACTCACAACAGTACGAACTCTTTGAACCAGGCAGAAAGGAATACAGGGCTGTTTTGTGCTCATTCTTAAGGGTAGTCTGATTCAAAAGTGAAGTAACTTTAGGTGCTTAGATGCTGGGTTAGTGTCTTTTTCTAATTAATAAACTAATAGAGCTGAGAAGTGCATTTTCAAGCAAAAAAAAAAAAAAATCAAATTCTGAAGTTCTGAGATAAAAGTATCCATACTGAACAAGTGTGGGGCTCCAGTCTGAGGAACTACTTCCACCACAAGAAAATCTACAGTCATTCACACGACAAGAGTAGACATGTGAAGAACTGAACAGGATCTCCAACAGAACAACAGAAAGTTACCAATGATAAATTTAAAACCTAACAATAGAAGTGAGCAGGTGAGCCTGGTAACAGAAAATAAGCAATTAAACAGAAGTGTCTACAGATGCGAAATGTGGGGGCGCAAAACCAGAATTGCTTAACTTCAAGGATCTAGTAAAAGCAGCGTATAAAATTGTATTTGCAGAGGACAAACTAAAAGGTGTTTAAAACTCCAGTGAGGACAGTGAAGTACTAAAGAAGCTGAAGAGGTCAGAAATATGGCAGGAAATGAAATGGATTCAACCTACAAAACTGCAACCCAGTTCATCTAGGGAAAAATAATCCAGAATGCAAATATTAAATGACAAGGAGATATTCGCAAAGCAGTTAAACAAAACAAAAAAACTCTTGGGGGAAAACAGCAAGCAGAAAACTGGACATCAATTTGCAACGTGATATGGCAGTAAAACCAGCCAACACTGTTTTGGATGACTTGCAGAGTACAGCTTGTCACTGAGCGGTGATATGACAGTCTTTTTTCACACAATACTGATGGGAACTTACAGACTGGGGAGATTTCAAAGTAGCTCAACGACAGCGATGGAAGGATCTGGACAGACTAACTAAAATTTAAAACTATAAAAAATGTTCAACAACAACTAAAGATGGACAGTAGAGCTAACATGGAGGAAAAGGCAAATGGCTACAGTGATTTCACATGGTGCCACAGGAGAAAAAGGGACAAACTTGCTCAAATAAATTAACAAACTCACCCCCCAAAACAAAACAAGAACAGATCATTTGAGAACACAGTTCATAATAAAGGCCTATTATCCCGCTGGGAAAAAAAATGGAAAGAGGATATGAAGGAAATCACAGTGCTGGTGTTATTTACAGATCAGACTGATAAATCAGCTCAACTGTACTGTATGAACCATTTCCAGATTTACACAACACAATGCATGCTAGCTGGTAGGTGTAATATCTCTAACTTGTACAAAGTTTTTGCGAAGGGCTTCCCAGGAGAATGTCTACTTCACTGCAGTCCGTACCCATGCACGACTGACAGTATGGTAAAGACTCAAAGTCAGATCTAGAACAAGTACAAGGCAGGGAAGGAACCTGGGATACATACAGAGGTGTTAATTCTCAAGCAATATTTACCTTCAGAAATTGAGAACCCTGAGAATATCCTCTTTGCAGTATATTAGCTGGGATGACCTTCCATACGATTACTTAAATATTTTGTACTTCCTCTTTGCAGGGTTACTGGTATTCTTTGGCTCTTGAGTCTACTGCTTTTGTTCTTACAGCCAGAGACACAGCTAACAGTGAGATGGACACATGAAGGAGAAAAGTAAATAAAGCCCTACTGCTGGCATTCTGCTGTTGCACTTTGCAACCTCATTGCACATTTCTGAGTGATAGTGTGAGAGGTGGTGAACAATGAATAACCAGAGAGGGCTTCTTCTTTCCAGGTTAAGCATAGTTAAAAGAATCAAATATTTATAGAAGAACTTTCTAGGACCATTAACAACTTGCAAATCTCAAACTATTCTTAACAAATGCAGTCAAGTACACTAAGAGAATTGATGAGAAATTAGTAGGTCATGAAGTAATCTCCTTCTTGTGTACTGAGGACAACACAAACCCTCACATCAGTTCAAAATTAACTAAGACATCTCAAGACTTCTGACCTAGCAGAAGTCTGAGAGAAAGCCATGATGGCAGTTTTGTGCACTACTTGGTAAGTTAGGTACATGTCTAAATATATATTCTCTTAAGATATGCTGCATTAGGAGTTAAAATATGTTTCTAGGAGAAAGCTTTCCAGGCATATCTATAGACAAAACAGCTTTCCTGTTTTGAACTGGTCTTTAAGACTTTTGGCAGTATATGACAAATATGGAAATAATCAGAACTCTTGCATGTGATACTGCAGTACTTGGAACACATAAAACTCACTCAGAAAAGGTATCAAATCACAGACATTAACTTTTAATAAATTAGATGTATACTGCATTGTCAGCAATTGTTTTCTTTTATCCTCTGCATTAAAATTTAAAGCTATTAAGACAGCTTTATTCATAAATTACAAACATAATACATTATATAATAATAACTTTTAAGATTAGACTTGAGAAAGTCCAGCCTAAAGTCAGATTTTAAAATATTTTCTTGCACTTTAAACACATCACATTTTAAACTACTGCAATAAGCTATAAAGCCATCGTCTGTGTCTCAGCTGTACAAGTTTGGCTCCATGTTCTGTACACAGGGTTCACAGGGCTGTTGCTAGCTGCATGAATCCCAGTACAAATCAATACATTTGAAGCCAAAAGAGACTGATGTGCATGTAGCGTGGTCACTGAGTAACACAAGCTACAGAGTCTCCTTCAGTGTTCTACTAAAATTCAGTGACTTTGCTGGGACCTGCCTTTCAGAAGAACCTACGGCCTCAATTCAAATTCCCCATCTCCTGGAAAACTGTTCCAATAATTCAGTAATTAAAGTCAAGCAGCATAATTTCAGGGCTTTTGTTTGTTTTGTGGCTTTGTAGTTGTTTAAATTCAACCATATGATTATGAATATCGCAAGGGCCTTTAATTTATGGTGATGTACCATGCCATTTAAATGCAACTGTATTTGACTGTTTCACAAAACTTTTTTTGCATGAATACCTGAAACTTGCACATAATCTGTCAGTCAAGATAAGGTTAAGATAGTTCTCACCATGCTTATTATTATTCCTACTGTGTTCAATTCTTCAAAACTACACTTGAGATGAGTTACTGACATAAACTTATTTTCATCAGTTATCTGTTTTTATGTACTTAGTTTGGAAGAGTCTACATGGCCCAGCATACATAAAACAGAAAATTAACAGGAGCCAGCAACTTGGGTTTGGAACACGATGCTATTTTGATTCCAAACCACACATATTTGTATGGTTAACAAATGCAGCAGGGGGATATTGGTACACAGAAGTCCAAAAACGTACAAATCCTTTGTTGTTCTTTTTTATACCTCCGAAAAAACAATTTGGTTGCTTCATTATATATAAAAAAAATTTACCAAAGAAAACATGGGTGCAAGATTGCTTATAGCTTATGTACCGTCCACCCCCATTATCTATATATTCCCAACCACATTTATCTAAAAAAAAAAAAAAAAAGTTTTGATCAGATTTTGTTCACTGAAGTGTGGTAAGTGGCAACGTTTTTTGTTTTTTGTTTTTTTTTTTCTTGTAGCAGGCTGATAAGTAAGACACTTTCACAGTGTATGTAAATGAATGTCATTCACAGTGCTGGTCTACCAGGGTAGTATTGCAGAATTCCGTGGAAGCTACAACATGGTTCAGCTCATCTGCCCTAATCTCATAACTGACAGTTAACAAGTTAAAGGGAAATACGCCACACAGGCAAGTACAAGCTGGAGATAAGGTTAGCTGGGGGTCCTCCCTTTCCTGTTCCCTGTCTGGTTTATCAGCTGTTGATAACATCACTGCTACTGCTACATAAAGGCTGGGATCAGAGAAATATTTCAAAACATGAATTTTAAGTATATGTGCATCCCGATACAAACGGTAATAACAACACAGCTCAATTGGTGAGACAAGTAACAGTATAGCCAGGTGTGTTTCTCCCCACCTTTTAATAAATAAATAAATCTGCACACTTAAAACATTAGGAAACACACAAACAAAACAGTGTTTTCTCAGGGATGCGCTTATAGTTCCCATGTAATTTTATGTATACATATTTACTCACCAAATTGTAATCCTCGACCTCTTGGCTTTACAAAATTGAGCTAAGTACCGAATACATGAGACATACACGTAAACACTGCCGTTTTCACAACAAAGTATACCTAGGTTCATTCTGTGAAATTTCCTGTATCTCAGTCACACTTCATCAAGCTTATTGTTCCTTACTGAAACACTGATGGTAGGCACCTCAGGATTCTAAGTGTGGCATCATAAAACACAGGAAATGGAAAAGCCAAATGGGAAGGCAAACTAACCCAACGTTTCACAAACATTTTTCTCTAAGCTTTCCGACAATAAAATCTATTTAGGATTTTCTTTCACTTCAGCATGCAGGATCTTGCATGCATACAACAGAAGGACTTCTTGGCATAGTATTATCATCTAAAGTAAACTCTTGGCCACAAAGAATAGAGAGTCTTCTCTCAGAGCAGGCTTTTAAAACTTTGCCCTTTTCCTCTTCCACACTCACAGTCAGTGCCAATATTCATTTACATTAAAGATAATCATTATTTTGTCAAGACCACATTATGCTATTTACTGAATGCAGGAAGGAGGCCAGTGCACCTGTCCAGATGTGCTGACTCCTACATCCACCCACATACATTCAGGTAAACAAATGAGCATGTGCAAATAAGGGCATATAGCCACACTTTTGGTAAAAAAGAAAAATTGTACAAAGTGAAAATTAGAATTTTTATCTAATGCGGCAGTTTAGGAATTCCTATTTTATGTTGCAGCTCTTCTGTGCAAATTTCACTAATACAAGAGCACCAACAGACACCATAGAAAAAAGTTGCCAAGGAAAAAGCAAGTTGATTAAAATGGGCCACATCACTAATAGCACACAGTGTATTTGATTTGATTTGAAAACCATTGTTCCTTTGGGTAAAGGAAGATACCAGATTTGAAATTGCAGCAGGTATTATAAGATGCATTTTTACAATATTATTGACTGAAAACAGAAACAGCTTACTGACCTGGGGCCACTTAGGGTGGCGGTGTCCCTCACTGCCTGTGCAGTTTCTGATGCGAAATCCAGAGCTCCAGCCACGGGTTTGGTTACTGTGCCAACCAGGCCTTTCCCAAGGCCTGATATGAAACCACTGACACCGCCTTCAGTTTTCACACCTTCAACTGTTGAAGTTATTACACTTGTCAATCCTCCAATGATACCTAGCGAAGACAAGGACAGCAAAGTAGGCCAGAAGTATCGCCTCTCAAAAGGACACAGTTTTGTTCTAGCTGATGATGTCTGCCTAAGATTTACTGTTAAGCTTGATAAAAATGTGCTGTGCATTACGTGTAATACAAAAACTTTTAGAACTAATTAGCTAATAATTTTATACTTTATACATTAAAATATATTTTTAAACCCATGCAGTATATACATGCATGCATACAGACATTACGAACAAATTACATGGATAATATCCCACAGAAAGATTTAACCCATTAAATGTATATCATGTTACATTTCTATACTATTTTATTCCCCATCTGTATTTACAGAGTCCTCATCTATTTCTGAGGTGGTTACCCAAAGTGTGACAAAACTCACTTAACCACAAAAGCTTATACAATTTGAGGCAGAAAATGTAAAACTGCACTTGTACACTGGAAAAAGTCGACTACATTAAACTGGAATTACATGATTTTAACTGAGATGCTGCCGAAAGACATTTCTGTGAACTTTTCTGCCACTAAGAATTTAAGTGCTCAGAAGAAGTCAAGAACCTACAGAGACTTCAAAAGACTTGGAACAGCTCATATTAACTGAGAATGTGCTTTATGGATGGATACCATATCTTCATGATTAAAATCTCAAGTTTTTGATGAACTGGCTTAAGACACACAAAAATGCTCACACCATCTGGCTCTTTAGCTTTCAAGCGGCCAGGTGCTCTTTCAAGCACTATAATTTAAGTACAGACCAGGCTGCGTCTTGCAAACTTGAGAACTGCATAGCACCAAGTATTTAAAACACTTCTCTTGAACAACTGTAGATTATGGTTAATTCCTCCACTTCAACAGATAAGATTTGGGGTAGGGGGATGGGCAGCATATAAGAATTCTACAGAACTGAAATCAAAACAGTCCTATTAATTATTGGATGACACAATTAGATGCTTTTAATTGACTTCTCAGCAGTCTGAAATATTTCATTTTCCTCAATTTACACTAATATTGCTTACACCAGAGTTTACAACACACCAGTATGAGAGAGACCTCTCATGATCCACTCAAATACCTGCATGGTCTCTATGAGAAAACACCAGTGTAAAGACTTTAGCTTAGCGTAGAAAAGATTGCCATTTTAGTAAAAGCAAGACTATCTTTATACAGGCTGCAACAATTGCACTCAAAGAATGACATTTAAACAAACTGAGTCAAGATGATGCAAAATATAAATATTTGATTTAAACTTGGCTTGTATTGATTTAACTCTCTTCAACAGATAAATCATGAGCTAAATTGATGTGAGATTCTGGCCAAATTATGACTAGTCCACTGCCTTTTACACAAATTTATTACTCTAGTTCTTAACAGACTTAGAAGAAAAAAAATTAAAAAAATCATCAAACTGGTGAAATGTTACTTTAAACTTCTTGGGCTGCAACTAATCACCCAAGATTAATACAAACTGTAGTGTACTCTTCTATCTGCTCATTACTTTAAGAGTGAAACAAGTTAAAATTACAGTTAAGGCTTACCATGTGCAAGTCCTTGGATTCCAGCTACAAGATGCTCTCCGCTGGTTGCAGCGTGGTATCGAATGTATTCTCGTTCGGTTTGGTGTCTGTTATCCATTGTTTTACCCAAACCATCTGACAAGGTCCCAGCAAACTGTAAGAGAACAACCTTTTCTGTTATTTAATGAAAAAAAAAAAGTTGTTTCCCTTATGCATATTTACTGAAGAAAATCCTGTATTTTAGTTGTGAAATATGTATTCATACTTTTTTTTTTTTTTTAAACACATGCACAGTTACTCAAGCTTTTTTTTTTTTTCCTCAAATGAAGAAAGTTCTGAAAAAGTCCATTAACCTGTGCTTTCTATTAATGCAACTTAAATCCTGAGGAGATGGTCAAAACCGTAATAGGTGCTCAACTGTGGTGGTCAAGCCAAAAGAAATGAAACCTGTGAAAGATGTACTGAAAGAAGTTCTAGTGACCCAACTGTAACCTTTCAGAAAACTCAGAAGAATGTTTAGATACAAAGCTTTTCTTCTGCAAAGATATGTGAAAAGCTTCGAGGCAAATATTCCTGACATGAGATTGAAACATTTGCAAGAGTTGCTTAAATTCTTCTTAGTAACACAATGTTGAAATGGCTGGCTCTGTTTTGAAAAGAGTCGGACCACGCTCATTGCAGCATGTGGGCTGATCTAGTGCAGGATGGTGAAACCGTGAAGTGTCCACAGGTACAAGGAACTGCGGAACAAAAATCTTAAGGGAACCTTAAATTCGTGTCTGGCACAGCTTTACTCTTTGCACTTAACAGGATGGGGGGAGACTTGAGATATACATAAAAGAACGTATACAAGTCCAAACAGGACTTATTCCAAGAACTCTGACCATCCCGAGTATCAGTCAATGAAAAAGTTCCAAATAAAGTGATCGATTGTGATCTGTTGACCTTTAGGTTTGATGTAATCAGATACAAAACAGAAGCTTACGGGGGAAGGGAGGCTCCAAAAAAGGGGAGACAAAAAAGAATCTTATAACTTTACCTCATATTCAGGGTATTATTATGGCAAGGAGTTCCTAGCAGGCATTTTCCTATAATAATCTCCAATCAGTAGCCTGTACACCTGTACAGTCTCCTTTGCATCCATATAATTTATATTAAAGAACAAACAAACAAACACATGATTAAGGTATGCAACTAAAGTCTACTAAAACCTTGTATGAAACTCTGATACACTAGAGATGAGAAAAGAAATAGACGAAGAGCTAATTCATGTGCTCAGTGCAACGCCCTCTTTCTATCAGCATTTTCAAGGCTGGGTTCCTTTTCACCACTGACAAGATTTCCTAGCTTTAAATACTTCTGTCCAGCTCAAAGACAAACCAGTGCAACAGCTCCAATTATCTAAACAAGCAGGTTTTAACAACATGAATAAAAATTAAGTCCCATGACCCTTCTTGATCATATGGACACTAAGCAGAGCATAGTGATCACTGACTGAATTACTTCTGACCTCCATGTGAACTTAATGTAGACATGATTTTTTTTTTAATTAGCCTAGAAGTACAAACCAACCTGATGTAAGGATTAGAGGAGTTGCTATAAAAATTAAAATGCTCAACAGGCCTTTAAATATCAAATCTCATAAAGGAACCTGTCAAGTCCTGCAAGTTATCTTTTAGGGAAACATTTTGAGAGCTACATTAGTTCATAATTAGATAAGCAGCAAGCAGGAATAAACCAAGATATTAATACTGATCAAACTGGAAAGCTTTCTTTACACCTTTTGGTATGTTTTTTGTCCTAAATTAACCAGCTCCACTACACCAGCTTTTCTGCTAAAGTACAATCTATTTTTTGTTATATTTTTCCTTCCTCGGTGAAGCAGAATTTGACACCTAATACTCAATAACAATTCAGTTTTTTCATGCACAGAAAGAATTTTAATGTAATAATGATTTATCTGCTTAGGAAGGAGGAGAAGAAGAAAAATATATGCACACAGGTTAAAATCATAGTCTCTATTAAGTGTAAAAGCAAAAAAAAAAACAACCAACTGGACATTTCACAGGTTATGTTAAGGTCTGCTGAGCAAGTGAGCAACTTGCCATTTTCTGCTGTCAAGTTTAGGCCTATTTACAATAAAGATTCACACTTAATAGTAGTATTGGCATTATCCTAGCTCATGATCTGGACAAGAGCTGTCTCAAGTCACCCAATATACGTAATACCACAAGTGAAATAACTGCTGGATATCAGAAACTTTTAACCATCTTTTTCCTTTCACCTCAGATATATTTTCCCTGTTTCTGAGCCTTTTTCAACAACATGACTGTACCTATCTATAAAAAGGGAAAAAAAAATCCTAACATAGAGTAAAATACACCCTTGTGCCCAGTCTATGCAGACTAAAATTGCTGTATTATGAAAACATCATTCAGCAGTAGCAAGTTATTTCTGGTTCAGGAACCTGAGTAAGCGCTAGAAATTAAAGCAGTTTAAGTCTGTTTTCAACACCAACTTGTAAGGGAGACTTGAAAAAGTTAATGCACAAAACCAATTTTGCCTTTCCTCCCTGCTCTCCCCTGGCCCAGAGACCTTGCTTTTAGATGCCTCCTTTAGGAAGTGCAATATTAGACGTTAAGACTTATGGAAGAGCAGTGAAGGTGGCTTATTGAGTCGTTAACCCAATCATGTGGAAAATAGTCTCCAGATAAACAAGGGTGACAACAAAGGTGTTATCCACCCTTGTCTTCCTTAGCCTTTGTTAATAAGGTGTGACGTGATAACTTCAAAGGCTAGTTAAGAACCATGTAAATGCCAACAGAACTAAATACAGCCCGTTATGGAACAAACATAAAACTGAACAAGGGACTTCTAAAACCTATCCCCCTTCTTCCTCCATGTTCACGTGTCCTTTGCCTACTTGCTTACCAAAAAAGAACTTAGCAACTTGGTATTTATCTCGAGTTCTTCCCCATTTTACAAATCCTTTCCCTGCTACTGAATGAAGCAAGCTGACAGGTCAGGTACAGGTAAGAAGGCAGGTACTTTACTTGTCTACCTAGCATCTCCGACTGAAGCTAAGTACTGCTTTTCCAGGCTACTGAAGTCCAGACAAACTAAAGTTCTGTCATTTCAGGTACTAAAAATATTTCAGCTTATCACTAATAAGCATTACCTAATGCTTTCTTTGCCTTAGCCATTCTGCCTTTATAGTCCCAAGTAAACTTATGATTACTCATCAGTTCTTATTTCACGTTTACATAGCGTAACCCATCAATATCAATATCTACCACGATCTGCTAAAGCAGTTGAAATAATATACAGAACACTGATTTACTCATGATTTATTTTTGTTAGAGGCCCAATAGTAAAGGAAGATATGCCACAAAAACTTTTACAACTGACCACGTATCCCTTGCTGTTTCAAGCAACAGGGGAAACAAATAAATAAATAGTACCATACACAATGTTTGGGAGCCAAGGCTGACGCCAAATAGTAAGACTTACGGGGCACAAGAAGAATTCAAACCAAATGAAAACTGAGTTAATTCTAGACTTTGTACTGCATGTTCCCTCTAAGCCAGATGCATGAGGCACACAGCATGGAAATCAGTTTTAAGTAATCTCTTAAAGTCTTTTTAAGCTCTTGGCACCGCCTTGTTCTCTAAGGACATCCCAAAAGGATAAATACACAATTATGACTTTAGTCCAAACATTCCATTGTAATTCTAGCATCAGAGAATTGTACTTTTACAAATATTATTGACTGAGAGAAGTAGAACATTCCAAGGAATTTTAAGGAAGAAAGTGATTAAATTAAATAAAATATAAGTCAGTTATAACTTCTGTGCAAACCTCATAATAAACTGCATTTAGAAATCACAGGGTTTACTCGCTTTTTAGCCTCGCTCTGCAGAATTTCTTTTTAAAAAGTTCTTTAAAAAAGTTTGTGCAACTCTAGCCCCAGACACCACACACTGGTGATGCTCATACTTTTACCTCAGTAATGTTACCTGGTTCTCAGAGAACAAAGCACCAATGTAAGCATGTTACTTTAGCAATGTAGATAAGAGTATTTCAAATGTATTTAAAGTTGGAAAGTCTAACGCAAACTGTGAATTATGTCATCTTCTTTTCTCACACACACTCCTGCATTTTCCAAAACAGGAAAATCCCTAGTCATGATGACTAAAAGTCATTCCACAGTTTCAGCAGTAACTCCCCTAAATATACCCAAGTGTCTACGTGAAAGAGAAGAGCTGCCTATTGCAGGAAACAAAGGCTGCGTAAGTAATTAACTGATAGGGAAAGAACAGCGATAAACAGATTTCTGAACAAGAGTTCTGTTAAATACATTCTTCCTTACGTCCCTAATTTCGGAACTGCATTTTCCTCCCCCCTTCTACCCTGACATTTACTTTCTGATGTACTTCCAACAGAAGCAAGAGGCATCGCAGTACAGACTGAAAGGAATAATACAGTAAATATTAGCTGGGAAATACTGAACACTCCCCGAAGTACATATTGTTAAACTGATCTAGTACAAAATGTTTTACTTTTTTTTTTTTTTTTGAGACTCATAAGCTTTTTTTTTTTTTTAGCATGTAATGATAATTTGTTTCTTTAGATAACATTTAAATATGATAAAACATCCACACATTTTATGTATGTTTAACAGTTATCTTACATTAAAGATATCTATAACTTCCATAGTAAACTCAAAGAAATTGGTATCATTAGAATGTAGAGGCTACTTGCTTTGGAGTTTCATTTAAAAACAAACAAAAAGAACACATCCGCATCTTCCCTGCTGAATAGAAGTTTTGGCAGTACTGTTCAGCCGAGTGATTAAATACAATGGACTACCTCTAAGCATTTAATGCCCATCTAAATTTAATCCCCTGTGGTTATTTGTCTTCTGGCAGTATCATTCAAAATTATTTTTATTTCCTACTTCTCTCAAACCTGTTATATGTATCTTAGAGGTAGAAAGATTTTACACTGACTTGACAGTAAAATACAATGATTCAAAACTATGCATTTCTCTCAGTGCATGGAGGCAAAAATCTCAGTATACAAGCTACAAGCTAAGCAGACATGTACATGCTGCTGGGATTTGGTATGGTAAAGAAACCCTGCTTCAGAACAGTCAGCCATCCTCAAATCTTGATGTTATTCTTTAGGAAGTGTAAAAATGCAGTATTTGTAGATACACACAATAACTAGGTACAATGGGACAGATAAAGGTGTCTAGGAAATTCTTACATCCAAGTTCCCTTCCTTCTATCGTGATGTCTCAAGACTAATACTAGTACTTAATACGTTTCTGTGACTTACTGTGAAAATAACTTTCAGAGCAGCTTCTTTACTTGTGCATTGTTAATAAGTGGAAGATGCAAACACTACATATTTCATTTTACAAACATCAGTAGGTAGAAAGACAACACAGCTCCCTCCTCTTACCTCTCTCTCCTTGGTCAGCTGTACATTGTTCTGGGACTCATAAACAAAATGCTTTGGGTATTTGAAAGCATAGCAAGCATTTAGGTCTCAGATTTAAAACTCCTATCTGAAGCTGCTCCACAAAATATATTTACCATGGCTTCTGTCAGTTTCCTAAGAAAATGATTACCCAGCTATTCAGTCAGAAAGCTTTGTGATTTCAGGCAAATTTATATGTTATATGCTTTTTACACTTTTCTTTGCACATTCCTCCATGCCAGGTGAATTGTTAAACGCTACCCTAAGCACAAAGGATGGTTTAGGCCGAGCCCAAGACACATTTATAACCAGGTCAAATCACGCAGAGAGAAATGTGTAATGGAACTATGAACAAAACTGATGCAGCCCTAATTTAGAAAATACCAAACCAGCAAAACGCTATAATCAGCTTCTCATTTTAAGAGATACATAAACTTTGACCCTCTCTAAATTACTGACAACTAAGAGGAGGCAACGGCTTTTCCCACCGACCAAGCATGTGCTGCTTGAGATCCCGTGCAGCAATCTCCACCCCTGTTTCTGTCATATAAGCGAAGGAAAGGAGCTTTAATTAGCTCACATCCCATCGTTAACTGAGCGTCCTAATGCATCCTGACAACGGCATGTTGGCCGGGTGATCTGGAAGCCCCCTGACGCGCTGCCTGCGGCCGCCTGATTAGCCGGGTGTCCCGGGGGAGCCCCGCTGGCTCTGTCCCCCAGCTGCCTGATGAGCCGGGGAGCTGCCCTCGGGGACCTCCTGGGAGGCTGCACCAGCAGGTGCCCGTTGGCAATAGTTTTGTGTTACAGGCTTGAATGAGTGATCCCTGCAGGAACTGCCGGCTGTTTTCACATACACAGAAGGCAGTCAAAAGTCCACAGCATGAACTTGGAATGACCCCAATTGCAGAGTCACTGGCGGGTTCATCTGGAGGACAACTGCGCTTTATTAAACAACTAATACTCTTAACAGATAATTCCCCCCTCTCTCCCCCCCCCAACTTTAACTCTTGCAAAGCTTTAAGGTCTTCCTGTTTGTTTATTTTTTGGGAATGGCATTACTCGCTCTCTTCCACCCCCTCAAAAAAACAAAACAGAACAAAACACACCTCTACATACTGAAAGCTGGCAAAAAAAAAAAAAAAAAAAAAAAAAAAAAGAAGAGATGATCTAGTCAAGTTCCTTGAGTTAATACCTAACAACAATGTATTTGTGCTCTGGCAGATTGTTTTTAACCATCACCCTCACCAACCCCCTTGCATACAACAACTCTGCTATTTCCAATGCTCACGTTGCAGCGCGCTTCCTTCCAGCAACACACCGGACTTGCCAGTCCCATTTTCTGCACTGTCACCTATGACCGCACTTGGGACGCACAAGGAGCTTCTATTATAAAACCTCAGCAGCTTTCAGTGTTCGATTTTTGGAGGAAACCTGCAAGCCTCTTTTGGCCTGCCATTGTTTGTGCAGTGTAAATAGCTTACAGTTCCTTGAAGGATGACTCACTCAGATCTGTAGAACTGATGGCAATCGTCTTATCTATTGTTACAGCTCCAGAAGATAACCTTGGCCACATCCCCTGGATGTAAAAATATTGTCTTCTCTCCTTGGTGATACACATCTAAGGAATTTCAAGTTTAAAATTGTCCTGTTTAACATATTATACACAACTTTGTATGTGCTCCCTCTTAAAATATACAGTAGGGTGGTGTACTTAGCCTTGTGTCAAGGCTGGAGTGACAAATTTCAAACCCACACCCCATTTTTTCTCTTTCAGTTTCTAATTGTGATATATGGGATATATGTGATTGTTTTCATGACATGCTTATCATTTAAAAAACGTAGGCAAAGACCAAATTTCATTTTATCGTTAATGATAACTGTTCATTTCTAATTTTATAGGTTGTGCTTTTAGCAGCACTCTGCATACTACATTTTCAATTCTCCTTTGTTCACCTAATTCCCCAGAGGGGCAGCAAAACAAGAACACTGTACTTTATTTTGAAGAAAATCAGCAGGTAACATCCTTCAAAGTAAAGCTCTAGACAGGTGTAAAAAGAAAGCTTCAAGTTTTAATAAATTGTCAAGATGGTCACTTGTAGATTTCTGCATAGAGCTAAAACATCTCATTGCTTGCACCTGTCAGGATCCTCATTGTCTACTGAGGAATTTCTCTTGGAAAGGCTAATTCAAAGCCTCCACCAGTGTGTCAGCTGGATTCTGAATAGGCACATTTAGGACATCAAATCCAGATCAAAATGTTTATTCCCACAGAATACATATTTTTGGTTTGATTTTACACCAATGCCCTTTCTCCAGACAAAGATACACTGTAGTCAAAGCAAGTTCACAAACACTTTGCATAAAAAGCTTTGTAAATGCTGAATTTAACCCAGACTCTGAAGGGACCTTATGATCAGGATGCTAGCCATACACATTTTATCCCATGGTAGGAATGAAAGACAGGAAGAACAATATAATCCTTCAAAGTTCCCAGACGTGATCCTCTGTATTTCACTTCTTACCCCAAAAATCTCCTTAAAACATACTGATACCAGGTATTTTGCACATGAGAGGTGACACTTTCCATGGCTTTTGATTGTCATTAATTGGCCATAAATCTTACCGCCTTTTAAAATGGTTAAAAATGGGTAAAATTGCATTATCTATTGTGTTCCCCCTAGCACTGAAAATTTCTACCTGAAAATTTCAATTACTTTTCATCACGGTTTCTCATAATCTTCATGTTTTCATACTGTTTTTCACTGCTCAGCACTTGATCTTGCACATGTGCTGCTAGTCTTAGAATGAAATGCAAACTCAACTGAAGATGATCTGCAGTGCCACCTGGATGCATTACCTGAACAAGCTGAAACCAGCCCCTAGGCAATATTGGGGAAGATATGAGGAGAAAAATCTTAATCAAAAACGAATCATGACAAAAAAAGACAGCAAAGACAGACAGGGAGGCAGTCAGAAAACATAGGTAAAACTACTTTTAACCTGAACCATATAAATCACTTCTAGGAATACAGAAACCTTGAGGTTTTTTTTTGTTTGTTTGTTTGTTTTTTTTCTTGAGAAATAAAATTCTGTCACTATCTTACCTACAAGCAAGACAATGCTTGGCTTTGGTTGGGTGAACATAAAGCCTACAGCCTTCCTATCCCTGGCAACTAGATTGCAATCTCTCCTTTAACTCAAGGAAAGGGACATATAAACTAGCTCCTGTCTGTTCAAAACCAACAAAAAGCTTATTTCAAGTGACCTATTTGGAATGTGAAGAATGGGAATACTGCAAAGTCAGAACAAGGTGGAGCAAAACAAAAGCACTGAAATACTGAGAAAGTTCTACGCTATTTTTCTGTGCATAAAAAATGTCAATAAGTTATTTTTTTGGGGGGAAGGGATCATTTCCATCCAATATTTGTACCATAGAAACCAAGCCTAGCTGCAGAGCCGTAACAACTACATTACTATGTGCTCATAACTCACCAAAGATAACAGAATTCCTAATACGGGTCGAACGGATCAGACATATAAAATATAGTATTGAGAAGCTGATTTATTTTTCAAACCTTTTACAACCGGGAATTTTCTTATGTCAGCGCAACACCTATTTGCCAGCAATAGGTTCAGCCACGCTTAATTTTCCATTCAGAGTATATAAGCTATGGAACATTTTTCTTCAGACAGTAACTCAGTGCTCAATATTCAATTCTAATTGAAACACCTCTGAAACAGGAATAACTTAGGATTTAGAGCTATCATGCCTAAAGGGGGAAATAAAGGGCGAATGCCAAGAATTCAAGACATTTCTACGCATATGGCAACTATAGAAATCTTCATTCAGAGGGAATGAAATTCCCTCAGGTGTCTATATTTAGGATCAAAGAACTTTTTAAAATACAGAACTTTGAGTCTCCAAGGGATAAAAACTACAAAACTCTCCATAGTGAACTTTATTTAACCTAAGGTTTTGTGCCAACTTAAATATGCTGCAGCTATCCACTTGAAAGAAGGCATTACCCACTGCATGTTCTGAAATGCATGGAAAAGCCATTACAGGAATAATCAACAGAACTATAAAATAGAAAAGCAATAAAATGACAAAACCAGATACAACTCAAATAGCTTACTTTTCAATTCAGTCGTGCAGTGTTAGATTTAACGTGATGATTACAGTCTTTAAGTTTATTTATCTATCTATCCATTCACACCTTAAATCTAACTCATCTTAAACTCTTGTGTAGACTTTTGTTTAAGACACTTGAAAGTCAGGCACACAAAACAACCAAAAATGATTTTTTTTCCAGCCATCAATTTATACGCAGAACAGAGGCTTATCTAGTTTTGACTACTTCAGTTACCAGCTCTGCAGAATAAGGTGCAATAGATGAGGACCTCTAGGATACTTAATAGTGCTTTCCCTACAGAAAGCAACAAGGGAGCAAGATGAAAATCTATTTTTTCAGTTACGTTTTTCTTGAGTAACTGGAATTATACACCCCTCTCCTCCATTTTGTTCTTTACCAAAACTTAACAAGTGTAAGGCATATATGTGGTTGAGCAGAAAGTCAAGTTCTACAACATACCACGGACATAGCATGTCACAAAGTGTACCTGAAATGTCAACTTCGTATCATATGGAGACTCTTGGTTTAGGCATCTAAATCTGCTAGAAAACTAAGTGCAGTGCAAAACATACAAACAAATTAATCCTTGTTATTTGAGACTTCTTTATGATAATCTTCAGTGTAGCAGAGTATTTGGAAGAGTAATCCATGAGCTCCCATAATGTGCTGTTAAGCCTTCCTAAGGGATAGAATTCACTTGTTCTGAGAGGACAGATATATAATTGATATAAAAGGATTTTTAAAAGGCAACTGTGTGAGACTCGCACCTCAGACATTTTGGATATATCAAGGAGAAAAAATAATACCTGGGAAGACAGATAAATAGTCCATGGGGTGATTTTCAAAGGTATAAACGGGAAGCAGACATTCGGCTCCTGTTGAATTTTGAGAGGAGTTCAGCATCCAACTGCCCTTCTGCCTTTGAAAGTCTTCCTTCACAAAACCCTTGGTTACAAATGACTCCAAAGTTCAAAGAATGACCTTGCCCTTGTGGGAAATGTAGGAAGGCTCGTGCCTTTTAAAGAAAGATTTATGAGTCTGTTGCTACAGATGTGATTGCAATGAGGAAACAACACTTTATAGAAAGGAAACTCTAAAGAAACATACTCTATTGGGTGGAGTGGATGGGCCACAAGAGACTAGAACTACGAGTAGAAAGTATGGACAAAAGCACTCGTTTGTGCAGATGGATACTGCATTCCAGAAGCTCAGTAAGTATGCTACCCGACTGCTTGGATGAACCTGTATTTGCAGTGCTGATACTAAGAAAACAGCATGATGCTTTAGCACCTCTTAACTACGCATTTAAAATGTTCTGTAGTGAATCTCAAAAAGAGATTAAGGCAGGATTAAGACAGGAATATCAGCAACATGTTATTTCATTATAAATCTTTGCAAAGGTCCTAATGGGCTAATCTGGGAATAAAACAATTGTATTGCAGAATGTATATGCCATCTTGCCTCATAGTTCAACTGTCTGGGTTAGATGTGCTCACAGTGATGCACTTGGTGATGGACTGAGGATCTCCATGGCAATTTAACTAGGTCTGATAATATTAGTTCTGAGTTATCTGTAGTTATGTAAATTCTACATCTCACCTTTCTCATCTTCTGAATTACCTTTTCTCACTACTACAGGGAAAAAGGTAGATTTTCATGTATACAAAGAAATAGAATAGGCTGTGAAAGGGTGAACCAACATTAACGCACTTACCAGTCTGGAAAAGGAAAATAATAGGAAAGAATTTTCACTTTCCCGTAACATATCTGTCAGTAAATACATACTTCACGAAGAAACTCACATATAGTCCTACCAAGTTGTTATCCTAACTTGGAAATAAAGTGGTAAACATTAAGTGAAAAGTGAAACTGGCATATATCTTAAAGTTACCACATTTCACAGCTCTAGAATGCTTTAAAGTTTTGGTTCCAAGTTAAATTCACGTACTGGAGGAGTAGCTTCATTACTATGAACAGGCTTTATTTATACCCCGGAATACAATCAAATTTCATCCATTCAATGTTTACTCTTGACTATTCTCATCATTCTTTGGGTAATGGGAGAAAGAAAAATTCTGTCTTACTAGTTACCTACATGCTGTATTTTTTTAGGTGAAAGCACGAGGATAATTTTGGAAGGATGTTTTACTTCTTTTCCCCCAATTTCTTGAATATAAGCTTATAAACTGCATTAAAATATTTTCACATATTTACAATGTTATCAGGAAAACTAGACTGCACAAACAAAAAGACACACACACACCCTCAAATGCACCAGGGTGACACTGAGAACTTTTTTCTATTTTTCAGTTATTACTAAATCATTTCATCATCTCCTATTCTGCATCATCACCAATGTCTCTTTTTTCCATTATTCAGACTACAGAACACCTCTGGAAAACATTCAGTTTTCTGTGAGTAACTGCCGTATATTGTGTGACAGCCATTTCTGAGAAAGGCAGATTTTGACTGTTGTTGTTTCACTTGGCTGTATCAACCACTATATGCTTAAATGCCACCTGCTTGCAAATATACAAACTCAAAATTAACTAGACAGTGTTATATTGCTAAATGATCCTGCTGTTACAGACAGTACTTTTAATCCTTACTGACCAAATTCAGTTTAGGTCATCTTTGCCACATCTCCCTCCTGATACCATAATTCTCCATGCACATAAACCTCCTACATTTAGGAACTAGAGCACCATGTAAACTACTTCTAATAACAAGCCCTCATGAAAAGAAAACACTATTACTACCCACAATCATAAAGTTCACTTACAGTATGTGTTGACAAATCACGTAATTGATGAGAAATATCTCAAGATTTTTTTCCTTTAAAGCCAACATACATTCATTCAGTATCAAGCACAATATAGACTATGATCTAAACCACTTTCTATTTTTGGCTGCTGTGTTTAGATCATACCTCTCTTAGGCAGCAAAGACCATTATTTTCAACTAAGAGCCCTGATATAATAGTGTTCTCTCAATCATTATTGAAGGACGAAAGAATGTCCACCATGCACAGATTCTGCAATTAACCTAAATATAAATGCATAGCAATCTAAGAATCCTTTAGTTTGTTGCTATATTGCATAGAGAAAACAAAATTAACTCAAGTGTTTGCATAACAATTCATATTTGTGTCAGCTTAATCAGTTTCCCAAAATAAATTAACAACTTGTGTTATACTAAATAAACCTTTAAATGCTCAAATTCATGTAGAGCTCTGGTTTCAATGAGATGATGCCACACTTGAACCACAGAACTAAAACACTGCTCACAACTGCATTCAATCTGAATGTATGTACATGAATACTAAGGCATTGAGTTGTTTCACCACCTCCTGCAGGTTTATCAGCATCCCTGAAGTATATGTATAAGCATTTAAAATAAATAAATCTACATTTCAAATGCTATTTTTACCAAACAAACAGGAAAAGCATTCTATTTAAAGATGGTAAATAATTATTTTCTATTTCCTATTTTAACTTACTGTTTTAGTAAACTTTAACATCATAATTATTACCTTTGCAGCTGAATTTGATACTCCATGTGTGACATTTCTGATGAGACCACCAACATTGCCATATTTTAGAAGTCCAGCAACACCTTCTGAAACATCACTCAGTAGACCCATCGGGTTGCCAAGGAAATCCACAGAACCTAGAATCCTTGCTGCCTGACTGATCAGCTCCTGTAAAATCAATAGAAAGGTTGAAATACCACCTCCGGATCACGTTAACACCAGCAAGATTGATTAAAAATGAAGAGATACTATAAAACAATACATGAGCACCAGTACAATCAACAGTTTCATCTTAAAGTGCAGTGAATTTTAGAAATGTGTGATGCTATCTCGCTATAATAAAAAAAAAAAAAAAGAGGGGGGGGGTATACAGTAAATACCTGATCATCAAGGAAGAATTTCATCCCCATCCTCACTACAGAACTCAATCAAGAGAAATTTAGCCTTTCCTCTAATAAAATCTGTATGACACTTACCTCTTGAAAGTGTTTCAGAATGTCATTAATGATAAACTCCCGAGTTTCATATGGATGGACCCTAGTGAAAGGATCCAGATTAATCACAGCATCTTCAAATCTGATTAGAGGAAATCCCAGTGAGCTCTTCAATGCCTAATTAAATAAAAAATATTGCTACTTAGTTTTTTTTTCTACTTCTCATTCAGAGAATCCAAATGAATTAAATAGGTATATAACAAGCCAATAGCTTATCTGAAGCTGCTGGAATAGTGGATGCTTTGATAGAGGTAGAGGGCAATCACTCCATAAACCTTTTACTTGTAAACGATGATCAAATTATTAGACTTACATTTGTTCAGTAATTAGACAGGAACTAAACACCCCTCCTGATGCAATCTGTTTCCTAAACTTGAAGTTTGTATTTCAAAACAAAATGCGTTTAAAGTTCCATGTTTAACATTTTGTTGTTACTGCTCTAAAGGTCCATTAGCAGCAAACTGCATTTTGGGGCAACAAAGCTGGTAAAAGGGCTGGAGGGCACATCTTATAAGGAGAGGCTGAGGACACTTGGGTTGTCTGGTTTGGAGAAAAGGAGGCCAGGAGGTGACCTGGTTGCTCTTTGCAGTGCTCTGAGCAGGGGAAGCACTGAGGGAGTCGCCACTCTCTGCTCCAGTGACCCAGAGCTGTGCCAGGGGAAGGTCAGGCTGGGTGTTAGGGAGAATTCTGTTACCGTGAGGGTGGCCGAACACTGGAACAGGCTCCCTAGAGAGGTGGCTGATGCCCCGTGCCAGTCAGCGTTCAAGAGGCATTTGGACAACTCCCTCACTGATGTGCTGTAGCCCTGAAGAAGTCAGGCAGTTGGACTCGATCTCTGAAGGCCCCAACTGAACTATTCTCTTCTAGATCATTTCAGTTCTTGATAACAACATGCACAGTGCCAACATCAGAAAATCTGAAGATGGCAAGAAGCCTGATATTGTTATATGTTTCTACATTAATCACTAAATCATGCTTGGTAGTAAGTAGTATGAGTTTTTCTGCCATCTGCAGGCAATTAATGTAAATTACATGTCTGACTTCAGTTTGCAAGTAAGAAAGGACCTATTTATTTTTCCAGTAAATGGACGACTAACTAGAGTAGCCCTCATTATTCACTTTGGTAGGAAGTAATTTCCTGTTTAACTATCAGATATTATATAAGGCAACTTTGTTAA
Organism: Anas platyrhynchos; assembly: GCF_047663525.1. Lineage (NCBI taxonomy): Eukaryota > Metazoa > Chordata > Aves > Anseriformes > Anatidae > Anas > Anas platyrhynchos. The sequence continues at coordinate 5,538,482 of NC_092608.1, read as the reverse complement.
TAGTGGTACCTAATAAAAATAATCTGTCTACCCCACATTACCAGACAGCAATGTCCAAGCCTTTCAGAAACATTAGAGGTTGTTAGAGAGACTACAAAGGCTCTACTGTGATTATTCTCTCACTTCTACCCTGAACTCACCCATGCTACAAAACTGAATGAACTCCTTCTGCGAAAGTTAATATACAGAATACAGTCAGTGACTGTTATTATTACAAAAAAATGTATACGCCAAGTTTTCTCTTGGGAACATTCCCAGCAGCTGCCAAGATTGGACCTTTTTCCAAAGGTGGTAAGAAATCCAAAAACCAGTGCACATTACTAGTTTCTTAAAGGCACTCACCACTAACACCATTTTCACTCTCAAATTCAGAGATAATTGGTTGACAAGCATTTTTATGGTGATACTGAAATACAAGATCTCACACTTTCAAGCCACTGGCTGGTATGGAATATTAGAGCTTGTTATCAAATTGTCCTCCTTTGCACACGGATTTGGCAAAAGCAATACAAGAGTGCAGGACTGATGTTGTTCTGGGTTAGCTTGGTCAGACTCTGTGATACACACTTACTTCACAACACTGAACTTCTTTAAAAGCATCCACATATTAATGTCCTTTATTTCAAGCGCACAAAAAAGGCCTGGTCAGTGTTCAAAATTTCTATGAAAATGCAGCTTTGAAAAGGCAGCAGTTCAGTCCCTCCATAGAAAGGCAGCACACTAAGTCACCACAAAATGCACAAAGCATTTTTTTTCTTGTTCCCTAAGTTCAGTAACTTATCTTTCTCCACCCTTAGCCACCCCATATGTCATTCATTCACTTCAAGACTCTTTACACTACTATTAATGTAACTGAAGTCCTCTGTAAGGTAGCAAGTTATTAGGTGAAATTGGCTGTGCTTAAATGGAAATAACAGAAATCAAGGAATATTACAGACGAGACTGGAAATTATGCAAATTAGTGAAATTTACTGAAATTAAATAATGGAAGAATACATGACTATTAATAGCAGTAAGTAGAAGCTTCTGCTTCTTTCTCCTTCTGTGATAGAACCTTTATTTGGAAGCATATTCTGTAAATACATTGTCTTACCTTGAGTTCCAAAGGTAGCTTATTAGAAGTGAAGACACTCAACTTTATTTGAGGCACGGTTATTTTGAGATTTTCAAAGTAGTATCGCTTTTGTACTCCAGTATTTTCAGCAACCTTTTCATGGAGGTTTTCATCATAGTTTTCAACCTCTACATCCAGAGGAAACACAGGAATCAGAATAGATTAAATATGTATGTAGTTATGAATGCATACTCCATAAGGAGTTACAATTTCTCTGTACAAATAAAAAGTATGTGCAATTGCTAGTGTAGCCAGCAAAATTATTCATGCCTTATGACATGAAGTTGACCCTTTAGGCTCAAGATTTTTTTTTCAGATCTGCCTGCATTTTTAAAACCTGAATTTATTTGTAGTTAGACAAAAATAAGTTATCCAAATGCATAGACTGAGTTAAGCTTCTAATCTTGCTTCAAATATATGTCATCACATAAAAGCAAGGTGATACAAACGTAACTATGAAATGTTTCCTTCCTACTGAGTAGTCACAATCTTACCTTTTCCTCTCTCTACATTTCCTTATATGACCTGCTAACAATATACTTACAAAACAATAGAATTTGATGTTTTTCATCATCACTACCAAATGGAAAAAATATCTATGCAGAAGACACTCAATAAATTGATTTATATACTGAGTCAAATTTGGCTGACAGTGACCAACAGGTTTGTACACTATTTCTGAGAGCATCTTGGTGTTCAGGCATCAAGGAGAACGAAGAAAGATGACAAAATTTTAAGAACTCAGGTTGAACAATTAAGTATGTTGAATGAAAATGACAAAATAGATTTTGTTTGAATCTTGGATGGCATCATCAGCATCAGTGGATAAACTACCAAGCATGTACAGTAAGTAAGGAAATAAAAAACAAGAAAGCAAAGGTATCATAAACTGAACCAAAGGAGAGACTAGTAAACAGAGTGAAATTCAGAACCTTTATTTTCTTCATCACTACAAAGCTTAAGTCTTTAAATCCTCTGTCTTTGAAACTGGGAAAGGTAATACTTGTCTTTTTTAGAGACAATTAAGAACAGACTATGGATTAGCAAGACATTACACTCCTGAGCATCATTTGTAGGCTTGCCCACATATGGAAATAAACCTCAACTGTTTTTTTTTTTCCTTCAAGTTATTTTACTATATATTCCTACACACCCTTACTGTGTAATAAAAGTGACTCTTTAAATTGCCACTCCAAAACAGACATTTCAGAAGTTTCCAAAGAACACACAAGCCCTGCAATAGAAAGATTAAAATAACATCTATGAGCTGAGAAGATTCAAGAGCCCCATCTTGCTTCACTGAATGAAAACAAAACTTGTTTTTATAATTATAGCTAGGAGTAATAGATATCAGAACTGTAGGGTCAGACAGCCAAAATCTTCCTTCAGCTGAGAATGAGGGACTGCCCAAGGAAAAAATGAACAGATATCTGATTTCTAGCCTAGGGTTTATTTAAACTTAGTTTACTAAGTGGCTTGCTAAATTAATAACACTTTTTTTTTTTTTTATAAAACAAACAAACAAACAAACAAAACACCTCTTTACCTATTTAGATACATGAGCTTATGACAAATATTGAACTCCTTCCCACAGAGGTATGGCTCAGCCACTGCATATTGGACAATGCCACATGCGTCACTGCCTGAGTGCTGTAACAAGCACGATACACGTAATCAGCTTTGTGAGGTCCACTGAGACATTAACTTCCAAACTTTCTGTTCAGTGGATGTTTTCCAGCAGTTAAGAGTTTGCCAGACATTTTGAACTTACTTTACATGCAAAGATCATACCTATGCATACTGTAAAACCTGTCTTTGTAATTTTATACTATACCTGATTCAGACTGAGCATAGCCAAAGAAATTCAGCAGCTTCAGAAGCAATTTCTCCTCAATTTGAACTGTGAACTTCCGAGCGGTGATCATCAGATGCTGCAAAGATAAACAAGTTTCATTTTACAGTATTAATACTAGAAATATTATCTGTACAAGCCATTATATAGGACAATGTGTTCTACTTCACATGATATTTTCACTGGAATGGAATTGTGTTGAGATTTTCACCTTCCAAATGTCTTTGGTGTTTTTTTTTTCACTGGAAGTTACCTACAACTTCTGATTTTTAGATTGTTTTGGAAAGTATTGTGCTTCATTAGCCAATACCAACACATGAGAATCTGATGCTTAACTGATTCCAAAGCTGTAATCAGCTGTTACTCGAAAGAGTGTCAAAATATGGTTGAAGATTCCAAGTAACTGAATTGGTCTTGATAAACCAACCCTATTTTGTCCTCACAATGCATACTCCAGTTGGTGGATAAAATTCCAAACAAAGTTAATAGCTGCAGTACAGAAAACAGGGTTTATGCTGTAACATTATCAGAGAGAAGTAATCACCTTGTACACAAGACATGAGAAGCACAGCACAGATATTCAGGTTCATTATGTTGTAATGGTACCTACGAATTTTGAAGTAAGAATAATTTATCTTGAAAAGTTAGGTCATGGACATGAACGAGCAGTGGTCTTTTTTTTTAATCATCCTGTCCATCACTGTACTGTAGCTTCAAGTATTATTAACATGATAAGTTGGATATAGTGTCCTTTACAACACAGCATTAATTCAGTGAATAATTTAATTCAGATACTAGTAAAAATTAGCAACAAGTAAGGTCATTTGAACAGACTGGTATTTGCATGGCACAAACAAAAGATGGCTGTTTACCTTGTATATATCAGTCATCGTATTCTTACTGGGAAATTTCATTGCATTTATTTGCACTGCAGGACCAGCCTCCACAGGCTCATTTTCACTCATCCTAGGCGTCAGAAAGAGCATTAAAGGCTGTGTGGTGCCAATAAGCTGGTTGTCCACCTACAGTGTGGATATGATAGACAACAAAATCAGAATAAACGATGATAAGTAAAACAAGTTTCTTTATCTGAGGAGTTAAAAGCTTTCAGAAACAAGTGGTCCTTGAGTCAGGAAGCTACTGAACATACTGGGTTACTGATCACTACTAAGATCATCCCCCGGAATACTCAGAAATACCCTTCATTATGAAAATGTTTATAGCTACCAAAAAACCGAAACAAAAACTGTAGAAAAATCAGTATATCCACTGTCCTGTTTTCTTGTTTGTTTTTTAAAAACACAGCCAAAAATATTAATCAACAGTAGAGTAAACCTTCTTGTGGATAAAAAGTTTGACTGATACATGTAAGCACCCGTTTATCTTCTGTAGTCTGCAAGAGTACACACACCTCATGGAAATTTTGCATATTGGGAACACAATTCTAATAATTCAGATGAGTTTTTTTAGTAAAGAAAAAGTTTTCACTGCATTTGGTTTAACTTGTTAACTCTTATTTTGAAAGACCAAATTGAAAACAAAGGTAAAGAGAAAAATTTCAATATGACCTGTTAACAAAAAAAAAAAAAAGAAAGATTCTACCTTGCATAACAGTTTAAAATAGTTAGAAATAAACTGCATGGAGCACCAAACATCATTATCTCAATTATTATTAGGATAATCCAAGACAGACACTGATACTTACCAAAACATAATATTCAGGAATTTAAATCTTAGAGCTCTAAACATTTTTCAAAATTCCAGGAGACACATGAACAAATAAATTTGTTTCAATATGACAAATACCTGTACACGTTGCACGCTGAGCTCTAGCATCTGACTTGTTGACAGTTGTGTGTAGTGGACATTAATTCTTGTGAGGCTTGCAAATATCAGCTCTTCAGGGACTTTGTTGACTAAAGACAATCCTATTCCACCTTCCAGTCTCACAAGCACCTGAGAAAAGAATATTTGAAGAGGAAAAAAAAACATACCTGTAGTACTGAATGTGCATGCTCCTCCAAAAAAGTTATTTTTTTAAACTTATCTCCAGAGCTGCTGCTGAACAGCTCTTGATGATTAGGTCTTCAAATAAAGAGGGCTTGGATTTCTAAACCCAGTATCTAAGAATGAGGTGTTTTAGCAGGAATGTCTACAGGTTTCTTGCAAGAGTTTATCATGGGGAAAGGCAAATGAACAACAACCACCGTCACCCAAAACCAAAAAAAGCCCACTAACCAATTGAAATAGACCAAAAAAGCTGACAGAAACAAAATAGATACTTGTTGTAATATCTTACTTCTAATTCCTGCTCCGTATTTGGATTTTTTAACTTGCGTAGATCTTGTTCTGGAAATTCATCTCCTTCACCAGATAAACGTTCATTTCTACGTTGGTTAAAATCTGTTATCTAATATGAGAAAACAAACAAACAAACAAACAAAAAAAACACCACCAAAACATCAGATTACCACTATGATCTCTTTCCTATTCATAAATAATAGCTATATTACCCTCCTTTATATTTAAAAAGAATGAATTTCAAAAACTTTCAAAGTAGTTATTTATGACATTCCCCCCTTTCATATCATTACAAAATTACCATTTTGTTAGGTTTAGAGATGAAATGCAGAAGAAGGTATTTCAAGTACAAGTAAATTATGGAACTAGATTCCAGTTAATGAATCACCTGCAGAACTCTAGTTGGCCCATCTGGGGTGACTTTAATAGCTAGTACTCCTGACCCAGGCCTCATCTTCTGGTTTATGAACTGCTGTTCAGGTGGAACTGGCTCCAAACGTTCAAGAGAAGTGTCAGGACCAAGAACAACTTCTGCTCCATCGTAAAGACCTGATACTCCTCCCTTTGCCTGGAGAAAACAAAAAAAAAAAGAAAAGGAAAAAAATAGGTAAAGACTTCAGATATCTATTTATATGCATTAATTTAAAGTGTATTTTACTTCCCCCTCTTCAGACAATTGGAGAAAAAAGTAGTCTGAGACTCAGTCCCTGAGTCCCTGAGTAGTCTGGGACTGAGGGAAATTACACATTTCTTACTCTTTAGAGTAAATACTCTAGTTGGTCTTCTGGTAACTCATCTTTTATCAGCATGGCAGCTAGAAAAAATAGCTAAGACCAAAAATTAAGTATTTTCCCCCTGAATGCTCACACACTAAAGCTATCATGATCAAACACTGCAAGTCCTTCTGAAAACTTTTTCAACAGTATAGAAGGTTCCTAAAAGATGAACTCTGGATCTGCAAGTAAGACAGGAGTTTAAATCCTTACCGAGTCAACAGCTTAATGCAGTAATGTGGGGCTTTTTGGTTATCTCAGACTGACAGGTAGTAACTTACTAAGCTACTGTAATTTGATCACAAAATGATCAACCCAATATCATGGGCCTAAGTCAGTATTTATCTCTGTTTTTTGGTATTAGCATTGAAACGTATCATCAGAAGTAGCAAAGAAACACTGTATTACTAACATCCTTACTATACTATTACTATATATACTATACACTAATATCCTTCCTATATTCCTTCAGAGAAAGTGAGCAAGATGTCTGAGATGCTGCTTTTCAGTCACTGCTGGTTTGTTTTAAAATGAACAAGTATCTGAACCATATGTTTTGGAAAAAATAACAAACAAGTCATAAGGAATTTAGAAACAAGAAAAAAAAAAGAAGCTAAATAGAACGTACGTGTCCTATCCATTGAACTTTCAAAGTGATATTTCTAACATGCTTTATAGATCCATTCCAAATTCATTGTTCGCGTAAGACACACTTTCATCAGAGCTAACACATTTACTATGAAAGCACTTTTTCCTCTGAATTGAGTTTGATTTCCATTGTTGTAGCTTGCAAATAATTCATTTTTCATAATAAAATGCTAGAAATAATATATTTTATCACAAGTATATTTTGCTATTTCAGCAATATGCAGGATCACATATTCTACTTTTGCTTGTAAATAAATGATGGATAAATATGGCAGAAATAAATAAAAGTATGGCCATCAAAATTCTTTTAACATTTAGGATCAGAATTCATAAAAGCCATCCAGGTTTCTGTGCCTACAAATTCTGACATCAGCAGGCAGAATTATCAAGTAGTTTGCCAATGTTAATTTTCTGAAAGTCAGCATTTCCTGGAACATGACAAAAGAGTTTGAACTCTTTTTTTTTTTTTTTTTTTTTTTTCATTCTTGTTATTAAAATATTAGAGCCATGATTCTGAGAAACACTGGGTACACACAAATCTGACTTTCACCAGTGATATTAGTTGACACTCAGCAGCATTTTCAAATTTGGTATGTACGAGAACATAAAGACCCTACTTATCATCATACTGATTATTTTCAACAATCACACACTATTAATTATCTAATGCTTTACTTTCAAGTTAATGATGCAAGATGGTTATTTATTTGTAATTGATAAGAGCTTTCAAACATCAATTTAAAACAAGTAAGCTATTTATATAAGTCTGGTCTCATTAGCATCCTGAACCTTGGGTTCAAAGCTTTCTTCTCTGCAATACTAAGATCACATTCCTGTCATCAACATCAGTAACACTCGAAACAAGTTCATGTATGATCAGTTCTGACCTGGACAACAAGTCCATGAATACCACAGGTCAACTTCCCATCACAAAAGCTCCATGTCTGGGTGGTACTGCGCCGTCGATCAGGCTTTCTTAGCATCAGTGGCTCATACCTACGACAAAAGCATGCCAACCAAGACTTGATGATTCCAATTAGATGATAATCCAATTAGATGATTCCAATTTCCCAGTTCCAGTCCTGTGTTTTTGTTCAAGTTTGCTTCCCTAATCTCAATTCTAAAGTGCTGTTTTAACAATATGCAGCTGAAAAGACATTAATTATGCTTTAAAAATACACCAGTCACAAAGTCGCAAAGTCCTCCTGTTCCTGAGGACAGATAAAAGCCTAGCTCTTACAAAAGCCTTCAGAAACATTTATTTTCTTATTCAGACAAATAAGTAAATCATCATGTAAAAGCAAATACAAAGTTAGTATCTACATCAATTTCATTAGAAATTGTATTTCCAATACCTGTTATCTGTGACAGCTGCCAGACCTGCAATATCTAAAATCATACAAGACTCCACAGACCTAGGAAAAGGTTTATGGGGGTTATGAGGAACTGATGAACCTTCATGGCAAAGCATTCCTGTGCCAGACATTCTCCAAAGCTGGGATCGTTTTCCTGGCTCCTGTTGCATAAAAAAAAAATAAATAATCAAGATTCAAATGAACACAGCAGTACAGACCAAACATTACTGTTCTATTTTGCTATCAAGTGCTATAAAATTATAACTATTTTCATCCTTAAAAGTTACCATGTTTTTTTTTCTTTTTTCCTTCTCCCAGCACCTGATTTTACTTCATCACATAGCAACAGCATTTAAAAAAAAAAAAAATCAAACGTGTCTTCGTACCTTCTTTTTCAGTATAACTCGCTGCGTCTTTGGAGAAACATCAAGGACAAGCTCTGCATATGCAGCATCCCTGTTTGAAGCAACTGGCCTTACGCTTGCCTCCTGCGAACTAGAACACCAAGAAAATTTAATCATGTTTAGTCAGAGTAGCTGCTACTTCTTTAGATTAAACTAGATCTGTATCAAAAACAAACCAAGGAAGCTCACAATTGCACTACAGCCAGACAATCATTTGTATTGTTTTGTTCCCTCTTGTTAATTTTTAAATTACCAGATGAGCTGTCAATTTGACTGCATTCTTAAGAGAGATTTTCATTTCTCACTACAACTATCAACTTCACAGAGAGATCAGATGAATTCCAAACAAAATTTCCTACTTTATACTGGGAAAATCAATAGAATATGCACCATCCTCCCATAGCTGTTTTTAACAGCACATAAAGTGCAAGCTGAAATATCACAAGCATGTCATAACATGTACATCTTGTAGTGAAGTGTTCTTAATCCACCAAATGAAATCAAGTTCCCGAATATGACATTAAACATCCTTGCTCTTTTAAGATCAGTGGGTTGACAGTAGATGCCACACGCTAAATCTTCCTCAGTATGTGAGAAAATAAACATTGACAAGTTGCACCTACAGAGCTAAATTATCACAACCAAATAACATAAGTTACACAGTTTACTGACTCTGCCAGACTCAACATTCTGAAACTTTTTAATTTCTGAATTTCTTCTGCTAGCTAGATGGTCAACAAAAGTTTACCTGAATTATAAATACTTCCAAAAGGTGTAAAATGACAATCATTAAGAGAATAAAAACTTACAACACCATAAGCATGCAAAATATTTTAATGTAATATATAAAGACTTACCCTGAGAAAGTGTACGCAGCAGCAATATAAATGAAGTTTTCATAATAAAGCTGTTTGCTATCTTGGAAGTCATTCATACTACAAACGATTTCTGAGGAGCCAGCCCCTTTAACTGTCAGCATTATATAAGGTGGTAGAACAGGCTCATCCCAGGCATAGTCTAGAGAGGTCATAGGCTTCACTTCAGTGTATAGTCTTGGCTCGACAACACCATGCTGATTAAAAACAATTGGGACCTGTAACAGTTATGAAAGAGGATTTAGTTTCACACAAATTCTTAATCAGTCAGATTATTTACTACCATTTATCCATTTTTAAGGAGTTGGTCATTGAAACATGTTCAGCTCGCTTCCCTCCCCCCATTCTTCCATTTGGATCTCAAAGATAATCCGAAAGGGACTAGAAATTTGCTTCTACCCATCATCTTTGGTTTAAAAGGTCTTTAGTCCCATGATAGCGTCTCAAATCTTCCTAATCAAAATTAGGAGACTTGCCAAGTTTTATTTCGCAATTCAGTAGCAAAATCCATAAAAACAGCCAGTAAGTATTAATTGCTCTATCTCCTGCTCTGATCACCAGGCAGTTTGTAAGGTACTGCAAAATAAGCAAAGAAATTCTCTGATTTTTTTTAACATTACTGATAGGGAACTTGCTTCTTCATCTCTCACATTTGTTATTTTCAGCTCAGTAATACTTCTCATTTAAACACTAAGGAAGTAAGGTGTCTAAAACAAAATGTTAGCAAGGAAGATACACATTTTAGTAAAGAAGTCCAAAGACAGAAAGGAAGTGCTATCAGTCACCTGAATTCTTTTTGCACATTATTCAAGCGCAAGTGTTATTCAGATTACAAACTAGTATCCTGTTACAATATTCTCATCCTTATGATGCTCTTCATCACAAGACCTTTTTTTGCTACACATTTTAATTTTATTTTGCAAGTTAGTCAGCTCCCTAACCTAAAAGAACTACTTTTAATAAGGAAAGGGAAAGAGGAAAGAGGAAAGAGGAAAGAGGAAAGAGGAAAGAGGAAAGAGGAAAGAGGAAAGAGGAAAGAGGAAAGAGGAAAGAGGAAAGAGGAAAGAGGAAAGAGGAAAGAGGAAAGAGGAAAGAGGAAAGAGGAAAGAGGAAAGAGGAAAGAGGAAAGGGAGGGGAAAGGGGAAAGGAAAGGGAGGGGAAAGGCGAAAGGGGGAAAGAAAACAGAATCTTGACTTTTTGCTCCCTTACCTTGGAAAAGTTGTCTATGCGAAAAGGTGGTGGTAACTGATCTGTGTCACTGAATGCAACGCGGTATGTAGCTCCTTGAAGAGTAATTTCTACTCTTAAGAAGTAGCATTTTCCCAGCGTATCCCTGAACAAGAAAGAACAAGTGTATGAGAGGCAGGTTTCTGATGTGTTTTACTGCAGTCCTAAGTGTTAAACAGCTGCTTCTATTAAAAAATGGAAGCATGTTACAGAAGATTTCTGTGTAATAAACTACCTCATATTAATATGGAATGAGTTATTTTTGTTGACCTCAAATCCTCCAGACCAAATGCAGTTTGGGACATCCATTAATCTCACACATAAGAGCTGATCATAATCGTTACGTGGCCAGTGGAACACAACGCTGGAACCAGGAAGTGTGGAGAGATAGCCATCAGGATTGGATGTTCCCTAGTAATAGAAATTGGTAAACAAATAGCCTATAGGTGTTAAAAATACAATATTAATCTATAAACTTCTCAAATATGAGCACAGCAATTTCTCTGTTAGGCAAATGATCATAATTAGAATAAAGATCGTCATAACCAGCCAACAATACTTTCAAGTATAATGTTTGTAATCTTTCTGGTTAGAAGATGCTGTGACTAACTACACGTATTGTAGTAACATAAATGAACCATCTTACCTGGCCTCTGGCAAATTCCCGCTGAACAAAGGCAAGCTTATAGGTTGATTTATTATCTAGCAGGTAACGGGGTGCAAATGTTACCATGCATGTGTCAATATAACGACCTCTGCCTTTTTTCACATCAATACCTTGGAACAGAAACAAATTAAAAACAAAGCTATTACTTACAAGAAGAAAAAAAAAAAAGATTATCCTTCAAATCTTTTAATACTTTTGCAGTATACAGACACTCAAAATAACCAGAGACAGTAATGAAGTGGGATTTCAAACGTACTTAGAAGTAGCATATGGAAGAATGAAGACAGAAACAGAAAGAACAGTTTGTATATACAGTTATTAATACTCATTGATGAAATGCAAAAATAACTAAAAACTGATTTATAAGTTAACAAAATTCTAGAAATTTGTACATCTTTATTTTGAATACTATCTGTCTTTTGTCTAATACTTTTCCCCTGAAGCCTCAAAAACCTTTAGCAATGTAAGTTTCCCTTCTGCAGTTTTTCTGTTTCTCATGTCACTGACACGTCCTAACAAGTTCCACAGTGTTTCTCAAATGTTCCCATAAGCACATACCAATGTTGTAAATGAGGCCTGGTCGGTTTCCATGTTGGATCACTTTAAGGGCTCTGACACCACTACCACCATCCAAGGAGAAACCCTGGCACCAGCCAGGCATACCTTCAGGATGGATCCCTTTTCCAATTCGCATTGTACAACTATGGTTAAGAAGAAAACACAAACATTTTCTCATTTAAATAAAGGATCAGATATCAACACAATGCTGATAATCAAATGTGTACCCGGATACAAAAAAGAACACCTCTGTTTTAATATAACCGTATCAGAAGCCATGATAAATCTCTTTAGTAATTAATTCTGCATTTCTATCCTATTTTTCTTCGGAAGTTCTAAGCTCTTTTAACAGATGGGTGAAGATTCAGTGACTGTGTCACGTATAAGGCTATTGTACATGGACTTCCAAGTAAGCGACTGCTACGACTCTGTTAACATTTAGAGTTTGGATTTTTTTTCCTCATTTTGTTATTGTTTTTAGTGATAACAAAGATATTCATACAACTTGGTAATTCTCTTCAAACAGGTTTCTGGATGCCTTGGAAAAGAAGCATGAATACAAGGCACACAAAATAAAACCATCTAAGGAGTTTTCAGCAGGAAATGTTGAAAGATTCAGTATGCTTATTTCAGCACCAAGAAACTAAGTACCTGAACAGGTACTTAACCTTTCTTAAGATGACAAAAGAAATTAAAATGATATTCATGCTAATATACCAGCACCCAATTCTCTGCTGATTACTTTCATACTTCTAAGGTTCCGCCCCTCTACTCTTCTCTCAGTATTACTTACAAGTTTGGCTGTTCCTTATCAGCGTAACAGAACAGAAGTGGGCTGAGACTTCTAGCAAGTTCATGCTCTTCGAACTGACCTGCAGCATCTGTTTTTGCATTATCTTGTCTGAAGATAAGTGGTAATCCTTTAAGAAAACAAGAAAAAACCCTGTCAGGTTATACTTAACCTTTGCACAAATTTAAGATTTGAATGGTAAAAACTACTGCAAATTAAAGAACAACCTAAAATACTTCTGTTGGAATGTTAGCCATTAGTCTGCATGCAATCTCTTTCTCATTCTATGTCTAACCTGCTTAAGAGCTAAACCTATTATAGCTGAGAGCCACGGAGTCTGCTGCAAGCAAAAAAAGAACTCCTGTAGCTCTGATAATGCCATTAGATATTAACACAGTGTAACTGCAATTTATTGTTGAAGATTTGTTGCTTACAGAAAGCATTTCAGTCATTGAAAGCCAGAGTTATAACAGGAGTCTAATCTATGCTGATTTATTTACAGTTACATCAAGTCTATTAAATAGCTCAAGTTTAAAAATCTGCAATATAGCAATGAAAACATCTAAGTAATTTGCAAATCACAACACAAGAGGTGCTGGCACTGGAAAAAAAAAAAGATGAATTAAAGTTGCAGGAAAGATTAAGTGGTGTTTAAAAAGCTCTGTTTATCTAGAAAGAAAATAAAAACTCTGCATAAAATCTTCCAAGTTCCACCATTATAGTTATGGATCAAAATACTGTAAACTTACCTGTTTTGTTGATTAACCAATATGGTGCTGAAATGAATATTTTTAGAGAACCTTCAGCAAGACATACAATCCTTATAGTCAAATTTAGCAGTCGCTTGTTGACATCATACAATCGCATCCGCACCATGTAGTTTTGTGTCCCAGGAGGAATCAATAGCTCTTTACAGATTGGAAAGTTTTCTAGCAATACCCCTAGGTAAAAAACAAACAAACAAACAAAAAACAAACATTAGCTTCTGGTAAGTATACAGTTTAGTCTTTCACATTTTTTGGTCTTTCTAAATATTTCATAGAGGTTAACCACGTTAACTTTAAAAACTACTCAGTGTATTAATCTCTAACCTCATTAATAAATGCTTAATTTTAAGTCAAAAGCAGAAAAAACGTTTTATAAAGGAACTCCACTTATGGCTAATTATTGCCTTAAGCATCAGAAGTCCAGCCAGTGTTGAAAATGCACATGTTCTCCGTCAGACAGAAAACAGCAAAAACACTCATAAATTTGGAGAGTTATTTGATTCATTCCTGTCTTTATCACTGTTCTCTCCAGTTTCCACTGTTTCCACTCTCAGGAAAGAGCCAAATAAGAAACAGAGCAAGACAGCTAACAGATCTAGGGGAACGACTGGAATATTAACTTTTTATTTTTTGGATGTATGCACTTGGCTATTAACTGTAAGAAGCACTGCAACCCAATGAAACCATCATATAAATGTTTTCATATTTTTTTTCCGGTTATTATTACTATTTTCCCAATATTTTATCACTGTTCCTCATAAACGGAAATAGTTATTTCTGAGGTGCTCCTCTAGGAGGATTAGAAAGTGGCATCTTATAAATTGCCTTACCAAGCTCAATGTTCTGAGATGTATCAGCTGTGTGCAATGCTGCCTCCTTGCCAGGTTTAAGTGTCCCATTAATTGGCATCCCTTTAACATAAAACTCAAGTTCACAAGGCAGCAAATTACAGATTACCACAGTTGGCAAGAGATAAATAGTATGCCCAGGCTGTCTGAAAATCTGTTTAGCGCTGTCAGAAAATATGTGGGAGGGCATGTAATCAGGGTAATTTTCTTTCTTTATCGCCACACAAAACCTGTGAAGACATAGAAGTGTGTGAGAAGAAGTGAGAAGAAGTTAACAAACTCAATGGAATAACTGAAGCTTGAGTTTGGGTAAAAAGTCCATACTCTATTTCCTAGCAGTTCCTCTTTTACAATACATATTAATAGACATTTGCTAACAGCTACTGTCAGAGGGGCTTCAAGGAGCCCTACAGAAATAGAGTTGTTATGCATTCAATGCTTCTGATTATTCGAGTGACCAAGGAAAACATCCCATTATACTGCAGACACATTTATCTCTACATATTTTCTTTCCTATTATTTAATTTAATGGTACTGCATTTATCAGAAGAGGATTACAGGTTACAGAAAAATAATTAGGTCGTAAATTACCTGAAAAATCGGCTATTTTCAGACTCCATTGAATGACACTCTTGCTTGCTGCTACATACTTCTGCTGTCTTTTGAACAGTAGTCCAATGAATTGGAGCCTTACAGAAAAAGACTCCCAGTCCTTTTGGCCTGGCTTGTAAGCGCCACGATGTAAGATGGAGGGGAATAGGAAAGGAATCTCCTGGCATAACTGCTGGAAGAACGACAGGTTCTGCAACCAAACAGAAAAGAAAATATACATATCAAAACAGGCCCCTTTACTGAAAATTGTATCATTTTCAAATAGTAAGTCTCAATATATTTTCAAAGCAATGAATTACACTTAAAATTAAACACTAGCTACTTCCTGTACATTCCAAATATCAATCCATTGCTTTAAGCCCTATTAATCTGTCAGCAGACAAATTTAGGCATGTGAATCTGAAACTTGGAGCAGACTAAAAAGTTGCTGAAGCTCCAATTCTTTCTCCTTGGACGCGTCAGTGGAAAAGCATATTCCAAAAAGAACACATTCATCATGTTTTGGGCATGTTTTCAGCATGTCACTACATTTCTAGACTGTACCTCTGCATGCTAACAAACCTAGACTGAAACCTCGACTACTGCCAGAAGATACAACATACTACATACAGAATATACAAATCCATCTTAACAGAGTCTCAGCTTTCTCTGTTTGAGCAATAAGGAAAAATCTTACTCTAGGTTCTCTAGCTTACCTTGCTGATCACTATCTTCTTAACATTCCCCATTCCCCATACAGGGAGGTCTACTTTGCTGTTAACCGTTAGAAGCAGCAAGGAATTTTCTTCAAAACTGAAGATTTTGTATAGTACGGAAGGAACATATAACACTTACTGTCAGGAGCAGAAGGACTATCTAGTCTTAGTTCCATTGGTGTTTCCAGCTTGTTCTTCACAATCAAGGCTGAGCGCACTGTTATCACTTTCCGAGCGCTACCTTCCATGGTTACTTCAAATACCACACGAACTGGAGGCAATGAAGAAAACTGCAAGATAGATAAAAGCAATAAAAGGTAATAATTTTATCTAATAGAGGGCGCTATCAATTTTGAAGCTATAATTGGTGGAGTGAAAACTTGTGAACTGAGAGCAACCGAGATACATATACTTTCAAAATTATGGTCTATAATACTCTTCTTCCTTGCCAAAACACAGTAAAGTAATCAAGAAGCATTTCTAACCACTACTAACTCCATATCCTTTCCTAAATGATAAAAGCTCTAGTAAGAATGGTGTAGATTCTAAAAGCACACTTTATACACAATAACACAATTACATTATTTTATAAATTCCTGACGTTTGAATTCCAAGCCTTACTCAGGCAGAATAAGGAGAACAATTACTCAAATATTTTTCTCTCTGCCAGCAGTAGCAGGGAGAGTAGATGATACTTGACAAATTTTACCTTCAAATGTATGCATTACTGTGTTCAATAAACTCTGTGAAGACGATATTTCAATTAATACAGCTTCATTACACAAATCAGTGAGTTTTCACAACCCAGCTTTAGTGTTTAGTGAGTCAAGGTTTTAGCATCAGAAGTATGGTTTACGATCCTACTATTTATGCATGTTGATTTTGGGTTCATATCACTTTAGATTTTGACAAGATATAGTAGTAAATTATATATTTAGGCAGTTTCAAAAGAGAAATACATGTACTTTAACTCTTCTGCTACTGTTATTTAGATCAAAATGTTTATGCACCAGAGCATATTTTACTTCTCCATTTTTTAAAATGGCATAGCAAATTTTGTAACCATAAAGTATGATCTTTATGGAAATTAACTACATAGTAGAGACTTAAAACTGCACTTATTTCAATGTGCTTAAAAAAAAAAATTATCACCCCAAACTTCGTAAGAAGGTAGATGATCGGCTGCATTGCTTCAGTAGTTCAAAAGTAAGAGTTTTATTACGTGGAGATAAGCCTAGCACCATTGTCTATTCGGACTATAAAATCCTGTATTTGAGGAATCTTGTCACAGCTGAAGAGCAGATAATACTTAGTTACTAAGGTATCGTTCAGTTTGTAATCCATTCAAGAAAGTAAATTAATATATAGTTTAATGCGTTTTAATGAGTTTTATTAATTACTATTAATTAATTTATTAAATACTATGTGTCAAAATTCAAAACCAAGGTAGAGTATACTCAAAACATTCATGTCTTCTTTGCTCTGAGCTGCTCTTCTAAGAGGCATTGCCACTTGTATCCTGAAAACCACATTTTGTAAGTGCTCACATGCTGGAAATCACGTACTGGACATTAAGATCCACTCTTTAAACAATCATTTACAATAGTGATGAATGTTAAATGACATGAAAATACTTGCTCTGATTTGGAAACTTTTTGTTTGCTTTACTTTTGTTTCTCACCAAAAGGGTGGAAAAAAATAAACAAAACAGTTCACTTGTAGAATTACACTGGTCTTATTTAAGAAGCTTTCAAAAAGTGAACATATATACTCACATAAACTTGTGGATGTATTATATTTGTTCTATTTATGGGGCTTCCAACCTGGGAGAAAAGTAAACAAGAAAGGTATGTGTTCACTTTAAGCTATAACTGACAGCTGTAATACAGAACATTATTACAGAACAATAAACTAAACACATTCTTTGTTTAGTCTTTCTGATCCTCAATAAAATTTTGAAAACAAATCAGAACTATATTAGCAAAGTCCAATTGTAATACTGCTTTAAAAAGAAAGTAAGTTGAAGGAGAAGTGTTCATTGAGGGAAAAAAAATCCTTGGATATTCCTGAAAAGCAATTCTTTTTAATTTGCATTCTTTTCCTTCACGAACCAAGTTGCATATAAAGATGATGCTTTTTACACCTGAATATGAAATCATCAGAAATTATTCAAACAAGAGACTAGTCGCTCTTATTATTGGTTGCGGTTAGAAGCAAATTCCAATCCTGTTTTAAGTCAAAAAGACCACTTACAATTTCTTCATTCTTCAACAACCTTCAATAGCTAGTCTTTAAATGTAGCTTCAAAATCTGGTAATATCATTTCTATCATTGAGCCTCAGCCACAACTGCTAGCCTGCTGGTTATTACAATCATATTTTTCCTTCATGACAAGTATATTTTGTCTAAGCAGCCACATATTTCAACAATCTCTAGACCTACAGGAAATTGCCAATGTTGTTTATTTTAAGGAAATTAACCACAGAAAAAAACATGGCTGCAATAAATGAAATAAAAATAGTTGCTGAAATGCTGTGGTGATTTAAAGCTTAATCTCCATGAGACCCTGATGCTGTCACAAACATATTAGTTCTGTCATTAGAAGTTCTGACTGCTAAGCACAGTTTAAACTGCTGACTATTCTGTGTTTCGGTTGTGCATAAAACAGCCAGTTAGCACTTTCAAACTCTCCCAGTCCAAGCTATCTTGAAAGAGGACAACTTCATACAGCAGTCACTTTAAGACCAAAATCTTGGCGGACATCATTAATCTTAAGTTACATATCCCGTGAAGATTTACACTCAAAATCACAACTTACAGTAGAAGAAGATGAGTTCTTGTCTGGTGCAGCGTATCGGAAAAAGGTTCCAACCTTGTCTACAGATACTGGACTGACTTCTTCCCAGCCATTTACTCTCACTTGCAACTGATGAATTCTCAGATCATGCGTGTGCCTATCAGTTTAGATTACGTTGAATTACTATTAAATATTTATCTTACAATGCAAATACCAACCATTCATATAAAATATGTCCTCTGGATTATGAGGAAAGAATCCCCCTAATTAGCCATTTAAAAAAATCTCAAGTTTTTTCATTTCATGGACAAAGACAGACTTGACGTTTTGTCTGTTTAATTGATCCACTCCCTGATGAGCACAGAGAAATAAGTACAACTAAGTCATACAAGTAAACAAAAAAGAATGCTAAATATTTATTAGTTCTTATAGTTCTTAATGCTGATAATGCTTATGCTCAACGGCCAGTACTCCCAACCACAGACCGTTAGAATACAGGACATATGATTTGCAACTGAAGACCCTACGTCTTTCTATAACCTTTTAATGATCTAACCTCAACTCATATCTAGGAACAGCTTCCACCTATCACAATATAAGCTGCTTACTAAACCATTGATAGTTTCATACTATATGTGAGTTTTAAATATTTCAAAACAAAACACTGCAAGGTAAATTGGTAAATAATAATAATATATATATGTATTTATTATCTGCTAGTGTCCTCCCAACTATGAACCCATGAATTTCATGTATGAGTGTGTCAAAATGCATCTCACTGCCTGGTTCCTTCACCTGTGTCTGAGTTTCCCTCTGGCTTCAAATTCAAATGGAATTTCTTCCCCTGTGTTAACTTCTTTCCACTCACTGACATTATGGGCATCATCCAGTAACGTCCCATTTTCCTCAGGAACAACACCTGGACTCCCACTGTGAGATAATGCAGCCCTGTAAAGAGAATCATACCATCTTATGAATTGACAAAAGGACTACTTCAAGTAACAAGTCATTTTTAGTCTGCCTCAGTCCACAAAATTCCTGCAGTAAGAATGTACGCATAATGAATGTAGACCTGAGTGGTTTTCATATTCTCTCAGGTCTCTTGAAAAAATTATTATTAATGCCACCTCACTGTTAAAGAAAAGGCTCTTAACTAAGATAGATTTGGAGTTGTCTAGGATTCCCTGCAAGAAAACAAGATAACTGAAAACAAGTGTTTGGCTCACATCCCAAGGAAGCCAGACAAGTATTGTCAAAGTGACCCCACAACAGCTTCTTACCGGGTAGGTGTTGTAGTCAGGGTAGCAAACCACAGAGTGCATCCAGTATGATTTCTTAGAGCAAATGGGACAAATGGCTGTCTACGTTTTGGGGTCTTCATCTCAGCTATAAAACAAAATACAGAGTTGTCTAAACATTTACGAGAAAAATACTCATCAGACGCTGATACAGGACGACACAATGACTGGAGAACCACAACCTACATGAACTCTGGAAAAGTAATCTAAGGAACAGATAACTAAAATAATTTAAAATTGTATTAGCTACTACAGAAACAGTACAGAAAATCTTCCCCTGCATTAATTGTTTTCCTTAGTCATACAATTACATAAAAATTCAATAAAAACATAATAGGAATTGAGCTTAATCTACTTGTTCTTTTGTTTCTTCATATCAAACTTCTGTGATAACCAACATGCAGACAACTCAACTAAACCCCCCCCATCATAATAAGTAACTTTTCACGTGCATCTAAACACTCATAAAATATTAAACCCATATTCATTAATACTTCAGCAATACTTAAGTAAGAAGTTCAGCTTTTTTCAAGTATGCATTACTAACAAGCACAACTTCCATACTGTAGATTCCATACTGTAGAACGTCAAGTCTGTGAAAATACTTACTGTGTTTGGAGTTAAAAGGAAAAAAAAAAAAAGGAAGAAAAAAGAAAAGAACAACAAAACCTGCCAAATCCCAGTAACTACTTAGAAATGAAGATATATGGCTGCTCCCTAAATGCATATATCTTTCTGTATGTGAGAAGCTGAAAGAAGGCAGACACATTAAATCAGCTGGTCAAAGACAGAAATTAAATATTTCACAGGGTTTATCTGCATTCACTCCAAAGGAGGACTGATATCAAGTTCAAGCATGCCATGCTCTGAGACCAGCTCTTCCCAAGGCAGCATGCATCTAACCAAGCATAAATTAAGCACAAGTTTACAATGGCAAGAAGGGGGAATAGAAGCAGGTAGGTAAGTTTTTGAAGGCGTTACTAATGATCACATACAACTTTCTTCCAAACAAATGACAACAAATGACAGTATTTTTACATTGGAGCCATGAATCTGATCTCTCTGAACCTCACAGAGAAATTTTCTTACAGTTAAATGCTACAAACACTGATTTCTTTAAAATGAAAACTCTGTCTTTTGCCAAACGCAAACTAAAGCCAAAAATCTTTTTGGTGTAGAGCTTGATTTAATACAATTTTCTGGCTAGCTCAGGTTCTACAAAATCACAGACCAGAAGCCATATGAACTTCTACTCAGGTATTTAATTCATTGGCTATTTTTTTCTTTTTTTTTTTTTTGAGACATTTAAAAAAAATAATTTTGTGGACTGTGGCTTGATTTTTTGAAAGATACATAAATTTTGTATCTTGAGACTACTGCCTGAAAACGAAGTATTTATAATCAAAAGGATTTTTTTCATAATTTATTTAGTCATTTCCCTGAGTTGCAACACTCACTAAAAGCCAGTAACAAATATTTTCCCCACAGAAAAATCTGCCTGAAAAACACCTCAGAAAAATGAATCTATCACTTTACATTATCATGTGTGTGTATGTACGCATATGTTTTTTTTTGTGGTGTTTTTTTTGGGGGGGATAGTGGGGTAGGAGTGGGAGGGAACGATGGCACTGTTGTTTGTTTTTTGGCTTAAACATCAACAAACTGCAAGCACTCAAGAGACAAATATTTGTAAGGGGCAGTCTAAATTTTGGCACAGGTTAATATAAAGCTTTTTCTCCCACTTATACCATTTATCCAGTTCATACAACGTCAACTTATTTATCCAATATGCTGTTTTGTCTTCCACAATGCCACAGATTTTAAAAAATAGTAATAATAATAATATAAAAAAAAGGTCTTCAAACTGGATGGGTTTCCCTAACGCTAGTAGTGTCAAATATAAAACAAACAAATTAAAAGGTCATCTATAAGGAATGTTCTTTCCTAAGGCTCACTGAAAACAGATTAAGTTCCTACTGAAGCTATCCCAAAGTTTTAAGTACCTAAACACACATGCTCATTCAAGCAAATGTATAATAAACAGACTGTTAGATATATTTAGAATATGACATTTAAATACTGTGATTGTATTAAGCTGCTTTTAATCTCATTATTTTGTCTCACTAAATAATAGACACTGAGTATCCATATAACCTTCCCCAGAAGGCACTCTTCCCACACACAGTTCCCATACTTCTCCCTTCTTTCCTGAAGGGCCCTGAGAAGACTGTGAAGTGATACACAGGATGAAACGCTAAGTTAAGTAGCTTAAAAACAGTTAACTGTTTTGTTTTTTGTTTTCCTTTTAAGATATAGAGGCCAGTCTACTGGCGAGTTACTCATACAACACAGTATTTACTGTACAAGAGTTTTCAAAGAAAAAAAGCTTTTAATCTCTCTCTGCTATACAGTACCTCTAGCATAGATTTGATGCTCTAGATTAGTCAAACTGGCTGTACTCCTAGTTCTAAGGTAGACAAGAGGAAGGCCTGGCAGACAGGAAAGACAAAGTTAGGAGGTAAGAAAAAACACACAAATGCAGGTAATCTCTTCCCCATCATGCATCAGGAATATAGGCACAGTCAGCATCATTCAATCAGTGTATGAGTCTATCTATTTGCTTACACTAGACTGGCATTTGAGTTCCTAAAACTTCTTTCAGAAATAACATTGGGAGAAGAGAATTTGAAAAGGGCTTCCACATATCATGTGTTCTTCCTCAGAAAGCTGTTAATTGGGTTATCTTCATTTTTATGATAGCCTCAGACACACATTCTCATTTATATCTCAATCATGTTAGAAGCAAACGTGTTTGGCTGGGAAGGATGGTGAAAGTTTGCCTTGTATCATATAAAAAAAATCTCTGAACTGCACACACAAGACTTTTTTTTTTTTTTTTTATAAATCAAGATAGTCACTCATTAACTGAGAAAGTGTGATTAAGAAAGGGAAGCAGAACTAGCAGGTTTTGTTATTAAAGAATGGAACACAACTGAACAGAAAATATAGTTCATCTTTTCTACCAAATACTTCTAACAATTCATTTTATACTATGAAGACCAAATACTTATGTTTGTAATACATTAGACAAATGACCGTGCATGTCAGGACTGTTTCAAACAAAGTGTGATTAATGAGTATCATACTCTGCCCAAAACATGGTGAATCCACCGAAGAGCCCGTGCAGTCTTCTGAACTGATTGCATTTACTTCTTTGTCCTGTTTACAGTAATCTTCCATCCATGACTGTTTGGTACTTGTGTACTGTTCTAGAGGAATATAAACATACAAAGTAAATAACTGCAAGGTGGCCTTAAGTAAAGTAGCTGAAAAGTAAGTTAAATTCACAAAGCTAAAGTTGGTCCACTTTAACAGCAACGTTAAAGGAATTTCACTGCTTTTCCCATGTGCTTTTCTAATGTTTTATTTTTATTCCATCCCCCCCTTCTTCAAACTTGCAGTGGAATTCTATTGTCTCAAGATACTCCACTGGCAACAAAAGAGGTCCCTCTGAGGAGGCAATTAAGCTTAGATGTTTTTGTGTCAGAAGCTGTCTCTATTTTTTCCCCCTTTTCTAAGATGTACGTGCCTATTCCTGCATAAATATGCAGACACAACAGAGTACTCTGGCACACTATTAATCATAAATCAGCCTACTGTTATAACTAGTAGTAAAAAGCATCATGGGAATTCTTAGGAATCACTGAGTGGAGACTTTTCCTCCCACCTCGTTCTCTCTTTCTGACAACCCCACAGACCTTGCTGAAGAAACAAATGAGTATTCAAGGAACAAGGAAGGCTCTTCTGTTTCATCTGCCTGCTCAGCCTTTTACATTTGTAATTATGACCATCAAACTACAGAGATTTGCATGCAGAATAAGCAATAATATTTCTGGATAACGTACACAATCATAGTCCCACGACACAGAAACTTCCATGATGTTTGAGTTAATAATGAACAAAATATTTTGATTTCCTGAGGTGGGAACTGATAACTCCAGTTTTCAGAAAACGCAGAATTGAAATAAGCAGCTCCCCACTACGTCTGTCAATGTACTGAAAATTGATGAGCTTACCAAAGTATTTTTAAGCAGTGTAAAGTATGGAAAGCTTTAGATGAAAGCCTGTTTCTGATTAAAGATAAATTTCAAGTAACATATGAATTTGATAGAATTCATATGACCAATGAAAGAATTCCTACTAACCTCTAAAATATGTAGCTCATGTCTTTACACTTTCACAGTATCTGACAAAATGCAGGCTGCCTAAATGTACACCTGTGTACAATATCATCTGAAGTACCTAGGGACTTGTGCCAAGTCTCCTTCTCTGTCTATGGGACACCAGCAAGAGTCATTTAGAAATACCTATCATTTTAGGAAAGTGCAAATTAAGACTATATAGAGATGCTCTCAGGGAATATTCCTAGATACCTATGAAAACAGAGGTAATGTTTATATCCAAACGGTGTTCAGCCTGAATTTCCAGCTTCAGTCGGGAAGGGTGGAGGCGGGTTGATGCATGCTGTTGCCAGGAAACTGAGCATGGCCACGGCTCAATGAATGGTTCCCAGCCTGAAACCAAACAGAAAATGACACATACGTTACATGTTTGAAGGCCACATTGGAATGCTGTTTACATACCTAAGTGTTTAATAATACAGCTTCAATAATGAGCTCCCTTACTTTCAATCTGTGTTCAAGATGAACTTGTATGCCTACAGATTTAATTTGCTAACTAATACAAAGTTGCTCCAGCTC
The DNA here is from genome assembly GCF_047663525.1 of Anas platyrhynchos. Classification (NCBI taxonomy): domain Eukaryota; kingdom Metazoa; phylum Chordata; class Aves; order Anseriformes; family Anatidae; genus Anas; species Anas platyrhynchos. The sequence continues at coordinate 5,514,141 of NC_092608.1, read as the reverse complement.
CTCTATTTGAACCAGAGTATACTATTATGTAGAGACTTGCAGAAATATCTTAATTGTGAGAAAAGTGTTAAATGGAAATCAGTTTTATACTGGAGTGATGCACCTGGAACAAACTCTGAAATAGCTGTTAAAAATCCTCCGTGTTTTCAAATATTAAAAAAAAGACCTTGATATTGACAGAATTCCTGAGGTCATTACCATCAACTTTGTAACAGAAAACTTCAGTTTTCAATTCAGAGAAAAAAGACAACTAGGTTAGTTTCGTCAGTGGCTGGCCTGTACTAAGGCATAACTTGCTTTTTTGTAACTAGAATATAAATTACAATTGGTAATTCATCGTCTTCATCCTAATCGTTTTTTTCATGTCCTATTCCATCCTAAAATGGATAATGAATGCTTCAAAGCAATTAGGCATTAAAAAAAAATAAGTAAATACAGAGACAGGTAGTTACATAACTACATAAAAAGGTTATCCAGAAACACAATAATTACAAGCAAACTTCAGTCTAATTTTTGTAACAGCAGCCTCTCTGCTTTCCACACCCTTCCATCAGATATCAAACTATGATATCTTGTTCAGGACCACACACATACACAAACACACACATTCAGTCTTTCACATTATCATATATGCTATCTCATATTGGGTGAATTTCATGCTCCTGTTGAACACAAGATTGTATTCCTAAACCTAAATAAAGAAACCCTCAGTATTTTATACCTGAAAGCTCACGGTTATAATAGTCTCCGGAGAGGGTAAAATGAGCTTTGACTTCAGGGTTGGCTCTCAAATTTTGGAGAAAATTCAAACCTGCCAAAAAAAGTGAATGTTATGCAAAACAAGTGTGATCAAGTTTCTCAAACCAGTGAAGCATGAATAAGCAATGGGAAGATGTGTGTCTTAAATTGAAATGGTACAAAAAGCAATCAAAGTACTCCAAATTGTTTTCTTTTCACTCAAGAAGCAAGCTATTTTTACTGAAGCAGAAATATGTTTAATCAAATAAAGTACTTTAAAAAAAGTATAGTGACAGCATATCCATATGATTTTCTTCAGTGATTATTTTAAGCAGAACCTGGATTCTTAGCAATAACTTCTAAGCATTATTACTACACAAATAAAAAGTAACACCACTAGAGTTTCTTAAGCATAACAGATTGCTTGTGATAGGCATTAATAGATACAGGTATATTTCTTCTATTATAAAACCACCACCAACAAAAAACAGCCACACAACCACCACTGCCAAAATAGCGTCAATTAAAATCTCACCTGTCCTAAGAAACATATGCAGTAACTGATAATAATTTTATGCAACTCACTTAGCAAAACAGATACTCACGTGAAAATGTTAACTCAGCAAGAGGAACATCACAGTCCATGCAGTCATCAATAAAGCAAATACATATACTTTCTGCTTTTATTTCCACTCCAGAGATGAACTGAAAAGGCACGATCCCCCGGGTATCTTGACCAGAGGAAGTCAGGGAAAGTGATTGCAAAGGTTCAGCATTCTTAAATAACCAACTTGCTGCTTTGTTTAAGTCACCTTAGACAAAACCAAACAAGTACATTTCATTGAGAATGTAGTTGATGATGTAAAAAACATATGGAAACAAATTAATTCCCTTTCCCTTAGAAAGGGTAGCAAAACATTAACAGTATCTTCAGTGTGTTCTATTCAATAACATATATGGCAAGATTATAAATATAAGTGTTCTCTAAGAATAAGAATTGTTTGACATTTGCAAACCAAGTTGAAACGTAATATGAACCTATATTAAATGCTACAAGTGCCTATAAAGAAGGTGAGAAACATCCAATGCTGAAGAAAAAGAATCCAATAACAATCTTGCTACATATTGCATGTAGAAATATGTAAAATACACGATTCAACAGGGGGAGACTACTTGCTCCAAAGAATACTTGCTCTAAAGATAAAGTGATGGATAAGATCACCATAAGAAATATGGAATACACCATAAAAAACAACCACCACCACCACCCACCCACCCAAACGGCCCACACATGACGTTTTGAAAGCAAAGAAGAATCTTTGGAGGGTGGCTTTTAGGCAACAGATAAATGAGAATACTTAAGAAGAGGTCAACACAGAGACAATTTCAGTAATTGCAGGCCAAAGTAAAGAAGAGAGGGAAATACTGTCTGTCCATCAGCTACCTTACAACCTGAAAGTTAGATAACATGAACAATCTGAAAGGCCAACTAAAACTATTTGAGGTTACCTTGGCAAGCCAGAAGAGCATGACGACAATCTTCCATACTGAATCCCAATTCCTGAAGGCGAGCCAGCTGCATCTCTGCAATTAAGCAGTTAAATACAGATCCATGTCAGTTATCTACTTAACTTGTTTTAATTTCTGAAACTATATAAATATACACCTGTATGAAAAAAAGCATTTTCTGTGTTTCATTTAAGATTGCAGCTGTAGAAAGAGCATGAGATTCAGTGCTGCTTTTACAAAAAAAAAATGCAACTCCCAAAAATCCTGTGCATATGTGTGCATCTATTATGAACTATTTTTATGTTCCTGCAGAAAGTTAACATACTCCCATAGATTTCAGTTGGGACTATTTCAATTGGGAATAAGATAATTTTTTTTTTGTACACCAAATCCTTCATCTGGAACACAATTCATCACTTATTTTGAACAAAAACAATTCATCATTTATTTTGAACAAAACATGTGACTCAAGAACATAGTAGCAGGGAAGGAAGCCTTTTTCACTGGTGTGTATTTATTCATTGTCAGGCAGCAACCACATGCAATTTTTAATTTGCAAAAAAGCAGTGTCACCAAAACAGAATAATATGTTGCTGGACATGAAGAGATGGGTTATGATTATTATGATGGTTTCCATTTCATTACCAGTTAAATAAGTATGAAGAGGTAGCACCTCACCCCTGTTAAGTATTTTCTAAGTATTTCATCATGATGATGTATAATGACAACTGACACTTCTAAAATTTTCTGTAAAACAATCTGTCATACTAAAAGCAGAAAAGAAACAACAAAACATTCTACTATTTTTTATAGTATCATCAGTATAATGTTATCTTCAGACAATTCAAATTGATGAAATGAAGGCTTTTTCACAATGAAGATATCTTCTGTGTTAAGTATGTAGTCTAGCTTTACACTGCTGAAACCTTCCTTAGAAAAGAAACGACTTCACTCCAGTGGTTAAGAACGTACCAACAAGAGGATCCAAAACACGTTTGGGTATCTCTCTATTTTCATTTGTGAAGCAAGAAGTTTCATTCACCAGTGATGAACCAGTGTTAGTCGTACTTTTAGCAGTCGATACAGTTGAGTCAGGCACAGCTGCACTGGTCTGTTGAGGAATTGATTTAGCAATTGCCAAGAAGAGTTGAACATCATTGTAGGACAGTCTGATATCCAGTGCTTGCAACTGAATCTAAATGGGAAAGAAAAAAAAAAGACAGTTACCCCTTTCTATACATTTCTCTTGTTTACTCTGGATAATAACAAATCTTCTTTGAAAGAAAGACAAAATTTAATATTAAAATCTGATGGAAATTCTGTTTTAAAGCTCTAGGAATAAAATTATTAAACTTCTATTATTACCTACTAATTATCAAGAGCATAAGTAGTGGGGCAGTACAGTGGGGAGTGGTACAGTAAATGTTTTGCTTTTGTATAATGGGAAAAACACGTCTTCTACAGTTGAAATTATTCATTGGATTATTGCGTATGAAAAATCAGCAGAAGATTACAATCACGTATCCTATACTGCATATAGTCTTATTCAGTCCTTTAATATTACCTCCAGAATAGGAGGAAAATCACCACTGTTGAAAGCATCCAACAGTCCTGAATGACGTGGGTAGGAAGGATTCTCAAGAAGTTCCACGTGAATTTGTACTGGATCAATAATTGACAGTGCAGTCTCTTGTTCATTTCCTAAACGGCATGAAAAAACCTATGAATTAAAAATAATGTAAAAGAATTAGAATATGAGAGCACAAGCCTGGCAATGGCCTTGAAATCATAGACTGACTCTCAACCACAAAACAATATGAACTATAACCAAATTGTTCTCTACAGACAATTCCTTTGTAAACTTTAAGGCAGCAGAGATTCCAAAATCTTTCCAGACAACTTCTTCCAGTGCCCCACTATGCTCTAAATTCAGGAAAAAAGATTCTGATATCCAACCAAATAGTTCCATTATTGCTGGGATAATTCCACTACCCCTCCCATCACAGATATGGGAAGTGTTTTGTTCTTTGGTCTACAACATTTAAAATTTATCGCATTTCTGCACAGCCTTCTTTTTCCAGACAAATTCTTTTAAACCTGATGTATTAGGTACTCCTCAGCTCTCAGTGTTCTTGCTGCTTTCCTCTCAATTGTTCATAGCTTCTTCAAATCTGTTCACCCAGGACTGGCCACAGCATACAAGCTGTGGTCCTACTTTGCTGAACAGGATTCAGGATCACTTTGTATACTCAAAACTCCTAATCAAAAAAGATCCCTACTCACATATATTCCAATGGCACAATACTGCTTGTTCACCTCAAATCAATTATGAGTACAACCTGCAGGCCTTTACTGAACACATTGGCTTCTGCCTATCCAGTTATGCCCCAAATTAATTTGACAGTTTATGGTTGAAAACTGGATTATTAGCTAGCAATATTTTGGGATGAGGGGGAATGGGATAAAGTTGCACCAGGGGAGTTTTAGGTTGGATGTTAGGAAGAACTTCTTTACCGAAAGGGTTGTGAGACATTGGAATGGGCTGCCCAGGGAAGTGGTGGAGTCTCCATCCCTGGAAGTCTTTAAAAGACGTTTAGATGTAGAGTTTAGGGATATGGTTTAGTGGAGGACTGTTAGTGTTAGGTCAGAGGTTGGACTCAATGATCTTGAGGTCTCTTCCAACCTAGAAATTCTGTGTGATTCTGTGAGATTATAGCCGAGTGTTTCGGTGTCTTAGCGCAAAAAAATACAAATTCGTTTTTGAAACTGCTGTAGAATAACAGCACCTGATGGGAATTAACACACTAAAAATGATCTTTAGACTACTTCTGTAGAACATCTATTTCAAGCATCTTCTCAATTTAATCTAATTTTAGATATTTTACAAAAGCAAGGTTATTTCTACTTACCTCAATGCCAAACAAACTTCCAGAGAAAGGACGATCTAACAACTTGGGCTTGTAAGTGAGAACAGTAGTTCCCTTCAAAATAATTGCATTGGTATCAAAACAAGACACGTCTTCAACGACCACAAATTCCGTTCCTGAACAAAACAGAATGTTTAATAATAAACAACAGCAGTTGAAATACCATTAAAGTACTTTAAGCATTTCTAGCAGGATTCTTTATTGTCTGCCTTTTACAGGTCCGGTTTGTACCTATCACATGGCTTTTAAACAGAAAAGATCCCATTTACCTGTCACATTAACCTTAACTTCCAGTTGTTTTTCTGTAGACACATGCAGTGATGAACGTTTTGTAACTACTCCACTTTTCACTGTTTTTGGAACTACAGTTGTTTCACTGCTGTAAGTGCGTTGCCGGGAAGGAAGGGGATTTTCCCGCTTTTTGGTATCTCCAGGAGTATATAAAAAGTCGTGAACAAGTAACAACCAGTCAAATATTAGAAATACACGAAGATTGTTCAGTACAACTGTAAAACTAGAGGAATCCTTAGTAGACCTATTAAAAAACAGACAAAGAAGCATACTTTAGAATTTTACATTTTGGTTATATTTAAAATTATGTTGAGAATAGAGTTCTTACTTGCCAGACAGTATTACTACTCTGTGGAGCTTTACAGGGGTACATGTAATTTACAGAATGTCTGGCCTTCAAAAAAATCTATTTTTAAGCAGACTGAAATTCATCAAGTTGTTGTACACACAGAAACCCAACATATCTTAAATTATACAAAACTTTGACAGCTTCTAAATTGTAATGATACAAAAGGTAAATTTAAAAACTATGTAACAAGCAATTAGATTATAAAAGCTCCTTTTATACATTTGCATTATTAATTTGCAATAACTCAGGTTTTTTAAACTGAGACTATTACTACTTTACATCTGTTCAGTATCAAAGCTAACATGCTGTGCATGAAATTTAGACCTGGCTCCATGCCCCTTTGAAAGATCAGACATGCAATGTGTTTCCTCTCACACCCTGACAGCATTTTGTAGCACAGGAAGTTTCTTTGTCATTCAGAAGAAACGCTAGACTTCCTGAACTTTTAGCATCCCATTCTCAGTATCTGGTTAAGAAGGCTAAAACTGTTTGACTTCATGATCTGGAATACCAATTATATTCGGTCATGCTAACTGGAAAATAATCTAAGAGCTTAAACTCCATGAAACAATTTTATATCCAACCTATTCTGGAATATAAAATCTCCAAAGAACTGTAATTCCTTTGTAAGAAGCAGCTTGCCTGTGCTGCTTCCAGCATTAAAATCCTTTAACTCTCCCTGGCTCTCCAGGATATTTCCAAAAGACACGAACCAGTATAATGCTATCTTGGAGCTCTGCAAAAGCTTACATCTAGTGCCAAGGATGCTCTCACCAATAAAAATCTAACACATGCTTATGTGGCTATAATTTAAAAGCATAACACTTGGGAGGAAAATTCCATGAAACAACTGCTCATAAAACAGATTAGGCTATGCTGAGCAAACAAACCTCCAAACTAAGCAGATACTAGATCAATGATCATAGGAAAATCCAGAACACTTCAGTTGTTGCTCCTTTGTTTGTTTTCATAATCCCACAGGATTTTAGTTTTATTCAAGTCAAAATCTTAAAGGCTAAGTTTGCATTTAGAAAAACATCAAGTACTTAAAACCATCATGTATTCTCCAAATCTGTACAACAAATTTCTCTCAATTGCATAGAGCTTCAGAACAAATATCTTCAGCATCTTCCATTGGACTAAAGTAGTCTTTTTTTTTTTTTTTTTCTATGTTGCTGCTGTAACTGCTTCAAGGAGGCATCATATGAATATAAAACTGTTGGAAAGCTAAGTTTGGTCAGGGGGCCTGATCAAAAGTGAACGTAACACTTGTAGTCACCCACCTTCATCTTCATTTTTGTTAGTTAACATCCCTCAATACAACACTGTGACAATAAAGTTAAATGTTGACATTGTATTTTATATTATTTTTTTCAATATTAAATTAGAACCAGTCATCCACTTTGTGATACTTTTAAGCATCCTAGGATATTTAGATGAGAAAAACAATGTGGGATAGGATACAGTAAAGCAAGCAGAGAGCGTTTTTTGAATGAAGTGTAATTGCTGTACTTCGATACTCTTGGAAAGAGATGTGTGACACCTACTGGAAAATTTGTGCAACATGTATTCATAATAATGAATGTACAGTGATAGGCCAGACTTAGCAAGTAGCTTTAAGCAATACTGATTTAAATAAACAAACAAAAACCACATGCACACACACAAAAACAAACAAAAAAACAGCAACAGTAAAAAAATCTCAGAACTACCAACCTGTAATGCAGTTCAATCTGGATTGCTCCCGGACTACTAGTATTCTTTGATGACTGAAAGATGCAATTGAACACATTGGGCGTGCCTGCAGTAGACTTTTGTCCAGCATACCGTGTGTCAAATGCCATCATGGAATGGGAAACTAAGTTTACAGACTTTGTTCTATTTGAAGAGCTTTCAAAAAGTAACTTAGATTTCTTAAAATCAAACCTAGTGAAATAAAAAGCAAAATAATACAATTAAAGATCTTGCAGCTCATTTATATCCAGACGTCACTTGGTTTAGAGATATGCAAGGTATATTGCTAATATCTTTTTAAATTTATTTTCTGAAACAACTATAATCACATCTCACGCCACAGCGATGCAAATTGGATCTGTACTGTGTGCACTGCTTACCTCTGATACAGAACCTTCTAGATTGAAACAAGAGCACAGTAGAGACATGCTTCTGAAACAGTACAGTTAGTCAAGTATGCTCTTTCTATGTTGCTTCTGAAACAGCATAAACTTGACTGTGTTAGTCAAGTCAACTGATTTCTGAACTGTGATTTCAAGGATGACTAGAAAGAGAGTACTTTTTGAACAGCGTTGTTCTCTTTCATCCTTCAGAACAGCTGAAACTCTCAATTAGGACTAAAATTAAGAAATGCTATTTTGTTAAATTATGAAATCATAAATTCATGTATTGCCTTAATTTCCATCCTACAATGTCTCAGATGAGCATAGTGTTTCAGATAATGTATTCAGTAACAAAAGAAAATTCATACCTAGCTAAAGAGCTGCATCCATCCTTTCCTTTTGGATCCATCAGTTCCAGACTCACATTAACCATGTCAATGAGGAAAGACATAGAAGTATACACTTCTCCACTCAGAACTGTCTGAAAGTGGTAAACAACAACATTCTTTTAAGAACATCTGTTTATGTTTGATTCCTCAATTAAATTTTGTTACTTAGGACAAATGCAAACAGTTAGAGTGTCTTTCTCCTTCAAAGAGTTTCATTAACCATCACTGGGGAACAAAAGTTACATTTCACAACACTGTAGCCTCCAACTTCAATAATGTCTATTAATCTTTTTCATATAAGTTTTGTAATTTCCTTGTTCTCAAACAGAATACTTCCCTTTTCTCATCCCCCCAAAATAAAACTGCTAATAACTCTTGCAGACAGTTTCAGGTGCCTTCTATTATTAAATGACTTGTGGTATCTGGAAATTTTAAAAATATTTTAGGTGAGAAGCCTGACACGAACAGCATACTCACATTAAGAGAACTCTACCCATTCTTGCCATAGTTCTTAAGCGAATACTAGATGTATCCTACTAATTTTTGCCTGCTGTGGTCACATAAAATATTAATTTTTGTTTCTAAAGAAAAGACTGTAGCTGTGCAACATAAAGCTTGGAAGTCCTGTAAGATCAAGAGAAAACATGCCACTCAAGAACTCTTCCCAGTAATAACAACACCTGATTGTTTCCAGCTGCTGCCCACATTCATCCTGTGAGAATAGTATTTGACAACAGCTCTAGAAGATGGGCAATGCTTGGAAACCTGATCATCAACAAAAAAAAGAGTAGCCCTGCTGTAAAGCTTCTATTACTGAAATTCTTTCAGATTTGTAAGGTAAGGGGTTTTGACACAAAGTAATAAACATTCCATTTGATCTTTTAGTCACCTTCTAAGTCATTAAGAGTATCACAAACTCAATGGGAAAGGTATCATCTCTCTGCACTTGTTCAAGTCAAAAAACTCTTTTCCAGTAGAAAAATCTTAAGTTTCTTATTGTACTGATAATATGTTGCAAGAGCAACTCAGCTTAAATACTTAAGAAAAGAGAAAGCAGAGTTTTCACAAAATTGTTAACCTTTTTCCCCACCCAAGTATTTCCATAGTTCCTCTTACATGAATTCTTGGATCCTGCAAATCGTAAGGTCGCATGAACTCTTCTATAGGCTCCCCAAGGTTGTTCTCCAGCAAGCCACGTATCAGTTTATACTTAGGCAAATCCAGAGAACAATGGACTGATGAGAGATTGCCGTGTATCAATATGTCTGCAACCGCATGACTTAGCTCTCTACACCAAAGGAAAGAAATCCAGGTTTTCAAGGTGAAATAACACAGCAGGGAATACTTTAATATACATCAGAAGGCATGTAAAGCATTGCTTTCAGGAAGACAGCATAAAAAGATCAACTCACTTGTCTAAGTTTCTCTCTACTTGTAGCTTCAGTCTGAAAGGTTCTTTTAATAGGCTTCCTCCTGTCTGCCTCACAAAGTATGATGGAAAGCTCAAGTCTGCACTTGTATCTTCCACAGCCTTAGAATACTCTCTCGGGTATCTCTCCGCAGCAAATATGTCCATGTCCTGCAGATCAACCACAATGCAGTCTAAGAGGCAGATGTGATCCTCTGCAAGTGCACAGGAAATAACACATTAAACAAGAAAAAAAAAGAATCTGCAAAACTAATGCAACTTACCTAAAAAAAGAAATTTAGCTTCTCCTGGAAGTTATTCTGATTGTTTTTATGATTTTTATTCACACACACCAATTTCTGTAACTATCTGATACCAAGCTCGTTCACTGATAAATGTAAACTCTTTATTAGAGTTCACAATACTCCTTGTGTCTGTAATACACAACTTAAAACATACCCAAATAGCAGCACTGTTCTTCCAGAAACTGAACTAAAGTTCTGTAATCCTTTAAGCTGCAAAAAGCAACACTTAAACTAAGAGGTTACTGATTTTAAAATCTACAGTCTTTAGACCCACAACCTTACATTTGTCACAAAGGATGTAAGTCAAACTGTGCTGCATTATTTTACGCAGGAAAACAAGAACTAAATTGCTTTTCTACCATTTAAAACATACCTGGGCTGTCAGGGTTTGGTACAACAGGTAATTTTGATTGTTGCCCTTGTTGCTTACTCAATGCACTCAGCATAGGCTCACTCTTCAGCCTAGAAACATTTGCTCCTGATGACTTTTTCATGAACAACCCTTCTGTCACTACTTTTGATTCATCCGCACTTGCTGTTTTCTTCATGCTGTGTTTTGGGGTTCCCAAAGGAGATGAAAATTGAAATGAATCCTGCTAATGAAAGCAATTTTATAATTAACAATAGATTTTCACCTAACATACTAAGGACCCAATATACCAAGGTTCAAGCTACAGGAAGTCCTTGTCAAAAAACTAAGTACTTTATTTGAATCCCAGTTTTTTGTTGGTTTTTTTTTTTTTTTATCACTGTAGAAAGATGGTCAAGCTTTTTTCCTACCACCTTAACAGATTATAATGTTCTCTATAACAAAAAGCTTACCTCAGAAACATTTTCAAAGAAAGCTGTGAAACAGTGATAAATTCATTCAAAACCATCTGTTTTTGCACCATCAAAAAAACCTCCACGTGAACAAAATTAATGTAAAATAGCAGACCTAGGCTGTCAAGATATCAAGCATATCTATAAAATAAAGACTGCTGAATATTTAAAAGCTGTTTTTCAGAACATCTTCCAATGATCTCAAAATATGCAATGATTTCTACACAATCATGTCAGCAATTTGTTTATTAGAATAAGTGAATAAACACTTCTATACATAATGTTATATTTTTATGCACTATAAAGTTCCATCATAATACCAAAATGTGTCCCAGAATTTTTCTGCAGTAGCTGAGTTTAGAGATGACAAAGTTTCCTACACTTATTCTTAAAACCTCCACACGCGAAAACAGAAAAGCTCATTTATATTGGTGCATAACATTTTACACTTCCCCACCACCATATATCCAGGGGAATTCTTACAGGTTTCCACCTTCACAATACTGTCTAGTACCAAAAACCTGCAAAGGGTACAGCTCACAACACAGTGAACAAACGAGTTGCATCAGCATTAGGAATTATTCCTCCCATAAACGTGTCCAGTGGGATAGGTCTACACACTGCCCTTAAACCCCACTGCAAATTTCAAGGTTCTTTTAGTCTGCTCTGATTCAGATTTTATGAATCTTATGTTTCAGTTTTGTTCAAGTTCATGTGCCCCAGCAGATACAATCGCCTGTCATTAGCAATCCACTTGGTTCCTTACTCTGGGATTACTGACTTTACCCATGACTGCAGTATTTTTACGATCATTTCCCATCTTTTTGTAGCCAACTTACTGATGTCATGATACAATCCTTACCCATAAACTTTCCTTTCCCTTTTTAATTTTTAATCTTACTTGCCTTACATGGTTTAAAATTATTATTATTCGGAAAACTTAATTGCAGCCATGATTGAAGATTTTAAGATTACCAATTGCAGTCATGATTGAAGATTTTAAGATTAACAATTTGGAAACATTAGCATTTAACATTGCCCTGTAAAGATGAGACTGAAAGTACATGCAAAGAAAAACCATCACATCACCTGTAAATCCATGAATTTATGTAAATCCAAATTAGTAGCTCCTCAGACATGCATAAGAAGCACACAGCAATAAATTTAACTATAAATCTTATGGAATTTAGCAAGTTCTTTATATATTAATGTAGATGGGAACTTTTAAAGTGCTAAATTCCACAAGAAAATTACTTTTTTTCAATGATTGAGGAGCACCTCAACACTACTATAAGATGTGAAATACCTCAAATAAAACTGGATCCTTGTATGCATTGCCTTGTAAAATCAGATCCTCAAAAATAAACATAGGGCAGAGAAAAAAAAAGAAAACTAAACAAGAAAACTGACCAAATGAAACAACAACAACAAATAAAAACAAAACACCAAAACACATTCACCCTATCTCATTTCAAAACATCAAATATCTGAAGTACTATGGAACACAGTCTCTTTAAATTGAAAGAAAACTACTATGCACACATCCTTTCTTTACTCTTACATCATTAATCTGGGAATGTACCATTTACAAATCTTTAAATACATCAGAAGAAAACTCAATAATACAATCCAATACTGCCTTACAATAATGCTGTATGCATCACTACATCCTGTAGTGATGACTGCAGTCCACCTAAATTCTGTCCCTCCAGAACAAACACCCATTCTGTTGCATAGATTAGATATAGAAACCCTTCCAAGAAGGATTTTCCATACCCCAGATTTTGTGGCTGCATCTCTCAATAACAACACTGACTGTTCTCAGTCCTGTACTTAAAGCCTTAGGTTCAAAACTTCACTAGAAGCCTTTCATTAGTTTTACCTAGTGAAACCAACCAATACATACTTGGTTTCATTAAGTAAAAGCACAAAAAGAAAAAAAAAAAAAAAAGAAATTAAGAACAATACTGTTTGCCAACATTTTCCAGCAAGTTTCAGCTGAGAAAGGTCTCCATTCTCTGCTACTCACATTGTTGAAATTTTAGCAAAAAGCTAGTAAGGAGGGTTAGCTGAAAGCCCTTTATTCAACAACCAGTTGGACTGAACTTTCTAATAGGTCCAGTTCCATTAATTTCTGGAAAACAGTCTCCCCTCTGACCTGAAGGTCTCAGAAAACAAGCACAGGTGTAGGCAAGCACAGAATGGCACAGCTGCATACAATTATCAGCAGGATAGATTTAGAAGAATACCTAGTACACTGGTTTCACTACTGGTAGTACAAAATTTGCATACAAAGTATAGTGTAAGTTTAATTACCAGTTTGATAAAGAAATAAAATGCACATGTACTAGAAAAAACACAAGAAGCAACAGTGAGAAGTAATGTTCTTACCTTGTTCTTTAATGAGAAAGTACCTGGCATACCCGCAAACAGAAATCTATTCTTGACTTTCAGTTTTCCAAGATTAGCTACAATAAGACTATTAGACTTTGAGCTTTCAGGTATAAGCAGAACAGGAGCACCAGCCTCAATATCAAGAAGAACTCGGGAAGCTCGCTGTGCTTTATCTCTTACCTAGGAAAAGCAAACATTTGCTTGAAAACTTAATTCACAATATCAGAAAAACTTGCAAGCATGTTGCCTATTACCCTCCCCCCCATATTTTTATGTTGCATTTATCTGATAACATTTACAGAATAAATTATCTTTAATGAATTCTATATTTCAGGGGATAGATATTCTTGTTAGGGTTTCTGACATTTTTACACTCTTAAAAATACATTTAGGAATAATAATCATAAAAAAAAACTAGTTTACAGGCAGTAGGCGATTAGCACTGAATTCAGGATAACTATTCCTCAATTCACAAAATTAAGACAAAATTTTGTGACAACATTTTATGTAAAAATTTAAAAAAGGAACTCTTAAACTCATTTTCAACAGAGAACAAAGGCTAGTTCAAAAAGGACTGATGTAAACAGCAAAAACCTTTGCAACTGGTGCAGAAATCAAGAGTAAAATGATGTACTGTCCCCATCGAACAGAGGCATGACAGATACTACTACTTAAATGTACTTAAAACTACTTTTACTTTTACTACTTAAAACTACTTAAGAAAATATTTACAAAAAGGAAAAAAAAATCTTTTAGAACAGATGTTTCCAAATCATCTTCAAACTTCCTAAGTGATGCACTTTAATATACACAAATATTGTCTTTCCTCCAATTATGAGAAGTGGCTTTTTAAATAAGGCTATCGTATTAACCATATTTATTACTGCCACAAAGTTTTGTACAAAATCATGACTGTCATGATTATGACAAAAAAAGCTCACTTAGAATCATAGAACGGCTCAGGTTGGAAGGGACCTTAAAGATCATCTAGTTTCAAACTCCCTGCCAGAGGCAAGGAAACCACCCACTAGATCAGGTTGCCCAGGACCTCATTTAACCTGGTCTTGAACACTTTCACGGGCATTTACAATCTCTCTGGGCAACCTGTTCCAGTGCCTCAACACCCTCTCAGTGAAGAACTTCCTCCTGAACTCCTAACTCATGACAAATGAGTTAGGACAAATTCTAAGCTACATTTCAACTTTCAGAAGTACGATAGGAAAGAACAGGGCGCGGGGAACAAAAATAAATAAACATACTGTTTGTCCTTCAACTGCTGCTCTTTGCCGCCCCAGAACATCCTGAAGCTGAGTAAAATGTTGGATGAAAGATACCACCTCTGCCTGGAAGCGCTGGGTATGCACATACTGAACAGATGCCATTCGCAGAGTGACACGAATATCACACTCCCTCTGCAGCAACGGGTCTGGCCGCCCGTATCTGTGAGAGAGGTCAAAAATAAAATTTAGCTGTCTACCTTAACAGACATTTTACAAATAGAGCTATTCATTATTTATGTTCAAAATAATAACACATAGGACTGAACTGATGTTCATAGTATATAATTAAAACAATTTCAACTACAAATGTGAAATTATTTGTATTTTATATTAATTACTTTTAAATTACTTATGTTGAAGCACTGCTGAATTTTAAATAGGCGAACAGAAATTTAAAATGTACCTCCAACCTCAACATCTAATAGATATATCTTCGGTTATTTTATACATCAGAACAGTGACTTAAAATAAGTACTCTATTGCATGACTGTATGCAGATCTTCCATGATAATAAAAACAGATTCAACTCTAAATCAGTGTGCTATTATATTTGAGATGAATCGTATAATGTTCCACTGATAATTTTGAATCTGAATAATTCTGGTGGGTGGAGAAGGGAGTGTATAACCATGAAACATCACAGGATAAGAACTATTGCTTTACAAAAAGCCTAACTTCAGGAGTGCACTATGAAAAAGAAAACCCTTAACTTCAAAACAAATTAAGAAGCAATGGAATACATATCATCAACTGAAAACTTCTTCCAACTTCTAGAAAAAACAAGTATTCTATCTAGGAAAAACTATCACCTAAATACATTCAAGAACAGCTTTAGAAGAACAAACATTTTTTTTCTCTCTGATAAGCCATTTACATTCAGCAGAGAAAAGTTAAAAATATTTCACGTGTTTATGACTGGAAATGTTCTCAGTCTTGTTTACACTGCAAGTTCCCAAAGCAGCATCATGCAAACCTCAAAGTTGTGGAATTTTTTCTGCTGTTGTTTGCTTGCTTGCTTTGGGGTGTGTGTGTGTGTGTATATATATATATATATATATATATATATTTAATACTCAGAAACAAAAGGTTTAAATGCATACTTATAGATTTGAAAAATGAGTGCTTCTTCACCACTTGTAGTGAAACGCTCTCTGTAAAATTCTCCATGTGTTGTAAGATCACTTAAGGACAGACTTCCAATACTTCCTTGCAGGGCTAAATCTCCATCTGCAAAACAAAAGTCAGACAGTCTCCTCAAACATGAAATTTATTAAAACCCCAAACTTAAACAGAATTCTTTTTTCCTATAATACAGTAATATATACTTTTATTCTGCTCTGTGAAAATGAAATATAAAATTTCCTAGCCAATTTCAACTAAAACCATTAAAGGTTTGGCAACTGGAGGGAATGCAGAATTTAAAATTGATACTGAAATATCCTGATGGGGAAGAAGCAGCATTGGGAAGAAAACAGCATCTTCCCTATGAAATAAACACACACAGACACACACAAAAACCCAAAGCAATGAGCAGAAAAAATAAAAGCACTTAAAATTGCAACTCCAATGCATACCTTTTATTTTAAACAGCGTATCATGTCAGACCACCAATCTACTCACCAATTACCTCCAAGTGAGCTGCAAGTTTTGACACACTGGCTTTAGCAAGCTCGCTAGTTGTCTTATTCAGTACTAAAGATAAAGAATGGACCTGGTAAAACAAAAAGGAATAGGTTGGTATTCAACAATATAACCTCGTAAGTGGAGCATCTTGTTAGTTTTTTTCAAGACAATTACATTATAACTTATAACTGGCAAACAAGGACGATTTGATTGGGAGACAATAGATAAAAGCAGTCTTTTTACATACTTGCTTACATATTAAAGTCTCCCTAACATCTTAGAATGATCGTTCGAGCACTGTTACCTTCGTCCTCTTTCAAGATTTGCCATTTGTAACTCAGACTGCAGGACCTCTGGAGAAAGACTCTATATATACACACACATACACATGTATACATGTATACATATGCAGAGTTAATTTAAAAAAGTAAGTCTAAGCACATACAGGTATATACACATACACATTTATAAGAGTACGCATATGTACCTATGCATATTTTTAAGTAAACCCCTAAGCACCTAGAAGAAGAGTTCCAATTCAGCTCATCAGGTCTTCAATATTGAACCAACCACACCATTTCAGAGATCACAGACATTTAGGCCATGCCCTTTGTTATCCCAGGGAACTAAGAATCACCTTCCATGAGATTTACACTTTTCCAAGACTCTTATGCCTAGAGTTGACTTGGGATAGGTGAGAGTCTTAAACTCCACTCATGAGGGCTCCATAAGGACAACAAACATGGAGCATTCTACTTCAGCCTCCCTTGATGAGACATACACATCTAAGGAGGGTGACAGACCAACGGAGCCAATCAATCTGCAAAACTTTTGCTGTTTTGTAACTCCTGTCCCTGCCCCCCTTTTGAAAACAAACAAACCCTGCATAAATACACATTCTAAATGTGCTGTTTGATGTGCATTCTTCACTATAAAACGCTAATGTGATTTAAATGTCATCTTAAAACTTCTGGTATATGGAAATTTATCATAGACAATCCAATTACTATTTGCATCTCAAATATACCTTCAGATCCAGTTTAGTGTTTATAGGCTCTTGGGCTTGAGAAACTGATGAGGTATTTACTTCTGATTTAGTTGTCTGCTGAGTATCTTCAGGCTGTAGCTTCATAGCATGATTATCAGCAGTGGATCCAATCCCAAAGAAATCCAGTATCACCACCCAGGTTTGCAAAGTTATTAAGACATCAAGACAATTAAAATCAACATCTATGCTACGGTTAATTTTGTTATAGCGAGAAGAAAATTCAGGATGTTTCCTATCCACCAGAAATATATTGATATGAACCAATGAATCATCAAAGTGACTTTTTCCACAAGGCAACTTGGATCTATCTGCTGTTGGAGAAGGAGGTGGAGTCAGAGGATACTCGGAATCAGCATCTTCTTTCTGCTTCTTACGTGAGGCACAAACGGGTCTTTGGTATAGCTGAAAGACATTAGTCGCTTCCTCCATATGAGATGGTAGGGAACGTGGCATATCTGGATATTCTACGTTGGATACTGAGGGACAAGACTGTGAAAGATACTCCTTGTGTGCTAAACTGGATGGTTTGGGTGCTCCACGAGACACCATGAGATTCTTATACATGGAGTCTGTTTTTTTTTCCAGAAGATCTTCCATTAGTAGAGAACGCAAGGCAATCTGAACAGACAAAGTCTGAGGATGATCTTTAGCAAACTCAACATCAAAATCCTGAAATTTAAGGCTGACAAGACCTTGTGCACCAAGTGTAAGATCACCACTTAACTGAACCTGGAGCTCTGAGATGTGGAAGTTTGCTTGAATCTGAGTAAAAGATTTTGTTTCCCTGATAGCCAATGACTTGTTTGGAACAGAAGAAAAACTAGAATGGCTGAATAAGCCATTATCCTTCCATTCACTTGGAAATTCTGTGCCTGTACTATGAACTGATGCTGAAGGAGAAGTCTGACAAGTTGAAGATACACTAGCAGTCGGAAATTTGTTCAAGTCTTCATTGTAAATTAAATTATCCAGAGTTTGCAGGACTTGTTCATATACATGTTTTGCTAACACGACCTATAATGTAGAAAAAACATACAAAACAACCCACAATTACCACATGAGCTCTCTATATCACGACATATATTTTAAAACTCTCAAGCAGAAAAGCTGTGGTATTTCAAACTAGGCAAATGTTAAGTTTGTTCACAAGTGAAAAATAATCCAGAACAAGGTACAATGCAAAGCCGAAATAAAACAATTCTCCTGTTTTAATTCTGTAAGATTACACACTCTAGAAACGTACAGGACAGGCTCCTAGAAAAGGATGTGTTCCTAAGTAAAAAGCATCCATGGAGTTGATTAAAAATAAATCACCATACAAACTAGCCTTAAATTACCACGCTGATATTATACATTGACCCATGTAAGAAACACTCCACTTAGCCAGCATTGTTTATCTCATTAGTTTTTAAGTTTGTTTCCTCTGTTTAAAAATCTCTGCCCTTTCAGAGGTATTTTTCAGGATAAAAACATTTTAATTCTTAATTTCTACAACAACCACAAACACACACATCTGATGCTGGGATGTGGACAGTGACACACTTCATTTACTTTCTGTGATACACGTTCAGGGTAACTAAAAGCTAGACTTATTTAGAAAGATGTCCAAAATGCCCCAAAACAGGATTAAATTTTGGTCATTGTTATTGAGACTTCACAAAACCATGAAATAGCTGAAATTGGAAGGGGCCTCTGGAGGTCATCTGGTCCAACCCTACTGCTGAAGCAGTGCTGTCCCTACACAGCAGGTTGTCCAGAACCATGTCCAAGCAGCTTCTGAAAATCTCCAAGGAAGGAGACTCCACAACTTCTCTGGGCAACCTGTGCCAGTGCTCCATCACCTGCACAACACAGATAGGCTTCCTGATGTTTAGATTGAACCTCTTGTGTTCCAGTTTGTGCCCACTGCCTCTTGTCCTGGCACTGTGCACCACTGAAAAGAACCTGGCTCAGTACCCTTGGCACTCTCCCTTCAGGTATTTAGAGACATTGAAAAGATCCCTCTGAGCCTCCTCTTCTCCAAGCACAACAGTCCCACCAACTCTCTCATCCTCTTCTCATAAGAGAGGTGCGATAGCCCTTTGATCATTTTGGTGGCCCATAAGACTTCTGTGGCTTCTAACCACATACGCAAGGATCCAATTCCTAAACTACCAATATGTTAAATCTGAAAATATTTGCTTGAAAAATACGTAGCTTCTATGGAGGGAAATATATTTGTATTTTTAATAGAACTACTAGGTCACTATACCTGAAGAGGGTTCACAAATTTTCCTTCAATCTTCATAATGCTTGATATTCCAAAGTCTTCATTGCTCAGGGGGAATGTTACATCCAAATCCCTCCCTAGAGGTATCTTCTCCAATTTAAACTGGATGGTGGTGTTATTCAGAATGTGGAAAGCTGTTAAGAGAAAGTGAAATGAATTCAATGTTATAATATGTGAACTGATTATCCTGTGTTATCCCTGCTGTACAGCCCATATAGGAGCTATTAACTAGAATTTCTTAGCAATGCTAAAATAAGTAGATCTGGCTATGTTTTGTAAAATTTCTAAATGAAAGGCATTACTCAGTTCTTGAGTAAGAGAATAAAAATGGATACAAATAAAAGAATTTGTCCACTGTAATTAAAATTGAGCAAGATGTTTCTGGGGGAAGGGTGAGAGAATACATAATCAAACCTACGGTCAACACCCATTTTTAGTGCTATCTGTTACATCAAAATAATTAAGAGTCCTCCAATTAACATACCATGGCCTTTATTTAATGATTCAAAGAAGTCATGACGAGTAAAATGGGATTCTTCCTGGCTATTAACACTGGCAGGACCTGAAGAATGTAGCCCATGAGGTATCTCACTTGTAGACTCCTTCTTGCTCATATGCTGACTGCTATTTAAAGAATACATTTTAATATCTTTAATTTCAACTTGCAGTCTATCACTTGTAGACTCATCTTCTCCTGGTACAAAATTCTGAATACATATTTGTCCTAGATGGCCTACAAGCAGTTCATGGCTACCAGGCTTTCGAGGTATCGAGACAATTGGTGATTCAATGTTTACATTTAATATAAGCTTAATAGTTTCACTTTTGAGAGGTGGTGATCCAAATGCATAGCCATCATTATCTTCTAAGCTGGCAACATCTCTTGATCTTGGTGCTGTATCAAACAAAGAAACCATTTCACTGTATTCAGCAGTTTTAGTTGCCAAGACCGTAGTAACTTTGGAAGCTGCACTTTTCAGCATGCTGCGGAAATTCTCCTCCAATTCATCCATTGACAAAGTTAGTTCTTTCAGAAATTTAGCCGAGTGGTTGTAGTGTAAGGAGGCCATTTTGAGGTTGAGAGAGCATTCCTCCTTTGATTTTTCTGTCAAAGTGAAACTTAAAGCATCTGGAAGGCTGCTTCCATCATCAAGTCTAAAGGACAATGATTCAGGGTAATCTACATCACCAATGAGATTCTCATACCTTCCTGTATTCCCTATGCTGACAACATACTGGTTCTTAACGCTGTCTTGTGTTAAATCCATAAGGTGAAGACATCCAAGAGAGCCATTCACATCAAATTTATTACACATGGAAACATTGACTTTGGTGCCACCAATACTGGCTGTTGCAATTTTTCTGCCATATTTTTCTCCATTTGTCATGCCAACTGTCCTGAGGAGGAGTATATTCAGCCAGTGAATATCAACTGCTACCTCTGTATTCTGCACGTAAGTAGACTGAAAGGTTTCCTGCTCCCTCCAATCTTTTTCCAAATCTACCATTAAAGGCTGAGGACTAGAGTCTTCTTTCTCCTTTGGGAAAGATTTCTGGAGAAAACCAATGAGTTCAACAATTGTCTCTGGATTAAGGATGATATCCAGGTTGTTCACCTGTACAGAGATTACCTGCAGACTGCTATCCAAATTCATCGATGGGCATTCTGCACTCACAAACTGATACTCAAATTTTATCAGGGACTCTTGATCTTTCCCATTGTTACCAGATGAAGTGTTTGATGCTGCAGTGCATCTCTCTGTCAGACTGGCTGCATCAACGGGATGTGCATCACGTGGTCCATAAACTGGTGACTGAGCCCTGCTGTCTCTAAGACTCCCTGTTGGCACATCAAAACTCAGATTCTTATGAGAAGCCATCAGGAGATCAAAATCTGTTCCATATGTTTGCATAGTATCAACAAGTAACAGGCCATGAACAGTCAGGGACACTTCTGCATCGTAAGGCCTTTTCATAAAATGGGCATTGGTGCCAAAAACCTTGAGTACAGAGATATATCGTCCATTACTTTCAACACCCAACTGCATACAGTTTACTTTGAATTCAGCCAAAAGCAGCTGAGATTCAACAAGAACTTCCCTGGTATGTTGCTCTAGCATTACAACACTCTGTGTTAGATTCATTACAGAATCATGCAAACTGCCAAGCTGGTCTACCTCTGAAAATATCTTGTCTTTTCCTAAATTTAGGCCATCTGAAGACTTAGCTTCGGATGCACTCAGCTGTGTACACCAGTTCTTCAGAGCTGATATTTTGTCTTCATTGATATGAATTTTCAAGTCTGGTAGACTGCCAGACAAGACAGCTCCTGGGTATTTTGGGTCAGATGTGTATATCAATCTGCGTTCCAATTGCAGATGAACATTGAATTTTTCTACCACATGTGTTGGACCTACGTCACTATCTTGAACATGCTTCCAGTTGTCTTTCACTCGGCCCACCATGATCTGAAGGTCCATAAATGAAAGCGTGTATCTCTCATACATTTTTTTACTCATTAAGTGTGCTTGTAGTTGCTCTTCACTTATTTCTACACCAGTAAATTCAGACATTTTGATACCGCTGTTGGTGCTGGATTCTGGCGGTGGAGTATTGGGAGGAGTTGCAAGAGGTGTTTTATATTCTTCATCACTTAGTTCATTGAATTCTGATGAAAAAGTATCTGCATTCCTTTTAGATTCTTCTGTGGATTAATAATTTAAAAAAATAAGTAACCAAAAGTAATCTTCCCCCCTCCTTAGATATTTCCCATCATTACTTAATGATGGGAAACCCCACTCCCCAAATTTCCTTTCACTTTTTTTTTTATCTAAGCTTAACAGGCTAGTGCCTCAGTTTCACGGGGAAATCCAAATCTACCTTGTGTAAACCATCTGTGTCCTTTTTCTAGTTTGACCTAAGATAGAAGATACAAAAATAAAACTCTGCACCTTGACTTTCAACTGCACTACAAAACTGTTCACCCTGCAGCCATATTTTTTTAAAAATTAAATGAGCACTACATAGGTATCTCTTTCAAAATTTGTAACATATTCTCACAGACCACAAAGTTCAGCTAGATTTTAAATAGGTCTAATTTCATTTACAAGTTCCACTGTAATTTCTTTTTAACTTTCATTTGTTGTTTTCCTAGTGTAACAGGAAAGAAGTAATAATTTGTTTATGAAGCAATGAGTTTAACTTTGGATATAAATAAAGTCAAATCAATTTTCCTTTCAGTTTTTTTTAGGCTAGCTATAGACACATCTGCTAAAAACAGAGACCCATATGACTCCAGAGTTGGAGGGCTTATTCTAAGCATACTTTCCCTGAGAGAACTGTCCCAAAAAAAGGCATTCTACAGCTACATTTTGTATCCCTCTAAGCCAAAATCTCATCTATTTAAAGTGCCTGACATACTAGTTTCCTACCTCTGCACAGCCTTCAAGAGGTGTAAGATACCACTATAGATCATTTAATTTAAAAGGTAATTTTAATGTAAAAGGTAATTTTACAGTCCTCACCCTCCACCCCAAAGAATACCCTTGTTTTCTTTGCTCAAATAATTCTAGGCCATACCTTGAGAATTGGTAAGTAATATTCTTCCCAGATCTATAACGACTAACACTGGATCCACAAATTTGAAATCATCAGGAAAGATCACCTGAGGGGCAGAAATATCAAGGCACACCGTCCAGCTTTTGCTGTTTTCCTGAAAGTTAAGAAGAAAGAAATAAGGGTCCACAAGAAATAGCTTCCCTTAGTATAATCAAAGCAAAAACAAAACAAAAGCAAAACAAATCACTCTAGTTCGGCACTTTTTCCAGCTAAAGAGCTAACTTTCGCAAAACTTCAGACATGTTTGGTAGCTTGTTCAAAATAGCTGTTCAGACTTGAATTACATTCAACGAAGAGACTCTTTCAGAAGGTGAAGAGTCCCGTGCCAAGATAGTTGAATTCAACACCCCATCTCTCAGCTGGGGAGAGTGAACCTACCTCCATAGCTTAGAGAAGACATCTCTCATTTTCCATGGATTGTCAAGGCTATCCATAAACACAATATGCACTAGACTGTGTTTTATCAAACATCAAACTATTAGTTGAGAACAATTATTTTTCATTTCACTGAAAACAACCCTCAACAAAATTCTCTTGCATCAGCCTATGGATAAATGACACCGATACATATAGTTACGTTACCGAAAACTGCTGCTTTAATTTTAAGGATGAGTAAAAAATAAAGGCACAAAAAATCTTGATTTTAGAAAATAATCCTTAAGTAAGTGACACACAAAATTAAGTTTGACCTAACAGACCTCCAACACACACTGAAGCCAAGAAGCTGCCATGAAATTATCTCAGTAACAGGGTCAAGAACATACTGCTCTGCCATTAATCACAACATGCCTACACCACAAAAATGGACTGCTTCACAGCAAAAAAAAAATGTTACAGATAAAAGATTTCCAAGAGAGCTTAAACAACTTTCCTAAGCTTTTACAGAAACTTCCACATCATATGTGGAAGTAATATGTTTTTATTTGACCAACAACTAAGCATATAAAAGTAAATGAGCTTTCAAACACACAAGCCTTTTTCTAGGCTTATCTATAGAAACGTTTCATTGCTACCTTTAAGGCCAAGATGCCTATCCATGCCTATCAATACACTACCATGTGTAAAACTTCACACTTTCTCAAAAAGAAAACCATACAAACTAAAAAAACCTTCTCTATAGAACTTTAAGTGCTAAAACATTCATTAAGAAACCCTATGTAACCACTTGGGGTCAAAAACTTACAATGAAGTCTCCTACTAGTAATCGATCTATAGTTTGTCTGATTTCAGCTTTTGTCTGCATTTTCAGCTTGTTGTACTGTCTTCTGGCAGCTTCAGCCACTTTTGCCTCTAACTCAGACTGGTACCCAAAACCTGTACAAGAGATATAAAACAGGATTAGGTATAGTTTTATTCATTTGTTATTGAATCAGAAAAAAAATGGAGAGAGTCAACTACTTTGAGTTGACAGAAAAGGTAAGTACTTAAACTCTTTTTTTCCTTCAGATATCTTAACTGGTGCATTAAGAATGTCTTAATGTTCCTTATTCTCACCCCTTATCTTCCCAGAAACCAAATGTTAACAACTGAAACCGCAAAAGCAGTTACTTTACGATGTTACTGGACTCCTAAACCTTGCTGTCCATAGAAGCTTATGTAAGCTGTTTGTTCCACATCTAAAACACACGATACCTCAAACAGCTTTAACAAAGGTCATACTTAATTTAATCAACAGGAGAGATACAACAAGAATTTTGCCTGTACCATTACCACAGGAAATACTCTGGTTTCCAACAGTCCTCTGGAATAACCAGTTCTCTAGATCCTTGTCCAGAGAGCTTACAGAAAGATTCCTCCTAATTTGGGCATTTTAATTTAGGCAGCATGAATACTCATCATGTAGTATAGTAGCAACTTGCAGTTTTAATGCAAAAGTTACAGGCATCTGCCCAAGCAAAATCTCTTATTCAACTAAACAAGAAAACCACTCAGTGAAGTCTCAGAGCATTCCTCCATTTGAATTTAAAATGGAGATTACTTTTCTACTACATTTCTAAAGATTTAAAAAAATCACTTTTAATTCAAAAAAAAAAAAAAACAACATTAAGAAAAGACAGAAAACCAAAAGAAACCCCACATCAAAAAAACATCGAAAAACATTAAAGGTTAACCTGAGGTATGAACCCTTCCCTTGTAGAAGAAGTCAGCTACTTTCTTAATGGCTTGTGGGTTGTAAATAATATTTAGAGGTCTGGTACTGACTTCCAGGCGCCTCTCAAAATTGCTGTGGATTGGATTTCTTTCATAAAGCATCTCAAACACTGGAGCATCAGGATCTGCAACTAAATAAAAAGCAAGTTACAAAAAACACTTGGAAAAAAAAGCATACACACAAAAAACAAACAAACAAACAAACAGAAAAAAGCAAAAAATAACCCCAAAGTACATAACTACCCCAAACTACAAAAAACAAACAAAAAAAAAACCCTATGAAGTACATAATCACTAATGACTACTAGTAGTGCCTGCCTGAAAATTCTTCATAAACTGAAAAGCGAGCAGTAAGATCAACTTCTATAATCAACAAAATTCAACATGCTTGCATACACAGACATTTTCAGGACAGCGGTCCTACAGTTGAACTCCTAGCCTATTTTTTCTTTTCTTTTATGCCAAGACAAAGAGCAAGTGCAACTCACATTATCTTGAATATATATTTACTCACTTTCTCAGAAGTCAAACAATATGCATGCACTTGTATATCTTACCAAAGCTTCTATTATGTTTTTTTAAACTATTTGCGACAAGTATTTGCACAAATACAATGATCAAACTTTAGACACTGAGTTTTGAAATTTCTAGTTTGTAGGAATAACCTCATGTGTTTGCTTTGATCAAACATAAAATGAAGTCTTTACCAATGTTCTGATTAGTCATTTCTGAAGATAAATTCTGTAGTCCAAAGGAAGATACGCAGCCAACCTCTTTTTGCTTATAAGAATTTAAAAGAAAAACAATTGTTAGACAAATATAAACCAAGTCACTTGATAAACACACAGAAGTCTTTATCAGTCTTCTGGTCACTTTAAGTGAATCATACGTATTGCTTGAGACTATTTTATGTGTATTTCTCTTTGATGAAATCAAATGAGAAGGAAGTATGACTATATGAGAAAGCAAACGTGATCTACCTATGCAGTAGACAAAGGTTGAAGTGCCAATTTCAGTCAGTTCTCTACAAATTACAAAGTAAAAAAACAAATAAGTGCAATAAAGCTTTGTTTGCTTAGAAGAGATACTTAAAATCTCTTTAGCACTTCATTATGAAAAATAACGTCTGTATTTCTGCTGATAGTGTAACAGTAAGCAGGTAAAATAAACTCTTACTTGGACCAAAGAGCTTTATGAAAAACACCAATTACTGATTAA
This sequence comes from Anas platyrhynchos, assembly GCF_047663525.1. Classification (NCBI taxonomy): domain Eukaryota; kingdom Metazoa; phylum Chordata; class Aves; order Anseriformes; family Anatidae; genus Anas; species Anas platyrhynchos. Next base: position 5,487,685 of record NC_092608.1, on the reverse strand, counting down.
GCAGCAATGCTGATTGTTCCAGAATGAAATCTTTTTCAACAAATCATCTTCTTGCCAACACATATAACTGTAATGTTGGAGTTGCAAGCATACAAAGCAAACAATTAAGAGTTCTATGAATGATCCTTGGAAAGGGAGAGTGAAAGTTCAAGAGGTGGAGATTTTTCTTCAAAGCTCATTTCTTTCAGGGATAAGACACAAATCAAGGGAAACATCTGTGTTGAATTTTGGAATATAACTGTTTTCATACACACTTACGCATCCTACACAGTAACTCATAGAGAGTTTTTTTCACCTACAGGATTAGGGAAAACAAGAACAGGAAATATGGTCCCTTCTGTTGCCAAATCCCTCAGAAAAAGACCACCAAGCTGAACTTTTAGAAGGGAAGAATTTCGTCGAGGAAGGGATTCTGCTAAGATCTTTACACCTGAAATATAAACACATAAAATGTTTTTATTTCGTTTTATGAATACACACAGCATAGCTTTTATTTATAACGTATGGATGTTTCAGTATGTTTGTTTCAGTATAGTAATTTAAAGGATTAAAAGCAAGACTCAGAGGAAGGTCTGGAGGTAGACAAAGCTCATCTTTGCTGAGAAAGAACAAACAGAAATTGACTTTATACCTGAAAACTCCAGCTGCATAAAAGCACACTCCTCAACATGCACCACTTTCTTCTTCTTGTGCAACAGAGTAAAAGAGCCGCCTTGCAACTGTAGATTTAATTTAGCAAAAACATGATCTCTTTTTGTAAATGTATTCATGCTAGAGGCATCTGCAGCAGGATCAAAAAAATCATCTGCTCCTAGTTTAAAAAAAAAAAGCAACAAAAAACGAAAACATCAGTTATGTTATATAAATCAAGTTCCTGGAATACGACTGAAGAACAGAAGGCTTTGTCTGAATTAAAAAACAAATACAAAAAACAAAGCAGATACTCAGTCTTCCTTAACAAAACTGAATACTCAGTAGAACTCTCTATTTCAATTATGGTACAATAAATCCCCAATTAAGACAACCCCAACAACATGGTACTGTTACTGCTGTACACATTCATAGCACACTGCATTACCTCCACCCATCTGAACGGAAAGTAGTCCCAAAGCTTTTTGCCATAAGCACCTAAAATATTTAGAAGCAAACATATCCCATATACCCCTTCAGAAATAAGCAAACACACCAGGCACTGAATTTTTTAACAGGTAATTAAGCTTTAGACAGGCTCTGCTGCCTAGGTGCATCAGCTGACGCACATAATCTTTGAACAGTAAAGAACTGAGAAGTTTTTTCTGTTCATCTTTATCAGATATTTAACTATGAAAGTGTTAGCAGCAATAAGATGAAACAGAAAACCACATGCTGTCATACCTAGTATGTCTTCCGGATTCCACTGTTCCTGTTGTTCTGGCAACAGTCCTTCAAAAGTTTCACCTTCACATGTTTGCTGCGCATATCCATACCAGCCTCCCCAGCCAGGAAACCAAGACTGAAGGTACTGCAGCATTCCACTGCTACTGCCATGTGCAGATTCTGCTGTTGGAGAAACTCCAGGAGAATCAGGCAACGGCTCTTTAACACTCTGTGTTTGAACATCGAAGACACATACATCACTGCTTGTAAGTGGGAGAATATCACGAGCACACAAAAACATCAGAGTAACAATATGATTCCATCTACTATTTACTTGGCGCTCTTAAATTCAGTATGCCAACAGCGATATTTACAATGGATACTCTGCAGATGCTCTCCTATATGGGCTAAGGAACAACAAACATACCACCATTTAATTGCTGCATGTTCCTATATGAAGTCACATGAAATTATCCAAGTCTTACTTTAGAAACACCGCACTGGGTCTGGCTGGGATGGAGCTGACTTTCCCCACAGCAGCCCATACAGTGCTGTGCTTTGCACTACATTTTTTTTTTGCTAGAATGGGGTTGATACTGCATTTGCTGCTGATACACATTTGCTAGAATGGTGTTGATAGTGCACTGGTGTTTTGACTACTGCTGAGCAGTGCTGGCACAGCATCAAGGCTGGCTCTCCAACCCCCGTCTCTGTGAAGGCCAATAGGCTGCAGGTGTGCAAGTGGCTGGGACAGGACATAGCCAGGACAGCCGACCTAGACTGACTGAAGGGTTATTCCATATTATGGGACACCATGCTCAGCAATAAAAGCTGGGAGGAGGGAGAAGATGTACAGGAAGACACTTGCAATGGAGGCATTTGTCTTCCAGAGCATTTGCTACACTCTCTAAGATGAAACGTACTTGCCCTGGTAATTCTGGAAAGAATACTACTGAGGAAGACCACTGTATGGTGAGGCATAAGCTCACCATTCAAGTGACACAGAAGTAAAACTTGAGGAACCAAGCACTGTTTGCCATTTTAGTATTGATACCACGCTTCAAAAATCAAAACAAATACATGCTAACACTCTAGCAGAACAGAGAACACCCCCTCAGAATAATTCACTTAAAGATTGCAAATATTACTCTGTACAAAGAATGTCTCTCACCTCAGCTAGGTCATGAAATTTATCATGAACTACTTCACATAGTATCTTCAACTCTTCATAAGTTTGCTCATCCTCAATACGACACATTTCTGCCTGAAAAGACAAAAAAAGATTAAGTAAATACTCTAAAAGGAAATAGTATCTTGCTCACAAACACGACAAATCTCTCTGCACTACATTTGAGATTCATGGAAAAACTAACATGGCACTAATGTCAGGATCCAAGAGCTTAAGCATATGAAAATAAAACCATATGGGCAGCCATAATACTGACATTCTCTGCTGCTTCAAATACCTTTATTTGGATTGTAAAATACACTATTTTAATTAACACTTGTAATGGTAAGAAGTCTTTGCTCAACTATATCCTTCTGTTATGCATCAGGAGCAAGGTTTGCAGCACAAGATACAAACCATGGAAAGTAACCTGATTTAACAGCAAGATGAGCATAGGCAAGAGCAAAAAAACTACTATAAAAATTTCCAGTACTTTGAGCTACCCCTACAGTTCACATCTAAATAATGCAAGCAAGGATTACATACAACCTAAGCTTTCAATAGGACTGCACATGTAATTAAGAAACATGAGGTACATGGTGCCCTAAACTGATTCAAGTCCCAGTGCACCTAGAGATATAAAGCAGTTAATTATAATTTCACAGGGATTCTTCCTCCTAAAGTAGAACATGGGTTGATCAGTAGGATCATTTTCCCTCTGAATTTCTTCATCCTAACATCAATTGGAAAAAAGTTTAAAAAATTAAATCAAAGGAAAGCACCCCTGAACAATTAGCCACCGTTTTTCCTCCATTACCTACCTCACCACATGCATAATGTGAAAACGCTTCTGATATTTAAATACATTTTGAGTCTATACAGAATGAGAGTTAAGAAAGCTTGACTGACGTGAGCATTCTATGAGAGCTAATGCTATTTTTGGTGAAAACCAGTTACAGCTCAAAAAATTTTTTGCATAGCAAAACAAAAATACAAGAATTCAGTCATTCACACACCTCCCACAACCCCAGGATTCAAGCATTAAGAACTTAGTTGCAGTCAAAATACAGCCTGTTCAATGAAAATGACCTGCAGTAAAATTAAAGATGTTTCTGAATTCAAACAAATTTTAAATTTGTTAAGACAAAATAGAACAAACAGAAGATAATTAATCAACATTGTAAAATCTTAAATCTAAATACCTCCTCTGCAGTTGACAGTGGTTCCCCCTTCAACTTGCTATAATACATATCAGTGTAAGATACTGCATCTCGGGCTCGATGCAATGCAAACTCCCAGCTAGAACGTTGCCTCTGCTCTCTGATCTCCGAAAGATTAGCATTCAAAGCAAAGATCCACCACTCTCGGCAGCTGAAATATTTTAAAATTACTAGATTACCAGTATTTCCAAAAAACAAATGTATGTCAAACTAGTGAAAGTTCCAGAGAGAAAACAGAGAGCAACTGATCAGAAAAGGCATCATTATTAGAGACAGCACATACTGGCTAATTCTACAAATTGTGTAGTATTAAGCAGTGCTTTGCAACATCCCCACTACTTTAATGGGATTTAGTATATCTGTTATACATCAAGCGCAGTCATTAAAGCCACAATGTTGAGTTATATTGACCTGCAGTCTGAAATTATACCATCTTTCTTCTTATTAAAAGTAATATGAAACATTTTATAAGAGCCCTTTCCACGAACATTCTTTCCAGAATACCACAGTGTCTACATTGGAGAAGAACCTCCAATTTAATTTCAGTTCCTGGAAACTGTGAGAGAAGGACCGAAAGACTTAAGTAAGAATAATTTTAAGCTTGGATTATGTCTCAATATTTAAAACTGATTTATGAGGTAGGGAAATAAGACATGAAAACTTAGCATGACTACTATCTCCTATTTGTCTTCATTCAATTCTCCCTAGAACATTTTTAATATCACACTAATTCAACAAGGCATCCATAGATAATACTTACTGCTCTGTTACTGTAACCTTTGGTCTCCACTTCCTGAATTTAAGCTGTCGTTCCTTTCTAGCCAGTTCCTTCAAAAATCCCATGATCTGCTGATACTGCATCTTTTAGTTGAAGAGTAGACAAATCAATTAGGCAATATTAGAGTGCTTTCCAAATCAAAGGCAGAGAGGGTGAAACAACCACAAGCTTAGCTTAGGTTATCTGCATCAATGATCTGCACGTGGCTTCAGAATTAAGACTGATGTTTATCATAATTTGGTTCCCTAGCATCGCCTATCTTCTTCCAGTAGCTAAGGGTTAATGTGTGAGATACAACTTACAGGCTTCCTTGTTTACAAACACACAGCACTAAACCTTCCAGGTCAAGACTAGCAAGCAACTTTTAGCTGCTTTGTACATTCTACAGACTAAAAAAAAATTAAACAAAACAATGACAAAAACACGTGCATCCTTATTATTACAGTAAACAAAAATGGTTTTTTTTGCAGTAATAGGCTGCAGTAAAATAATTAAATAATTTGGAATGCTTGATTTTAAACCAAACAACTTCTTTGTATATTCCTTTCAGTTGCCTCTAAACCTAAAGCTTTAAGAAAGTTTTAATTTTATTCTATGGGTATTTAAGCCGTTACAAATGCTACAAATTTTGCAACCAGTGAGGTGAAGAACTTGCAACAACCCTGCAGGTATTTCACTGTTTGAAGCAACAACTCTTTGCTTAGAGATGCATAACTCAAGACTGCATTTTACCAGCAGAATCTTCAGGAGCACTGATGTATGAACAACATATGCAGTAGGTGAGATGGGAAAGATACACACTACCTCAAACTACCAATTTGACTTTGCAGACAAAGTCAAATTACATAACCGAAAAATGAAAGAATACCTCCTTTAATCAGTCATTTTGTTAGAATCTGACCACAAAGTACGGTGCAACAGAGCACACAGATACCCAAGCAATCTTGAAGCCTAACTAGTTCAGACAGCTAATTCAGCCTAACATAGATAACAGCACAGAGCTCACGATGGCCTCATTTACTCTGCTTCTCAGCAGTCTCCGTCTCAGAAACTGCGAGTTAAACAAAGATTATCAGTGTTTACCTGTGAAAGCTTCAAGGGTATCGTCTCAAGCTGAATGTCACATTCAAGCCGCGGAGTATGGCGAGACCTTAAAGGCTCCTTAGAACAATTTCTCTTCAGAAGAGCCGAAGTGCATACAGGTTCCATGATGTAGTTATGATCACGGCTTTCCATACTTTTATCCATTGCTTCCTGTGGGTTACAAGAACATTGTTTCTACATGAAGGGAGTATAAAATATTTATTAAGATATATTGGTTTAATACACTAGGATACACTCCATTAATATATCAGTCCATTTACAAAACCTCTTCAATGTGTTCTCTTTTTAAAGATTAAACATATGGTATGTCACAACAGAACCTTTTTTGGGTTACCCACATATTCTGCCATGACAGCATGAAGCCATAAACTCCTGCTACTCTTAGAATTTATTGGACCTAGTACTTTTATGTCAGTTAGGTCTACAATATAGGAAGGAAACTATTGGAAAAAAAATAAACAAAAAAATGTGCAAAATCTCTCTCTCATACCTGCAGCTGTCCAGGAGGTAGGTCACCCAATAAAGTGCAATCGGTATCCCAGTAAACACTGAAGTCAGCGACATCTAACTGCTTTTTCCGCATCAGTTTCTCCACCTGAAGTAGAAAAATTGAATGAAGACAAGCTCATACACCACACACCATGTAGTTTTTAGCTCTACACACTCGATAAAAAATAGAAAATGCCCACAATCTACTTAATAATCTTCTGGTTATTGCTAGAAAAAGCTACACTTTTTACTAAATATTTAGTAGCACCCATAAAGTACAGCATCACACCTTAGCTGCCATAAGCTCCTGTACAGAAGAGTTATACTTACTGGTTCAAATACTGCATTTTGCATTGATACATTTTTGATGCATATGCCAAATGCAAAAGGCTGCGAAGGATTTGTGACACCATCTTCAAACCTCAGATGGACATCCTGAATTTTTAACTAGACAGGAAAAAAAAATAAAAATACTAGAGACAACTACTTACATCAGCGTGGACAGTAGTACTATTTATTAATACTAAAGCCATTTAATACCTCATTTCTGCAATCCTCCAGCAGATTTCCAGTACTCTTTTGGACCTCAAAATGCTATTCCTCACTTCTGTTTTTGTACCCTCTGGTTCTATCTTCTCCTCAAATGCCCCGCTCCCTGCTCTTCTTCTCCAAAACCATTAGCCACTTTCACAGAAGAGAGTACTTTATTTTGCTATCTTACCATAATTCTCCATTTTAAAGACAAATGTGTAATTGCCAAACAAAGATTCAAGTATGTTTCATGTACCAGAATCTTCAACATAGGCCAGATCTATAAACTAGCAGCAGCACAAGATGACCCAAAGTAATTTTACATTGGTAAACGCTTAGAGAGCACTGAGTTGTAGTGGTTTTGCAGTGAATGTGAAGTCCAGGACTGCAGTAAGTATAGATACTCTCACCATGAGCAAATACATCCTTCTCAGACACCAGCAAAAGCAATTTAGAAGCAAGATAGCTCAGACCAATTGCCTCTAGTGAGTTGAAAAGCCATCAAATACTATAGTCAGTCTATCTGCACAAAGAACAGAAAGGAATAGTCCTTTCATGGAGACTAGTAGACGAACTTTAGCAATTAATCTGTAGAAAGTCGCAGGTTCTTAAATACAAATGATTAGTAATGTGTATGTTGCTAAATAGTTTTATTTTGTAAACACAATACAGTTTAATAACCTACATCATCTAAATGCTAAAATGTCATTAACTTCAAAAGGAACTCCAAAGACAAAAAGGTACAAAGCCTAGCAGTTATATTTTTGAGTCATTTTGAAATTTAGTGGAGACATGCCAGATTTTTATTAATAGTAAAAGAATAATAAATTAAAAAACTTGAGAGTTGAAACAGATAACCATTCAAAATCATAGATCAGCAGAAACTCTGACATTAATTTCTTTACAACTTCTATCAGAACAATGCATGCTGCTTTTCTTGATAAAAGAATCAATATTTTGATGGGTTTACAATTAAAAGCATTAAAATATGAGAAAAAAAACTTAGTTTTCATGCGGATTAATTATCCACCGATTGTTACAAACCAAAAAGAGTTGCTGTTTTCCCCTTGGTAGGGTGAAGAGTTCATTCTTCCTATAAGTCCCTATCAGGATTAGTTTGAGATTGAAGTTATGAAGATTCAATCAATGGGGACTGTTCTCCGGCAAACATCTATCATTCATTTACTTATTTCTTCTTTGGGGACTACACAATGTGAAGCACAGTGGGCACAGGTGATTTTTAGCAAATGGGAAAAGCTCTACAACATAAAGGCTTACTTCAATGTTTTCTACAATTCTGGTGACTACAGATGCTGTAACTGAGTACCAGTAAGATTCCCCCTTCTGTTGTCGTTCTTTCTGAAAAAGAAAATAGAGATAAGCATTAACCACCACTGTAACAATTGATCAGGAAACAGTACACGTATTATACTGAAATTACTGAACGAGAGAGAGAAGAAAAACAGATTTCAGTATCACCAATGCTTGTTGGGGGGCAGAGATTGGAAATTGCACTGTGTTAGCATATACGTATCAAATTCTAACTTAGTTTCCTATGCATTTATTCTCAGAAGACATATACTTGTTAGGAGACTTAAAATGCAATCCATTTACCAAAGCAGTTTCTTTACTATGAAATACAAGCGCAACTCACTTTCCATTTTTCTTCAAGTGCTAGAAGAAGAGCTTTCTTATGTTCTCTTTCTTGCAACTTCTCCCTTTCCTCATCAAAATCTTCTTTCTTTTCTGGTGCACCAATTAAGTGCAGTTTTGAGACAGATATCACCCATGGATCCACATGTGGGCGATAAAATGGTATCTGCAGTGTTATTTTGCCAATGAAACCTAGAAATACAAAACAGAGATGCTATCAGATTTTTGTGTAAACATACTTCTACTACCCCTTGAAAACTTCAAAGGAAAAGTTGTGTAAGAAACAAACAAACTAAAAACAACAAACAAACTAAAAACTACCCAAACATCAGGTTATTTCACTTGTTCAAGCTACTGACTCACAGGTAAAACTTCTAATATATGCAATATTTCCTGTTTATAAATATTTGTCTTGCACACACAGGCAAAATACATACCTGCTTTTACTTCAAATGGTAATTCCAGTTCCTTCAAGGCATCTTTCTTTAGTGGTAAGTTTTCCAGTTCAACAGCACCTATTGAAAGCACAAAGAACAGACAAGTCTGTTGAGCAAAAATGTTGAAGAATGCCAACTTGAACATTATAAGTTTAAAATAACTAGCAGCAACTTTCAGAGAAGAAATAATTAGGATTTCATGAGAACAGTCAACCTACCACACCACCTTCTGAAACAGCTCTAATGAATATTTAGCATGCTCATTAATTTTCCAGTGCCACATACTCAAACTATTTGATCACATTTGATGAGGTGATCTAGAAGCAATCTTCTTCAAGGACTTAGCTCTGAACTTTACTGCTATCAAGGAGAAAGGTTCTATTCTTTGTCTTTCCAAACAGGACACTTCAAGTATTTTCTGAGTATTAGCAAAAGCACACAAACAAAAGCTTTGAAATATTATAAAATAACAGATAATAGCAGCAAAATGTGAATTAGAAACCACTGATTTATAGAAGCACAAGATATCCTTATGCCACCTTTTCCACAAAGGTCTTGATTAAAAGGGCATAATGACTTGCACCAAAATGTAAGAGGTAAAGACTACAGGGCATTTCCTGCTGCAGTCCCTCTACAGGGAAGTTATTGAACAGTATTGAGAAGAATGACACACAAACATTATGTAAACTAAACAAGCTGATAAGATATGCTTAGCATGCAGTTGAGAGTCTCATATCAATTAGTTTAACTGTGATGATTAAAAAGAACATAAATAAGAACAAGAGAATTTGCCATTGATGTAAACTGCCAGCAAAAAAACTTTATATTAGAAGCATTTATATAAATGCTAAACACAATATTAAGTGATTGTTTCTATTCCATCTTCCATTAAAAAAAAACTTTTTTTCTAAATCACAGAACAAAAACATTACAGAAAATACCCCAAAACCTCACCTTTTAGAAGAGCAACTGAAAGTTGGTCTGTATTCAGGTTGTTGACATATTTGCCCAAATAGGTATTGAGGACCCAGGCTACTAATCCTTCCAACATGACTGTGTCCTAGAAGTGGGCAACTAACATTTTTCTGTCATTTTCTGGATCTCTGTTCCATAATTGCAGTTTCACCCTGAAAGAAAAAACACAAAGAAAATGAGTGTCTGAAATATAGTCTCAGCAAACCTGAGATACTGTATTCAATCTAAAAAGCAGTTAAAATATTAAAGCAATTTTTAAAAGGTAGATGTCATGCTTATGCCATACCCTTTAAGTGCCAAATCACAGAGCTTCACACAAAGCTTTGCTGATTACAGATTACTCCCATTGTCAAATTAAATTCATCTTTCCAACCTATGTCTAATTAAAACACCGCATTTATTGACGATTATCAACTAGGCCAATTAACAATCTGCTTTTCAAAAACGGAAGACTAAAATTCTGCTTCGAGCTGCAGCAGTTTTGCACTGGCTTCCTTGACTTCCACTCCCAGTATTTTCTTCAAGTTGCCAGCATTCTGGTTTTGGAAGTCTAGATGACAGTAACAGGTGTCCTTCTGCATGCGCCACTCTCTAATTGATTTTATGCCACATCTGTCAGTTTTCAAACTGGGGAAAGAAGCAGAGTGTTCCTCGCCTTATATAAGGGCTGATCATACTTACACTATTTATTATTCTCTCTCCATTTATCATGCTTCTTCACAAAACTTTTCTGGAGTCAGCACTTATAAATTATTCTACTAGAAGACCTAATTATAGATTACTACTCCTAGGCTAGAATAACATACTGGGAAAAGACTGGATATTGAAAGAAGGAACAAATACCTATGGTGCAGAGACTCTTCAGCCATCAGGAACACCTCACATCTGCCTCTGTGGGCCCAAACATCTGCAACATCCATTCTAGAAACCCAGAACACTAAGCTTTCTGAATTAAAAACATGCTGAAAATTCCCTAAGTAGAACAGCATGCATCATCCTCCCTCCCCATACCCTGTAAGTGCTCTGGTGAAGGACTTTCTAACCTCGCAGGAAACTTAGGATAACTAGAGCTAAGTGCATTTGTATCCCATGCACAATGCTATGTGAGAGCACACGCTTTTTCTCCAAACTTGTTTGAATTACAGATTTTGCTTATGCTAAATAAAGTCATTACCAATATTGCAAAGAAGTACCCAACGCATTTCTGAAACATGTATATTGTTTTCACTCCTTTTCAGTTGTGATGAACAATTACATTCCTAAAAGAGAGGTGCCACTTAATGTTTATGTCAAGTACGGCAGGAAAGAAAACATTCACCATTAATCTTCAACAATGAACACGATTTTAGAAAAAAACAGCTACACACCAGCCCTACAAAATCACACAAAGGATATCTTTACAAGTAGTGGAAGGATGCACTTTTAGCTGAGCAGAAAGAAGTCAATTTGGCATCCGAATCACATTACAACCAAGAGCCTTCAACTGTACTTTTGTAGAATTCTGATCTGTGAAACAACTCACGCTAGCCAAACCATTTTTGGGGGGAACAGTATATGCGTGGGACATAATCAGATATAAATCATATAAATAGTTTATCAACAATTACTCTAAAAGGTTTTCAAACCATAGCATGGAGTACTGCATCAAGGGGCACAAAAGCTATATTAGAAAAGCAACGCTGGTTATACATGTCAACATCTCCCTTCATACTCTACCACAAGTTGAAACAGAAATGATTGCAGAAATCAGACCATTAAACCCTTGAACAAGTTTTTAACCAATGAATCAGAAAACTCCTACTAGCTTCTTCAAGAACAAGCCCAAGTATGCTTTAACACAGGCAGAAAAAAGCACGCATGCTTTATCTTCTGGTCAGAATGTTGTGAGTGTATTGTCGCAGTTCACTATTTAGAAATGTCTCTCAACCCCACAAACCTGTTTATACCACTTTATAAAAGACTGTGCTCTGCAGAGCAGAAAAGCAAGATCATAGAATGGTTTGCGTTGGAAGGGACCTTAAAGATCACCTGGTTCCAACCCCATGCCATGGGCATGGACACCTCCTGACAGCCCAGGCTGCCCAATGCCCCGTCCGACCTGGCCTTGAGGACTTCCAGCAATGGGGCATCCACAGCTTCTCTGGGCAGCCTGTGCCAGTACCAGGCAAGTCAGACTTATTTACCTTAAAGTTATGTCTGATAACAAGGAGAAAATGACAACTTCAAGAGCTACGTTAAAAAAATTATATTAAAACTCAGGGCTTTCCTATAATGAGTTTTGCTTGACTCAAGGCATCTATACATTTGATTCTCCACTTCTGTAACAAAAAAATAAAATCAGTGAATATGTCACTTCTGTAACAAAAAAATAAAATCAGTGAATATGTCACTTCTGTAACAAAAAAATAAAATCAGTGAATATGTTTAGCTAGTACAGCTAAAGACAATACCAGAATTAAGCAAATAATGAAAGGGGATTTTCTAAGGGCTGAAAAGTGAAACTATACAGTCATGCAGAATGAGATACAAATAGAACTAACACAGGTCAAATTGCATTCGAATGAGGCATATTTCATGTCAAGCACATACGCTATTTTCGTCTCTGTAATATTTCTGAATATTTTTTTCAAAACCAAAAAGTTTTGAAGTTCCATATAATATTTAGCATTCACACATGTGGGGTCACCCCCTTGCATAGCCCTTTATTCTTATAAACCTGACTAGAAAACCGAAGCTCAAGTAAAATCAAATACATTAAGCCTTGTCACATTACCCTTCAAAAAAAGAAAAACAAAAATGGGATCTATAGGCTGTTAGGAGCCAAATCAGAGGGAAGATCTTGATGTGTCTTTCAGAAACACGTAACAGGTTTGCATCCTCATGACTGAAAACACCTAGAGCATGAACTAATCCATGCCTGAAGTCATCGTGAGAACAGCAAATAGTCACCTCCTCAATCCAAACTTCTTGTGGAACATTAATAACTATTTCTATATCTTCCTAATGTTTTAAGGCATGTATATTTGATAATTTTCTAGTCCGCTGCTATGCCAGCGGTAAGAAAAATGAAATATCTCCTTTTACAGAGTTTTTATTTCCTTCACATACAGGTTAAAAAAGAAACAGTAAGCGTTTATCAGGATGAGAATCTAAACCCAAAGCAGGACCTGACTAAAAGCTGGCTAACTTTTTTCTGGATAAACGTGTATTTTTTTGCAACACAAACACCACAACACAGGCCATGAAGTCTGAGTCCATGAGCAAGGGGCAGTTTAAGTCAAGGAAGGAAAGCTGGCATGGTGTTGCCTGGTCAGTGCAATGGGGGGGGCAGGGGTGGGTTGACATTTTGATTACCCCTTGGTGAAGCCAAGAAAAAAAAAAAAAAAAAAAGAAGGTGAAGGTGAGCCTTCAAGACACTTTCTCCCTCCATAAGAACAAATACGCCGTAGGGAAGAGGAGAAAGGCAAGAGGAGACCTGTTGGCACGCCAACGTGGGGCAGAGACGAAGCGAAAGGTCACCTTGCCCAAAGGCGGCCGGCCGAGCCCTGAGGGAGCAGCGAGAGGCCGGGGGCACGCGGGAAGGGGGGAGCGGACACGGTCGGGGCCCGACACCGCCAGGGCCCGGCCGCCGGCCTCGAGGCGCCTCACGGAGCCCCGGCAAGCGGCCGCGCACCCCCGCCTCAGGCTCCCCGGCCCCGCAGTCGAGGGGCTGCGGCCGCCCCCCGCGGCCCTCGGGGCGGAGCCCGGAGAGGGGCGTGAGGCAGGGAGGAGCCCCCCCGCGCCGGGCCTGGGCCATGCAGCCAGCGCCGAGCGGGCTGACGCAGGAGGAGCCGACGGCTGGGGCCCGGGGCCGCCATCCCCCCGCCCCCGGCACTCACCTCGGCTCTCGGTCGCCGCCACCTCCACGAGGCTGCCGGGGGGGCTGCGGGTTGACGAGCCAGCCGGTGGTGTCCGGCCGGGCAGCGCGGGGGGAGAAACTGGGCGGGCACCTTGGCAAAGGAGCGCCGAGCGAGCGCTGTGTTGCCTCCGCCTCTCTGAGGCGGGCCCGGCCCACTCTGGGCTGCGCCGCCTGCAGGGCGGGCCCGGCATGAGGCAGGGGGGCAGCGCCGCCCGTGAGGCGGGCGCCAGAGTCTTGTCAGCAGCAGAGTCGGTGCCTCGTGAGCATCGTAACCCGCACGTGAAGGAGGAAGCATCGCACTGCATACAACTGCCTGGTTTATTGATTGAAAAAAGCAGTTTTTCCTCGGTCTTGTTCTTAATATTGTAAAGACCATCAAGTGACCGATAAGCAGCAATTAAAGAATCATTAATGTTGGAAAAAACCTCCAAGGTCATCTGGTCCAATCATCCCCCTAACACCAATGTCACCCACTAAACCATATCCCCAAGCACCACATCCAACCTTTCCTCAAACACCCTCAGGGACGGTGCCTCCACCACCTCCCTGGGCAAGCCCCAGGTTCAAATAGCCTGATAGTTCAAATGCCCGACTACTCCTTCTGTGAAGAAATTTCTCCTAATTTCCAACCTAAACCTCTCCTGGTACAACTTGAGGCCATACCTTCTAATCCTATCACTGGTTATCTGTGAGAAGAAGTCAACCCCAGCTCCCCATTTAATTTATTTAATCAAATATTTAAAAATATTTTTTAAATAAATTTATTAAATTTATTTTAATTAATTAGTTTTCCTAAGGAAATAAGGCTGAAAGAAGATGCTCTGAGCAAAATGATGCTCACAGGTACAGCACTTAGAGCATGCTTCCCCTCTTCAATCCTCAACTCCACACTAATGTCATAATTCTGTTGCTGCAGACAGACATAGCCAACCTGTGACTGACTTTGCAGTGAGATTAACAGGTTCATAACACAGTATATGTACCAGAAGTGGAATAGTTGAAGTGTTTGGGCCTGATATCCACCAACACTATGGGCCAGTTACAGAAACTACAATGTGAAGCAAGTCACAATAAAAAGCTGTTTGTCTCTTAAAAGCATTAAAGGTCCATTGGGACAGACAGGAGGTCAAGATTATGTCTATTCAAGTCTGAATAGAACAGTGATACTTGCATATAAAATCCTCTCCAGAGTGCCTATGCACAAACAATGGGAGATGAGACTGCAGTGGATAAATCCTCTTTTAATTAGGCAGTAACAGTAAGAAATAAAATTGTTTTGAATGCCATGGTTTAGCCTGTGGAATTAAACAACCCACTCTAAAAATTAGAATTCTGTTTAGGAGAGAGGTAGGAACCATGAAGATACAAGTATAAAAATAGTCTTTTTTTAATTAACAAATACTAGCACATTTCATACTTCCCTGTAAAACTTAGATTTCCCTTCTGTCACACTCCTCCATAATTTGAAAACACAGTAAATTAAATACCATAACTGGATCCTCTTTTTTAGACATTTTTAAAACTTCTTCAAAAAGCTGCTGCTGCTTCTTCCACGTGGTCCCAATACTGGGAGCTGATGAGCAAGATATTAAAATACTCTGTTCAACGGAAGAGGTTCAAAATATTATATAAAACTCTTTTTTTTCTACATCCTAATTTTGCACTAGTTTCAGTGTTTCCAGTTTCACAGTCTTTTCTGAAAATGACCCTCAAATAAAAGTTTAATATACAGTTGTAAAAAGTTTCTTCATAAAATCACAGTAGAATCAAAGACCTTTTTGTCAGTTTCCACATCTAGAAATAATATTAATAAATCTTAATTTTTTTGTAAGTTTAAAATATGTATTTTAAAAAGTCTGACTTTTTTCTGTAGCTGTAGAATAAGTGCTATTCTACTAATTTTCTCTAAGACATGGATGGATCTTCAGCATTGAGCAAAATATGGAGGACAACAGGATTTTCTGGTTCTGAGGTCTGAGTCAATTCCACTTTTTACAGATTAAGTTATGCAATCATCAAGAGAGCGTCAGTGGAGGTGAGCTGCCTGGCCCACATATTCATCTGGATCTTCTCTAATATCCACTGGAATGTAGAGAATAACATTTTGGGTTCATGGCTAGCCTTGAAAACCTCAAAAAAGGGAACCATATTAAATCAGCCAGGACACAAACGTGACAAATTTTAGAGCTGTCAATTACAAAAAAATGTTTTCTACTTGAAGAAAATAACTATTTAATCTACATTTTCCTTTCTAAAATAAAATGAACTATGTACAGCTAATGAAATAATGCTATTGTTTAGACGTAATAGTTATAATCTAGGAAAAAAAAAAAAAAAAAAAAAAAAAAAGCTCCTGTAAAAGATTCCACTCCTTGATATATGTAAGGTTGATTTGAAAAGTTTGGTCCAATAAGGAGAGAAAGCAAACTACAATAATAAATATGCAGGAGGCTGGAGAAAAGCAAATCCTTGAAAATATGGGATGGGAAATTAAACACAGTAGTTTTAAAACTAAAATCACATGGATAATTCACTGGCATTGTATGACTGATAATTTTAATCCAGTCACTCAGAAGTGGTCAAGAACATGACTGTGAACACATGTGGCAAACCTGATCCCAAATTATCATCACAAGAAGTTTCAGGAGAAAAGTAAATGGCATATAGTTAGAAAAACATTTATTTTCAAAGCTAGCAAAGGTTTCTTCAGGGTATCACAGAAGGAAGGCCGTTCAGTTTAAAAGATAAAGCATTAAAAAGTCGTAACTTTTTCAAAGCTGCAATGGTGATCCTTCAACTCTCAAAGCTGCCAAAGAAGAGATTAAAAACTTCAAAAAATAAATGTCTATACTCAGATGAGATTTCAAGTCTCTGTAGGAATGCTACATTTAACATGTTTATTTTAGAAATAAGAGGTTATCTGATGAATTTATCAGTCAATCAGTGTACGATCTGTTATCTCCTTTAAACAGTTTTCATGCCCACATCTTGAACACCCAGAGGAAACTTCTTTTCTTCGGTAAGTAAGTCCTGAAGTAAATTGTCCTTGGCTTCCACTGAGATGTGAATTTCTGTTTCTTTTTTCATGGAGTTTTCTTCTTTTGAAAGGGGAATTTCTTCCCCTGTTGGAGAATAATAATGAATGTTTCCATAATCCATGCTAGTTGGACTAGCCTGTTCTGGGAACTGGGAACTGCAATCTGGATTACATACTTTAACAATACAAGTCACATTCACCTGCGTTCCTCCGTTACCAGAGTGTTCTGCTGAAGAGCAAAAAATCAGATTAAGCATGGAAGAATGCAGCGCAGAACAGGACAGTTGGATTTTTTTTTATATCTCGTTCTTTGACTTAAAAGTTAAATTAGATACTAAATACCTTCTTGCTTCACTTAATTTAGGTAAACTGGCTCTGCAACCTTTTAGTTTTTTGATGGTACCATAAAATCTAAGTATTATCCCAGCAATAAAGAAGCTGTAAAAATTAAGACAGAGCTCTGGATCCCAGCCAAACCCCTATCCATTTGTTTCCATTTTGAATGCTTTGGACAATGTTCATTTCTTACTGCTCCCTTTGTCCATTTGTCCCACTTACAGATACCATCACTCTGATCCCCTAATCTGCAAATAACTTTTTCCTCCATTGAGCATGGTCTCTACTATACCAGGCCAACAACTTAAAACAATCACTTTCTCTTTTCAAAGCTTACAAAATACCCTCTCTGCTGAAGCCAAATGCTCTCTCTGCTGAAGCTATGTTCAGCATAATGTTTTATCCTCTCATATAAACTTCTAAAAAGACTCATAACTGACAATCAAATTTCAAGAGGTTCTGGAACATTCCAATATAGATTCTTTGAGAGACTCTTACCTGAACTTGCAGAGTTGTGTCTGTCTCCACAACTGTGAAGCTTACAACCTTCTGCAGCTGAATATTGCTGTGGCAATCTTTCTGTTTCTTTCTTTTCATTGTTCTTGTTATTTGTTACACTGACTCTTGCAGACCCAGATGGATTATTCAGGGAGCTACTACTTGACCCAGGAGTTTCCAAGAGATGCTGCTCCTCCTGTTGACAGCTGCTGGAGCTTTGCGATCCTGTATTTCTTATCTTTTTGTCACACTGCTTCTCTGAAGGGGAAAAAGGCTGAAACAGTTGCAGAAAACTGCAAAACATTAATTATCTTTTTAACGAACACTAGCAAAGAACTGGTCAGTACTTGGGCAGCTAAAGAAACCACCAATAATCCCCATTTGTGTAGAGATGACTGTAAGTAAGACTCCTACTAGCTCATTAGGCATTCAACAAAATGAGTGTCATAGATTATAAAAAGTACATCTTACACTCTAAGCTTGGGGTTCAAACCACCCCTTTCTCACTCCAGTTGTCTTTCTGCTGTGTGTTTTTTTTAATACATGTAATTAGATAAAATTCCATGATTCTATGTTAAAGTGGAGAAGATGGAAAGAATTGAGTGACACTCACCGCATCTGCTTCTCTAGTTGGTGGCAAGTATGCAAGGGCTGCAAATGAGGAAAGATGGTTCATTAGGATCAAAATTTGTTTCAGTTGCAAAAGCTGCACTTTCAGCTAGTCTGAGCTTCTCTTTCAGCTACTCTGTTCCTGGAGTGAACTCCAAATGCATGTTTAGTACATGTGATTTTAAATGTTGAAAGTTATACCGTGTTAAGTTTGTAAGCTACCTTGAATTTTGCCAGTGAGCAAAGAGAAACCTCTGCATAAATTAATATTTTTTCTAGTATAGGGTAATTGACAAAAGGTATAGGTAACAATAAACTATGGTTGTGACTGTTTAATGATAACTATAATATTGGATAATGCACAATATTTAAGTGAAGCACAAAACACTTAACAAGCTCCATTAGGAGCATAACTGTTTCCACAGTTGTCCAACTCCCCGACACGTTGCATGTTTAGAAAACTGTCTAAAATCTAAGGAACAAGAGAGATATCAAGGGGATATCTGCCTTGGTGTAACCCTGTATTAAGCTGAAATTCACCTTGTGATTTAATAAAGACATTTTTACTCTAAATACATGTGGAATTCCTGGTGTATTTTTTAATTCTGATTTTCTGTGCCTGCAAAGCTTATGTGATCAAGCTGCTTTGCATGAGGTTTCTGGTAGTCTCTCTGCTTTTGACTTCTGAATCATTTGGCCAAATTTCACCCCCCAATGTAACAGAGGAATGGTGTCAAAAGTTCCTCAGAGTTTCATGATGCTATAAGGCTGCCAGCAAGTCAGGCAGGAATCTGTAATGCATTGCAAGCATTGCCTTCTCCCCTTGAAAAAAAATATAAATGAACTTATATATTATTAGATGTCAATGAATCTACATATTGGTGATCCTTCATCCATAAGCAGCAACAAGAAAAGCTTCAAAGCCACCTAGCACCTTCTAAGACATCGGTCAACTACTAGGCTCAAATTAGTAGAAAATGAGGCGACAATACTTACAAGAACTGCTTCGTTTTGCTTCATGAATCTTACCTTTTTTTTTTGAGATTAAGCAATATCCCAAAACAGTGATTAACAGGACCAATAACAATGGCCCTGTTACTGATCCTGAAAATAAAAGAATAATAACAATTAAAAAAAAAAAAAACAAAAACAGAAAACAGCAACACCAAAAAACAGGTAAGTAATTTAGCAGGTCAGTCTGTCAAGGGACAAAATTAGAAAGAAGCAGTTTTGTAGTTTCTTTCCATGGTTATAAAAGCTTAATTTATAAGTACCAGATGTGTCTGAGATTCACATTTGAGGCCTCCATTGTTGAATACCAAAGTCTCATTTTCAGACTCCACCAAAATAAAATTGAATTTTCCTGTTCCAAAAACTGAGGACAGACTTTTGGCCTCAGTCACAAAAGGTATCTCACCAGCCTAAGAGCAGTTCATAAAATACAAAGCCAGGCAGTCCTGAATACTCCTATATATACATGCCTTCTGGATAGACTATGAACAGGAGAGAATATGTCCACACTTGTGAATGCTATAAGGATTCTCTTTCTTGGAAAAGGCTGCCAGAAGTCTCCAAAGACCTCTTTCCAGGAGGTTTATGAAGTCAAGCTTGCCTCAGCCCAGAACCTAAGACAACGTGGAATGCAGTGAGCAGGGCAGATGTACAGGTAAATATTATGCAACACAGGACAAGCAGTGTCATTGAATTAACTCAGCTGTTCTGAGGTTCTGTTTAAGTACAGGTAATTGGTTTTGGAAAGAAGCTGTCAACTACAGATAATCTTGCTTCCTAGCCAGACAGAAGTGACTTTAAATGAGTTAATAGCTCACCGATGATGTGAGATATATCGGGTACAGAGTTTAGCATGACAGGTCGAGTTATTACGTCAGGTTTGTTGGAAGTTGAACTTTGGATTGGGAGCATGTTTACAGCAGTGTGAGGCAGAACTGTGGCATCTGCTCTTCCTGAGTCATGGCAAACAGTGTCATTCATGCTGTTTCCTGGAACAGCCACTGATTTACAACTGCAAGAAACAAAAAGAGAAGTTAGAAAAGAAAGCAACCCTGTATACAGATAAAGACTGCTATTTGACAGAAACTCTGGCTTACACTGTGTGTGGTGTACAGTTGGTATTATAAGATTCCTCATCTGAAAAAGTGCCAGGAGGACAGGGTTTACATTCTGTATCTGTGCTATCCGTTCCTTTAAAGAAAGAGAACTCCAGTTAGTCATATAGTGAAAAACAAAAATGAATAATCAAATTGTGGTACAGATCCTGAAAGTGATACAGGGGCGGTATACAAAATACAGTCTGACTGTTGTGGGAGAGATTAATTTGAAACATTCCACCCACACACAAATCAGAAGATTAATTAACCGTTACTTTGGTACCCTTGATAGTCAAGGTTAAAACCTACCAAAACGTTAAAATGTGGCACTACAGATGAAGTGGAGATTTTTTCACTGGTCCCTAAGAGGCTGATCACCTATTGAATTCTGTTGGAGCTCTGTATCTTTCTAAGTGATTCTTAATTTCTTAATGATATTCAGTGTTCCACCTCATTGGATGTTATTTATCATGTGAATTTTATCACCTACTAGAGATTCACTCTGCTGGGCAGCATAGAATCTTCATTACTTACTGTAAGCAAAATTCAACCGGATGCCCTGCTTCAAGGATTTAAACAGGAAACATGTGGTCCTGAATCTGACATGTATGGAAGAAATCGCACAGCAGAGCAAAACAAAAGCAGATTAAGTTGGATTGGGGAGTTTTATGGTATATGGCAATAAAAGATTGCAGCATTCTCTTCCTTTGGATATGCCTCTTGAGAATATTGTTGGTGTCTTTACTGTCTATGTGCTATGATAATTCTTGCACTAAAAAGAATGCAAAACTATAGCGAATTAAAAGACGATATGCAATGTATTTTACCAAATGTAACTTAACAAGTTGGAAGCAGATTCAAAAGTATCAATGAACTATTTAAGCAATAAATAACCATCTTCATACACTAGATCTATTTTGTGTGTCGATTCTGAAAGTTGAGAATTAAATTACCTTGTTTGAAAACTCTGTAACCTTTTCCACATTTTTTATGCACTCTACATATCTGGCAGTTCTGGTATATTTTTGAAATACAGTATTCATTGCGTGGGCAAATACAGATTCTGTCCTGTGAACTAGTGCATGTTTGATTCTGTACAAATCCTGTTTTTAAAACAAGAATAAAACAAGATAACATTAGAAACACTTAAAATCAAAGTCTGCAATATGTCAACTGAATATGAGGTGATGTTTGCATACCACAGACTAAAGACAATTTTGCAGTTTCAGGCTAGTATAACTTCATAACACAAATACATTATGTGCCTCAACATCTACATTTTCAGAAGAGCTTTGTCTGTCTCTATTGGAGATTCGAAATTTGCATTTGTGGAATTCACACTTGAAACTCTACTTGCAGCTGCAGGGACAGTATATAGTACCATAACCGTAAATATGCACATTTGTGTTACCTGTGCTCACCTCTACTTATGACATTTGTATATATTTTATTAATGTAGCACCTTACCTTCCAAGAATATAAGACTGGTGTCACATTTTTAGGGCTTATAAAGAAAGAGGGAAGGGGTCCTTACAAGTCTATACCCTGTTTTTTTGTTTTTTCAAAATTTTACAAATAGCAAATGCATAAGAATGGAATTATACAAGTCCTAAACAAACATTATTTAAGAGTTTTCCTAGGAGAAAAGTCAAATTTAAACCAAGCCATCTCTTTGAGCAGGCAGTCAAAGACAAATGTCTTTTTCATAATTCAAGCCTACCTTTCCTGCAGGGTGGTGAGCAAGCAAAGCACTGAGGAGACCGATTCCAGATGGCTGTATATGTGTTAGGTATACAAGGACTGCACTTTGTGTCCACACTGTGACTGCAGCTCTCTGTCTTATACTGACCTATAGAAAACAAACAAACAAACGGTGAAAGCATCTCATTGGAAAAGATCACTAAGGGTTGAGTAAGGTAAGTTTCTTTCTCAGCCATAGAAACATTTTCCCCTCATCATCACTATCAGGTTGGTAATGCATACCAAGAAAGTACTGCTTTAAAGGGGGACTGCATGTATACACAGGGAAACTCTGGCTTTTATATTATTCATGCCTGATCAGTGGATTCCAACTATCTTCAAAACAAGACGGCCTCAGTCCTCAACAAAACACTTCAGCATGTATTTAGATGCAGCTAACACGGTGCATAAAACTAAGATTTTTACCCTATGTTTTGTGGTGAAACACACAGGATTGTGTTTCATGCTGGAAGTCAGGCACCTGCTAAAATGGTATACTTCCTTTCAGGTAGCTGTAAGGAAGTTGTGGGGAGCTGGGGGTCAGCCTCTTCTTGTAGATAACTAGTGATAAGACTAGAGGGAATAGCCTCAAGTTGGGCCAGGGAAGGTTTAGGTTGGAAATTAGGAGACATTTCTTCACAGAAAAAAATGGTCAGGCATTGGAATGGGTTACCCAGAGAGGTGGTGGCATCACCATCCCTTGGGGGTGTTCAAGGAAAGGTTGGATGTGGTGCCTGGGGACATGGTTTAGTGGGTGACATTGGTGGTAGCAAGATAGTTGGTCCACATGATCTTGGAGGGCTTTTCCAACATCGATGATTCTAATTTGGGTGTTGCTTTTACTGTTGTTAACAGCAGCAAATGAAGAAGGCAAAATAAAGTGTCACAGCAAGAATTAGAACTTTAGCACTAGTCAATACTGAGAGGACATGAGCTGTAGCTCTTTAGAAATGCTCACTCTTCTTCCTTCACATTTTCAGTCAGTCCTAATATCATCAGCCAGTCTTAACACATCAAAGCAATGAATTTCTGAAGCTACTGGCACTCCGAACAGTATCAAAAGCTGGTAAAGGTAGTTTCTCCAGGAACACTGTGAGGTGAACTGTCAGGTTTTAGTCCTTTTTCCAGTAACTACCTGCTATTCCTCTTTCCACCAATGCCTCTCACCAAAACCAGAGTTTAGTGCAGCGGTGGCACTAAGTAAACATGAGCTCCAACATAGCCTTTCAGGAGAAAGAAAAACACTTCAGTTGCCATTTCCTCCTTTCATGAAAGGAGGAAGAAGATAAAAGTCAATGCCTCATATCCTGTACAGAAGTATCCTGGAAGATATGCTTGGAAGGGGACATAATTAAGAAAAATCTCTGGAACTGCTTGGAGAATGTTTTCCAAAAGAAGGAGCCCTGGAGGCGAGCCATGGAAATTATTTCCCAAGACAGTTTTGCATGTATTTACTTGAAGCTAAAAATCCACCTCCCACATCCTGCTAATGATTTAAGCTCCAATCTTTGATAAATTATGGTAAAAAAAATAATTTTAATTATGAATTGTCGTATTTCCTCTACTATGTTTTTAACAAATGAAACTTGACAGATCTATGTAGACACTTACAGTTAATTCAAACAACTGTGTCTAGTTCAGCAAATACTAATTTCCTGCATAAACTTCCGGATCTCTCTGACAGGAACTCAGCACTTATGGAGACAAATTCTGTTTGCTCAGCATGTTGTGAGACAAAGACATTTTTTCCTCTGTGTCTAATGTAATTCTATAATGCCAATTTGTTGCAAAAATTCTACTATTAAAATATGCAAATGGCATTACAATGCCCTAAAAAAAATTTAAAAATAATATATCTCCACTCTCCCTCTTTTCTGCAATCAATTTTTACTAACAGAAGGTAAATTTTAAATAATTATCATAATAATTAAAGTATTTATATTATATATAATATTAATAATTATCACTGGAGTGACATAACCTCAAAGCAGACAGTTTCTGTGGTCTTGTATGTGGTCTCTGATAGTGGTCTGCAGTGTCTGATTTACAGTAAAAGACAACAATACTCCCTTGATGAGCAATTAGCGATTAACCTGCCCAGCAGCAAGCCCCTTATGTAAGTCATACGTCAAAGTACAGAAATAAAGCTATACCTTGTGAAATGGCAGTTTTACAATATATCTGTGGGCTTGGGTCTGCAATGATGTTTCGTATTTGTAATTTCATTAGTTAGCTGTCGCTCTTCTTTCTTTTTTTAAACCCAACTGTTCATTTAAAAATGCTTTTATCAAAACACCACGCAAAGCTGTGCTTACAAGAGCTCAGCAGCCTACATGGTCCTCCTGATAAGCCCCAGCCAAGTTAAACTTGTAACACAACTCCAGTTCTGATGAATATGTCTCTTCTTCAGATATTTTTACAGACAGAGTACTTTATTGTCTTCCAGCTAAGAGCCCACAGTAAAAGTAAAAAATCAATGGTCTTCAATAACCAACATGTACTATACTCATCTGAAAATTGTCTGAATTTGGCTGTGTAAAGTAATAGTTTAAGTTAAAAGCTACCTGGACGGCACTGGCTGCAACATTTGTTAAGTCTTTCTTCATAGAATTCAGTTCTGGGGTCTCTGCATTGTGCAAACTGTGGCGTATAAGGCAATGAATAATTCTAGAAAAAATTGGAGAAAAAACATGAGTCACAAATCCATCCTGACCCTATAGCAGAGAGTCAAAAGAGACAAACACTTAAAGATCAGTGCACTTATAACCCCTTCCTTTCTGATCAGGTAGGCCTGATGAACTAGAAAGCAGCAGAGACCAAAAAACTGAAGAAGAGCACACAGCTCGTGACCTACCTGAGACCATTTAGCAGTTCATCTGTTTTTCAAAGATCTGCTTTCAATCTGTCACAGTGAACAAAGTAATTTCTCCAGGCTTTATGTTCAAAACAACGCAATGGAACTATGGGATTAGCAGCGTACTTGGTCACTATTGAATCCCCTAAAACAAAGGACTACGTATCTGTTCTTCGTTGGCATGACTTAAGCAACCTCTGAGAAAACACCAGAGTGAAACCTAAATTCTTACCTTTAGGTTTCCAGGGAGAACCACTGTCTGCAAAGTGGCTATGTGAACAATCATAGGTTATTTCCTATACACATTTAGAGCCAACTAAAAGATTGACTTTACCTCTTGTTATATTCCCCAGGCCTCCCAACCTGGTGGAGAAGGGAGCTGTGGGTCTAGCACTACTGCAATGCTTGAAGGAATCTTTCTGTTTTCATCAGTGGGTGTAAAGGACACATGATGCTAAACTGAATCTTCTATTGTGCTCAATGTTGATTGTGCACAATATTGATTGTGTTGAGGGCACAATGTTGATTGTGCCCTCACTTATACCCATGCAATATCCAGGCAAAATAATCCGTCCCTTCAGTGAAAGAACCTGTACCCCGTAAAGCTGTTTGACCAAAGGAAAGAGGAAAAATAAATAATAAAAATAAAGCTTTTATAATTCCAAACACTCTGTGATTCCCTTTTTAAATGAGAAAGGCCTTGATGTTTTGAAAACATCTCTGAAAAAAAGCACATCTTCTGAAAAGGAGCAACTGGCTGCAAGTCTTTAAAAAAGAGTAATAAAAAACCTCTCTCACGGCAGTTTAAATGCATACGTAGCAGTCATAAAATACACTGTACCTAATTTTCAGCTCATATAGATCTGTATCAATGACTTCAATGAACAAGTGTCAAAATATTTGAGGAAGTGCCATCTCTTTTCAAAAGGAAATACATACTCACTGAATAAAAGAAAAAATCTAACGTTAGTATAAGCGTAGGAGTTTCCTGCCAGATCAGAAAGAAGGTGTTCAAAGAGCCTGTGACACTGCTCAATTGTCTGTAGTCTGAGGAAATTGTTCCATGTATAATCTACACACATTTAGAGAAGTACTTAAAAAAAATATTAAAAAGAGAAATCAAAACAGGAACCAGCCATTTGGAGGCCAGTAATGAAAATATCCTTCCTCCTTACTGAGAAAACATGTTGATTACCTATTATATCTTCACATTACTGACAAAGTGGACTAACAATTCCCAGTTTCAACAACTGCTTAAAGGGAACCCGCATTTTCTTATGCAGTTTGTGGAAATATTTTGCCTCTTATCTATCTGTATATCAGGAACAGGGCTTGATACATCTATTCAATAGTCACTGTCAGAAGGAGCCTTTCCTGGGAATGTGACAGCAGAGACAGGCCTTCTTAAGATTGAATACCCATTCCAGGAAAAAGGAAACCAAACTATTGAAGTAGAAATTTCACCACTCCTATTTAAACCACCATGAACACTGGTAGCACTGACCAGAAACCAGGACAATTCTGATCTCTTCTATTGAGTCAGTTGAGTTGAAGACTCAAAACCAGAAAGACGGGACAGGTTTCGCCAGTACTTGCCCCATTTGCTCACAGATTAACAAGAAACTGACCAGTTGTGAAGTGATGAAGAAACTAGAAAACACCTTTTCAGCAAGCTAGAAACCATGATGGGGTGGGGAAGAATGACACCGACCATTTATTTTTTTTTAAATCTCCTTAAACAGCAGAGCAGCTGAAGTTAGAAACACCTGCTGAGCGCAAGCTGCATCCTTCAAATACTGTTGTTTGCCTTCTGATGAGAAGAAAGACTGTTTTGCAGGAACCAGGCTGCAGCCACATACATCTCCAAAAAATACTTTGGCCTCCAGTTTTGCGTTTCAGTTAAGAAAGCTAATTTAAAGGGGGTTTGCACAAAGATTTAAGACTTTGAAGCAGAAACAGGAGGCTGGATTCGACATTATCAATTTCATCATGATCAATGAGATTAATAATCAGGAGTCAAAAAAAGAAAAATGAGTCTCTTCAATACCTTCTAGGTTCAGCGATAACTGTTAATGCTGAACTTGGTAACAGGCAACAAGTAGTAGAGGAACCACACTATTTGCAAGTGTAAGCTGACACTAAACTCTAACAAAGGAGAAGAAAACGGTTCTGCTCTCATCAATACTATTTTTAATTTTAGATCTTTTCTTGTTTATTAAGAGACAAAAGATCAAAGCGTTTATTAAGAGAAGTCAAAGTGCTGTAGTTGCGTTTTTGCCATCACTACGATCACCTTCATCAACATAAGCACTTAAGAGTCATTTTAAATAGTAAAACTCCAGTGAAAACACTCCAGTGAAAACACACAGACAGGGAAAAAAAAAAAAAAAAAAAAAAAAGGAAAGAAATACAACAAACCACATCACAAATTATCCTGCTGCTACTGAGGCTTCCTGGCAAAAAAAAAAAAAAAAAGTGTTCTTATCTCATCCTCTGCATTGTCTGTTATAAACACTGCCTTGTGAGTTAATGACACAGGAAAACCTACTGGTTGATGGGTTCACATCTGTTTCTCTTAAGTTGTACTTGAAAGGATATCTCTGACCGATAAAATCTCCCTGAAAGTTTATCTGATGAGTTGTGTCTCTCAACGACATACAACTGACAATTTCTTGTCAAGTAGCCTTAAAGAACATTATGGGAAACCAAAAAAGACTCACCTAAATCAAATTTATATACATGCATGAGCTCAACTTGGCTTGCTGTGGAGCAAATCCAGTAACTTCAGTAGTTAATTCCCATGTAAGCTTGTTTAACCAAAGCTGACAAAGTCAGTAGACAAATCCCCTACTCTGACAGAGCAAGTGTAGGCCTCTTTCCAGGTGTAAATTTCTCCTAGCTTTCTTGGCTACTAGAAGACCCCACCTTTTCTAGGCATTTCCCCAGTTTCAGGCTGTGAGTTGGGCTGTGCAATATTTGCTGCTCAAAATGAAATTCTCTGGCATCCATATCTATTAGCTACTTCGGTCTGAAAGACCGATGAGTAAAGGGGCCTGATTCTATCCCACAATCTTTACAGTTTATTACTGTTTGTATCTCTCATACCCATATTTTGTCTTCCGCTTTAACTGTGATTCTGTTCTGCAAGGAGATAAGCATGAAGGAAGTTAAGCTGGTGCTGCATCTTTTACATCATAGCCTTAGCATTTCTCAGAATTGGCAGCAGTGTCTAACAGCAACAGATTTAAGATATTTACACAGACAAAATGAACAATTTGGAAGGGGTTCATTAAATGATTAAAATAATTTCATTTGACCAGTGCAAGTAGAAGGCAAAATGCTTCATCTATCCAGCAGCAGAGGTACAGACATTATTAAACACGTCTATTTCTATGCAAATTAATCAAATTAGGCAACATATCTTAGCCCTTGGTTCTTGTGCTGGAATATCTGCATAAGAAGGATGAGTAATCCCTAATCACTCAAAGCAGAAATGAGTAAACTCTGTGCTTGCCCTTAACTACACTGCTCACTCAGATTTTTTGCAATCTCTGTTTTAAGCAATAAGTTACCAACAGAAGTTATGTGCAATAAGTTACCAACAGAAGTTACATGCAATAAGTCAATTACTCAAGATCCTCTCTCCAAGGGTCCCTGCATTTTTTGTCTCATTTTCCCATCTGTGCTACTGATATCCAGTAGATAAGTGACCTAATTTGTCACTGGAGGGGAGTGAGTTAAAAGCAGTCTCCACACCAACTGAGAGGCTAGAATAGATTCTTCTCATTATGTATGTACGGTTGTTTCCAAGATTCCCTATTTCCTACCTACCAAGAGATAAAACTAGCATAGTACATAACTGTCGTGTGGCTTTCAGGCCTGCAGCTGTGTCTGTGCTGTGTGGAGCTGTTCAAGTGAAGGGAAAGGGCCTGAGGCCTGCACCCTCCCACAAAGGCAAGTCCAAGTGTCAACTTCTCCCAGCATGTGCCAATGTAATGCATTCCCTATATGCTTAATACTAATCAGAATAAAAATAATTTGTTTTACTTCCTGCCTTATAGTTTGTCCCTGAATTCTTGGACTTCATCTATAATTAACTTAAATAATTTCAATACTAGAAATAAAACAAGCTAATTACATACATATATATATATATATATATATGTAATTATTCATCTATTCATATACTTTTCAGTTTCACTCAAAGAAGTAATTTAAAACAAAGAGATTTAATCACATATTTTAATCCTGTCGCATTTCTTTTATTGGTCTCCTTTTCATACAGTTGCCTTCAAACTGAAGCTGTCAAACAAAGGAGTCTGAACAGGAACCGTATCTGGTGTATAACAGTCTTTACGCAAATGAAACCACAATGAAGTCACCAAAGACTCTGACATAAAAATCTGTTGTTATGGAAAGGTCTCAGGGTACAGAGATACCATTTGCTAAGCCACCAAATCTCTGAAGACAGGAAAAAACAAGATTATATTTAAAATATTTGAACTGGTCATTTAGAGAATGAATTCAGTTGAAGATTAGAGTTGTCTTAGATAACAGCATTTATCACCAAAATCAGTGGGAGTTGTATCAGGGCATCAGGCTAGACCAACAATACTGAAAGCATAACCTAATCTTAGAGCAGTATTTGAAAGAAGTTTTAAGATTAAGGTCCGTTATATGAACTGCTCTCCCATATTATATCCAGCTTTATTTGTGTAAACCAGGAGTCCTTGCATAGCCACAAACAGATTGATGGCCACAACCTTCCCCACCTCCTGAGAAAATAGTATCTTTTGGTTACTGTTAGGGATTTCCACTTCACTGCCACTCACCACCATAATATGAGAACATCTTCCCAAAACGAGGTGGCAGTAGACAGTATAGGATATGGAAGTTATTCACAACATACAGAAATTATAGATGCAGGGCAGTTTGCAGGAAGACACAGCATCTCATGTGTTATATCCACACATCAATATCCATATATTTCCAGAATACCAGCTCTTATGTTTCAAAACTTCAAGCATGTGCATCCAAAAGCTGTTCTGTTTTCCTAAATGTTGCCCTAATAAAAGATATCAGCCACTAAATCAAGATCTGATACTTAAAGGTACTGTCAGAGCTAATAAGCCTTAAAATCTATACTTCCCCTGCAGAAAGCAAAGTTACACAGGCAAACAACGGGGAAGGCAAGTGGAATAATACATTGCAAGCCTGAGAATTTTCTTGGAATGGCATTGCTTGTATCACACGTGCCTTTTGCAGTGGCCTGTTAAGACTTGCAGTTACTATGAACTTTGATGCAACAACCACACATGAGGATATGTACAACAGAAAGGTACAGGTCGCCCATGGCCTCCTTAGCTTTGACCATAAAAAAGAATGGCATCTGAGCAGTCTGCCTTTAGCCCTTTATTTCAAGGGTTTTCCATAAGATCTTCTGTTACATTTATCCTTTTGCAGCTCAGTGTACCTTCCACACACCAGCAGCATTCCTTTACAACCAGCCAGCAGCATCCAGAGGATGGCTTCCTCTGCACACATCAGCAGCTCCACTGCTCTGCAAAGGACAGTCATTTAGGGTTGAGGCTATTGAGAAAGTTTCAATTAAAAATATCTGATGGCTGAGGTCTTCAAAATAGCAAAAAATACGTTCAGTTCCTGTGAGTAGCATAGAGAATTAGGCTAGAATATTTAAGATTAGTTAGGCTGAGGAAAATTAAGAAAGTGTGTGTTGCTTAAGAGCTATTGCTTTACCAGTTTCTCTCCCTCAATGCTAAACCAAGTTTTCTTTAACTCAACACTTTTAAAAATTGATGTAACAGGCTTTTTTGTTGTTGTGGTGTGGCAGAGATGATGTGTCTGAAGCTACTAGGTTTGGTTTTCTAATTCATATACGGACTTTGGTTTGTCAGGAGTCCAAGGACAATGCAAAAAGTGATGCTGAAACTTTCCTCCATGCTTTTTTACCATTATTATAAGATAATGTTTAGGGTGACAGAAAAATTAATTCCTTTTTAATACAAACCCTTTGTTAAGGCTGACAGCAAGAAGCATGACAAAACTTCATGCTTACATTTTGGTGATACTATCTGCCACAGTTCTGAGGCTCTCCCTTCTTTATCTGCTTTAACCCATCCAGTCTAAAGTGTTTCATATGAATCATGTTCAAAATGCTACCACTTACAAGCAGGGGCTGAATTCAAAATGAAACGCAGATGAAAAAAATGATGTACTATCAAACCCAATACAGCACCCAGTCCTCCTGAAAAGACAGCTCTGTAATTCCAGGTTCAATAAACATTCTGACACCCTAACCTAGTTTCACTGAACATGTGTCTTATGAAGGCTCAATTAATATGATTAAATAAATGTGTAAATAACACACACATCCCATGAAAAAGCAATGAAATGGACATCTCAGAATTATTTCCACATTTATCTTCACAGTCCAATAAACCTTAAAATCAAATAGAAAAACACTATCCATTATACCAGCACAGCATACACCCAAAGTCAAATAGATCCCATGAAACTTTTTGCTTTAAACAGTAACAGGATACTTTGAAGAACAGAATTCAGTAATTCAGCAAGATATAGAACAGTCACAGCTGCATCGCATCGGGTCTCAGCTGTAAATTAAAGGGCTTTTCTATGTAAATAAGGAATGTTTTTAAGGGATGCAGTAGAGCACAACAAGCTCTTCCTGTTTAAATAACGGTGTTAAATACAGACATACACTCCCCACTTGCCAGGACCCTCCCAATCTTTGCAAATACTCCAACAAGCCTGAAAAACCAACGCACTTCCAATGAAAACCCAGGAAAAAAACGGTTAGCCATCCCTTTGGGAACCCAGAAAAAAACAACGACCTCGCCAAAGGGAGCAGGACGAGCTGGAAGGAAGTCCAAAAGCCCTGAGGCTCCCGAAGAACTGAGCAGCAGAGGGAGGCAGCCAGCTCACGGCACCGAGCTTGACAGCAAAAAGACGCCCGCTGGCGCCTTGCCCTGCCCGCAGGATTGCGGGGGGACCCCGGCCCGGCACCGGGGGCCCCCCACAAGCCCTCTGCAGCCCCTCCCGGAGCCCCCTGCACTCACCCGGCCGCCCACGGCTCCTCGCAGGAGGGCGGCGAGCAGCAGCCAGCGCGGCCCCATCGCACCGACAGAGGCCGGCGGCGAGGCGGAGCTGGAGGCTCCCGGGGCACCCGCCCCCGGGCTCAGCATCGCAGAGGGCTGCGGGGGTAAAGAGCCGCGGTCCCCGCCCTCGGAGCTGGAAGCTGTATCCTAGGGGAGGTCCTCAGCAGGCACTGTGGGCTTATTTCTGCTCTGATTTAGGTTTAGTTACTTATTAGCCCCCAAAATAGCAACTTACGTTTCGCAGCGTTCATTCATGCTGCACCGCACCGCGTTCGCTACTGTCTTCTGCACGCTGCCAGGATGGTATTAAGAGGACTTAGACCTGCTCCGCTCCTGAGAAAAACTGCACTTGACTAATAGCTTCTTCACTTTCAAACTGCTCGCCTGCAAAAAGATTTTTTTTTTCTGCAACTGATCTGTGTACTGCAAGTATCAACAGCAATGAAACATTTACAGGTCAGACACAAAAGCGTGGCTACAGGATAAAATCCATGGCGCTTTTAATTCAAAGATCGTCAGTGTTACTTAAGTATA
This sequence comes from Anas platyrhynchos, assembly GCF_047663525.1. Taxonomy (NCBI): domain Eukaryota; kingdom Metazoa; phylum Chordata; class Aves; order Anseriformes; family Anatidae; genus Anas; species Anas platyrhynchos. Next base: position 5,455,224 of record NC_092608.1, on the reverse strand, counting down.
TCAAGTATAATACATTTAACAGGCTGCAATGCATATGAAACGTGCAAAGCATTTAACACTTTTCAACATCCTTGTCTCTAAATTGGAGACTTATAGTTGATGGAAGGACAACTCCGGGGGTGAGGAAGTGGCTGGATGGTCGCACTCAAAGAGTTGCAAGTCAATGTCTTGGTGTCCAAGTGGAGATCAGTGATGAGAGGCAGCACTCCTTGGGGTCAGCATCATGCCCAGCGCTGTTTAACATCTTTGTTGGTGATGCAGATGCTGGAATTGAGTGCATGGACTTGGGGCTGTTGGTTGATGATTAACATCAGTCAGCAACTTGCACTTGCAGCCCAGAGAGCCGACCGTATCCTGGGCTGCACAAAAAGCAGCGTGGGCGGAAGGGTGAGGGAGGGGATTGTCCCTCTCTGCTCTGCCCTTCTGAGACCCCACCTGCAGCCCTGCATTCATCTCTGGGGCCCCCAGCACAAGGAGGGCATGGACCTGTTGGAGCAAGCCCAGAGGAGGCCACGAGGATGATCAGAGGCTGGAGCAACTCTGCTGTGGAGACCGATGGAGAGAGCTGGGGCTGTTCAGCCTGGAGTAGAGGAGGCTCTGGGGAGACCTTACAGCGGCCTTCTGCCTAAAGGGGGCTTCAGGAGAGCTGGAGAAGGATTTTTTACAAGGGTATGTAGAAATGGGACAAGGGGTAATGGCTTTAAACTGAAAGAGGGTAGGGTTAGATTAGATACAAGTAAGAAAACCTTCACTGTGAGGGTGGCGAGGCACTGGCAGAGGCTGCTCATGAGGCTGTGGATGACCCAGCCCTGGAAGTGTTCAAAGCCAGGCTGGATGAGGCCCTGGGCAACCTTATCTAGTAGAAGGTGTCCCTGCCCATGGCAGGGGAGTTGGAATTAGATGGTCTTGAAAGTCCTTCCAACCAAACCATTCTATGATTCAGGAAAATATAATCTAAACCAGGCCTGCTTGATGCTGAATTAGTAGCTATCAATTACGGTTCAGAAAAGGGATCTTGGAATCATCCTTGATGGTTCTTTGAAATCATCTGTGCAAGGACAGCCCCCACCCGTCACACCCCAGAAAAACATACATATATATGCTGGGCATCATCTACAAAGGTGCTAAGAACAAAATAAAAATTGTAATTTTGCCACCATTTAGAACCTTGGCATACCCTCTTCTTAAGTGCAGTACATGGTTCTGGTATCCAAATCTCCAGAAGAACATAGTGAAGTTAGAGGAGATAAGGAAGAGGTCAGCTAAAATCACCAAGGCAGTGGATCAGATAACTTACACAAGAAATATAAAAAGATAGGAACTCAGCTTGGATGCTGAAGAGGGTACAATCAAATATTATAACGGCAACTCAGTATTGCACTAAATTCTGTAATACAAGAACTAGTGGTACTCACTGAATAGAGGTCATTCTAAAAACAGTAAAAGTACTTTACACGGTGAATTGAAACTATCTGCAATCTGTTGTCACAGAGTGATTGTGGAGGAAGATTATACCAGGAAATTCAGAAGAGGTAAGAAAAATTAACAGCAACAAAAGGAATTCTAAAGGCTGGGACAAACTCAACATCCTTAATCCGATTACAGCTGATGTTGCAGAAGTACGAGGAATGAAAACAGCAGATATTAACTAGGCTTATGTTATCTCCCTAAATAGCATCTCTTACTGCCACTGTCACAGATAAAACAGTGGGTAACTTGTACTGGGAGTCTTTCTCAGGAAGGTGTTTTGTACGCCTTTACGCTCCTTTTGTTTCTTCTAAGACAAAAGACACTGAAGTTGCACAGCTGTTATTACAGTACTCTGTCCAGGGTAAAACTACAAAGCAAGTAATTGTTTTTGTGGTTCCTTTTTTTACTATTAAGGCACACTTTGTCATCTTGCTCATTTTCCACTGTCCTGTGCAAAAACATAGTCAGCACTATTACATTTACAGTTATCAAACAAGCAGCATGAACTTTGAGAAACTGCGTAACACAAGGCAGTTGACCACAAAACCAAACAGAATTATTTTAAAGAACATATATGATTCAGTGTCACTCTTATGATTATGAGAAATTTTTCTAAAGCAAGCAGATATTGACAATGTGACAAGAAGTAATTGCTAGCCTATTTTTCAGTCCTTCATTTTTTGTAGAAAAAGTTTTTCTTATTTTCCCCTTTTACAGATTTTGCGTTGGCTTAAACCTGTAGTTCATTCAACATCCAAATGTTCAGCTAGTTTGGCTTCCATTAGAAGAGACCATTTTCTGTGCTTACTAATGATTTGAAATAGTCTAGAAACATGAATCAGACGTGACAAAAATAGAAGGATTGGCCTAAAGTACAACGGACTTCAACTAGTTTTATTTGCATTCTGTTTTCCAAGCTTGTTGTCCTGTTTCCTTATGAAGTCCACAAGGCAAGAGTCCTATTTGTTAGTGAAAACTGAAATTATCATCACTTTCATTCAAGAGCAGAGACCTTAAAAAATACTGGATGTTACAAAATCTGTGTCAAAATTGGAAGTGTTGGTAAAAGAACAGAAACAATATGTGAAACGTGGCTGGGTGTCAAGATTAACTTGGAATTATGGCCAGAATTTTAATAGCTAATAGAAGTAATCAAACGTAGGTTTCGATCCAGTCCTTCACACAGAGAAAGCAAGCTGTGAAATTTGAGTTAGCATCCAGAAGTCCTCTGAATTTTGTAGCTTTGATTCAAATTTGTTTCCAGCATGATACTGGGAGAGCAAGGGAAAGAGAAAATATTTGATATGATCTACAAAGGCCAGCAGTTTGGATAATCCTCTCATTAGTTAGATGAAATAGGTTATAGTGCTCCTTGTCTGAATGTTTTTTGGTGTTCTACATGAGTTTTCAGATTATTTAAGACACTATGTGTTTGCCTCCCTTGTTGTAGATTTCGGCTTAGTGTCACACTGGGTGTTTTTGTAGCTGCACACCTTCTTGGTGGGCTATCACTTTTCAGTGGCAGTGGTGGGGTGATGGAATTCCTTTCCCTCCTCTTCCACAGGAACCATGACATCATTCCCTGGAAAAGACTCTGTCTCCTGCTCTGGATAGTGCATCTCCAATTCCTCTTCCGTGTTTTCCTGTATATCAACATCACTTTCACATCCTCTAGCAGCACAGTTCTTGCTACCAGGCACTTCTGAAATGGACCCCACAATAACAGTATCGGCCTTCATGATGTATATTTTTTCTGAGGAAGGAAGAAAATAGTGCTGAGCATAGGTAACAATATGGCTGTCCCTAGAGATGGTTCCTTTCCATGCAAAATTTTAACTTGTTACTCAACTTTTATTTGCTTCTTTTTTAAAATCAGAGGTATGCAAATCAAGTCTGTCACTGTGAAAACACAGAATTCACTAACCCACTAAAGCTTATGTAACTCACACATTTTGCCTATTTCTTTATCTCTTTATAATAAAAGTATTGAACATACTGAGTGATAAAGACGGCCTGCTCATTTTAAGCCACACTGTGGTTTTGGATCACTGCCATGGGGACTCTGGCCATTCTAGATCAAGTAGCTCTAGCCCTCCTGTAATGAAGCTGAAGGACTACAGGAGAAAGACAGATCAGAAAAGGCAGTAAGACATTCACAAGAATCTTGTAGAAGAAGAAATTAACTGGGATCTGGGGAAGATAGCTATGGATAGTTCAATGTTTATGTTCCCGCTGTTCTGAAAAACAAAAATATCTGTATTAAAAGCAGTCCTTGGGCAAAGTTCAACACTGTACAGAAATGTAGGAAATGCTAAGGAGTTTTGGTTTTCATTTCTTTGACTACCTTGCCTCCCCAGACAGCCTTCTCTCTCCCAATTCAGGGAATTGGCATTTTGCAAAAGCCTGTTTTTTGAACTGCTTAGAATAACAAAAATCTTTGCTGATCTGTGGCACTAAAAACAGAAAATACATTTTCTGCCTTTCCTTTTCCTTGTTCTTTCTGTGCTTTGTCTCCTCTTGCCCTCTAGAAAAGCATGACTGGATCCCAGCAACCCTAAGAAAACAGTTCTGGATCAGCTTAGCCATTGTAACTCCTTGGATTTGACTCACAGCAATAAATAAATAAGTAAATACATACATACATATCCCACACACATGAAATAACCCAACCTGCATATGGTAAACAGCGTCAAGCGTCCAGGGCCAGCTCTGTTAAGAGCTTCAGATAATTTTCCAGCTTACTAATAATTTCAGAATGATATTATGTTCCTGTGGCTTAAAAATTGGAAAAAAAAAAAAAAAAAAAAAAAGGCAAGACTTACCAATTCGATTATTTGTGTGGTCTCTCACTCGAGAATCGACAGGGCAATCTGGGGCATTTCCATTGCTCTGTGTCACATCAGTTAGACTCAGATCAGGACTACAAGCTTTTTCTGTGCTGGAAACCAAGTTGTTATTGGTTTCCAAAGGTAGGTTTCTGTCAATTAGCTCCTTCTCTTCTGGCCCTTGATCAGTAGTAAGCATGATCTGCAAATACAGAGACGTGTAGAAATAGGGTCAATGCAAAAAGAACATTGTAACAGGTCCATTGAATCCTTCTGTAGCAGCCAGAATAACATAACAGCACCAGTGTCACAGGGAGTAAAAAAATTCAAAGTGCCTAACAGATAGAGGAACTTAAGTTCCTTTGAATTAGGTTCCTGTATTACTTAAGGCCATATTTAAAAATAGCATTCTTAAGCTAAATGCACAGATTTTATTTTATTTTTTGTGAGATTTGCAAGAATGTACCTTACTTCCACTGAAATCTAGTTTCCTGAATCTGAGTGGATGCTTTGGTAAATTCCACCTGATACGTCTGCAATTTAGATTCTGATGAACCTTTGTAAATCTGCTTATTTGTCACTCTGACTTTTTGTTGCATGTCTTATACTGCATGCTCTGTTGCAGAGCGTGCTACCCTGCAATACAGTAGCAGCTGCATTATGGGGACTGAGGCTCAGTGGCACCCTTCAGCAAAGAATATAACATCAGTAAGAAAGATAGATTCTGGAAGTAAGAATTTGAAGGGATTTGGTTCAGGAAAAACTTTAAGAAGATATTTTCCAAATTTAAATACTCCCTTCAGAAGCAAAACTGGCAGAAATACATTATTTAACACTACATTAAATGGAGCCCAAGACATGAAAGTAGCAATCCCTCGTATGTCTCATCTCTGCACCTGGGGGATCACAGGTTACAGAGAAAATGACAAATAAAAAGGCCGGCACTTTTTAACAGAACATTTAAAAAATATTGTTAGTTATTTACATTGGAAAAGAAAGGGATCTGTTTCGGAATACCATTCACCAGATCAGAACCTGCAATGGAAAGAAGAAAAATTATCAGAAGAGACTTCACAGCAATCACAAGAACATTAATATTTTCTCTGAAATATCACCCACCCACGTCCTAAACTACTCTACAACCTAACTCACCTGTATCTTTCTTTCGTTACCACAGAGGACACACTTCCATGGTAGGGGTGAGGTGAAGCAGTGACACATTGCTGCCAACCATGTGAGGTCCTATCACTTTCCACACACCAAAACTGGTGTTCACCTAATCACATGATGAACTGATTAAGCTTTCTAAAGAAGTAGAAGACTGTCTTATCAAAATAAATAAATCAAAAAATAAAAAGTGAATAGCTTTCTACTGGATTAACAAGTTGCATCAGGTCATTGTGTGGTCAGTAATATAAAGAAGGTGGGATTTTATGCAAGGGTGGAGGAAGGGAACACTAGGGAAAGAAGGGAGCTGGGAAAAAGGGAGTGTTCAGCATCCTTTTACAATACCATGAAGCTAGACAGGCTCGGGCCTACTAATTTAGCTCTGACATGCATCCACCTTTATTCTCAACATCAACTCTATAATGCTGCAGAGCAACAGTTCCTAATGTGTAAAGCAAGTCAGGAGGTAACAATTCCACTTTGAGAAAGCTGAGCTCATGTGAGAGGTGTTAAATCATATTCCTGAATAAATGAGTGGAAAATGCTCTGATGTATGGTGATCAGAAATATCTACCACAATAGATGACAATAGAGCAATCAGTGGAAGTGGAAATGCTAAGAGGGGATTAGTTAATTAAGCAAAATGGCTGTAATCCAGGAGATATGTATAGATTGCTATGGCTAACGTCCACTTTTTTGGGAACACATCTCCCAAATTTGTGTGCGCAGAAATGAACCTGACATTTTTTCCAGCAAAGCCTCCCCACACTGCTGCATCACCCAGTCACTCAGGTGCAATGGGAAAAAATTGCCATCTAGTGGCTTGTCATATTCACAGCAGTACTTGCCTGCACAGGACAGACCACAGGACTGGCCTTTTGCATGTCTACAGGTACATTCATTTGACTTAAATTGGTTCCATGTTTTAAAGTTTCATAAATTAAAACTCCACATTAAGACTAGCCATTTATTCTTTAATCATATGTATTACAATTTCTGGTCAGTCAGTCACTCACCGTCAGATCTGATCCTGGATTTGTGTGAAGTGAGATGTGCTGATAAAATAAAACATTCGTTTAACAAAAATCATGATGCACAGGGACTATAACAGCTTTACCACACCCACAGGTCTACAAGCAACCTACAAATTGCACATCCTGCTTTCTATTAAAGAGGGAATGTAGTTATGCAGGCACACCCCACATTCAACTCTACGCAAAGCTACAGAGAGTCACAATCAGTAAACAGGTTCCAAGTCCAGCCCACTCCCAGTAAGCTGAAAATACTCACAAAAGACTTCAGGCATCATTTAATATTTATTTTTACATTAATATGTTTGCGCTGAGAGAAAAAATCACCCGTTACCATTTCCCCACCCAGCTTTTCGCATCTTCCTCCATAAACTAACAGCCGTTTCAGTCTTTTTCTAAGGTTCTCCAACATATTGCACAGATTGCCTAGAACATTTGGCCTGTCTTCACCAGGTGCTCGTAAATATCATCTCCCTTACTGGCCTCCATAAAGTTTTAGGATATTATAGTTCCCAGGTGGCATATCCTTGGAGGTTAAACAGCATGCTATGTGTTATAGCTTTAAAAACTCACATTTTCCTTTGAGGATGAAGATTCGTTTCTTGCATATCTTCCATTTCCAAAACAACAGCATGCCTACCAGTAGCAGCATCACAGAGAGAACCACTCCCCAAACAAGACCTACTGCTCAGAAGGGGAAAAAGGAGGACAGTGGTTTCAAGAAGAGGCAGAGTGCTGCCTTTTCTGTCAGCACTGCCTACTTTCAGTAGATCTGTGTGTTTGATGGATATAATTTTAAAAGTCATAAGGATTTTGCAGGAAGCTCTCACATAAAAATTGTTTTTACTAAAGATACGTACAAGTAAAATATGCTAGAAAGAGTAAATCTTCGTTACCTCCTGTTGTTGTCTCCCCCTTGTCTGAGGTGGGAAGAGTACCAGCCGGAGCATTCTGCTTGGGAGTAGAACTAGGGTTTTCAGTTGTTGCAGCACTTAAAAGAGCACTAGAAATAGTGACCAAGTTCGCCTCAAGCCTCAGTAGGTCAGAGTTATTTGTTTCATTGCTGAATCTGGTGGAGAAAGTGCCTGGGGTGAGGTAGGTGGGCAACTGGTCCAGGCAAACCTCATCATGTGTGGCATTTCCTTTGCTTTGTGCTACTTTGTTTAACTTGGCACAGCTAGGGAATGAAAGAGAGAACAGTGTATCAGCACTGACAGAAAATGCTCTGATATATGCTAAGGTGTTCTATACAGCAAACATCACTTTCAGTCATTTTTTGTACCATGTGCATTTATTGCTTTTGGTCAGGAAGTCATTAACTTCCATCTCACCTCTGTGGCACTGATTCTTAACCTGGATGCAAACCTGAAAATCACTTGTGCATATAAACTAACCATACGCAGAGAGCAGAAAATGAGGCAAGGGAGAGTCCTTCCTTCCTTCAGTATCGAGCTGTGCAACAAGCATAACGAGGGGCCTTCAAAACTCTGCACATAGGCTCAAAGCTATCCCATTGCCTTTAAAATGAATTTGTATACTTTGCACCAGAAGAAGTGACAGGAGTCCCTTCGGGTCTTTTATTAGCTTCAGCTAATCATTTAAACACTTCAAAAAGCTATGCACTTACTCAGTATGGGGCTTGCAGATGTCAGTGCTGGAGGTTTGGTCAGAGAAGGTCCCAGGGGGGCATTCTTCACAAGCAACATCAGTTGTTGAGGTGCCTGAATGAAAACAATGACTGATGACAGACTAACCAAAATGCCATAGGTCCAGGACTATGCCCAAGATCAGAAAAGACAAACTAGATAGGGAGGAATTCCTACCTCTGACTTTGACTCCAAAACCAGGCTTGCAAGCAGTGTGCTGCTGGCATCGCATGCAGGTGTACTTAACAGCAGTCTGACAGAACAGACCTGGTCGGCACTCACACACGCGGCTAGAATTGAAGGAGCAGGGCACTTTCTCCACAAGGTCAGATTCTGCAGGAAAGAAACAGATGGAGTAGCAAATGATCACCCTGCAAGGGAAAGGCAAAGCAGGAGGCAAAGCTGAGCAACACCATTTCAAAGGCTTGGGAAGCAGAATGGGCTGCTGGCACTCTTTGTGATGGCAATTTAAGTCATGCACAATTGGACAAAGCTGTAGACAATAGTTTGTAATAGAAGACAGAAAGCAGAAATCAGACTTGGATGGCATTAGATGTGAGAACTTTCAGGCAGTCCCAGGCCAAACAAGAAGTGGTACTCGTTATGTGCAAGGTAGCATTCTGCTCTCTGGAGCAGTAGCCAAGGGCAGATAACTTTGCTGCTGGAAATACTAAATTAATAAAATACTAATAAAGACAATATTTAGAGGGGCTCTAATGGTAAAGTATGTGTGATAAAAAGTAAATCAACTACCTTTTGTACATGACACACAAGCATCACAATGTGGCTTTTGGGATTCTTCGTTCAGATATTGTTCAGGTCCACATCTCATGCAGTCTTCAGCTGGGTCCGTGGGACAGGCTTTCCTTTTAGCATACCCTGGAGAAAGAAAAACAAAATGTGGAGGATACCTGTTCAGAAACCTCCCCAATTTTCATGCCCATTTCACTGGAGCGGGAGTGTGTGAGTGAATAGCTGTGTGGTGCTTAGCTGCCTGTAAGGTTAAACCACAATGGTAAGGAAAAGTGACAGCTGCAGAAGCAAAAGGAAAAGCTGAAACAGCAGCATAAAGATAGGCAGAGTTGAATGTTTCATGGGTAGTAAACGAGAGAGAAATATATCCCACTTTCAGCACCAGACCGCATCACTCAGTTGTAAAGGGTTAATTAACCACAGGCATGGAAGACCTGGCAGGAAAATAACTCACCTACTATTTGCTTTGGCAAGCATGGTGTGGGAGTATAAGTAAAACCAGCTATGTTATATTTGGCCCTACAAATACGACCAGACAAGCTTAAAACACATCACTCATACTTCCTCAAAACTACTTGTCTGAGATTTCCTTTTGAAGGTTGGGGACGATTGCTGGAGTGGTCTGAATCTCAGCATTCAAGCTGCAGGCAAGTTACCTCCACGTGCGTGTTATTTCCTTCCTCCTCCCACAACGTCCCAAAAGCTTGAACTATAGTTATTTGAGACTTCCTGTACACATGAAACAGCAAATTTCCCTCTCTCTTGGGGGATGTGTGCCCCAAGTAGACAAGCTCTGAAGCTTGTCCAGTCATATCTTACTGTCCTTCATTGTGTTAATAGCTCAACAACCAGATCAAAGCCCAAGCAGAAGGAATACCAGCTGCAATGGTATGTACAGAAAAATGTACTGGAAATAAGTAGACGAAACAAGTGTTTTCCTTTTTTGAATACGTGTGTTCGTTCACTCCTGAGGATTTGCTGTTAACTGTGAGTAGGAAATTATCTTCAGTGTTGAATGCAATACTATCTCATAGAGCTAGATATCTGATTTAGAATCTAAAAGCAAAAACAACAGCCCCCAAAACAACAATAACAAGAAAATATAAAAGGTAAAATATAAACAAAATAAACAGAAGAAAGGTGCAACATTATTATTTCATGTGAAAGTCTTTATTCCTCCCTTTGAGAGGGGGCTTTTTTCTGTTCTGTGATGAACAGAAAGACAACATTCTTCTGGTGTCCAAGGTATGAAGTGTCATTTTACCTGAAGAAGAATTAAGCACCTGAGAAGAAATGTGGCAATTGTAGAAATCGATTTGAATTATCTTATGAGGTTTGGTTTAAAGTTTATATTGAAATTGAGCTTGAAATTAACTTTGAAACAGATGATTTGGCTTACACTTGAGCCAGTGTGCTCAGATGGAAAGGTCTACATCTGTAGGTTGGAACACCAAGGAAAGTAAAGCCAGACTGCATCAAGACTCTAATACGTTCACTTGGAGTAAATGGAATTTTAGAAAAGCTACTCTTTGCAACGAGAAGTTGAGTTAGTAGCAGATGTGAATGTGTTATTGTCTGAAGGAGTAGCGGAAGATTAAAATGAAAAAAGATTCTAAGTTTTTGCTGTAAAGGAGACCCTGGAGGATGACAAAAGATGTCCGAGACAGACATTAGGATTTGCAAAGTATGGTTTTAAAGGAGAAAAGAGCTTCTTTGCTTGGAACTGGCTCAGAGTCCTTGCCCCTTTTCCTCTTTTACAGGACCAGTTTCTCCATCCTTTGGTCTTGCTTTCTCATACATTTTCTGAATGATTCTAGTGATGTGCCCAGAAGCAGTACAGGATGTCCCTAGCATGCAAATGCTACCAACCAAGCACCAAACCTCTCTGTATTATTAGAGCACACATAAATGTCAAAAATTTCCTTTCCAAAAAAAGAGAGAAGAGAGAGAGAGAGAGAGAGAGAGAGAGAGAGAGAAGAGAAAACGTTTCTGAAAGAAGAGACTGATGATGGTGAAGTACCATCAAATGTCCCACCCACAGCGCTTCAGACATTTCCAGAACCCTTGTCTCTCTAAGATGTTTCCTGCTTCTGAGCTCATATGCCTCCAACTCACAGCTAGCATCTAGCAAAGCTCACTCTGTCCCCTGACGAGTGAACGTTCCATTCCTCATGTGAGATGCTTTCTAAACTGGTTTGAATATGAGGACAATGACAGATTTTCTGCACAATCACTTTATACTTTGTGTCTCTGATCAGAAACATCTTCAGCCTAATATCATTACGCTACTTCATACCCTGAGGCAAACTGAAATTAATTCTTAACACCTGCTACTTCTAGCTACTTATGAGTGTCAATCAACTGAAAAAAACAATAATTGCAAGTTATCTTGTTTGCAATTTAGACTGCTTGAATGCAGACTGAACAGGAGCAGGGAAGTGGAGAACAAACTCCCATCTGGATCCACACCAGATCATGGTTCACAAAATTGCACTTCAGGGTCAAAAGGCAATTCTGCAGATATACACAGTTCATACTACGTCTATGAGAAAGGCTCCATGTTAATTTGACTGCATCATAAACATACTGACCTGAGGGGCACCGGTAACAGCACCTTTGTAAAGTTTCATCATAGAACCAATTCTTGTGTGTATCACAGGAACGAGATGAGGTGAGCGATGGCTAGAAATTTAAACAGAAAAGACACAATTAGAAAACAATTAGGGCAAATCCAGCACTGGTCTCGAATTATGGTGACTACAAATAGTAGGGAAAAGTCTACAGATTTTTGACAATTCAACCATCCTCCAAAACACATAGATAACTGCTGTCCATAAAGTTAAGTAACGAGTGTAATATTCAGTGTATTTAGTAATAATCCAGTATGTATCTTCACCTAGCAGGCTCTTGTCTTTGAAAGTGATTCAAACATAGGGAATAAATACCGTGGCCTGACCTTTTCATCAAGCATTTCAGAACGGAGAATTTAACTCCTTGTTTCATGCAATAAAATGCATAGTTCTATGAGAGCAAATGCATTGCTCTACCAAAATAGTTTTCAGCCAGTGCTCTAGACACTCTTTGAAACTTAGGTACAAGATAGTAAAGCTTACCAAGATAAGTTTGTGTAGCAGTCTCCCTCTCCTTTAAAAACCTTGTTGCACTTGAACAGATGAAAAAAGGCTAAAAAACACTGTCCTTAAAATGATCCCATCTTGACTTAAGAACTTTTTCAAAAATAAAAAATAGAATCCCCAAATATCTGTAGTAGATTTCCAGCTCTGCACAGAAACGAGAAGTGGTGCCATAGTGAACATCACCTAAGGCTAGCTAAATTGGCTGTAACCCACAAAACTCATTCTTTATATTTGCAGTTGTTCGTATATTGGTTATTCATATCCTGTCATGTTTGTTAACCCTACGCATCTGTACTTCTAGGCATCTTTGAATCTGTGTTTTCATACTTCTTCCTGTTTGTTTACCCTACTGTGCTTAGCTGCTCTCATACTATTTATCAATGCAGCAAACAAATCTTTCTGTTCAGTTATTTATCCACTCATAACATCTGAGTTTAGCAACCTAAAGATATGTTTACTGCAAACCAATACATTCTCTTACTTTTCATCTGGGGACAATTCCTACACTAAGAACAGGTGGGTTTTGCCTTGGTAATAAAGCTGCAAATATTTATTCACACAGTGAAGCCCTTATTCAAATAATTAATCCCACTTCTTTAGTGAGTGAAGGTTTTCACAAGCAACCCTCAATTTGATTACATAACTGATACTTGTTTAGATTAAAAATAAAAAAAGCCACAACAGTTCTAATATTAGCTTAGAAAAAATCACTCTGCTATGAACTGTACCAAAAAGCAGAAAATAAGGCTTCATTTGCATACAGCAGGGTGACTATGGACTGTGGGAAATTACAGCACTACAGGTTTTCTGATGAGAAAGTCTGATTTTTGAATTTGGCATCTCCCCTAATAATCCCCTACAAACATTGATATCTGATAATTTCATTTTCATTATTTGCTGCAAGATATAACTGGCAACTTTTTTCTGTAAAGACTGAATCAGCAGATTCTCCAGAGATTTTCCCACAGGATACATGTAGGACAGTTAACAAACATTTTAAGAAACGTACACCCCACCTTCTGAAGGTGAATTTCCCACCAGCCTCAAAAAGAATACCTAGTGCCTCCTACTGCCTTTGTATGCCGTGCAGAACCTTACTAACTGATCTCAAAACCACAGTCTCCTGTTTAACGTGTTGTTCTTTTCATGGCTGGACCATAAATAAATAAATAAATAAACAAGTTAAATAACTTGCCCCAAGTCGTATGAGAAAACAGGAACTTTCAGTCGAGGAGGAAATTAACAGAAGTACAAGAAATAGAAACACACTGAAACCATTAAATTTTGTTGAGCTCTGAAAACAGAACTGAGAAATCCTGCCTTACATATGTGCACTAACCACGAGGCCACAGAGCCTCCCTGCAAAACGCTTTTTTCTACCTTACTATACAGGGGAAATAGCAGAGATCTGGTTGCTCAGCCCGACTCAGGTCAAGTTGACAAATGTGTACCCTGTATTTGTCTTTTCTGAAGAGGAAGCCTCAGACTATAGGAAAAGGAAGTGGAATCTCCTTCCATCGGCGTGTAGAAGCACCCCGGTTAGCCAGCCATCTAAGACTAAATTAAATAACAGGAAATGACAGTGAGACCAGTCACACTTACACACAGGGTTATTTAGGAGTCATTTCAGGGGTATGAAGTGGACTGACTAGTTTTACAGAGAAAACTTAAGAAACAACAGCATCCTTGCTATATGTAAATCATCCCGGATTAGTTTCTCTTTAAGATCTGTAAAACACCACCACAAAAAAACTGCTCTTCCCTTCCTTGCTCTCCTAGAAAACCAACTCTGGCTTCAAATGATGCTGAACTTTAAATCAGAATGGGGACACAATTCTTGAATGATATAAACATGTAAACCTACAGCATATAAACTTACAGATTGTGTAATTGCCTCTTTAGGGGGCTAAAGGAATACTCTCTGCCTACAAGTGTGACTGAAGAGCTACTTTTTAAAAAGTGATCCTGTCTAAAATACTGAAATCCTGAGCTGAGGACAAGACGCAGCTCATAGGTAATGTGGTGCAAACCGGGATTATGAATTTTCCCCTGATGCTAGTGCTGGGATAAATTACTGCCTGAATTACACGTAACTACTGCACAATTATGTAAATATGCATATGAAAGTCCTCAACAATTTTTTTCCTTCCACAAGAGGGCAGCTATATACTACAGCCTACTAGATACTCCGTAACGTACTCCATAACACCTGTAGCTTCACAACAAATGCTGCTGTGAAGCATCCAGTTACAAGCCCAGCTCTGCAGCCAGCTGTACGAGGCAACCCCAAGGTGTTCTGCTGTAAAAGGTCATTTTAACAAATCATAACATGCACAATTCTATGTCTGAGAAACCACCTAAAAAAATCTTTCCATAAGACCACTCTCCACCCTAAACTCCCATGAGTTTGTGGAGGAATTAAACAAATCAGTGCCCAAAGAACATGCCTTGAAGGTATGGCAGAGGTGAATGGCCAAGGTCTCAAAAGATGCCAGTCTTCCATAAAACAATGATGCCATCTAAGTTTCTACACAGATCTGACTGATTAGGCTACATTTGGGAAAAAGTTAAGAAATGTCAGCCATAAAAAGATAATGTAATAGTTTTATTTTTCTGTGTGTAATCAATGTCAGACTAATAAGTGAACTAAAATGAAAGGTAGCAAGCTAAACATATGTAGAAAGGGAACAAAAATATGCATTATTAGTGGGTAGCAAAAGGTCTGAACTGAGGTAATTTACCCACTCAGTGACTGAATATGTAAATTACCTCAGTTTCACCACCTGTAACTACTCTTCCCACATGCAAAATACCACGTCTTATATCTCTTCTACAGTTAGGGTGCAAGTTTGCAGTAGGAAGTCAGCTTGTTTGACTTCTGAGATTTTGATGAGCTCAGGAGCTCAAATTAGGAAGAGATTGCTGGAAACAATTCAACAAGAAGCACAGGGGATTCTGGATTGCAGCTTTACCAGCCTCTCTCCCTTCATGATTCAGTACTTCTGGAAAGCTGCATGTTCTTGATTTGACCAGTATCTTAAATCCTTAGATCACTCTGCAGGAAGATTCAAAGTGATAGGACTGATGCAGGGTGTTGGTTGGTTTTTTTTTTTGGTGGTGGAGGGTTTTTTGTTGGTGGTGGGTTTTGTTTTTTTTTTTTGTTTTTTGGGGGCAGAAGGGGTGGTTCGTTCCTCAACTGTTGGCTGCTTCTTAATGGCAGAAATCTAGACTTCAACCACCAAATCCATCCACATTTGTAAGGGCTGCAAAATACTTACTGCATGTTTGTTTCACTGTTCCAGGACAGAATGCATACTGCCAGTCACCATTAGCACTGAAAACACTTCTTATCCTGCTAGTAGTGCAATTGCTAAGGTGAAGCCAACACCTATTAGGCGTTAGTTTGCTACAGCAGAACTTACACCTTGTGTTCTCTCAAGCTTTTCCAGTGGAACAGAAAACCATCTGTCCAGTCCAAAGCGGGTAAGCAATTTTCTCAGAAGTTGTCCTGTTACACTGCAGCTATAAAGGAATCTGGTGACGGCAAATACTGATTCTTTTTAGGTGAGGGAAATTCTGAGGAAAATTCCCACCAGTGGCAGCAGCATTGATCTCCCCAGCATACATACTGAGGCTAGACCTGTTTTGAGCTGCGTTACCAACAGCTGCAGCTGTGAGAGTCTGCTCTGCTGGGTTTCCAGAATTGCGACTGAGTTGATGGTAGCCAACAGTACAAGATTTTAAAGAAAATGTCCCTCTTATCATGCCTTAATCAGAACAGGCATCACCTAAAAGAAGGGAAGGAATCATGAGGACACTGAGGAGAAAAGGGAAAAACTCATGTAAAAAGTGGTGCTTTATCATATGAGAGCTCAAGAATGTGACATGGGAAAGAAAAGCGCAGTATACATTCACTGCTCTCCTTGCCAACAAAAACCTCAGCATTAAGACATTTCTGATATATTTCTAGTGCTATTTCCCCTGGCTCCAAAACACTTTTAGAAATAGTCAATTAGTCATTGAGAAGAGATTCACTTAATTATTTTTGTTTCTTATTGCTTATTTTGTGGGAAGGATGTGGATGTGATAGTTCCCACCTTTTCCTGGAATGCCTAGAAACCCCGAAGAACGTGGTATAATTCATATTCATCAGCAACTAGGCTGTGGCTTTGCTTCATCAAGGAAACCTCCACTAAGTTTTACAGAACAAAGAGAAGTTACTGTCCTCATTACTGCAAGGGCAGAATTATGCAATGTCACATTTCCAAAGACAGACAGAAACAGGACTCAGCATCTTTACCCAGAGAAATTCAAAATCCTAGCACAATTTCACTTTTTAAGGCAGCATCTGCGACACCTTCTAGTGTTCCCTGAAAAACAGGGAAGCAAACAGTTCAATGAAGAAACACCAAATTTTATCCCAATGGTATGTAGTATTGTCCAACAGTCAAAAAGCCATACATATAAATATGCCATTGGAATCTTTCAAATCCTTACATCCCATTCGGCCCATACCTGTAACCTGGGAGTAAAATCAACCAGTGAAAGAAAAAAAACAAACAACCACCACACCTCTATCTCTACTTGTAAAGTTCTTTTAGTATGTATGTAAAATACTAAAACTTTAACATTCAAGAAAGATCACAGCAGTATTGGGGGCTGGGGGTGAGGAATCCTACATTGATGCAGAGCAGGTCTTTGTGCTTCCTGCTGCTTCTGAGTAAACTGTATGAATGGATCTGTGCTAAGAATGGGCCAGCAACATGGAAATACGTGTCTACTGCAATTATGCTAATCCTGTTAATCTCTTTGCCATCCCAGGATGCAATCCCACTTCCTCTCTTGCTTTTCACACACGTTTCCCTTCCCCTCTAACTCCTTGACTGTTTAAGGCAGGCCAACTATGCTTTCAGAGCGTGAATCAGTTGTAGGAGCTGATTTGAATGAAAACTGCTGTTAGAATTGGTGAAGTTGGATTTTCAGAGGGTTACTGCACTGGAACAATGCACCCTGTGGCAGCACATTCATTTCACTCAGGGCAGGAGAGTCGGTGGCATTGTGTAGCCAGGAGCAGGGCCGCCCCTTTGCGTGACTGTTGTTGTGCACACACGCACCATGAAACCTCACGGATATAATTTCTGGATCTGCTATATCAGAATTCTTTTGATCTGGATTGGACTTGAGGACACAGTGTAGAGTTACTGCGTCTTTATGACAGTTGTAGAAGAACAGATAAATATTTGAACAAGAAGGTAAGCTGTTACAGTAAACAAGTGCCGGTGTAGCAGAAAGCCTACCACAATGATGTTAACCCATTCACATTTTTGGAACAAACTTGAACAAGCCACACATCTCTATCAGGTTAGTACTTTGTGCCTGCTTTTGCTCCAATACCAGGAGCTCTTCAATTCAGTTTAGCATCCGGTTAAATTGGAGGGAGATAGAGACTGAATTTCATGAATCCTTCTATGACTGCAGTCAAAGAAAGGTACCTGAGTTAGCATGAGTTGTAATATGTTTTCCAAAAGAAAAGACTACAATTCGTAACAGTTTGGACTGCTCTGCAAAGGGATGGCCAGGGATCCCTTGGCCTTGTTCTTTCATTGACCCATCAGGCCAACCCGCCTTCACCACTGCCTTTCTTTTTTTTTTGTCTTTCTTTAAAACGCTTCTAATTAAGGCCTCCTAATAATAAAAACCCCACAGACATATTTGATACAAAGCATTTTCCTTTTTCAGTGTTTATTTTTGAGAATTTCTTTTAGAAAATATACTTTTTGGGGGTCTTCTCACTATCCTTGAAACTACAAACACATTTGCTATTTCAATTTAAGTAATGGCCATTGCAAAGATGGTGCTGAATTCAGTGGGCTACTCTACAATTCAGTCAGGGTAAGGTTTGACTCATTTATTTATGGTCTTTTGAGCTCATAGAGAAAAAGTGATGGTGAGGCAGAGCAAGAAATCAGCTTGCTACAAATAAGCTGTAAGTCAGAAAGAAAGCATATTACGGTAAAAAAAAAAAAAAAGTTATCAGTATTGGCTGTTCTAGAACTGACTAATACTGTAGCAAAACAGTTGACTCCCTTTCAAGCTTCTTACCAAATTCTGATAGTATGAAAGAAAGAAGCTGATAATCTAAGACTTCAGGTAGTCAAGCTTCATGCTTAACAGAAGAGATATGAACAAGTGAGAGCTAACTGAAAATTAAAACAACCAAATCCCAAACTGCAGGTTGATCTGAGGTGGAATATGGTTTAAAATACGATCAGTAAGCTGTGACTTGCTTGCATTACATAGTATCACTTGTACTCCACTAGCAGCAAAAGCCAAGTTTGCTGTGATTGATGCAATAAAGATAATGAGAAGCCAACTGCTTATCCCAGCAAGATCTATGTACTTATTCCAGATAACTGATGATTTTGTTGTGAGTTTGAAAGTTGACAGTGAGTATTAGAAAACCAAATTTTCTCTCTGCCCTTTTCATTTCGTGATCAAAACTCTTGACATCACTTTTGACAAGTGATGTCAAATGCACAAATGCCATCTTTTTTCTAGCACCTTTCTCCTAAAGCATTCAGCAGACCAGACAAGTTCATCTGAATGTCCTCCTAGGTACTTGTCAGATAAGTAAAGACTGCAAGCTGTAATCCTGTAGAAGAACAGAGGGATTGATGTACTTCAGGACGGAGATGGAGGCAGGGCAGATAAACCAGAGCAAAGTAGAGCAAGCTTGCCATGTGGGAGGGGAATTTACAGCTAAAGACACCAGAGCAAACTCCTACTCTTACCAAAAGAGTCATGAGGAGCCTTTTCAAACATCTATGAAAAGGATGCAGACTTGGTTACTTTCAAAGATCTAACTGGAGTCAGTTTCTTGCCAAAAATCTCCTATGATATAGCCCATGCAATGTGCTATATCATTCATTTACCATACACAGACAAGTGTCTTAAGCTAGGATAGGTTTATATTTCCAATGCAAGGGAAATGGCCAATTTCAGGATCCAACCCAGCAAGCAATAAGCTACCTACTGACTTCACCTATGCAAAGAGCCTCTGTGACTGACCTTTTTCTTTTTCTCATGCGTGCATAAGTGTCAGCCACGGAAACCACCTGGATTTATGCCAGGCACCAAGGGCTTGTTGCCATATGATCCACTGGGGAGAAAGCAGAGGAGGGGTAAGGAGGGCGGAATGGGGGAACAAATGCACAAGAGACGATATGATCTGAGCAGGAACCTAGCTTGCACCTACAGCATCAGCTGAGTGTGACTAGTGGGCTATGTCTATTTTATCTCAATTTGATAGCCCATTCATGGGGAAGTCACTGTCAGAGGGGTGGGTGGGTGTAAAGAGGAAGGTATTTTGCTGTTTTGTTTGCCTCTACACCTTTCACTTTGCCAGCCCTGACTCACAGTAGCAAAGCAAAAGCCCAACAAGCCAAGTTCTGCAGGGAATCTGCCTGAGAGCACCTGGCCCTCCGGGCAAAAGTAAAAGTGATTCACCCGAAACAAATGAGAGCAGTCCTCCATCCCTAGATGAAATCTTTCTCATTTCCTAGCTGTGACATGCCTGGAGGTGCAGTGACATGCCTGGAGGTGCAGTAACACTAGCAATGCCAAGAAAACGTGCAAATCACAGCTGTCTATCCCCTGGTTCTGCCTGCAGGGTTCCCAGAGAGGACAAACTATCCGGGCTGCTTTGGGACAGCTCTGCTTTATACCTTTATCACCCTGTGTTGCACAAAGCCTATTTCTACAGATGCCTACACCCTGCATATAGGTAGTGGGCAGAATTGCCCTGCATCCCAGGGTTGCCCCAAATCTCTCCCAGGTCCTATTTAGTCCACCAGGGCTGTAGGATCCTGATACCACCCTGCCTTACCTGTGGGGCTCCCTGGATATCCTGAAGAAGCAGCAGGAGCCACAGTCCTGGTACAAGGCTGCAAGAAGCCATCTGCAGTGGCATTAGCTTTCCTGAGCTCCCAGCATCGCAGGTCAGACAGGCATGTTGCTTCTCCTGAAGTCTGCAGTCTTCCCAGGGTCCAGCCCAGCCTTGCTCAGTGTCTGCTTTCTCAGTCCAGAATCACTCCAGCTGTTCAAGACATGCAGGCAACAGACTTTGAGACTCAATCACACGGAGAAAACAATTTGGAAGGAAGGGGCTGCCCAAGAAAGTAAAGTAAAATTAAAAAAAAAAAAAAAAAGCACACACAAAACAAAACCACGTCAATCACTAGCCCCAGAGCCGTCGGGTTTCTGAGTCAGTTGCATGCATCAAGGTTGTCATCTGGGGACGCGGCTGGCTGCGCAGAAACACGGACTCCTGAGTCATCTATGCTGCCCCCAGCGAGCACTTCACCTCCCCAGAGCCAGGCATGAGTCGAAGCCCTGCCCTGTCCACACTCTCAGAACTGCAACCAAGACTCAAAAGAGTTCTCAGTAAGAAACACACTCAGTAGTTCAGTACAGTCATTTTGTTCCTGTTTGAATGAGCATGTGAAAACTCACAACCACCTGGGGTTACTCAGTGAAGGTTTAGGCTTTGCATGTTGCAATTTGAACACCAACATACTGCAGAACTACCTCTTGAGAATACATCTTTGAGCATCCAGTCCCACTTGAGATCAACTCCTGCTGCTGACAGTCAACCCTTGGACTGATACCTGTCATTTCGGCTCCTTGCTTTGCTATTCTGGAAAATGCTTTGTGGCTCCGATGCCTGGAAAGATTTCAGTTGGTTTAAGGTGTCATGCAGCTTTCTTATCTGCCCTAAAAGTTTTGTCAAAAGTAAAAGTCAGCCACTTCAAAAAAGGGCAGCCTGCCTTGAAAACCTTTCTGAGGTGCCTGGGAAAACAATGAAAATTTGTATTCTCACACCCATGTTTTCTTTTTGGTTCTTCTCACCCTTATCACCACAAAGAAAAAGAAAAATGAGAAAAGACTGAAAGTAGGATAATTGATGATTTTCTTAAAGCTGCCCCCATGCCACCACAACAGAATACTAAGGATGAGAGCATTCCACAGGGCCCCTAGGATGATGTAAATATCTTTAATTCACAGTCTAACCCTTTTCTTTTTAAAGATCTGCCTCTATTTCAGTCTCAGGAATACCATCCTACAAAAAAAAAGGGATTTTCAGAGTGCTGTGTACTTGACACACACTTTTAGATCTACCCACCTTTCATCATTTTATCAGCTTACTTCTAAATTTCTAAGCTCCCTAACCGATAAAAGCTGATTGTGGTATATATACCTTTGCAGTCTAGAGACAACTAAATATTTAAAAGTCCATATATTACACTCTTCTTTTTCCTAATTAAATAATGGACTAGAAAATATGTTAATTTTGTGCAATATTATGCCATTAGGCAATTTTCACAATTTATAAAATGCTGTTTCAAGTGAGACACAGCAATCAGGGCAATTGGTATGCTTTATTTTTGTGGGGTTTTTATTTATTTATTTATTTTTCCATGATCAGCTCCTTTCTAAGTTTTTCTAGCAAAAGGACAGGAACCGATGGAAGATATCGCCTGGAAAGCCCCATTCACACACTTGACTTTAGCCTCTGTGAAGTTGTACTACTGAAGTCAGTCCATCCGATCCAAACCCAAAGTATCCAAGTACAAAAAAAAAAACACATCTGAAATACTTTCCCAGAACTGGGAACACAGAAGGGTTTCTGGCCTGTTTTCCAGGAAAAAAAAAAAAAAAGGTACAACTATTGAGCATATCTAGCATTTTAAAAATATTCACGTCATCTCCTTTGTAATCATGTCAGTATTGTTTTAACCCACTGGATAACTTCAATGAAATTTGGCTGAGGATGCACTAAGTTTTGCAAGGTTTCGTGGAAGTAGATGACTTGGATACAAGAGGGAAGACTGTGGTGATGCCCTCACTGAGGGAAAGGCTGCAATGTGAAATCAGTGACCTCAGACAAGAGAGAACCCATCCCACACGTCCAAAATGAAACCAGGCTTCCCAGCTTCCATCCTCAGAATGGGGAGTGAAAAGTGCTCACTGTTGCTGCTGACTTTTCAGTAAGACTATTATATCATACAATTTAATTACAAGTAAGTAATAAAACCAACAACAAAGAAAAGGGTGAAGAGGTTGTGTTTAAAAGCAACGTTCCAACCTGCATGTATTTTAATCTAAATGCATTCATTTCAGACTTGATGTGTTTTGATCTCAAACACAATGAAAGGGGCTTTCCAAACAGAGCCATATCAGTAACTGGAAGAAGCACCTCTGCTTTAAAACAAACCCACGCTATCATTCTCTAACTGTTGCCTGGATTTCCTAGAAAATAATCCTCTATGGTATTCAAAAAAAAAAAAAAAAAAGAAAAAGAAATAACAAATCAAAGCAAACAAACAAGCCCCATTTCTCTATCCTTCTATCAGAGGACAATGTCTATCACAAAAAAAAAAAAAAGGAAAAGCCCCTTTGAGCATGCCATTATTATTTATAATGCATGGTTGACTACAAGCATCTGTCTTCAGCATCTGAATCTCCTCTTATTTTAGGTGTTCAAGGTGGAAATGCTGAAGACAAGGCTGGTTGGCATTTTCTGTTAGCTAGTTTAATTTCCACACGAGGTATCTGATTGGTGTTGGTCATCCGTATGTGCTGTGGGGAGATGAGGTGGGAGGAAGCGGAGAAAGTCCTCTAGGTCAGTGGTTACTTAAATGTCATGGAGCAAAAGAATGCAGAGAATCAGCTAAGCCACAAGGAAAAAGTCTCCAACACATGCCCAAGACACTCTTTTGGCAGGTTCTGTTCATTGTGCTAACAGAGAAAGCCCAGTGAAGGAAGTGGTAGTAGAATAACACAGAAATAGCTTTGTCACACACAGTGTCAAACAATAGTACTACTGATATTTTCTAATTTTGAAGTGGTTTATTTTAGTCTTACACTGTACTTTTAGCATAATTCCCTGTGCTTTTATATATATATATATCTAGCTGTGAAAAAACACCGAGAAGTATCATTTCTAAACAGGCAGACAAAGGAGGCCACTGAATTGAAACGGACACACCAAAATAACCTCATCTAAAATCTGTACTTCAGTGTCTGTCAGGGTTGCTATTTAGAGCAACACAATGTGCTGATGAAAATCACTCAAGTCTTGCTACTTAGCCAGATGAAACAAAATCAGACCCTAAAATTTCACCCAAAGTCTCAGCAGTGCCACAGGGAATGTTCATTTGGATGAAGGCTACATACTGTAGCAGGTACGAGTAAAGGGTGAAATGCTTAATACTGTAAAAAATAAAAGTATTTACAGTAACAAAAAACAAAGAATCTCGTGGCAAAAGGAAGGAAAGCAATCATGCTCAAAGAATGACTTTCTTGACACCTTTCTTGATCTATGCATGCATTTTAGCCATTGGAGAGCTTTCTTTGTTTTAAAGTGGCACTGTGGTAAAAACACAGTGAGAACATTCAAGATCCCAAGAATTTTAGGCATTTTAAGTGAAGCCAACATACTAAACTTTCCCAGAAGTCATTCAGTAGCCCAAAGAGGACAGATGGAGGGGAGGGCAATGCTGGTACAACGTGATCTCATTGAGAAACATCACTTGGTAAGCAAGCAATTGGAGTTTGAGCTAGCTGTAGCTGACATTTGAACTTGTCTGAATGTGTTAAAAAAATCATTTATGTTGAGTACATTACACATTTGCAAAATTCTATCCCCCTATGCCAATCTGGTACTGATCCTTATTTTATTGCACATACACTTCCCCTGTGTTTTGTATTAAATATTCATCAGTCCATTTAATTATGTCTCATTAATCAAACCCCTCTGCAATATGTAAAAAATACATTGCAGGTGCTCCTGATAACGTGATCTGCAAAGTTACATGGATTTAGTCATTTATCTTGGTATATTTGTCTATTTTGATCAACAAAGTTGGTATGGAGCTGTTGCTATATACATGTACTTGTTGAAATGTAGCAGTGACTTAAAACAAGAGTTCCCAGCAGGAAAAACATGGTTGTAATGAGGTGGGGTCATAATAAATTCCCAATGCATAGGGGAAATCCCAACTCATTTCAGTAATTGTAGCCTCAGTGGATGGACAGTCTCACAGCATTTCTGTTCTCTAGTAAAAATAACAGAAAAAGAAATTAACGTTCTTGCTTTATATAGAGTTTCATACACATGCAAACTAGCATCCTTAAAGAAAAGGAGAACACACAAGTTCTTGTTTGTTTGCAGCTGGGGACTTTTGTCCCAATCAGCTGTGTTCTTACAGAGCACAGGAAATTCCTTGGCAATTCATGTACAACCAACGGAAGGAGATGCGTCCCGGTCTTCCCAAGCAATAATTTTTTTTTTTTTTTTAATTACAGAAGACAATGTCAAAAAGTACCTTTGTGAAATGGCCAATTCCTGATGAGGAAAGGTCAGAAGTACTGTTGACAGTAATTGTTTTTGCTGACTCTGAGCTACAACACAGCAGGTGGAAGAGTTCTCCAGAAAGCAGTGAACCTAGCTGTTCTGGGGGAAAAATTAGTTTTCTCATCTGATGTTAGTTTTACTGCAAGAGGTCTCATATTGACCAAGATCTGTAAACTCTCACATGCAAAGCCCATTGACTTCATTTATGTTCCCTAGTTTTCATTCCAGTCACTTCCACATGAACATATCCTCATTTTAAATAGTACAATATATGGCTGTGCTACACTCTGGCCTTCAAGAAACTACATCATTAAGTATCGTTATGCCTAAAATGTCAAATTTTCTGCATTTCTGCTAACAGAGATTTGGACTCCTCAGTGTTTACATACAAAAATATTATACAACTCTAAGCTTATTCATGGAATCGTAAAATGGTTTGGGTTGGAAGGGACCTTAAAGATCACCTGGTTCCAATCCCCTGCCATGGGCAGGGACACCTTCCACTAGCCCAGGCTGCCCAAAGCCCCACACAACCTGGCCTTGAGCACTTCAGGGATGCATGGGGCACCCACAGCTTCTCTGGGCAACCTGGGCATTTACTTTTTGATTCAGTTGACTCATTCAGAACTTTGATTGAAACAAAAAATTAAGCAGCTAAAAACGTGTCACACAGATCATCTGAATAATGGTACCATGACTTACTTTTCAACCAAATTTCTTTTACAAATGTCATTATATAAAGTGGTCAAAAAAAACTTTAACCCCATTTTTGTTCTCTCAACTAATTCTACTACTTTATACAGAGATAAAATAACTAATATAAGAAACAAAGAATCTATGTAAAATGTCTATCTTTCTTTCTGGTGCATAGTAGCTTCAAAACTAAAGTGCATTTTGAGTCAGACTGAAACATGAGAAGAGCTGACAGAGAACTCAGTGCTCTCAGGAAAGAATTGGCTTCCATGAAAGAAACCAAAACCATATCACAGAATTACTATGCCCACAGGCTGGCTGAGAGAGAGAGACAGCCTTAGAAAAAAGATCACATCATGTCTGTACTTTCAGTAACTCTGACTACAGCTACTGAAAGCTAGCAGTAGGTTTGTATGTTGTCATTCTCCACAGAGAAAGCTCTTGACAGAGACGGTGTTATTTGAATATCATTTGAATTATGCCCTTCCTCCCATACCTTGCTAGATGCAAAGAGGCTCAATAGTGCATTTTCCGTGATCCACACAAGACAGCTTCTTGATTGTTACAGCTCTAAATAAAATGGCAGGTAATAAGGATGGGGCAGGTACTATCATGTGAATGCTGAAGCCTTTTAAAGATCTGTTCATGTCCTTTCTTCACACTTCCCTAGCAGTTTTATTTTAACGCAAAAGTCTTCTCTGCTGCTTGTTTGTTGGTCATGCTGTTAACCAAAATTACACCCACCAGCAGTTGATTTGGGCCACTCTTTCCACCCCCAGCCAGGGTATTGATACAAATAAATCCACAAGCATCAGCTTTTGACTTTAGCTGTCTTACCTCATATCAAGATCTTTGTCTGAAGTTCTATAAATCTTACATAAAGTGCAGGATAGCTTCTAATAAAGCTATCAGCTACGTGAAAGGACTGGTAAAAAGCAAGAAAATAAGCACGTGCTTGCCTTTAGTTAGCAAGTTTCTAAGCATACAGAATGTCTAGCCACAAAGCTAATAAGAAGCAGACAGGCTGCAGTAAACTCATACCCTTATTTCATAATAATTTCATCCCTGTAAGAAGTCTACTTGAAATAGTTACAGTTATAGTCCAAGACGCATGCTCAAGGGTTACATTACTTGATATTGATCGCACAGTTATTCTTCAAGAGTCTGGTATTGAGCTCCATCTGGTACAGGATCTCATTTTTCAGCTACATACTAGCTGGTCAAATTCTGCAGTGTGAGAATGTTGTCAAATCAGATATTTGCCTCAATCTGAATTTTTGCTTTCCCCTGTTGCAAGGCAACTCCTGTTTCAGGAATGTACCTTTTGAGAAGCCAGGAAAGCCTGCCAAAAACTGATCAACCAAAAGCCTCAAAAAAACCCCTACGCCTCATGTTGGTATATTGGTGAATGTATTTGATTTTCAGTAGGGAGATCTGTAACAAACTCCTTCTCTAAGCATTCTTAAGCCTCTCGTTGCTCCCAAGGTCACCTGTAGCACATCTTAACATTGTTTTCCCATCTGGGGTTTCGGAAGCAAAACTGGACGTTATAGTAATTTCTCCTCACAAGGATATGATTAGGAACTGAAACTAAGATGAAGACTGTCTCCTTTGCTTTCAGACAGAATCTATCGAAGGGATGAAAAAAAAGACTACAAGAAACTCACAACTGGGACTGGAGAGGAAGACATCTGATGAGGGAAGCTCGGACTGACTGGATACTGTGAATAAAAACCATGTTAGAAGGAGTGGATATGCAAATAAATTTTAATAATAGCATTTATTAACTTCTGAGCACCAGATTTAACATTTCAATGGTGTTCTTTGTACTGCACTCTATGTGTTTTATTCGATTCCCTGGTTCATTAAAACAAACCCATCAGATCCGGTTTTCATCATTTTTGGAAGATGCTACTCAACCAAAAACAGACTCGAAACAGCAAGTATACTAAGGCACTCAACAATTTCCAGTCTAAACTTTTGGCAGAAGATGCTAAAAAAAAAACTTCAGTGTAAAGTACTTAATAGAGTGAGAGATCTAAGCATAGGGCAGAAACAAAGTGAGAGGTAAAAGAGGTTTTTGCGGAGCCCTGTCATTTCACAAAAGTTCTACTTTCAGATATTTTGCATGTGTGAACTGTCAGGCAGGTCTTTTGTAGCCAGGTTCATTTACTGCAGCAAAGCATTTAACCCATGAAGTTCATCTGTAAGTCAGTGAACAGCTCCCAAATAAACTAGCTCTTTCAGAATGAAGCACTATTCTGCCATTTACTGGAAATTACTTATGATCTTACTGTGCTCCCAATATCAACTGATTTTTTACTTTGGGAATAAATACACCCTTTCAGAAGATTACTGATATTATGAGCATCTTTCTTCCTTCTGATAACAAGAAGCTCTGCTCACATTTACACAAACACAAATCCAGACAAACTCTAGGGAATTCAGAGTAACTCTGGATCTATACCACTAGAAAGAAAAAGAATGTTACTCAGTACAAGATAATAAGAAGACAAGGCCCAACTTTTCCTTGTTAAATGCTATTTGTGCAAATCTTCTACATTTGTTCACTCATGCATTTGTAATGTTATTGCTGCAACTGAAAAGCACTCTGTATATGTCTAGGAAGTAAAACAGGGAAACTGAAAAAGCACCAAAGCTTCCAATTGTATTTATCCTAATTCAAAATCGAAAATAAAATTGCTTGGGAAAGACTAGCCATGTGGTTAAACCACAGGAGTGGGAGTGATTAGTTCCCAGTTCCATCACAGACTTTCAGGGTAACAGCTCTTTTCTTGGTAATCTGGTTCTCCTCATCTAAAAGCTGAAAAAGTTTATCTATTAACAGAGAAAAAAAAAAAAAAGTTTTCCGATGCTGAAGCAAAGGAAAGAAATTAGGGAAATATTAAATATTTTTTTGTGAAAGAAAAAGTGAATAGGAAGATTTTCAGGACCAAATTTTTTTTTCCAGAGTGTTTTAAAGATTGAGCATCTAAACACTGAAATTCTGGGCTCTTATTTTCTTCTTCTTAGCAGCATGGTTTTGTTCTGCACAAACCAATGCAATACACCAGCAAAAGTGGAAAGCCACGTCCTTACATTTGGTCTGACATTACCCAGGAAATTTGTGAAATCGAGGGTTTTAACAGAGAAAAGAAGGGGCACAGTTTCTCTTGTGTTTTCAGATTTGACACACACTGAGAACAAACTGGGCTGTGAAAACACGAGTTCTAGAAAGATGAAAGACCCCAAATCAAAGTTTACAAATCACTCAAAAAGCAAGCTCAGGCCGCATGCAAATGTTTCACCTGGGGGTTGTGGAGACATCTGGAGATGTAATTCCTTGACCTGCTGATAACTACACAGAATGATAAATCAGCACTACACTCATTCTAGATTCAGTATTAATTCTTGAAATGTACTGACAGCAAGAAACGCCTGATCCTAAGACATCACTAAAACTACCTCACAATAATCCAAGGGGAGGCAAACAAACAAAGTAACACTGATGGCAGTCTAATGCTGCTGTCAAGAAGCAGATGGAGCTCCGTTTTAAAGGCTGAACTCCACTTTTCTGTTAAAACAAGTAACTGATGCATTATTTACTGTGCCATATTTAATTAAGCAAAGCTGGATTTCCCAACTTATGAATCAGGGTTATATGCAGTCAGAAAGAGGAACTAAACTTCCAGCTTTACCATCAAAGCAACTGGTGGTTATCACTCATGCCAAAGGAGAACTAATATAAGTGGGTACGCACACCAGAGCCAGCCATTAACAGAAGACAATGCTGCACAGACTGAGCAAGCATGTTCCAAGTGCTATGAAAAAAAATAATATATATATATTAAAAAAAAAATCAGATCAAGACAAGAATGGTCTCACTGTGTCTATCCCAGCTTCTAGAAGTGTGAGCAACACAGTAGCTTCCAGTTTTGCCAAATGCTTACATTATTCTCCAAGCAAATTCTTCCACTGCTATCACACAGAGTGGAGGATCCCTGCCTTCTACCTAATGGATCATTTATGCCTGTTGCAGGAGACATTTAGGAATAGATTGCTACCTTTCTATGGGCATATTTGAGCTCTTCAAATCAGTTACAGATCCTTCCTTACCAACTGTGGTGGAGAATTCCTTCTCCTTGTGAATTACTGTGCACCTCCGACATGCCCCTTTCTTGTTTACCATATGAGGACAAATCTCCTTAAATCTTGGCCAGAGGCCACACAATAAGCAAGATTGCCTCTAGGAATGGGAGACAAGCTATCCCAGAACCCTGTGCCTGCACAACAGTTCAGTATTTGCATTATTTTGTGCGTAAGGACATGATCCTGGAACTACTGGTGCACTATCGTGAACTCTATTGCTTACCATATCACATTGATCTGCCGATCTGCAAAGGTCTCCCCCCATCCCATATCTTACATTCCTGCTTTCCCAATCCAGCCCCCATCTCCACACTGGCAGTATTTCACAACCTCTGCCTCCTACCACCCTTCCTACCACTCTGGCTTCCTATCACATATTCCCACAGTCTCGCCTCTGCTTAGCCTTCTCTCCAGAAATCCCTGGCCTCTCAACCTCCCATTTTCCTAACCCCAAATCCCAGCATCCCAAGCACACTACTCCCACCCTCTGCTCTCCTGCCGAAGTGCAGATTCCAGCACTGATTTCATCACAGCTCAGGCTACTGCAGAGTCCATGATCCAAGTAGAGAAGCTGCTTTAACACTGAATGAAATAAATACCAATTTTCAGCCTGCAGATAGATGCACTCCTTTACAACCACCCTCAGGTGCCATCTCAGCCACCCTCCTTCATGAAAGGGTACAGTATCTTGGAATGCAGGGCACTTGCTGCAGGACAAAGCCACTGGACGAAACCTTCTTACTACACTATAATTCATTAATGTATTCACACCCAAACTACTCATAGCACATTTCCATTTTATTTTAAAATTAATAATTTTTAAAAACTAAAAGAATGTGACCAATTCTATTTATTTTGCCCTACACATACAACCCAAAGCTAAACTGATCAGTCACACTGTTCACTTTCCATTCCAACAGTCTCACATTGTTTTCATAAACTTGCAAAATTCCTTCCTTGCTTAAAAAAGTCTAATCACATGTTTAATTTATAAATAAATTATTGAACGTATAAGTAAATAACACTGAATAGCAAGAAGCCAAAAACGTCACTGGTGTAAACCCAAGAACTTCTGTCATGTTAGCTCCCAGAAATAAATTTAAACCAAGGCTTCTGAATGCAATTACTAGTAAAGTTTTCACAGTAACTCACATAATTCTTAAGGCAGGAATTTCTGTTTCAGGCTTATTGAAGACAAAATAAGACACCCATCTAATCATTTTTAGATAAGGAAAGTCAGATCATTTTCTGAAGTTCAAACAAATCATACCACGTCATACACTTTGTTTTGGTATAGTTTTTAAAACTCCACAAAGTTTTTTGGCTGATCTCCAAAAAACTTGCAAAAACAGAGGTAAGCAAAATTTGCAAACATCTTAAGGCATCTTCTGGCTTTCTGAGTAATAAAATCTTTTATTTTAGTGTCATTTTTCAGGTATATTTCACTGATGTGATACACCCTCCTATAGCTATAGAGATTGAACTGAAAATTGACTGGATTTTTTTATTTTAACTAAATTGTTGAGTAACTCAAGTCTAAGGCACTAGGAAATTGCGTGCCATGTTTCAAGTGTTTGGAAATAAGCATATTTGTATGCATCCCACTGAACCAGGCCATTCATAGACTAATTCCTTGCATTCAAAGCTAAACTTACA
This sequence comes from Anas platyrhynchos, assembly GCF_047663525.1. Taxonomy (NCBI): domain Eukaryota; kingdom Metazoa; phylum Chordata; class Aves; order Anseriformes; family Anatidae; genus Anas; species Anas platyrhynchos. The sequence goes on along the minus strand of NC_092608.1, from coordinate 5,424,282 downwards.
TTTCTGGTTTACTTAATCGAGGTGGCAGGTGAACTCTATACATATCTGTTGCTATTGCTCTCCTAGTTTTCCTGTTCTCAGCTCTCTATGCAGCCCCAGGGAGGAAAGCTCACACATCTGCTTAGAAGTAGCTGCAAAATTCACAAAAAGAAAAGTGAAAAGACATATATGAGGGTTTGTACATTGAGATATGTGTATTGGATTCTCACAGAGACACGGGACTATGAAAATTAGGAAAAAAAAAATCTCTCACTCAAGATTTATTTTTAACCAAATTAAGTTGTCCACTCCCCACCTCCACCTCTTCCCCAAGGCAAACAAGTCAGTGGTTCACAGTTGAGGTAGTTGTATTTAAATTTGGAGCCACTCTGTAGTGTCCATATTTGTTTTGCTCCCTCTGCTGAGAAGCCTTGCTAAATCTGAAGAGTGTTGAACGGCTCAGGGTTAGAAGCTGGTCAGTTCTGGTTCCTCCTGACACTCTGGACACCAAGTTCTGGAATCCAAAGGAAGACATCATTAATCAAAGAATGCCAGTGTGTTCCCATTTTGCTGAAGACCGGGGAGCAGAAGAGGCTTCTGTCTATGTGCTGCTGTTACTCAGTTCCGTTTTCTTTTTTTTTTTTCTTCCAGACATTTTCTTTTGCTCAGCCATCAATGATTATCATACTCCTGAGAGAGATGGAATTGCAGTCACCACCTGTATGATTCATGACGTCTCCATGGAGTGTTTAAAAGCTATTCTTACCACACGGGGATGGTGAGAAGACTTCTCTTCCAGTGAAGCTCGCAGATCCAAATTGCTGAGCGTGGAGTTACTGGAAGGGATGATGTTTTCCCAGCCAACCAGGCAATGCTGTGAGAAGAGAGAGGAATGTTATATGGCAGTACTTTCTAGATAAATACTCCACAGGGAGACACTGGCAAGCTAAATAATTAATTTTTGAAGAGTTTTGTATCACTAAAGAAAGAGAAGAAATACCTTCTACGCAAAACTGCATAGTTATCCCCTCTTCCATCTTCCGCTGGCTAAATTATTTCTAAACCGATCTCCTGCTCTTTGAACTCAAACACCTGACCTCTCTGAACTTGTCTCAACTGACTCATCCAGTGCCTCAAACCTCAAGCTAGGCTTCTTCCTACTTCTTATCTGTAGTTCTCCAGAGCAGTGCTGGGTCTGATAAGTAACACTGCCTGCAGCATTATTTAGTGGCTGATATACAGGACCAACTCTGCAAAAACAGTTTTAGATACAACCTTGCCACTATCGGTTATTCCTGATCTCTATACCACGTGGATACTTCACATAAGCTTGTCTTTTTGACTCTTTAATGCCTTTTAACAGAGACAGGTGCTCTGAGGTATGGTTCTTCTAGTTGAAAGGTCGATGCCTGAAATTGAGCAGCTGAATTATGTCCCAGCAGTATACAGCTTTACATGGCACTTTCTTTTCCTCAGCATAAAGCATTCACAGTTGTACCAGTTACATGAAGGTATGAACACAGGAGCATGGACAAACAGCTTTTCTTGGTATGTCAGCAACCCAGATCAGAACTTTACTCACCACCACACACAGTCCAGTGAACATTCAATTCAGAAATTTTAGTACAAACTATGAGAGGGAGGAGAGAGTCCTAAATTCTTTCCTTCTTGCATCGCAACAATGCTCAACCTGGGCTGTGCATTCAGTACCAGAAAGATGACAGTGACTTACCGAGGGTAATGCTAGACTGTCTGCTGGTTCAAAGCTTTTCCTGCGATGAGCTTTGTGTTTGTAGGCAGGCAGAAGAGTAGACCTGGGAATGCTGACCCTGCAACCACATACACAAAGTAATTGCCTACACCTCCCACAAGGCAGAGGAAATCTGCATGCTTTCTCCACTCAAAATCCAAAGTCAATCAAAAAATGGACAAAGGCGAGGGATTAAGGCATTTCTCACCAGCTTCATAAACATGCATTTCTTACCAGCTTCACAACTATTTCTGCTTGTGGAAAAGATTTGTAGGGAGTTTTTAAGCAAGAGATTTCTCTGCCTCGAGAACAGCATCCTTCTGTGGAGCTATTTTGATGCTCTTTTCTCCCTCACATGATCAGCTTTTTCTTCCCATCGTCTCCTTGAGTCCTGCATATTACAAAGCAATCATGTTCATCTACCTGACATAGGCTGGCTCTTCCAGTGTCTCTGCGGGCTGGTGGGCACGTGGCATCTTACACACGGGACAGGCAGATTCTGAATCCACAGGGACAGTGAAGAGGCGCTGGTTTAATCGATAGCAGTAAACACCTGCCACACAGAATAATGAAACCATCACAGCATTTCTAGTTTGTCAGAAGGTTCCTCAACACTTACAATATAAAGCAGTGTTCTACCGCAGTGCTACACGTGCATGCTATAGAAACAGAGCTGCTTTTCCTAAAATACCATTTACATTTCCTGTCCCCCAAGTAAGTTCCTAAAAAGCAAAACCAAAACTCAACCCCCTCAAACAAAAAATAGAACTGTAGTCAATTACAATAAACCCTGACAAAATAAGATGACACTGATTGAGAGAGGATGCTTAGAAGTCTCTTCAGAGGAGGAAGTCAGGTCTGGATTAGAAATTACAGTGAAAAACAACACATTTTTCCTTGTCTCACATGATGTGGGGCTTACTCAGAGCAACAGGTAAAGAATGCTTAGTTGTTTGTTCAAAGAAATTGGATTAGGAAGAAACCCGATCTTACACTTAGGAGAAATCTGATCTTACACTTATGGGAACTGGTTATCAAATCTTGTTCTTGTTCAGGAATTATGCAATCCAGAGCCTTGGGCCTAAAGAAACACACAAACACATCAGTTAGTGACAGGGGTGTAGGCCCTCTGAACAGCCCCCACCCTTTCCAAGCATACATTCCTGGATGGGAGGTAGAGGCCTGATGAGCCACCCTTACAACTTCCCACTGCAGTTAGACCATACTTCTCATTACTCTAAAGGGATACATAGCCGCTTCAGCCCTTCTACTTGTACCCACTTACTCCAGGGGCTGCTCGTGGATACATGCTTCTTTGTTGGCCTGTCGGAACTCATGCAGCTCAGCAAAATATTGATCAGATTTTTCTGCTACTGAAGAGTCTGTATCTAGGAGCCCTGAGAATGTGAAGGAAAGAAAAAAGTTCAAGGCTTTACTGATTTTGAGAAAGCACCAAAGCAAGCACTGAGCAAAATGATCAAGCCAGCCAAAGGTCTGGAGCACTGAAGTGGATAATGAGAAGAGCACCCCGTCATGTCACGTCAGACATTTCTGGTGTGATTTGGGTTCCTTGTTACGTTCACTCATTTTGGTTACTTGCTGTCTCCTCTGACCCCACTGAGCTTTGTCATTTGCTGCCTGGATTCTCATACCATTGCCACTTCACCATTCTAGGGAAGCAGATATCACGTCTGTCACAGTGCAGCAACAGCTACTGACCAAACCACAGTTCCTCTGCAGAGACTGGCTCCATGGGCTTTATGTCTGTAGCTATGTCACACCAAAACTTAAAGGAAGGATAACCTGCGTTTTAACTCTCGATATTACACATCATGCCAAGTGCTTTGCTTCAGGTTTAAGATTCACCTGCAATCCAGTCATAGCCCAGGAATGGACGCACAGACCAGCTACTCACAGGCAGGGCATATTCTTCAGGCTCAGACTGAAAAGTCACATGAGCAGCTTCCTTCTGGGAAGAAAAACAATTCATAAAGACCTCTTACACATCTAGCAGGACATTCAAAGGCACAGCTTGGGAGATAACTGGGAGGTATTTACACGGGACAACTGTGGTTTAGTTTACAGCTAGATCTATAGCTCTACTAGTAATCTGCTCAGAGTAAGCAGTATTCTCCCGACCCTTCCCCACATCCTTCTACTGACTTATGAAAAGGAGCAAGCATTGGTTTCACCATTTACCTTCCACTCTTTGGACTGAGATGTCAGCAGGACTGATTTAGGGGTTATGGGCCCCTTGCTGGTCTCTTCACTTTGTTTATTGTTCAGTGGTAGGTCCAAGTGAGCCTTCGGTTGTTTTTTCTCATTGAGACCATGTGGAAGAGCGGACTGGTTTTTGTTCTCTCCATGTCCCAGAAGCAAAGTTTCGTTCTCTGCACTTTCTTGATCGTGGCCATACCTATCCACTCTGCAGGTTTCTCTACCACATGCAGTAATTGTGGACACAGGCATAACATTCTTCTCTTTATCAGGAAAGCTGGAATCCAAACTTACTAATTCCTGCACCTTCATTTGTTGCTGCACCGCTCTGTCATTGCTGCTGCATTTGAGTGAAGAACAGAGGGCTGCTCTGGCTGCATAAGCTCTGGGTTCCACAGACACCAACGTTGCAGGATCATGTTGAGTAGACACAGCATCAACTTGATTTTCCTTCTGTAAGAACATCACATGGCATCAGATTACAAACACTTTTTTATGAGCACAGTGTACTCAACAAGAAAAATCAGCTTCTCAATCCAGCCTGTTCATCCCTTTAAATACCCAAGGGGAAAAACTTGAAGTCTGAATATCATTCATGAGACATCTATCAAGTGTTTGAAGAAGAAAAGAAAAGGATTGTTTACAGCTGGCTTACAGCTAAATGCAGCTTCTTCCCAAGCTGAGAAGCTACTAAACTTTCAGGCTTTATGCTTAGAAGAAACTAAAGGATTATGTCTCATGATAATCCTTCCTATCTTACATTAAGAAACCTACACTTATTAGGCGGCAGCTGATCTTTGAAGACTGCAACAAGAACATATTTGAGACCACAGGATAAACAAAACCCAGAAGTCTAGCTACTTTTCCAATGAGCTCTATATTCCACGTTCTACCAGCTGTTCCATGTTCACACTGCTCTATAAGCAGAGCTACTGCCTACCAAACAAGGCCCATTTGCTTCCCAGCACTTTTAGCACAGACCCAGCACATACTTCTCTCTTGGGCAAGGGGACAGATCCTTCTGTAGTTGCTACGTTATGAAGAGATGCTGGAATAAGTGGCTTGCTGGGAAGACGTTTTCTCATCTCTTCCTGCTTCATTCTTAGCTTTTGTAGAAGGTCTTTGTTGGCCTGACGCAGCCTACTCAGGTGCTCTAACTCCATCCTATGGATGTGTTTTCCTGCAAAGCCAGAGAAGGGTGAACCACATGAATGGAAGCATTAAGTAAAGAACCAGGTACAGGAAAAAAAAAATCAACGGGTAATTGTGCTTTTAGAAGACGTTTCATAAAAATCCCTTACAGGTGTTGGAATACTAGGAGTTTGCTCCTGAGAAATCAGCCAACGTTCAAAGATAAGTCTCAAAACTCTTTACGCTAGGAACAAGCATCACTGCATACCTCTCCAACCCTTGCGTGTAATGTCAAGTGTTTTCTACCCAGAAACCAGTAGCTGACTGAATAGAGGCAGGAAATTCTTACGGGGGAAACAGTAAACATGAAAAAGTCACTTCAAAAAGCCAAATGAGAGATATCTGATTCAGAGGCTGATATTTAGGACAACCATATATAAATCTCCTTTCATCATCTTCTTAAGCATCAAAATTCATATGAATGTGCAGTTAGTATCAATCACAACAACTTCACCATATGAATAGCAAATATGAATTTATTTACTACAGCCAAAAGAAATATTAAATCAAGTGTTTTCCACACTCCCCAGGCAGGAAGACTTCAAAAGGCTCAGTGATGACACCGTACTGGGGCTCTGACAATTCCAGTCCCACACACTAATCACTAAGGGTTATTGCCCTTTTATTGGAAGAGAGGTAAAAAAATGACTTTAAAACAAAACAAATAGAACTTATTTTGGTTGTTCCGTCATGCTGTTCAAGATGTTTACAACGTCATAAAGTCCTCTAAATTTGCAGAAAGTCTCTTATTAAAAAAAGAAAAGAGACAGGGTCTTTGTCTAACATAATCAATTATGTTCTAAATTAGAACCACGTGTCTCTCTATGACCTTCTCTACGACCAAAGGATCCCTAAGTCCTCTAAAAGCTTGTCTGATTTGTTTTTGCGTCTGCTACCTTGGCAACTGAGCATAAGGAATCAAAAGCATCTACCGTACACCAGCGCTGGGAGGAGCAACGAGCAGTGCTACCAACCAAACCCACCCACAACACATCTCTTAGTTACAAGAAAGGTGCACAACTGGCCATAAAATAGAAATATCAGTCTTGAGGCACTGAATTTATTTGAGAGCATTTAAACAGAACAGTTCTCACAGCACTGACAGGGCAAAGCTAATGGCACCCTCTCACCATTGCTCACCAGAAATCGAATACTCAGAAATTAACATTAGTCAAGGGACTTTCTGGGAGGGTTTTACCAGATGAGATCCACTCTTAGCATAATCGACAAGAAGCTCTCGTTCGCTTTTTATGCTCTACCCCGAGGGCTCGAGCTTATGAAATTGCCTGAGCGAGATTCCTTTGCGAATGGGAGCTCAGTTTGTCTAGGTAAAACACCAACAGATCCCTCGGGAACTAAGTAGCCGCATCTCGGAGACGTCCAACACCTCTGCAGAGCTTCCCAGGCCAGCTCCGGAGCAGGCTCGGCTCTCCCAGACCCACAAGGAGAAGGAGAGGCAGCCCCGGGCGTTACAAACTCCCCTCCCGCCTCCCAGAGGCGAGGCGGGCACCGAAGAAGGGCCGGTCACCTCTCCCTGCTCCCCCCCCACAACCAGCTCCGCGTTTCGGGGCCCACCTGTGCCGCCTCTCGGGGGCGATCCCGCGGCCGGGGGATCCCCGGGCCCGGCTCCAGCCGCCTCCGGGCTTCCCCCGGGCAGCCCCGGCCCGGCCGTTCCCGCAGCCCCGCGGCCGCCACACGGGGCCGGGCCCGCGCCTCAGCTCCCGGCATGCGCGGAGAGCTCGGCCCCGCCCCGGCCCCGGAGAAGGCGCTGAGGGAGCTCCCTGGGCACGGGGAGGCAGCCCCAGCCCTGCTCCTCTCGGATTCTCGGATTCACGGCTCCGTGCCTGGGCAGCCCAACTATTCCAAGTCCCAGGGAAGCTAGGAGGCAAAGCCTAGCACTGGAAGTGGCTTTTTCAGTCTTAGCACAACCTGGCAGCTGAGAGTACTCACTCAGCACCGCCCTTTCACTCTGTTAATGCAGTAGTTGCTGGCCATTACATCCTATGATATTCTCAAGGACTTAAGATTCAGTTTTGACATTTTTATATAATTTAGGGATCTCACAAGCTTTCTGTCAGTTCTTTCAGTACCATCCCTCTCAACTTCTCACAGTATGAATGCAGATAAAAGGCCACTATTGAACACACAATTTACTACAACACAGTAACACATCATCATCAGAACATATCATACTTACACTTGAAGACTTTGTATCAAGTTATGCAGAACACAGCATAAGAAATATTTTTCCAATTCATTTTTATTTTGGTTTCCATTGCTTACAGCATTGATACAGGAATAATTCATGCAAATTTATCACCTTAAATACAGCAAAGAGAAAACTCACTGGTAAGAGTATTTTCCAAGAGCTCCATCAACATAACACAATCAGAAGATAAGTAGCAGCAATAAGATAAAGTGCATTTAGCTGACGTTCTTTAATAAGAGCTTGGGGGAAGAGTGCTTTTGGAATTACCTCTTCTAAAGATTAGTTTATCATTCCTTATGACAAGCAGAAGATAATCTCCTTGCTAATAGTGTTCTTTCGTCCACCAACCTGAATTAAAGAAGTACAGCTGTATTTTGTTTAAGAGGAAACTAACTCATAGGTCTTTCTGTTAAAAGTTTGATTCTTGATCACTCAGCTTCTAGTGTCAAGGGTTATGCACATACTTAAAAAATACTTCCCTCCCCTGTTAGCAGTTTTGCTTCTTAAAAAATTCAAGTGGTTCTTTCCCCGTTCTATAGGTTAGGTTTCACCCCTGCAGTGAGAATGCCTACATCACCAAAATCCGAACAGTGTCAGAAACGCACACATGGGCAGGACACCAGATTCTAAGAACCCATCAATCTCTTTCCGTTTACAAATCTGACCCTGGCTTTGAAGATCAGATCACTTATCAGATTTCCTCTAAAGGCCTGCTGTAGAGATAGTAGCAGCACGTCTTCAAAGGCAAGATCAGCACTTCAGGTAGTCTAGAGCTGCTGAGTAGTTCTACCCTCTACCTCAAATTGACAATTTCCTGTTGTATCCGAGATCTGCTTAATGTTTTCACTCAAAAGCATGATACATTGCCTATTAGAAATGCATACATAATAGCTTAGGAGACTAAAGATCTGAATTTATTCACCTAATACCTACAGCAGAATAACCGTGGATGATTCCACTTACTCTGGCATACATCACCTCAAGCCTAGAGAACACATTTCCAATGGCAAAGACTCAAATTTCTCTTCCCCATTCTCAGTTCTGATATTTGTGTACTGGCAGCTGCCCGAGGAAACTGAACAAGGCCAATAAGGAGCCCTCTGATGAAAACAGCTTTTCAGTTTGGGTTGCATTCAAAGCTGTCCCCAGGAAGTGAAATGTTTGTTTGCCGTCTGCATTCCAGGGACCTAACCAGAGTCTCACTGCCAGCTGCTACATAACCAAGATACTTCGAGTCTTACTGCTAATCTTTAAACAGCCTGAAGTACTTACTGACACTCTGCTATTTTTTCTCCCTCTAGTATCAGGCAGCTTCTTCTCTGGACCTTCACACGAAGCGGTGTACTTGTCACAGGCACATACATTCACACCTGAGCATAAATGAGAAGTCCTAAGGCTAGCTGATAACATTTTCAATTGAAAAGTCTTACTCTCAATACAGCAACGACAACAAAACATACCTTAATAGTTCTGAATTGAGCCGTGACCTGCTCACAGATAATTCATATTCTCTAAATGTTTGATACTGAACGGATTTTGGTTGACCCTAACCTCAGAATTAATTACAGGATCTGATTCTGGATTCCTGAGGGACATTTTGTGGGGAATATACAGGTCATACCCAATACATGGTAAAATACAGATCCACCAAGTGGAGAAGAAGCTTTGCAACATAGGAGCCTGATCTTGGTACTAGTGAAATCAGTGGGAATGTCTCCTCTACCAATTTCAACACAAAGAGAATCAAGTCCTTATAATTCTCAAATTTTATACTCAAAATTAATTTGCTTCAGGGCAGAACTCAATAATCAATTTGATCCGTTTGCAAATAAAAAATGTCTTAAAAAACTTAACCCATTCTTACCCTGGCATTAAATAGGAAGGACAGGTCTCCCACCTTCAGACTTTTAACAGAAGAGAAACAACAAATCATATTACTGCAAGGACTGTAACATCATATGGGAACTCTACATGAAGCATAATCTCTTACAGCTTGTAATCCCCATGCTGCCCTCGTGGCCAAATAATGCTAATGGAATTCCAAAGGCCTGCTTCCAGAAACACAGCTGTGCAATGCCAAAAACCCCCCACATTCATCAACTTATCTCATAAAGCAGTTATTTACATTCTGTCAAGTGGCTCATTTTTTCATTCCTAATTTTCTTCCTCAACAAGATGCCAAATTATCAACACTAACTCCTTCCCAGGAGCTAGCTATGACGTTGCAAACTATTTACGTATGATGTGAAATGGGTCAGACTGCATTATTAAATAGCTTTGAAGAGGAAGAAAGTAACTCCAAAGACAATAAACGTACCAAAACAAAATCTTGGTCAGTCTTGCTCTGGAAGAGAACTAGGTTTTGTTCACAGGTTTAAACATGCTGACAGCAATAAACCTTTCTATGAAGAGAAACAGTGCAGCGGTTCTTTGCCATGTTCTACAATAACGGAAGGTTTACCTAGGAGATAGGCTTCCAGGGGCTATAAAAGTATTGTGAAATTGCTATTACTTGTGTGCATGAGATCACTGTTTAGAAAAACAGCTGCTTGTCACATACATAAACTTGGGGCTTTGAAGTCAAAAGCTCTGTCTTAGTGTAATAAAATGAACGACTCCATAAAGAAAGATGTGTTAGAATAACATTTAACCTGATAAACATTTGCTTTTAAACTTGACTGTTACTGAACCTCATTTTGATTTTAGCAGCCCCCTGTAAATGTATGAAGCACACATTGCTTCTGAAGTAGCCTGGTCTCCCAAGCAGGAAAAGGGAGTTATAAATAGCTAGTGTTTAGAGGTGGGACACAAAACAAGGATGCAGAATCCTACTGTTCACACAGCAACTGGAAACACAGCGATAGACTTCTGCTCACTCCCTTTAGGGATTCCATCACCCACCATGTTCTCTGCAGTAACTGAAAGAGCACTGAAGGGAAGAAATGGTGTTGTTTTTCCTCTTCTTCCCACACTATCTGCTTTGCTCCAAGTACTGATGTGTGAACATGTTAAGTTCACTGTCAAGCCAACCCGCTTTATTCCTGTGAAGACAAAAAATCTCTATTAGGCAAGTAAAGTTCTTCTCAAGCCAATCTGAAAGAAGCATGACTAAGATTAGTCAACAGTAAGGGGTGGAGAGGAGTGCCAAGGAGGTCCATTCTAAAATGCTACTAGCATTGCTCATCTCCTTCAGGTCAGGAACACTAGCCAGCTAATAATCCCCAGTTTTGAGGTTCATAGCAAGATCTTGGCCACAACTTCAAATTGATCTTAATATTTGTGTAGGTATGGTATGGTTGAAAAATTCTTCCCAACAGCTTTTGCGGGGTGAAGTCAAACGTCAGACTCAATTGTGTACAATGGCGAGGGAGAGACTTTACATGATTTTCATAACCTGAAGAGTTTGTAGAAGTAGAGGGCTGTATGGTCTGGTAAACAGAAAGGAATTTTACTTCCACACAAACCAGACGAAAGAAGGAAAAGGTGTTTTTATGAGATAAAAGATTTAAATGACTGTTGACAGTACCTGAGCTTAGCATCTTTCCTTCTTCTATCAGGTAAAACAAAAAGCACTGCTCACCAATACCTCAAGAATATCCACTCTCACCAAAGAATCTAAGTGACTTTCTATTTAGAGGCTGCAGAATATTGTTTTGATATCTTTGCCAGACATTTTAATATATTGTAGCAATTTTTTAAAATATAATACTAAAAGGGAACACAACTTGTTATGGAAAGATGTTGATATCTGCACATCAAAACCTATGACAGAAGAACTATGCTCAGAGACACGTCCTAATCTGAACATCATGGGACAATCACGGGAAGATCAGCTGTATGCAGATGCCTGTATACATGTAATAAGAATATCTCACCTGAGCAGTTTTGCTTTGCTCTGCAGTGAATCCAAAACTTCAATTTTTTTATTCAGAGCAGAAATTTCCTGCTCAAGATTCTCCCGTGTGACATCCACTTGCTGACATAAATGAGCAAATGTTCCAGCAAGCTCTCTGTGAAACAGAAATAGTTGGACAGTGAAAAGTAAGATCAAGCACTGAATTCAAGGAATAAGCCCCTCTGATGGACCGTAATGATACTGACTCAGATGAAAACATCTTTCCGCTTTTGCACAAGAATACGTTAGTCAGAGCCCTAACATTTGAGAGACTGAAGTACATTAAGACTAAAGGTTAATATTGCACCCACATAATACCTCAGGTTATTAAAAAAAAAAACCACACCCCATAATGTTCTTTTAGAACACGTCATACATTTTTAGATTGAGTTCAATATACAGACTTATCTTACTTTAACAAGGAATATCATCCTACAAAAACAAACAAACAAACCAACAAAAATGCAACAGAATTTAGTTAGGTGAATATAGGGAACTCACTGTTGGACTTGGTGGCTGCAATTAGAACCTGTATAGCTGACAATGAGCTGCAATTTCTCTCCAGCATACTCCACAAACTGCCGTTTGAAAGCTCTCTCCTTTGCTTTTGTAGTCCAGGTGAGACGCTCATATACATAAAGAAGCCCATAAAGGCCAAAAGAGAGAGCAATCAGTCTCCAACCCACAGCCTTCCAGACCTAAAATAAGCACAGGGAAAAGCAAGTAACACAATCATCATCTAGGAATGGTGCTGCCTCCTAACAATGGTGCGCAGAACACTGCACTTGTATTTTAGACGCATGAAAATAAGCCAGAAACCTCCAGAGACAACCCTGACTTGCAAGTAGTTTCATTGGTCAGATAGCTTACTACTGATTTCCTATCTACAACATAAGAATACCAATGGGTTAACTTTTCCAGGACATTTAAATTGCAATTACACATGCAAATGATCTTTGCCTATTTCACAGATCCTTGTTTCTGAAGAAAAAGACATTTTTAGGAAACCATTTTCCCTTTGAGGAATTGTTTATCCCTAGATACTCTGGATACAAAACATTCTCCCTCCCCCTCAACTTTAACCCCTGTTCCCATTCCTCTGTCAATGGGAAAAATACTATTTCTTCCTTTATTCTCACAGGAATATCAAAGATTATTTAATTTTTATAATTTTCATTTTTTATAACATACTTGGAAAGCTTTTTATCTTCACAACTATGACTCCCAACAGAACTAATATGCAAAAAAGCTCAATATTTGCACTCAAATGGAAGATAAAGTATTTAATTATCTGTGAACTGGGAATATCTACAAGACTCAGAAGTGCAACTACTTTTCAAGTCAGTGCCAAGGTTATTTATATAAACGCTTCTCAGACTGTCAACCCACCACTCCACCAACCACGATGATCCCCATGGAAGTTCGGGAAGTTAACGAGGCCAGTCCAGTGACCATTGACACCATGAGCTCTTCCTGGGTCATAGAACCCTGAGGCAAAGGAGGCAGGCTAGGATTTGCTGGTGTCAAAGGGCGCTGAACCTAATTTGAAAAGCAGGGACAAAAACAAAATTAAAAAATAAAAGCAAAGTACAGGAAAAAAGAATGCAAGACACTGCCCTTCCCACTAGAAAGGCAGCAACAACAAACCACTGGAGTTACGAATGTCACAACTACCTCTGACCACCCAACAAGGTATCTCACCTGGTCATTATAGCCCATCAAGGCCCGACGACCATTCTTTGGTCCCAAAAATCTGTTCACCAGCATCGTCCACCCAAGAGAGAAATGGAATTCTATGTCTTCTTGGAAGTCAGCACAAAGTTTATCACAGTTCAGATCGTAGCTGAGCGTGAAGCACTGTCGAGGAATTAACATGTCTATCTGGCCACGCAAAGAGACTGGGAGAAGGGGTTTTAAGCCATCTGCGAGAACAGAATATAAACACATACAATAAATGGGTGATTGAGTTCACAGTAATTAAAAGGACTTGCATTCCATAATCAGAGTGCTTATTGGTTATTCAATCCTCTGCAGTTATTTTTGTTAGTATTTAAATTTCCGGAAGCCAAGCATGTTGCAAAGCAAGAGCCACATCACAAAGTATCATTCAATTCTTAGTTCTTTAGATCAACTCAGAAGTCCTTCCATGGATGCTCCCAAATCCTTACAAGTAACTGCAGTTTACAGTTTAGCAATAGCTTGGAAAACAGAATCTGAAGGCCAGTTCCTGAAGTGTTGCTCTCTCAGTCACAATGGATTAAGCTGATTGCTTTAGTAATTAATATAATCACTGAACAAGTTCAGGCACACTGTGGGAAAAGCAGGAATACCTAGTCCTCTAAATATAACTGTTACTAATCACATTGGAAACTAAGACAATGCTGCTGCACATCAGCCATCAGAGTAAAAAGAAAACCAGAACATCTACCTAATTATTGTGTATTACAGTTAAAGAAAAAAGAAAGGGAAACATTTCCTGCAGAACTGACCTATCATTTCTTGTTGCATTGTCTGCAGAGAAGCTGTGATTGCATTGGAGCAACGATCTGACATGTTACGGCCCAGACCTTCCTCAATGTGTTTATGTAGCTCCTGACAAACACAAAAGGGGTTACAAAGGTTATTGAGATTAAATAAACATAGGTAAGATGCAAGTTAGAGGTGCTAGAGTTTACCAGTTAAAAAAAAAAACAAAAACCAACAAAACTCCCAAAAGAGGAGCATGCATTCTGTCTGTCCAGTCCTCTAGCATCAGTTTTTTTTCCTCTTTCTTTAGTGAAGGAGAAAAAAAACAATGAGAGCTCACATACTCTGCAGACTCGGAAAGGATCAATTGATGTATACGATGCAATACATCATACATGTATTCACTTATCACTTAAGTTAGCTTAAAAAACAAACAAACAAAAAAAAAAAAGCAGAAAAACACCAAAAGATTTCCTTCTTTAAACTTAAAAAAACAGAAAACTGTCCAAGTGCAAAAGAAATGTGAACAAATGACATTTTACAATATGAAAAGCTCAGTTCTTCTCAGTTGGAAGAATGTTAAGCATTTCAAAGAGCTCGCCTAAGTACTGACTCAGAGCCTGATGAGTATTAAAAAAAAAAAAAAAAAAGGCCTGCTTCTTAAAGGTTGCTTAAGCCAACCACCACTTACGTTCTTGTAAACTTTCAGAACTACTTGAGATGGATGGAAATCTGCTTGGTATTCATCTACCAACACGGAAAGCCGTCTGATTTCTTCTGCCATTGCATTTGATACCTGCAGAAACAGCCATATGGGATGGTTACTATACGTTGTGCCCCAAGGAGAGTCTGAAAACCCCTGCTAAAGCATACACTTCGAAAAAAGCATTCTTTAACATGACACTATGATTTTGAAGCACCACATTGCCATTGTTTGCCAACTGCAATACCAATGACTAGCAAAGAAGATGGCGTAGAATATGCTTTGTGTAACAATTCAGAAAAAAAAGTCAAAATAGGATGTGTGAAAAATTAATAGGCTTTTTCTATATATTCATAATTGAGCTAAAACGGTGTGTTATTATTGACGGCAAGAAAATTGACCTTGTTATTCAAGACTGAAATAAGGAAACTTGTCTGGAATGTTCTATCATTTTAGGAAGCATTCAATGCCAAAATGTAATAGCAATAATTCAAACATTAATCTCACTGTTTGTTTAAAGCATCTTATGAGTGTCTCTGAAAGTTGTCCCCACGTATTATACTTTTCCTTTTATTATCTCTAGGAAAAAAAAGCAAAACAATAAACAAAAAAATCCCCTTCTTCTGAAAGTATTCTCTCTCTTCCCATCTGTAACTCTCACATCCCTATTACTTCAAACCTTTGTCAGCACTGAGCATTTCTACCACCATACTGGTGGCTGGTTCAGACCATCTTTTCTCTTCAGCAGTCACTCCTCCTTACCTGCCTCTCCACTTCTTCTGTGATCTGTTTTATTTTCCGCTTGTAGTCTTGAGTAAGGAGCTCCAGCTGTTTGTCAATAAA
This sequence comes from Anas platyrhynchos, assembly GCF_047663525.1. Taxonomy (NCBI): domain Eukaryota; kingdom Metazoa; phylum Chordata; class Aves; order Anseriformes; family Anatidae; genus Anas; species Anas platyrhynchos. Next base: position 5,409,029 of record NC_092608.1, on the reverse strand, counting down.
ACCTAAACGTTCCTGTCGCTCCTCTCGCATTTCCAGACAGTAAACTCTGATGGCAAGAAGGACATGTCAAAAAGCCAAGTAAGTGCATTTCTTATCTGTGGATACCTTTTGAATTCCAGAGACAAAAGACATTCTCCTGCCCAAGAACAAAGTATGCCAGTATATATAACACATTAGACATACATGGCATACAGGCCAAAAAGGATTTTCCTCTCTCCATACTTTCACAATTCACGAGAAGCAAGACTACTAGTTCACATCCTTCCTGCTCTCAAACCCTCTGCATTCCACTTTGTATTTTAAATGCTCACATTCCCTTAAATTTCTCCCAGAATGCAAGCTTCAGTCATGTATCCAGCATCAGCATTTCCTCACCGCTGTTCCTGGGCGGCAATATGCACAGAATCCATGATGAGACGAACATCTTCAGCAATCTGCTTTGCTCTCACTGTATGCTGCTCAAATTTTGTCTTTACTGCTGACTGGGAGATACATTCCTGTATGTAAGAGGCAGTCGAGATTAGCAGCAGGCAGAAAAAGACTAACACCATTTCTCCTTCTCATGTTTATAACCTCTAGTCCCCAGCCTTTCAGGAAAAAAGCCTAAACAGAAAGTTAGCACATGTAACACTCACCTCAAATCTTCTCTCAAAGTTCTGAAACTCAAACATTCTCACTTGAAACCCATCTGCCAGTGCTCCACCTGAGAGAAGAAAAGTACAAAACAACCACTTACATTTTGAGAAAGCAGTAAGATGTTTGACATCAGTAAATACTCCAGCCTAACCTTGGAGCCAATGCAGAAGAGTTGCTAAGTCATCTCTTTGCTTTTGGCTGCTCTTTTAATAATTTGACACACTGCAGTTTTGTCTTGTTTTGGGACAAGGAATTCTACATTTCTTCCCTATAAGAAAACTGAAAGTCTCTGTTAGCTATTTTTACCTCCTTCTGGCATCCCTTGAGCCTTTTGAATCCTGGCATTCAGCACTTCTTTTGCAGACACAAAGAAAATTCGATCCCCTGCCTGTGCTCGATCCACCACGCCCAGCTCATCTACCAGGAAACTGGTACACCGCTCCATGTGTTGTCGACGTACCTGAGGGATAAACAGGAAAAACTCTACATGCAGTTAAACCCACTTTATACTCCTCCAAAGTTAGATCAGGTACACAGATGCCCTCTGCTGGTCTAAGCTACCAATGTAAAACAGTAATAATAATAACCCTTGCTGTTTATAAAATCCTCCAGAAGTTATCCAGGTCATCTAACATCAAAACGCCCCAGTGAAAGTTCTTTATTTCCTTCTTACAAATCTCAGGAGTCTTGTTCAGACTGCTGTGCTATACTCCCTCTAGTCTTCAAGCTATGGCAGTAAAAACCCGAACTGCAGACCCTATAATGTCCATGCAGCTAGGAGGAATTTAAATACACCACAAACCTCTTCCATGTATTCTGGTTCAGAGGCAGATGCATCCCAGCGATTATTTAAAATAAATATATTGGGTCGAGACAGACGTTCGTTCACCTTGTGAAAGAATTGTTTCTCCTATGCAAAAAGGAACAAAAACACTTACATTAATATGTCTAAGCTTTTAAACTTTTAGACAAATTCACTTAAAACTAGCAAGTGGATTTGAACATACTGTTTGCATCAACGTTGATTCTGAATTTGCCACCAGGACAAACACATCAGCATCTAGACAGAACTTGTCAATCCAGCTGTCCAGCTCTGTGGTTACATCAATGCCAGGGCTAGCAGTAAAAAGAGAAGAGATGTTATTATGCTGTAGAAACACTAAACATATAATTTAAAAAGTTCATAAGAAATGTGCTCCAGCTATTCAGGGCATTCATTTCCCATGTCTGAGCTACAGTGTCCGGAGGTGATGCAGACTAATCAAGAGAAATTGTGGCTGTTAATTACAGGAAAGGACTTTGGTCACTGTCACAGAGGAGAACAGGGTCACTTCCATTGATGTTTGCTAAATTTATGTTTGAATACATCTATGTAATAAATCTATGATAAAGAGGAAAGGAAAGAAAGACATTCTCACCTGTCCATGAGCACCAGATCATCCTTTAAGAGAGGACATTTGGAATTGGGCCACATTACGCTGACTAGACTGCCAGCATTCAGAAGCTCATCTTGATGAAGGGCGTGAGCCAGCTGATTCACTGTCTACTCAAAACAGGAAAAAAAAAAAAAACGGATGCTAAAACTTTTTAACACAATTATCTTCCTTCAGGGTTGTTCACAATTTAAGATAAAACAATAAAACCCATCATTGTATCTTTTTTCTCCCTGGGATTTTTTCCACATACAACTTGTTTGAGTCTGCCCAGTCAAAAAACAACCATCTAATAAGAGTTTATGAGAAAGTTTCCTGTTAAGAAGGGCTGAGGAACTATCAGGAAGGCTGTAACCTTGGTCAGTTATACTGAGCTCAGAACTTCATGAATCATTTCAGCTCCCGGTTATCACTCACAATTACAGCACGTCATTTATCACATAAAATGTACAAGCCCTGTCTTATAGCTTCCTTCATTCCTCCCTTCCTACATCAAAAATCCTGCTCCTAATCTCTGCTACTTCAATAATTAAAATCCTTAACTGTGAAAAATGTATTCAGTGTGATTTAATTTTCTTGTTCTTTCCATTTTCTGGCACCTCTTAAAATAGGGACAGCGCTCTTCTCCTTTATTTTATGCTTAAGGGAAATGTACCTTAACATTCTTCTTTTCCTCTGAGCCTTCAGTAAGCAGGAAAGCCTCATGTCCATCTGTCCCTTCTACACGCAGAAAACAATTAGTGGTGTGTCCAATTCCTGAAGGAAGGACTTTGTCCCACAGCATAGCATTTATCACCGTGCTTTTTCCATTGCTTGTCCTGGAGAGAGATCACAGGATGGTGTAGCTGGGCTTCTAAGATTCAGGTATACTCATTTTGATGTAACAAAAACCAATCTTTCTAAACCAAAGCAGTTCCAGAAATAACAATTTAGGTGCCATAGGCAACTTACAGAAAAACTTTTCTGTTTTTTATTTTAAAAATTCTTCCTAATAGATTACGTTCCACAATATTGGTGTCCAATTCACAAAGTACTAGATCTGCTACACGTTGCATGCAGAAGCGCTAGTGCTTCTATAAATATTTTTTACTGGCTTCGATCCCAAAAATGCAAATTGCATTACCAAGTAGGGAGCGTAGGCAATGTAAGCACGTGACTCACCTTCCAAAAAAAGCCACTTTCATGTGTCTCCTTGCCAGCACTTCACTAATGCCACTGACTTTTGACAGATAGCCTTTGACTTCCAGTACCTGCTCTTCTGTGGTGACAGGATCAAGCTCAACATTCTTGTGTGTTTCTAAAATCAAAATATATCATGCCTCTGAATTCCAGAAGTCATCTAAGTATAGGATGAAACATCTCCTCATAATGTAACACACACAACCAAATATTAATGTGTCCCAAAGACCACATGGGCAATCTTAAACCATACAATTACACCCTGAGGCAATTTTGCATCAGCTGGTCTCTTTTACGTATCTAATAACCATTCTTATCCTTAGGACTGCCTTGAACAGAATACATCCAACACTTCAAACACGCCAGCACTCTTAAAAAATCTTCTGCATGTGAAGCTGGTAGAGCCAACTATTGTCATAAATTCTACATGACTAGCAATGACATGTCCAGGCTAGAACACTGTAAAGGTTATAGGCACAAAACCAAATGAGCCTTGCAAAGTTCATTAAAACAAACAAAAAAAAACAACGCTGCCAAACAACAACAAAAAAGCAGCTCGCTATCTAGCTCAGTTTCATAACAGGTATGAACTACTTATGTCAGGTTTAAAATATAACTCTGAACACTTCATCCACAGTCAGTAAATTTTTTTTTGTCCTTCATATGAATATTGACATATAAAGAGATAGGTCTTTATAAATAAGAACAAAATCAGGTCTAGCAGAGCCATTTAACCAAATAAGGGTTTTTTGATGAGTGCTTGGGGGAATTATGTGTGGGCAAAAGACCATTACAGACTCGTAGTGGAAGAGTTCAGCTTACCTTCCAGGAACGAGGAGCTCTCATTGATGTATGCAGCCAGCTGTTCAAAAATACCATTGATTTTCTTCTTTGCAGTGACAAAATGTTTAAGCGGAGAAGCATTTACCTCAGCCATGTGTCTTTTATCCTTCTTCACTGCAACTATTGACTTGGAACGACTAAACAATAGTGACATTGCGCTATAGGGGAAAAAAAAATGCAGAAAATAAAGGTAACTCACCCACAACTGACAGCTATGCAAGTGTCCAACATTCAGGGGGTAGACACCTGACAAGAACTTACCAGACAAGCGTTTTAAGGACTAAATCTTCTTTTAAAGAAGAATTTTTTCAATTTTGCACAATTATAAATTATTCAAATATCGGAAACAAAAGAAGTCACCTTTCCTCCCTTCCAGCAGAGAGGCCCCAGCCCCCCCTGCAGAGCACCGCTCCTCCTGGCCCCGCTTACTTTCCGGATGAGGGTCCCGCCTCACACGCCAGGCATGGTCAGCTCCAGCCCTCCTGCAACAAGAACAAGCGCAGCTCTCCCGCCTTCCCCTCACCCTGACCGGCCTCGATCCCGCAGCTCCTCCGGCGACGCGGAGCCCAGCCCGTCCCTGCGGCAGCAGAGGAGAAGCTCAGCCCTGAGCAGCCCGGCTCCGCTCCTTGAGGCGGCCGCCACCGGCCTCCCCTCAGCGCTGCCGGGGCAGCGGGCGGGAAGCGGCCCCTGACAGGAGGCGCCCCCCGCAGCCCCGCCCCGCCTCTCACCTTCACCGCCGCTCGGCCGGGGCCGCCATCTTGCCCGCGCAGCCTCAGCCGCCGGGCGCGCCCCGCGCGTCATGGCCGCGACGGGCGGGCCCTGGCCCGGGTCGTGACGGGAGGTGTAGGCTGGAGGCGCTGCTCCCCCACACCTCGGGGCGTCGCCTGAGGTGCAGGCGGGCGGGCCCGCTCCGCGTCCCCTGAGGGAATGAAAAGCACGGGGAGACGCCAGCGTGTTGTAATGGTTTAATGCGAGTTCCCCTGGTTGAAATTGTACATCCTGTGTGAAACATCAGAGCGCGCAGGCTCCTAATTCGTTCCAGTCACAGTACCGGGCAGAGGAAAACGCGACAAAATAAGTGGGGGGAAAAAAAATAACTCTGCTAAATAAATACATACACCTACTCGACATCTCAATGATTGGTCTGTAAAGTCCCTTTATTTGGCAACATTGGGTCATTTGTTATGGATTTCAGTCAGCACATTGTGACCATTTTACTCTTCAAGGTGATTGTCCAGCGTTTTTTTCTCCCTTCTGCTTGTGTGAGTGTGTAGCACAGAAACAGACATCAACAGCCCATGGAAACTCTGGGAAAGGGCCTCTTGTACCTTCTGCAGGTCCACTCAAACTGTAGAGAGTGAGTTCTCTGCCAAAATGTACATGACTAAAGCTATCCTGCCTGCATCGGTAGGTCCCATCCTAGATGACAAGGCTCTACACGTGAAAATTAGATAGCAGAGGCTGGGGACACACAGAAGATTAATATTTTTCTAAGGACAATTCTGATGTGAATTTACTGCTTGTGAAACATTCCAGTCTGGCAGACTGAGAGAATAAAGGTGTCTAAAAAGCAGAGCAGGTATCTCACAGGTAACAGCAGAAAGGTTTTTCCCTATTTGCTCCTACAACCTAACCTAGGCAGATTTTTACACCTGTTGGTTCACCACACTATCTTAGCACTTTCCAACCACTCATTTCTTTCAGTCTCAGCCCCACTGGAGAAGTGTCTGCGGTGGAGTACTTTGGTTTGGAATCTCAAATTAATAGAAATACTGAATAATGATTTCCTCTAAGTACCAGAAAATAGTTCTTTTATAGTGATGGCCCATTCTAGCTAGATGCAAAGGAAATTATCCAAATAATCACTGAGGCCATCAAAGACCAGTGAGGCCTCAGGATTGTTACCCCATGATTAAGAGCTCTTGAAAATCTTAACATGCGATAGAGCTTAGCTAATTCAGCAATGAAGCCCTCCTCGCTGATCTAGTTGTTGCCAGCCTTCCCTTTCTTATATTTAATCTGCACATATTGACATGTTCTGAATTTGTCTGGATATACACGCTCCCTTTAAACTGCAGTAATACAAGATAAGGAGGCTATTTTTTATGTCTTCAGACTAATCCCAGAGGTAAAGAATCATTAGCGGACCTTCCTTTAGCTAACAGGAAGCACCTATATTGTCACTGCTGCTGCTTTGAACTTTGTGATACGTTTCCCAAGACTGCAAAGAGGTAAGGAATCAGATGATCTTCAGGCTCTTACTACTGAGTTTCATCTGGTATGACATTTAACTGTTTTGACTCTTGGAGCCAGCTCCCTGATTGTTTATGTTTAGAAAATCATTTCTGGATGCTATTCCAATGTCCAGTCCTGTATATGCTGTAGATAGAAAAGGGCTTCCAACTACTTGGAGAGAGAGAGCTTGTGACTTGCCTCCAAAAAGCTGGATTTCCAGTCCAAGAAAGCATTTCTGTAAAACTAACCAAGTAGTGAAGGTTCAAGTAAATCGCATTTCCAAGAAACAGCGGATGAGGACCAGAATCAGAAATGAAGGCACAAAATCTTCCAATTCTACAGCAACATTCCTAGATATTGCCTGCAGTATCAGAGAGGGAGATCTTCCAGTAGTGGAGTCTTAAAATATCATTAAAAATCAATATCCACATAGCTTTGATCAATGCCTTAGAGACTCTCAGCAGCGTTCCCTGTTTCCACTCAAAGTCAGCAGTGAGCGGGGCCAGGGAAGGGTCCTTCCTTGGAAGCATGGCTCTAGGGGTCAAGAAAGGACACTGCGATATAACGGGTTCCTTTGGTGGTTGGAAGACCTTCATGATAGTGGGTCAGGCGTCCTGGATGCATAAGGGTCCACCCTTTCCGTGGAGCTCGAATTGAGCAGTTGTAGCGCAGGAACCGACAGCCTCCTCCCTGAGAGAAACAGACCAAGAAACACATCAGCACCTCAGGGAATGGGTCTATTGCCTTCTCTTGGCAATGCTTCTAAAAGTGTGAAAAAGTGGTTGGGGAATCTAATGGTTGTGATGTTCTCAAAAATCTTCTAACCTAACCTAGTCATTAATTGCAATTTTTAGTGTGGAGAAGCCAGATATGGATAAGGAAAGTGTTTTCAGCTGCCTGGATTGCCTGAGAGCCTGTACTTCATTCCTGCCCCACTGGCCAACACTTACCTCATAGTCTATTCCAACTCGGTTCAGAGCAATGTTAATGGTAAAGGTGGAAGCGTCGTGATGGGGCATTAGGGAGGGCTGCTCATCAGGTTTGTAGCGGACTACAAAGGCTAGCTCAAACTGAGTCTGCAAGAGAGAAGAACACGGTGCACATCAGGTACAGGGCTATAGCAGTCCATGGCTGCTGAGCTGCAGGACAGGTTGCCATTTTTAAATTGCATCTCACTGCTAAGAGGGAAAGACAACAATAAGGCAGGAGAAAGTTATTGGGAAATTGTGTATTTCCTGATACATATACTCAAGTCACACTCCAGGATCAGTTCTCCATACTGGGAAACAGTATCCATATTGCCAAAGGATTCTAGTAGTCTTTTCACACAGTTGTGACTGTAGCAGATGTTGAGTCGACTGTGTGTTTCCATGCCAAGGTATACCTACCTTGGTATAGTATCCTGGGTACAGTTTCTCTGTGATGGGTGCAATATAGTCCAGAAGGAACTTGTACCATTCTCTTTCAAAGCCTATTTGGTTCATGTGGATATCAATAGTTGGGACATTTTCATAGCCTCCTTGTATTCTACTGTCCTGAAAATGAATCATGAAAATACCCATGAGGATGGGCACCTTGGACTTCCAAGAATGAAAAGCACTTGTTTCTGGTAATTACATATGAGGTTTATTTATCAGGATTTTCAGGATGGAAACCTTATGTCAAACAACAAATAAACCCCAAGGTAAACAGCATTACCATCAAAAGGGCAGATAGCTTCAGCAGATAGTAAAGGACTCAGAAAAATTAATTTACATTTAAGAACATGGGCAAAATCATGGAGTAAATCAGGAGGAAAATAAGAGTGTTGCATCCAGTTTCCTGCCTTAACTGCAGGTCCTAATGTCTTTCTAAACGAGGCACTATTGTCACCAAGTATACATGGAAAATGGTGTCACCTAGAAATCAAAGAGCTCTTGCTTTTTCTTACCGTATTGTCACCTGTGGACCACTTGCCATAATGTTCCATTTCTTCCACCAGCTCATCACAGGCAGTGTCAGTGAATATAGGGAACCAGTAAACATCTGGGCAGGGCTGCAGAATGTGGACAGGTGAGAACAGCAGAAAAACAAGGACAGGTGCTTGAGGCAAAAGGAATGAGACTAAACTGACTGTGGATAGGGTCAGATTAAGTGGAAAGTAACTAAAATATCAAGGATAGAAGTTTGTCTTCTGATTTGTGTGCCCTACTTCCAGTTAGGAGAGCTAGAGATGTACTTCTAGAATAACAATTTTGCTCTAAAAATACTTTCAAGGTCATGTGTCCATGTCATTTGAAAGACTGCAAGGTCTTGCTGAACTGCTTGTTCCTGAGAATGACAACAGTGGTAATACAAGTGTTATCCTGATGCTAATATCCCATTTTGATGGATAAAAGCAATGTTTTCTTACCATTTCTACCAATTTCCCTTTCAGAGCTGCTGTATAGTTTTCATGGATGTACTTTTCTCTCCAGTCCTGCAATTAAAAGATAAGCAAACCAGTCATTTCTGCAGGGTCTAGTTAGAGATGCAATGAAAAGCAAGGGTACAGCAGTATTTCACATGTTTTGAAAATCCAAATGCTATGAATCAAACAGCCTCTCTTTATATTCTGTGGCTAAATTCCTGATCCCAGCTGAGAGATACTGTATAACAGAGCCTGGACCTTCCTTATTGGCGAAATTGGTCATCAAAGCTTCACATCCCACATAGCCTGCAGAGCATGTAGGTTATCTCACCTCAGGGTTGCTGAATATTTGCCAGAGGTCATTGTGGAGGTGATCTGTTTGATAATTCTCCAGGGACAGTATGTGTCCGAACTGATGTCGATTTGTCAAGTACATAAAGACTCCCTGCAGGACAGAAAGAAATGATCAAGTTTTGTTTCCAGGCCTCATATTTCTGTGAGCAACTGTGAAATAAAAGCACTATACAGCTTTCCAGTGATGATGACCCTTCCCAAATGGTTCATCTATTCATTCTTTCTCCTGTGGACTTTTACTTTAATTTCTACCCTGGATATCAGAAATTTTGAAGTTATAGCAAGAGCCAGTAATTCTGTGCCTGTCATCAGCTGAGGTTGGAAACAGAACAGAACAGCTGCTGTAAGATTAGGTTCTTCCTTCTTACCCAGTTGTACCCTTTTAGAACAGCCCTGAATAGGCCCAAGAACAAATATGTTATCTCCATTTATCGGTCCCTGGCTCTGGGTGGTTTCACAGCAAGACAGAAATCCTACACTGTTCCAAGCCTGCACAGGATTGAGTGATGCCAATTCATCCTGACCGATACTCCGACAGAGCTGAATGCCTTGAAACCACTTGTTTGGAGGTGACATCTTGTCACCTCCACGCTGGCATGCAGTTCTCCCCTGCCAGCCTCTCTCTGCTCAACTGACCTGATTCCGGACGTTGTGGCAGAAAGCCATGTCAGCATCCAGCTTGCCACTGTGGAAGAGATCTCCCTGGTCAAGCTCTGATCGCAGAGTGCTAGCTTTAACCATGTAAACACTGCTGATGTAGGGAACATTCCAAAGCCCACTGAAACACAGGGGTAGAAGAGTAAGACTTGAAATAGCAGTAGTACAGAAAATGCTAGACTTGGTGGGATGGCAGGCAGCACTGCTCTATCAGCCAGGCTTTTCTTAAATGAGCCAACTCAGAACAGTAAGGAGAAACCATACCAGCAGGAATTGTCATTCCAGGAAAAATCATTTATATTGCCCAGAGAAGGAATACAAATGCCAGGGCACTGTGAAAGCAATTAACTGATATTGTGTACTTCTGCTAGGGACGCAGTTAATGGCTTGAATCTCTTCCCAGAGAGATCAGCTTTTTTTTTTTTTCTACTGATTTAAAAAAAATGAACCAGCCAAAAGGGCATAAGCTGATTTCCAGCAATTACTGCCCCCCAGAAAGGCCACTCAAGAATATGAATAAACCAACAATTATATTTTGTGAGTATTCCATTCCATGGTCACCTGGTGTTTTATGAAGACTATCAGATAAAGATTACACAGCTCCTTATGGGATTTCATGGATCACACTAACTATAATTCATGGGAAAACATGACACGACTAAGATGAAGTGATTTCAGCATAGTTGGGACTCTCAACACCTTACTCTGATCACAATAAAGTGCCTGAAGTGCATTATAGTCTCTGCTCAGGGAAGAACATAGAGTAACTTCCAACTATGAGAACAGACTTGTTTGCCTTTTCTATACCCAAAGACAACTGCACGCTCTGGTTCTTAGACATTAGCTGCTTTGATGATAATGTGCAGCAGACAGCTTTGTATTTGAGGGATTGCATCAATAAGAAACTCTCCTGTATACTCACACCCTCCGCCTTTGAACAATATCCACATAATCTTCTGAGCGGGCATAGTATCCATCAGGGCTCAGTGCTCCCCAGAAATTTGACCACAGCTTCTCATGTCGACTTACCAGTGGGGCAATCACCAGCCTGTGAGCATAAAAGAAAAGGGATGTTACCACAGGAAGTAAAGGGAAAGATTTACAAACCAGGCAATCATAAGAGGCAGATTCTCTATCCCTTGCTGCTTCCATTAACTATGTTGAAATAAAATTCCACATATTTAAGGGCAAATGTGGTTACAATCTCATCCCTAACTGCATCCAGAAGCAGGTCTCTTAGAATCCAATTTCTTCTAGTGACTATATAAAGGCAAAATTATGGATGATTTACATCCATTGCCTAAAATTCAGGGATTCCAACTACAGTAAAATGGGACCAAATAAGAGGCATTCATGTAACATTCCACCCCCAACACAGTCCAGCTACTGCCTTACTTATCTCATTGATAAAAGAGCTCACTATATTCCCTGTGTGAAAGATGGCCAGTAATGACTGCTCAGCCCCGAGAACTTACTTATTCTGTTCAATTAGGATCCTTAGAGTCTCTGTGTTCTTCAGAACTATTTCAGCATCCAGGCTAAAATAATAGTCACAGTCAGGATCCTTTCTGCACAAATCCCTATAGCCAGAGAACAAGAAAAGTCACATCAAAATCCTCCTAGAACAGTTAGACAAGGGACAGAACGGCAGGAATTCATAGAATCATAGAATTGTTTGGATTGGAAGGGACCTTAGATCATCTAATTCCAACCAGCCTGCCATGGACAAGGTCATCTTTCACTACACAAGGTTGAATTCTCTCACCTAATAGTCTAAGAGTCTTCCGCTGAGTGTTAGAAAAGTTAATTTACTGTAACAATCCACAGGGCTAGCTGAGTAAAGCACATCAGTTTCAGCAGCCAACAGCACATGCTGAGATGTGTGTATCACATGTAGCAAACTGTTCCCTCAACACAGACTGAGCAGGTTCCCACTTACAGCTGGCTCAATTCCAGACCTGAGCTCAAACTCACACCTTCTGATCACAGATAACAGGATATTCTGCCACTAACTCTCAGCTTTACTACACTCTTTTGCTTTGGAAATATGGATGCACATTCTTTGTGATGTAGGACTGGGCATACAGGCTACTGAGGGTGGGAGGTAGAGGGCTATTATCCTAATGGAGCAAACAATCAGTGAGAATTTGGTTTCTGAAATTGAAGGAATAGGACTGATTTTTTCCCCAATGTATAATGGGCATGGAGAATTAACATTAGGAAAATTGAGAGTGACTGAAAGGAAAAAAAATCCACTTGACCGTGATGATCATCAGAAAAAAAAGAAAAGACTGCCTTAGGTTGGACACAGGCTGACTCTGCTAGCCATCATGTCTGGCCTCTTCACTTACATGCCCAAGTTACGCGCCTCAGCATTCTCCATCTCATCATCTGGTCCGATCACTTTGATGGCGAGATATTCTTTGCCATGCTCCTCAACAAAAGAGTCCACCTGCATTGAGTGATGTTCCTCCTATGCCAGAGGAAAAATAAGGAGAAACAGGTGAGCTGAATTCATCCCAGGCCGCTCAGCCTCCTGTTCTTGAGAATGCCAAAACCACACAAGCAACAGCTCTTGCCACTTCCACAGCTTTACAGCTGAATGCAGCTGTTGTATAGGTCCCATTGCAGATGAGTACTGGGATTATAAAGCCTGCAACCTTTGAGTAGACTGCCAAAGGCAATTAGAGTACAGGAAGAGGTATACATTTTCCCAGCAGACCATCCCAGGCCAACTTTACTTACATGATTGTGAATGAAGAGTTGGATTCGTTGCTTTGGGTAATGAAGTTTACGAAGCCGTGAGAAAAACTGGGAGAGGAACGGAGTGGGTTGCTCAATGAAAATGCCAATCAGAATCATTGGCAGTGCCTCATCCTACATTCAATGAGAAGAGAAGCAGTAGCTCATCAGACACCTAAGATCCCATGGTAACTTTAACACTTGTCTTGAGAGCTTGGAATAGACATTAGCCTTACCTTAATACCTGTTAGGCTTCGCAGACCTTCGTCACACACAGTGCAGCCAGTCTCAAATGTCCATATTTGAGGAATGTAGTTTCCCAGGTAGTTCAGCTGCAGCTGCAAAAGGGAACTTGCCACGTTATACATTATAGGGCAGAGGACTATCTTTGCCTCTATCACTCCCCAGTGTAAGATCACATTTCAACAGTACTTCATTTATGTTCTCCTTGGACTAATAAATCTGTATTTACATGTATGTATTGTATTAGTTAGACCCTACAGTCTGAGGGTCTAACTACACGCTCATCTTTGAACCAGAGCCACCTTGCTGCTATGGACCTGGGCCACTTATTGCGTCTCAGTGTAAATGTAGACAAGGAAAGTCAGTAAAGGGGAAGGCAGTAACCTGATACATTCAAATCTAAAGGATTACTTTGCAACAAATGCATATCAACCCTTTCTCTCAGGATGCCCTTTTACCTTGGTAGGTCCATTTCCATGAATCACCACAGGCAGAGTGTCATATAACAAGTTCCTTGCTCTCACTCGTGCGTTTTCAAACTTCAGAACCACCTCATCTGGAAACAACATTGCCATCAAGTTATCAGAGGAAGGCCACTACTACAAATTAGCAGCACATTGCCCCATTTCTACTGAACAATTGTTGAAAGACAAATGCATGGATCTGGATAATCCTTTGGAAAACAGAGTAGTACAGATCCAAGCTCCAGTCTTTCATTGTTATAAAGAGCATAGGAACAAAAAAGCTACATCACCATTTTCAATTTTTACCTGACTGAAACAAAGATGGACTGGTGCAAGACTGAAAACATCAGGCACTAATATCAGGAGTAAGTGAATCAATTTAGCAAGGACTGGCAAAATCAATCAATCAGCTGGTCAGAAGCCTGGTATGGTTCAGCGAATGCTCCAGGCAGTGTCTGGCTGCATCTCACCTCCTATGGCATTCCAGACACTGTTCTGAAGCGGAAAGACAAGGCAAGCCCTAGGCAGTGTTATGTGTTATTACTTGCAGTGAAGTGCCTCCCAGTTTCAATCCCTAAGGCTAATACAATCTGACATGCTTGGAGATCAAAGTGGCAAGGAGATGTAAGATGGAAAACCTGACCTGCATTCCCCCAAGTGAAAAGGGAATTGCAATGTGAACCTAGTTGGTCACAGTGGAATTGCAAACAAATCCCAGAACTCTGGCAGAGGCTTTTTGCTGGAGCTCGTTCTACAAGGACAGGAATTTCTGAAATTTAATCCTTTCAGCCACAGCGCAACTTTATTTCTGGTGTGAGCATGCTGTTGCATTCCAAGGAGAAACTGGCTTCCTTCTGCCATCTCACCTAATGCTCCATTTAGGTTTTGGAAGATCCGGCTTCTATGATCTAGACTGATGTTGATATTTTCCTTTAAAAGAATGAAATAAATAATCTTAATTAGAATACAAGCAAGCATCCATTCTTCACATGTGAAAGAATCTATGCTGAATAAAGATATATCATATTTCTATAATCATTTACACAATCTCCAGGCTCTGAAGCCTGAAACACTCCCAGATCTTCCTCACTTTCACCTGAATCTGGGAAAAATCACCATTTTCTAAAACAATTTCAACATATTATATTAGGCAAAACCATATGAATGAACATTTTAAATACTGATCTGTGTGTACCAATTATAATATGCAACATATTAATGAAGTACAGCCCTGTCCACAGGGCTAGTATCACCCCAGGTAAGGGCTCAGGTACCAGTGTCAAACCAGAACATAGTAAGGGCGTAAGGCCAGCTGGAGCAATCATTGCTTTTACCTCCTGCTACAAGTCACGCTTGGACTAGATTTTTGTCAGACTAAAATCCAGTTCTGACTTAACAGATTCCAGTGACCCTCCAGGCATCTATTAAGATTGATTACTGGAAAGGACAGCGGGGTGCTAACATCCACTGTCTGAATGCCAAGTTAGTAGAATTACTCAGCCTTTGTGTGGCATAGGGCCAGAACTGCAGATGAGAACGTTAAAGGAACTGTTTATGTTAAAATGTCATGAGCCATACTCAGATTCGGGGATATAAAAAAGCACAACTCCTCTAATTGATCTGAAAGCACTTTCCTGTTTCTCATGATTCCTCCTGACTTCTACTGTTACAGTTTCACTTCTTAATCCCCATTCATTTGTGACGTCCCTCAAGGACAGACTGCACTGCCTAATGCAGAGCTGGGCAGGCACAACAGAAGCAGAGTCACCCTGTGGGGTGGATGATTTGGCCATGGCAAATAGCCGTGGCTAATTTGGAATGGCAGCGATACAGCCACGGCCCATTCCAAGCTTCTGTGTGATGTTGTGTGGCTTGCTGCATAGGCTAATGCAGATTTTGTCAGTCAGGATCTGGAGGTGTTTGCTGAAGGCAGTGGTAGCCTCTTTTTACTCTAGCAGTGGCTGCAAGACTGGGAACCTTTGTTCTTTTCATCCCCTCAGATCTGCTCAGGCCTTATCTGCACTTGTACCTACAATGTACTTTAGTGCTAAGTTGGATATCTCTAAGTGAGAGTTGCACAGGGAAGATACACACTTAAAATTTGGGTTTCACATCCCCTGGGAGAAGGCTGGTTAGTTCTGCCACACTCAATAGCTTTAAACATCAGCACACAGAGCTATCGGTATGTGTTACCAGTAAGGCTTATTTTAAGCCACCTGTCTTCCCAGTCACATTGTAAGCTGAAAGATAAAATTGCTAATAACAGAACAAAGTTGTAGTTGCTATAATGCAAACTTTCACAAGGTAAACAGATAACAGAACACACTATTACCCATGTAAGAATTCCAGAGCAGTAATTCTGGGGCCAAATATATCTGATTAACTTCTTTTATAGTCAACAGGGATACTGCACAGAAAAGGCTTAACTGTGATGCTTCTCAGACAACTCTTCCTAATCCCAAAATCTAGCTACACGTACTCTTTTTTCTGGATCCAAAAAGACATTTGTGTAGAAGAGCTGGTCACTGTCATCGTCCCGTCCTTTCCACTCCTCTACAAGTTTTTTCAGGTTTGGCGCATAACCTATAAAGCCTGCAGGAATAAGGACAAAGAGGTATTTCAACCCAGATAAACAGAAAACATTAAATACTCCTGTATAACAATACTCTCCCTTTTTGTCACACAAAAAGTTTCATTCCATCCTATAGTGCAGCAGAGATACACCAGCTTTCTGTAAAAGCATGTATAGACCACCCTTCTTAGGTGGACTTACACCAAGATTGAACAGAAAAGTTCAGATATTCATTCCCTGAATAATAGGACTCACAGAAAAGAAGGGATAGGGAGGGGGCTCCTATCCTTTAGCTGTAATTCATAGCTATATCTTCTTCAGGTAAAAGACAGCAGCACTGTTACTCTTTCCATTATGGACAGTTTTGCCCCGGGTTTCAGTTCTCACCATATTCTATAGAGATGCTTTCCACACTTGATTCCTTGATACTTCTCCCAAAGGCCTTATAATACAAGGACAAAGCTAAGAGTGGTTCTCAGCTGAAAGAAGGTTCTGCTTCTTACCTCCAGAACCCAAGAAGCGCTTTCCATCTCGCACCTGAGGGTACTTGGCTTCCAGCTTTCTGTCAGGATAGATGTAGTTCTCTGCTGAGAACACCACCTTGCTCTTGGCTTGTTTGAACTTCTTCAACAGTTCTGTGGGGCCCGAAGCAAAGAGTACATCATAGCTAGAGTAAAAGACAAACAAAAACAGGACAGGAAGGAATGGAGTCAGAAAAATGTGTCAGCACAAAAAGCTTATAGAAACAGCTCATTTATTAGGAATCCCCTTCTTTTAGTTCTGCTTCACAGTATTATTTGCAGTATTTTTTGTCTTAAATACAGACAATTAAAGTGAAGTCTTATTCATGGAGTGGAAGATGTTACTTTCCACTGCAGAAGATTCTACAATGTCTTGGGGTAACTTATGTCCATTCTCACTTCTACAAAGTTTTCACTGATAGTAAAACCAAAACTTCCAAGCTGCAAAACATGCTGATCTTTTCTTCTTTTCCCTGCTTTGCAGCTGTGAAGCCCTGGTGTCCTCACTCATTAAGACTTCCTCTGCCATTCCTTTATACCCACGCTCCTTTCTAAACTAAACAAACCCATAGGTCATGCCGTTCAAATGTTCTGGCATCCTGCCACTCTCCATAGAGCTCTGCAAATCTTTATGAGGGATCTATACTAGAAAATAGTCACTGGATGCAGGATACCAGCCGCTACCTCTTCAGTATTGGGTGGAACTAATTCCCAAGCAACACCCCCAGAATGAGACTGGCATTTTTTCCAAGAGGATTTGCATACTACAGACCCACTTGTGGTGAGTAAAAAGTTGTTCATTCCAGAGATGAATCATTCCCAACCTCTAAATGCACGTAGACACTCAGAGCTGCAAAAGAAGATCTCCCTGCCATGAGAGCTAGAGACAATACCGGTATCCCAGCCCTGCCTGTTGCTGGGCACAGGAAAAGACACTGAGACTCGGAACCATCCTTCTCCCTCTCCATATATTTCTGGCAGACTATTTCTTGGCTCTCAGAATTGTGTTGCTGCCTGCCTCACCTTATGAAAAAATAATTCCACTAAGGAAGGCCTGCCTGGGTCCACAGAAATTGCCTGCTCATTCTCTGGAGATAGCAGCAGCCAAATTCCAGCCTGGCAAAAACAGGTACAACGCTATCAACTTTTGTATTATATAAGAGCTGGAATTAGCCCATTCTGGTCAGAGCTTCCCAACTGCCACGGATGCAGCTCTGAGCAACTCTCAAGTTACTGCAAGGAATTCAGGGGGAAAAAACACAGGTCTGTACACACCTCCCAGAAGGAATCCATCTCACAGTTAATTTCTTCTTAATAAGAATCTGTCCAAACAACTTTCTGATTCAGTCCATGACAAATCCTTTCCAATCCATTACCTTTCTATGAAAAGGATGATCAAGTCTGCATCATCTGCATATTGCTTCAATGCTTTCTTCAAGAGACGGACCTTCTGCCCACCTCCAGCTGGCTTCTTGTCATCTCCACCCTTCCATTCCTCATCAAGTCCAAGTACCTAAAAGATGACAGGCAGAGGGTCTACTGAACAGATCATTTTCCCAGCAAGTCTCACAGGAAAGAACCAGAACGCACAGCCTCACTACCCCTGTTAACTCCCAGTGCAAATCAAAGAGTATCTAGACTGGGAGACTACTCATATATGCCAGCCTTCAAGCCGCTCTCTGGGACGGACAGTCAGAGCACAGTAACAAAGTACTTTCAGCATCAGGGACTGCAGCATCCTAATCTGTACTGTATATTTCAGCAATGTATCGG
The DNA here is from genome assembly GCF_047663525.1 of Anas platyrhynchos. Classification (NCBI taxonomy): domain Eukaryota; kingdom Metazoa; phylum Chordata; class Aves; order Anseriformes; family Anatidae; genus Anas; species Anas platyrhynchos. Next base: position 5,390,988 of record NC_092608.1, on the reverse strand, counting down.
AAAAATGCCATGGGACTCCCCTGAGCAGGAGTTATGGAACTCATCTCAAGACACCACTTGGGATGGAATAAGAAAGACTGCTGCAGAAATGCCCTCAGTCACAGCATTTTTCAGCTGTCTGAACGGGCATGTCCTCCCTTGAGATTCTGTTTAATCATTCTGTGGCCGAGTCTTATCTATTCTGTACTCTTAGGAGCGCGCATTTCAAAACTCCCTTTAACCAACCATCACTGAGGCTGGTAGTCATCACCTGAACTTTGTAGTTGAAGAATTGGGCTGATCTTCTAAAGCGTCGGAATCCCTCAGTCTGCTTGGTGGCAACAGTAAGAACCAGCAGGTTTTCTACAAACAGGAGAAAACACAAGAGACACATGATCAACTTGCCTTGTTGCAAACTCTGCTGTTCCACAATTAACGAAGAGGCTTTACTCTCAAGACACTGAACCAAGGTAGGGATCATTCATCTTAAAAGTATTTGACAGATTTGACAAAGTAAAGTCATTAGGAATAAAATCCAACCCCTGGACTTTGTCAGTATCATGCTCTTAGTTGGTCATGAATCCAGCAATAGAATCCAGGAGTCCCAATTTACGCTCAGTCACTGCTGTTGATGGACACAGGTTATGACTGCTGCATGTAACATGGACAGCTGTCCAGTTTCATTTTAAAACAGGCACGGGAGGTAGTCTAGCTGTGGAGTTACCATATCCTGCTGAGAAGCAAACAGCTTGCTTACACCTCACCCAATTATCTCTACCCTGTATGATGTTAAGCACTATAGGTGTTTGTCAGAAAGAAAACCAGCTTCAAACCCTGCTTATTTTCTACCTGGATTTTCTTGGCAGCAACTCCTCAGAGACTCACAGAAAGAAAAAAAAAAAAAAAAAAAGAAAGCATGGACATAGCTATTGTTTTACTGGAGGAACAAACTGTTGTAGGGGACAGAACATGGCAAAGGTGCCCAGAAATGTCAGCATTTGATTGAACAACCCCAAACTAGCTGCAGTGCAAGCAAAACTGTTCCTTTGCCTTTGCACAGCTGAGATTAGAACTTGGTCTGGGGTATAAAATGGTAGACTGTAAAAAGATACAATTTAATTGCCTGAGTTATAAGCTGAAAAAAGAAAATACAATTTACTGAGTGTTATTTTTCTTGCCCTGCTATTGAAAGCTACCATTCTCTTCTCTCACAGACAGTTTGAAGGAAATTAAACTTGAAGATGAAAAATAGAACTACTACAAAATGCGCACTTGGAAGTTGCCAATTTAATGCAACTGGAGTTCTGTTCCCCAAAGAGTTGCTTTTCTGTCATTCAGCATTGACTGGGTGTAGGGAAAACCATCACTTTCATTTACATTCTCCTAAACTGCTTTTCATTTTCAGTCCCTTAGAAATGGCAAAGCTAAATCCTGAAGTTCTCTTTCAAAAGTTTCTCTAGACTATCACTGGAATAAGATTTTTATGTGGAGGCCCTGGATTCTTCACTGTAGTGTTAAATGCTATACTTCATATTAATACTTCTACTTATATAGGAATTTGTATAGGCTCTGGCAACAGTGTTTAAATGTGAATCCTGACCATCTGATTTTAACATCAGAAAATACCAGGAAAACCTGAAAGGATGCTTTCTTGGCTGGAGTAGACTTCTCTTGGAACAGTGATTTTTTTCAATGGATATACCAGATTGAATCTTCCCAGTGTACCCAAGCTGACATCATCTGACCTTAGAGAGGAAGGACCTAAGAGCTGGGGTCCTAGACAGACCTGACAAAGATAGCAGAAGTAAAAAACAAGGTTAAGTTAGGAAGAAGGATGCTCCCAAGGAAATCTGCACCAGAACACAGACTGGAGACACTGACAACAGTCTATATAAGGTCAGCTTTAATTGCATTTCGTTAGACATTTATGCAAATGGACAGACAAAGAGAGTGACAAACAAAGGAATATGAATTCTGCATAAGTGCAACCTTTAAAGGCAGAATTATGCTGTATGAGGTGCATTCCTAATTCAGCTCCTTCAGCACACTCCAGTTCCCTGTGCCCTGTCTAGTCTGAGGGTGTAGAAAAATGAGTAAAATATGCATTTCCTTGGGGAATATGTTAAAGCCATTAATGTTTCCAGCCATATGATGGCATGCAGAAAACCATGGCAGCATTACTAGATAGCTCTGAGCTGTTGGTTTCTGAGAAACTGGAGATGATACTGCCAATGAAGAGGGGGGCAAATGCAGGCTTGCCAGCAAGGAATGTAAAGATAAACATCAAATTCTGGTACCTGAAAGGAGAAGAGAAAACATATCCTGAGGACAAAAGAAAAGAGCCTGACTGCAATGTAATTATTACAGCCTGAATGCTCAGGTATCTCTAATCAGGTAAATCAATAAATCATTTTTGTGCCACCACTCCAAGAAAGCAACAATCTGTTTATACGTCCTTTGATACAATTGCCAAAAGTTTGCTGGACCAGATGAGAGAGCAAAAAGCTCTAGTGGATGAACAGGAAGCGGTGTCAGATTTCTAAGGCAGAAAAGGTTTGACTGTGTAGCATGTGAGCCCACTGGAGCAGGGAACTGCCAGCACACAGACTTCTGTCCTCTGCAGCTGAATTCCTAGTTACAGATTCCCTTCTCCTTACTGGTCTGCGGGGGTAGGACTCCAAGACGCATAAGCTCAGTTTCTGTTCTGAGAAATCTCTGCAGTAGCAAGAGTTTTCCATCCCAAGAGACATTCCTTCAGCCCAGTATTTGAAGCACTGTGCTGAGCTATGCTGCCTCCGCTCCTACTCCTTTAACCCTTTTTTCTCTTTCTCAGTGATTTTCCTGGTGCAGCTGATAGGTATTTCAAGAAATGGAGCAGTAAGCCCCTTTAATTTCAGTATCACATGGATGGCGTGGAGGTTTTTAAACCTCCAAAAGCAGATTTATCCTTTCCTATTTTCCAAATAACACTTACTTTTCATATCTAGAAACAGGAGCCTATATTGTTAAGCTGGACTCAAAGACTCCTTGGGCTGTGCTGACAACTAGAAATGTTAGAAATACATTTAATAATGGTATGACTGCAAAACACAAGCACAGCGTGGCTCAATGAAGCAAGTGCTGGACTAGCAACCAGAGGAGCTGAACTGTACTGTTAGCTCTGCTCTGCAACAAGGAGCCAATCTTGCAATCCCTCTGCACTGCCATCCGTAAAAAGATAGCAAGGGGCATTTAACAGTTCTGTGAAGTTCTTTGAGCGCTAGCAATGACAAGGTTTCTGTAGAGACAAAGTACTAGGTCAGGAACTTTGATATCAACATCACAGATTGGGTAGACTTCTGAGTTTTTACAGGGAGGTTAGTAAAAATCAGTGATGAGTTCACTAACAACAAATTTCAGAGTTATTTACTTCTGTCCTGACTCAACAGGAAAAGCACAGCTGCAGCTGCATTTTAGGACATGGAATGAATTTATCCCCAGGCTATGCTTTGGGAAATCTTATTGTGTAGCTTCCTGTTAAGTTAGTGTCCAAGAAAATACCACTACTATCGGGATCAAATAGAAAAATCAAGCGCGCAACTCAGTGCAATTAAATTTACATTTACCCAAGTTTTTAGGTAACAACTCAACTAAAAATTGCATGTAACTATGCTTAAAGCTTCTGAAGAAATTTAAAAGAACTTATAAAGAAGAAGATGGGTATCATTATTCTCATATTACTCTTGGGAAGCAGATGCACAGATATGGCAGGGCATTTTTTCTGAGCCATGATAGAAGTGACAGGTTCAGAAAACAGTTAATTCCAATATCCTCTTCTTAAACATACCTGATTGTCTATCCCAGCACCCCATTTTATATCTCTAGTGTGCTCTAAAAATTTGCTGAAAGCATAGATGATTTGGGGTGTGTAAGGCAGGATGACACTGAGACTCATTTCTTACTTGTATTTATCTAATAGGAATCCTAAATGCGGAAATGACACTGCTTTAGCAACACCAGTATAGCTAAATAACTCCCCTTCCAACGCTCCTAGGGATACATGTTAACTTTATTAAGTAATATACATAGTGAAAGTAATTAAAACAGAATCACTCAGTGTCAAGGGAAATATTCTAGATAACAAGATGAGCTTTCTTCTTCATTGCCACTTCCCTAATGAAGACAAAGATAATTATCCAAACATCTTGGCAGAGTGACAGTGTGTGAACCTCTTTGTCAGCCTGGTTGACGTTCAATAGCTTCCCTAATCCTCCACTGTTCTACCAATTACTGTTCGCAGCATGTACCAACTGTACATGTGAGGATAAAACGATGTTGGTTGAGGAGCATTTTGGATCTCAGGTAACAGCATGGCCAGGCTACGGATCAAAAGTTCTCTTTTACCTAGTTCTTGAACTGCCTAAGTTCAAAAGCAGGAAGGGCTGTCCCTGGTGGGATGCAGCCCAAGGGACTTTACCAGCACGAAATGTTGTCCAAGGCTCTTCTCACACAACTGAGTGGCGTGTGCCTGTCTGGTAACTGTGGCACTTCAGAAGCATGTGCGGAGAGCACCCACACCAGTCTTTGCCCTGCCTCCGAGCTCAGCAGCAGGCTCTGGATGCCAACCAGCAGCTCAGACTCTGCAGTGGGCACCGGTCCCAGGTCGGGCAATGCCTCTGAGCTTGACTGGAGAACTAAGAGCAGTAAGAGCACTAACTGCAGAGGTGCCCCACCATTAGCCCGGCCACCAGCTCCCCATGAAATCGGTCCCCTACCCAGCGTCCCGGAGCAGTCCTTACCTTCCTGCTTGGAGGCACTGCCACCCTCCACCCCGAGCAGCGCCAGCACCACCCAGGGCAGCAGCACCGCCGGGGGCACCATGGAGGCGACTTCCCCGCTTGGATCCCGGTCCGGGAGCCGACACCGACCGGGGACGCTGCCTGCGGGACGGCCCCGGGCGCTGCCCCGCTTCGCAAGGACCCGGCAGAGAGCGGCTCTAGAAAGCTCCGGGGCTGCTGGAGCCTGTGCCACGCACCAGACCCGCCCGGCGGGGACGGGCGGAGGAAGAGGGGAGGCGGCAGCTCCTCCTCCCGGGCCGCCCCGGCTCCGGCCCCCGCAAGAGGCGGGGAGGCAGCTGGCCCGGAGCCGGGAGAGGGAGCAGGAAGCGCTGGGGCCGGGGCTTGAGCAAAAAGCAAGGGAACATCTGCTTTTTGCAGGCGTTGAGAGAGGGGAGGATCCTCTGGCTACAGCAACTTTACCTGGGCTGCGGGGCCCGGCAAGTCCTGCTGCGGGCGGGGTGCGCAGGGCGCTGGGGGCAGCAGAAACAGCAGCACACGATAATAAAGCGTGAACCTCTGTCGGAGCGGGGCTGATTCCCTCCTTTCTGGCCAGCTTCAGCTAGTGCCAGGCTGCATCTGCTTGACACAGTCATTAAGTGGGAAAAAGGCACAAGAGAAATGGATTATGCACAGCTCCCGATACTAAATACCGTACTTTGATACTAAACAACTTACTCTGGATACTAAATACTCTTACTAAATACCGTCTTTTCACCTGTCCTCTCATCTCATACTTTTCCTTCTGGAATACAAAATCTGCTGCAGTACTTTCCTATGCTGTTTTTTCCAGCTACATGTGCTTCTTACTGCCTTACATTTAACTCTGTTCTTGTGCTGGGTTTTCTTGCACTAGCATGACGATTCTTTTTCTAGCTTATTTTGCCTAACTTTGAGGACAAAATAAACATAGTTTATAAAATTACAGTCTTTTAATTGGTTTCAAGGTCATTTTTATATTGCAATGAATTTATGACTCAGATGCAGGGAAACATTAGAGCCTGAAGAACAACTAACAAGGAGCTACCGCTGACACACACGTTACGTGAGGCCTCAAGCAACACATTTTTTCTACTGAAGCAAATGCCTAGAAATGACAGAGCCCTTTTTTTAGGCACTGTATTCAAATAAAACCAATTTTGCTTCCATTACGGAAAGAAACATTAAGAGATTACTTATTTTCTATCTTGTAGTGTGCGATCAATAATATTTAGTTGATATTAAGTAGATGGAAAGTGACAGGTTGCGGTATATTATTGAAGCCATGACAGGAGATGTACTGACTCAGCCATACTCAAGGTTGGCCCATGTATCAAAAAAAAAAAAAAAAAAAAAAAAAAAAAAAAAAAAAAAAGTTACAATAGAAAAGTAAGGTGTTGGGGAGAACGCACCAGTGGTAGGTGGTTTAGCAGAGGTATAAAAAGCGAAGGATGCATGCTGACAGTTGGTGAACAAATTGAGATAGAAAATAAATGCAATACATAGCCCTGGGGCTATGGAATATGCAGCCAGGTACACACCTATGGAAACATAAGAGGATTGGGATAATATGCAAGTTTCCCTAACTAAAATGAACAGAAAGCACACATATTACTGGATTCAAAATTTCAGAATAAGCACAAGAAGGTAGAATCCTGGAAAAAAAAAAAAAAAAAAAGCACCTGCTAGAAGGACCACAATGTAGCTAATGTTCTCCATGTTTCATAACAGCATCCTCTCAAAGAACAACCCTTCTTATTAATTTGTTCTCTGAGAATACTCTTGATTCTTTTCAAAGCATTCTTGTTTCCACTCCCTCCTTCCAAAGCAGGAATTCCCTCATAATTACCAGGCAAACAGAACAGTCCTCATGCTCAAATGACATACTGCAGGCAACACTCCAAGGAAATGTTAGTTGTCCCTAAGATGGTGACTTCAGGAAACTTCCTTTTTCAATGCTGCCATGCTGCCTGTTTCACCAAATGAAAAAAAAAAAAAAAAAAAAAAAAAAAAAAGAACACACTTTCACTTTAGATTTCTTCTGTACTTTGGAAGCCCTGAAAAAGCCCTTGCTACATCGTTAGCAGCCTCTACAATTTGAGCTAGGAGCCTCAGTAAAGGCATCCCCTCATCTTCAAGGCACAGACCAAGGTCTGCCACTCAGTCTAGAGTTTTAGAAACATTAAGTTTCTAATTTTAAGGGCGTTAAATCTCTCCACTCTAAAATGAGAGCAGTTTTGCACACTAGAAGTCATGAATGCATCATTGTTCATAGTGCCACACTCAGCCTGTCCCTATGTGACAGCTCTGTTTGCGTTCTGTAGCTATGCCAACCCAGCGAGCAGATTTTTTTTTCCTGTTTATGCTGCTTTGTGCGCTCTGGCTGGAGTCGGCTGCCTGACTTTTTAACCAGAGGCAGCTGCCAGTGCAGATGTGCCTGTGAGTACGTGCAACACGTGCTCCGAGCGGGGCTGCAACTTCCTAAAAACTGAACGGGGCAGAGCTCAGTGAGGCAGCCTCGGTACACACCCCACCTTCTGGGGAAAACACTGGTACCACTGAAGTGTGTGAGAGCCAAGATCTCACCCTTTTGAGTCCAATGTCTCCCTCCAAAACCAATCAAACAATCAAAAAGCCTTAAAAAATCAAACGTCTCCTTAGCAGGACGAAGTCAGGAAAGCCTCTTGTCTGCTCCTGTTCCCTGAGCTGCCTCACTGGCTCTGGCTGGGCAGGAATTTCACACTTCATCCTAACCCACAGGCTTTCCGTGGGGTTTGCTACTGTTTTTTGCGAGCGGCCCGCAGCGCAAAGTTTTCCTTGGCGCGACGCGCACGCCCTGGCCCTGCCACAGAGCTCGCCCTGCTGCTCACTACGCAGCGGGGCGCACGTCGGAGGGACCGATTTTCCCAAATCAGGCCGTGCTGTGGGAACGCGACCAATTATTCCCTGAAACGAGGGAAAACGCCAAGCTTTTCCTGTCAGAAAAGCCACTTGGGGGGGGTCTTTGGGGCAGGACGGGGCCATTTTCCCCTCACAGAACACGGGGGGGGGGCAGGGTGGCGGCCAAGCACCTCCCGTGAGGGGGTGGAGGCGGGAGGCGCGGCTCCGCTGTCGCAAAGCGCCGCTCGGCGCGGAGCTTCCGGGCGATGGCGGCCTGAGGGGCGCTGCGAGGCGGCGGGGAGCGGGGCCGGGGAGCGCTGCGAGGGGAGGGGTCCGGACCGGGCCGGGCCTCCCCGCCCCGCCGCCCATGTGGCTGCAGCAGCGGCTGAAGGGGTTGCCGGGGCTGCTGTCGAGCAGCTGGGCGAGGCGGCTGCTGCTGCTGCTGCTGCTCCTCCTCGTCGCCTTCTGGTACCTGGGGGCGCGGCGCGGCGGGCGCCGAGGGGCCGAGCCCCGGGGAGCCGCCGCCCTCTGCCTGCAGGCGGCCACGGGGGCCTGGCGGGGCCAGGCGGAGCGCGGCGATGCGCTGCCGCTGCCGGCCGGCGGGGAGGACGAGGAGGAGGAGGACAACGAGGAAGGCGGAGGGCCGAAAGCGGGCCTGGCGCTGGCCGGGAACGGCTTCCTGCTGCTGGACGTGGCCGCCGGGCGCCTCTGGGTGTGGGCGGCGGGTAACGGCGGCGGCCCGGCGCTGCCCACCGAGTACCCGGCGCTGGTGAGGCTCCGAGCGCTGGGGGGTCGAGGCGAAGCTCGGGCGGCGCAGGCGGCGCTGCGGGACGGCGCCGTGCGGAGGGTGCGCTGCGTGCAGACGGGCCCCGGGCCGAGCGGTGGTCCCGGGGAGTGCGTGACGGTGCGGGAGGAGGTGGTGGCTCACCGCAGCCGGCCGCACCTCTACCTGCAGCGCATCCGCATCGCCAACCCCAGCGACAGGGTGGTCAGCTTCGAGGCGTCGGGCCCGGCTTCCACGCCTGCCTTGGGCAGCCGGTTTGCTACCACCGTGGAGAAGGTGGAGGAGCGGCAGTTCTTGCTCTCCTCCGGTCGCCTGCTGCTGGCCGGGAGCTCCAGGGTGGTTCTCATGGTGGTGGCTGCTAAGAAGCTCGTGAGCCGGGTGCAGGTGGCACCCAAATCCCACTTTGATGAAACTGTGCTCTCCGTGGTGTACACCTCCGAGCCCATCGACGTCTCCAGGCTGGAGGAGACCTTCAGCAAGTTGAGGGAGTCAGCCAAGAAAGAGATGCTGGAGGTGATGCAGATGGGGGTGGAAGATCTTTTCCAGGAGCATCAGCAGACCTGGTCAGACCTGTTCATTTCAGGTAAGGAAAGCGATGCTCAACTTCCAAACAATTACTGTGGGTGAGAGCAGAAAGCTCAGTGACCTGGTTCCTGTAAGGTTGCTAGAGGCCCCATTCTTTTTGACAGGTTTCTTTCAGGAGCCAGAAGAGATGCTGTGGGATAAGAAAACAGTGTTCCAACTTTGGAATGTAGAGTTCTTAAAAAGCAGAGTCATCCTTACTGAATAAATAAAATGATAGAAGGACGTTTCTAATCACAGTTCTGGATGCACTGGCTTTCATGCCCAGCAAGCCAGCTCTAAGTTGGGAATAGAGCTGGCCTCCAGTTACAGGATAAAGGACTGTCTTTAAACTCCTCCATGGAAGATGGGGATTGTCTTGCTGATACTTCAGGGATGCTTTTTCTTGACATAAAATTTTCATGGCCCTGCATAAAAGAGTAGCTGCCCAAGTGATGTAGGGCTTGGTATTTTACAGCTGGTAAAAAAAAAATAGATGGTCCTTTGACAGACGATTCTTGCAGAATCACGGTAACAGCTCTGCAGGGCATCTGTAGATATATCACAGTAGCTTTGCCGTCAGTGCAAGCTTGGCTTTCCGTCTCAAAGCAGAAAGAACAGCCAAAAAAATACAAGGGGGTGTTTCACTGAAGTTTTCTTTGATAATAAAGAACATCTGTATATTGAACAACATCATGTAGCATGCGCATTTGAACTTTCTTTCTCCTAGTTAATGTCATTCATGTGTGGTCCTCTGACTCTTGGTTGTTGTCATTTATTACAGGCATTGAAATGAGAAAGATCACAGATTCACATACACCATCGAGTGAAACTGTTAACATGACCCTCTACTATATGCTGTCCAGCATGCCAGCTCCTCTGCTAGATCCAGTCATTAGCAGTGAGGACAGAGAAAAAATGGAAGCCAGCTTGAACTATGCTGACCATTGCTTCAGTGGCCATGCAACCATGCACGCAGAGAACCTGTGGCCAGCAAAGCTGACCAGTGTCCCCCAGATCCTGCAGCTCTCGGACCTGTGGAAGCTAACTCTCCAGAAACGGGGATGTAAGGGTCTCGTGGCAGCTGGGGTCCATGGACTTATGCAGGGCATGGTGCTGAGTTTTGGAGGTCTGCAGTTCACTGAAAACCATCTTCAGTTTCAGGCTGACCCAGATGTGCTTCATAACAGCTATTCCTTACGTGGGATCCATTACAACAAGGATCTGATTAACCTCGCTGTTCTGCTGGATGCTGAAGGAAAGCCCTTCTTGCATGTGTCTGTGAAATTCCAAGACAAGCCAGTTAGACTCTATGCGTGTGAGGCAGGCTGTATGAATGAGCCGGTGGAGTTGACCTCAGAGGCACGAGGTCATACGTTCCCTGTCATGGTGACTCAGCCCATCACACCACTGCTTTATATATCGACAGATTTGGTCCATTTGCAGGACCTGAGACACACACTCCATCTAAAAGCTATTCTGGCTCATGAGGAACACATGGCCAAGCAATACCCGGGCTTACCCTTCCTGTTCTGGTTCAGCGTGGCCTCCTTGATCACACTGTTTCACCTGTTTCTGTTCAAGCTCATCTACAATGAATATTGTGGGCCAGGAGCCAAGCCACTGTTCAGGAGTAAGGTGTAAGGCTGCTACTTCTGGCTACTCTCTTCTGAATGTCACCAGTCTATTCTTGTCAACTGTGCCTAGGGAGGTTCTCTCTGGGAGGCTTTTCAGTCTCTCTTAGAACAAGTGATCTGTGACCTCTTCTTGCAAGAAGTAGGGTTAGGGCAGGGATTGGAGCAGTAGGGCTCACAAATATTAAAAAAGATAAATTAATTGTCAGTCCTGAAACATTCATAAGGTTGCAGATTAAGGCAGATGCAACTTTTCTGTCATTTTTCCACACACTGGTGTAGGACATAGCCTGTGTTTAAGCAAACAGTTGCAGCTGTGTCCCTCGAGAATGTTTCTTAAGCTGTATGGGAATGCTTTTGAGAGCGCTGCTACGCATCTCTTTTACTGCTGTGTGGGATACGTGCACACTTGTCTGCCTGGTTTGAATGTGTGTCCTGACACGTGAGAACACAAATGCAAACTAGTGTTCTTAGGTCACGGTGCTGAAAAAAAACCTGTTGGGACTACTGGTTAATGTTTATGCAGACACTGTAATCCTCCATCATGCCACATCACCAACATCATTTTGGGAAAGTGTGCTAGTGTGGCTTTGAGAAAAGCACTGAGTGCATTTACTGCGAGTTGGAGGTTCTGACTTCACGCATCTCTCAATTTGGTGCAAAAGATTTAAAGTGCTTGTTTTGAGGAGCCTAGAAAACTTGGTTGCTAGTAAAAATTTAGTACAGAACAGACACTAGACAAGCAGTTTCTGCTCCCAGTACTGGTCCTTTCTGGTCATGCATTGATACAGAGCAGAAATGAAGAAGAAGACTAGGTTTGTTATGTGAGCAGGCAATCTTGTTCAGAGGGATCTTTCTTTAGGGTTGGACAGCTAACTCTGGCTTTTTTTTTTTTTAAGACATAGTTAAATAGAGCTGTCAGAGGAAAAGTTCAGGGTTTGGAATGCCCTGTTTATCCAAATCATAAAAGCAAATAAAATTTTGCCTAAGGCTGGGCAAAAAGTGCTGGGTGATGGTCAGTGCTTAAGTGGTGTCTAGGATGAGCTGGCCATTTTCCTGTCAGCTCACTGGCTTTGTAATGTTGAGCACCGCAAACCAGGCCTGATCCCAGCAGGTCTGAATACCTGTTATCCATTGAAAGAATGAGATGGAAGGTGCTTGTGGGTAGACAAACTAACCTAGGAAGAGGTAGAAAAGATGTATATCAAAGGCAACTGAAGTTGCAAGCCTATGTTGATGAAACTTTAGTGCAAAAGGAAGTGGTAAGGAAGTAATTTGAATTACTGTGTGTACAGCTGCATCCTGAAATGTTCCCTTGAAATTATAAAATTTTGTCCTTTTTTTCACTGCTATCTGGTTGCCTTTGTCATTTACAAGTTTTGCCTTCTGCCTTTTACAAAATAACTTGTTAACCATGACTACAGGTAACCGTCCCTGAAATTATTTTCTGAAATTGTAAGAAAGTTCATAGCTGCATGCCAGGGCTGACTTAACTCTTTATTCTTCCTTCTTGGAATTGCAAAAAGCCTTGCAGTGTACAGCAAGCTATTCTGCTGCCTGGTTTTAATTAAAATGAAGATGTTGCAGAATTCAATTTCAAAATCAGGGATGAAGTGGAAGCCAGCTGAAGCTCAAAATCTCCACAGCAGTAAGCAAGATTAATGGTGTTGAAATAGCACCTTGTTTTATTAATTGAATGGGAATATCCCAGTGTCTGAGTGAACTTAGTCCTGCTTTCAGCCTCCATTTGCACAACACATCTGACAATTTTGCAGCTGAGAACAAGGACTTTTTGAAAGCAACAATCCTTTTGTGCCTTGTTAAGAAAGGAATCTGAAACTTGGAACATGTGGTTATTCAAGAGTTTATCCCAGAAGCTTGTATAACAGATGTTTCTTTTTCCTTGTAAGCTGTTGTGTTCCCTAAGAGTAATCCATTTGGTGAAAATACTTGAAGATATACCGAATCCTTTGATATTTTGATTTTTTTTTTTTTTAATCCCACAGGAAAATAAAGAATGATGATTCCCATCAGAGAGTTAACTTAACTAGAAAACTTCAGTGTAACTTCCTTTCTGGTATACGTTTTTTAATTTATTGCTTGGGGGGGTTGGGGGAGAATGTTATTAATTTTGCCTCCAGTTCAGTAACAAGTCAGTCAATTGAACTGTAGATATCTAAGTGCAGGTAACATTTTTCAGCCTTTATGATTGTAGAGTGCAAAATCAGTTTAAGGAAATTGTTTTCTGGACTTACACTTGGAAATGCTAATTCGCAGGTTTCCTATTCTGAGCATATTGAGACTTTGTGCATTGATTTGTTTTGGCTATGGGGGGAGACATCTCACTTTCTAGTGATTTAAAGGTTGTTTGGTTTTCAAATACCAAAGCTGTTGTTTCTAAATAAATACCTTTTAGTCTACCTGATCACTAAAGTGTGTTTTTTGTTTGTGTTTTGATTTGTTACCTCTTTTCCTTTCTCTTGGCCCAGTTAGAACAAGCAGAGCCTTATGTTAACACCTCTGTCCAATGTCAGCTACAGAAGTGTTTGGATATAAAAAAAATACAGCGTAAAAATCAATATATAAACATGGCTAAGCAGGAAACATTTTTGAAGTCAGAAGCTGGAAGGTAACACTGTTACATCTTGAAACATGCAGGCCAAGTTTAACTTTTAAGAACACACAAAGATAGACCCATAGAAAACCAAGCAACAGACTTAATGGCCATCCAGTGAGAAATGAATATAGCACATATGGTGCTCCCAGTGAAAAGCTGGGGCAGGATTTAACTTCAGATTTTTAAATAGGTTACTGTCTAGTCTCAGATGAAAAACCTCCCTCAGAAAAGTAGATTTTTATATCTGTTAGTTGTGTGCAGACTGTTCCAATTACTAATTGGTCTAGCATGTTTACTACCCTACAAGGGAACAGATTAAAAGAAGTGAAGCAACAGCGTACATAAGTAACTGTATATCAAGTATATATTTAACACATACATTAGCTATTATGCTTTAACAGAACATACCAGAAGTTCCTGGGCTCTCTCTTCCTGAAGTCCCAGTAACTGTTGAGTTTCTGTGAAGTAACTGGCATGGAGATAAGAGCTTCTAGGGAGCTGTTTCAAAGCCATATGGTATCAGCTGGAGGATGAGGTTTCTGATGTACTGCTGCCAACAGTATGATGTCCACTGAGTCCAGGAAAGATACTTCAACCTATTTAGACTAGGCCTGCAAAAGATGGATAAGCAGTTGTTACATAAAGCAGGAATGGAACAACCACAACAAAAAAGGTTTGAGGGAGTTTTACATTAAAACTACTATCATTCTTATTAACCTCCCTACCATGTAATAAAACAACTGTTTTGGAATACCTTTACAATGACGAAAAGGAACAGAAAGACAAAATGGGGTTTTTCTTTCTCTCTAATATGTAAGATAGCAGGTTACTTAAGAAATGATTGCAGAAATGCTTAAACTACTTAACACAACTCCATGTTTAAAACCATACCCACAAAACAGGAAAATTGAGATAGCGACTGAACATCCAAAATTCATACTTTTTAATTAGTATTCAGTGAAAAGAGTGGAAATATGGGATACAGAAAGCCACATGGAAGTTAAAACTGGAAAGTACAGTACATTGTTTCATGGGTAAGTTCAGATGTTACAAAGATAGCCAACTAATTCCTGATTTATTATTTATTTTTTTTAGAATCTCATTTCTATGCTTGTCAATCCTGATTTTTATTTTTGTCACATAATAAATACAAGATGCCAGAACAGAGTTTGGTTGATTCCATTGAAATTCAGAATGCAGCTTTCTCAAGCACTATTGTTTGGGTAGGATAATACATTCCTGAGAGTCAGACAAAACAGCAAAGCATTATACATGTGTATTTCTGCCTTCCCCATGTGTGCTCCAGGCACCTTTCATCCAAATCAGTACCTATTGCTGAATGAAAGTTATGAAAATCACGCATTTTGCTGCTTGTTAACATTAACATTAAATAATAGGTTCATTTCAGCTTTTTGGAAACCTTTAGTTTTGTCTATATGTAGAGAAAAAAAATCCAACTGTGGTTATTGAACTGACATTAAATATTTGTTTCTCTTCCAATAAGTTTGCCCTTTACACAGGCTTATGGGATAGAGATGTAACATATTTTCAGGTGAAGTGTAGCTGGTTGTAACTGTGACAGATAATGGAAAATTCTCCTTGTAGAAGGAAGAAAGTGATAAATGTTGATGTCAAGTCATAGATCTCAAAAGTCCGGTAATGAATTTACAACACAGTAAGTATTTCTTTTGTGGCAGCTCCTCTAAATGCCTCCTCTTACTAGTTTGTCCTTTTGGTGAAAATAGGTGGTTTACCCTCTTTTCATTGACAAGTTCACATGGCATTCTAACACAGGTCAACATGTGGATTGGTGATATGAAAATGCTCGTTTGTGATGCTATGGAATCCTTGTCCTCTTCCAGGGAAGTGCTACCAATCTATCAGTTAAAGGAAAATAGGAAAGAAATGACGTCTGGCTTACCATGCACCAGTTTGTTTCTCTGTCATCATGGACTGATGCTTCTTTGTGTTCCTTGTAACAACTTCCTGGTGTGCCCTAGATACCCCCGAGAGGCCTCCAGAGGGCAGTAGATTACAGTAAGTGGCCCTGGGATGCCTCTTAGGGTGCAGCAAGAGGCTCCTAGGGCACCTGAGAATGCACTGGAGGGCCCTGGGAGCCCTTGAAGGAGCACTGGGAGGCCTCTAGGTCTCTCTAGAGTGCTCTGTGTAGAACCCCCTCCCTGGGCCCTCCATTGTATTCTCGGGTGCCCTAGGAGCCTCCTATCGCACCCCCGAGGCCTCCCAGAGACCCTTACTGTAATCTGCTGCCACCTGGAGGCCTCTCAGGGCTCTCTAGCATGCTCTAGGGCACGCTCAAGTCCTCTCCGGGCCCGACAGTGTGCTCTAGGGCCAGCTAGATGCCTTGCAAGGCTCTCCAGGGTCCACTAGGGTGCTGTATTGGCTTTCCAGTGCTCACTGAATGCCTCATGAATTTCCAGTCCACTCAAAAGCCTGTGCTTGTCTACCAGGGCCTCCCAATGTGCTCTAGCTATCGCTGAAAGCCTCACAGTGGCCCCTAGTGTCCTTCAGGATGTCCTAGAGGCTTACCAGTGCAGCCTTGAGTCTTGTTGTGGCCCTGCAGTACACTCTAGTGTCCCCTGGAGGCCTCCCAGGGCCTTCCAGTGCCTTCTATCACTTTCCAAAAGCCTCCCAGTTTGCTCTAGGGTGCCGTATAGGAATCTCAGCCCCTCCTGGCACTCTAGAGAACACTACAGGCCTCCCAGTGCTCCTTAGACCTACAAGGGACTCCCAGTGCAGTCTAGAACCGTCTGGATCACAGCCAGGTCTCTGCTGTTGTGCCCTAAGTCCCTCTGGAGGCCTTGTAGGTCTCTCCAGTGTGCTCTAACACCCCCTAGAGACGCAGGGCTCTCCAGTGAGTTCTAGCACCCCCTTGGAGGCTCCCAGTGCAGACTACAGGCCTCCCATGGCCCTCCAGCCTGCTCTAGAGCCTTTGCAGGTCTGCAGCTGCCCCCCCAGTGTACTCAAACTCCTCCTGAAATCCTCCCAGTGTCCCTGGGTGTGCACTGAGATCCCCTGGAGACCCCGAAGGGCTCTCCATTGCACTCTAGAGACCACTAGAGGCTTTATAATGCACCCTAGAGGTTTGCAGGTCCTACCCCTTTTTATCTAGTGCCCCCTGGAAAGCTGTAGGCACCCCCACTCCCTCCACCCCAACCTTGTGTGCTCTAGAGCCCCCTGGAGCACTTGTGGGGCTCTACAGTGTGTCAGTGTGCTCTCGAGTTCCGTAGAAGATTCCAAGGGCACTCTAGAGGCATTCCAGCCCCCCCCCCCAGTGCATTCTGTGTCACCCTAGAGGTCTCCTAGTGCACCTTAGAGGTTACCCAGTGCTCTCTAGTATACTCTACAGTATGCTAGAAGTCTCCTAGGGACACCCAATGTGTTTAGAGTCACCTAAGGGCCTGGCAGGGCTCTCCACTGTCCTCTAGGGTTCCATGAATGCCTCCCAGTTCACACAAGAGGCCTCCAGTGGCCCTCCTGTCTGCCCTGGAGCTTCTGCATATCTATCAGGGCTCCTCAGGACATTTTAGCTCCCTCTGAAAGCCTCCCAGTTACCCACAGTGTCCTCTAGGATGCCTTAGCAGCCCCCCAGTGCAGTCTTGAGGCCTCCTGTGGCCCTCCAGTACTCTAGAACCTTTAGGAGGCCTTGCAGCATACACTAGCACCCTCTGAAGGCCTCTTTAGTGCTCTCTAGGGTAATCTACAGCCATCCCACTGTGCCCCTTGATATGCTCTAGGGGCACCTAGAGGCCTCCCAACCCTCCCAGTGCAGTCCAGTAGCCCCTGGATACCTTCTGAGGCCTCCCAGTGGACTCTACCACTTCCCAAAGGCCTTCCAGGCCCCACGTGTAGTTCTAGGATGCCCATGAGGAATTCCAGGGCTCCCAGTTGCACTCTAGTGAGCATTAGAGGCTTCCCAGTGCACACTAGAATCTGCAAGGGCCTCCTAGAGTAGTAGTATAGTATTTCCTGGAAGGTGCCCAGGGCACCCCAGTACATTCTAATGCCCTTTGGAGACCTTGCAGTGCTCTCACATCCCCTAGAAGCCTTCCAGAGCTCTCTAGAGGCCTCCCAGGGCCTCCCAGTAAAATCTTTTGTGCCCTAGCTATCTCCAAGTTCACCCTAGAAACCTCCCAGTGCTCACCAGTGCACCCTAGAGAGATCTAGAGGCCTCCCAGTGCACACTAGAGGACTTCCAGGGCCCTTGTAAGACCTTTCAGAGCTCTCCAGTGTGCTCTAGCACCCATTAGAACCTTTCCAGGGCACTCTAGAGACCTCCTACGGTCCCCAGTGCCCTCTAGTATCCCCTCCAAAGTGCTTACAGTTCGTTTCATTGAAGAAGTATGACACGCTAAAACACATGCAACTTGGTCTAGGAAAGAAAACACAGGTTTTCCAGTTAGTTCAATGTGGTAGTTGCTATTCAGTCACAAAAGAAAAATCAGAATAAAATAAAATATCAAGTAATCACATAATCATACAATAATTGAGCCCGGAAGGGGCCTCAGGAGATCATTCAATACAACCCCACTGACGTGTCTGAATATATCACTGCCTGAAATGTCAGATAGTGTTATTGCATCAAGAGTTAGAATAATTCATTTAACATTTTCCTTCTAGAAACACCTTTGTGATGAAATTTCAAGGCAATGGGAAAGCAAACAGCTGCTACAGATTACATGTAATTTAGCTGAATTTTTTTTAAACCAAAGTTGTATGTTTAGCCTGGATTCAAGGTCCATCTAAACATTGTTCCTGTTTTTTCTTTTTCTTTTGTTTGATTTTTTCTTAAGCATTTGTGCATATAAAAAATTATCCCACAGTTACACAAGTTTTCCATTAGTATCAGCATAACACCGCATTTTAAGTCATATGCTAGAGATAAATGGTAACATATAAAATAGCTTGCAAAGCAGAGCCTGCAGCATAAAGCCAACCTGCATCATGCTTGGAATTCTCTTTGCCGTGTTGACTCTGGCAGCTGCAGGTCTGTACTCAATTTCAGTATTAGTTCTAAGGGAATAATGAATTAAAATCTAATAGCAACTTTCCCTTTCTTGGTGGGGGGATGGGACGGGATACTAGACATTCTGCAACAAAGCAGTATAGGTTTTAATTAAAAAGGTTTTCTGAAAACAGCAACTAGGTGCTACGCTGTTCTTTTCATATTGCAGGAACTCAATTAGGATTACTGCTCTCATACGACAACAAATTAAAAGCTGATTTACATAGCTTGAATATGCTGAAATACAGTTAATTCACATCAAATTGCTTTGCATTCGTTAGGAGCTGCATCTCAATTGACTCTCGAGAATTTGGTTAAGCCAACATGATTTGGTTACTGTCAGAAAACACAGATTTTATATAACATCGGTCAGTTTTGACTGATGGCTGTATCTTGACCAGTATCACAACAAATTATAGCCTATATTTGTGCCATGCAATGTTCTGTGCAAACACAGTTATTAAAAACAAAAACAACCTCTCTTACAGATTTTGTTTTTTAAACTTCCTACTTATAAATCACACATCCTATTTTGTATGTCTTCTAGCCCTTGGCTGTGGGGTACCTGCCTATGCACCTGCTGTGAGTAGAGTTGTTGGAGGGGAAAATGCAGTACCGTACAGCTGGCCCTGGCAGGTTAGTCATTTTGTGCTTCCCTGGAACAATTAGAGCTGCGATGCCCTCACACAACATGGCTGAACAAAGCCAGGTCTTTTGTTTCATTTGATCATTGCATCTTATCTGTCATGTCTTAGGTTTTGAATATTACCTTCTAATCAACCTCAGAATTTCCAGTCTATTTAAGAAAGCTCTGAATGTGCCACCTCTTGCTGGTTAGAAAGGCTTTCATGTTCTTGTGTTAGACTAGGGCACTCTGCCATATTTAAGCAAGAAGACTAAAATTCAGTGGAAAGTGCAATACCTACTGGAATGTAGTTGTACATGGTTAACAAATAGCTTTTTGAAGCAAATAAAATGCTCTATTTGGACCAGACTTAGTGAGGGCTTTGGAGAAACAAAACAAAACAAACAAACAAACAAAAAACACATTATAAAAATCAAATTTTTGGATGATAGGGATGGTAGTTTAAAAACTCTCACCATTTTCAACTGGTAAATTGTGTTATGGGTCCAGGAAGAAAGTGCAACAAGAAAAAATGAGCAACCAAAAACTGAAACCTTACTTGATATGTTGATCCTAGGTCTCCCTTCAATATCAATCAAGCGGCAAATGGTATCATACTTGTGGAGGAACCCTCATTGCAACCAACTGGGTATTGACAGCTGCACACTGCATCAGGTAAATCATTGAGTTAGTCTGTACTCAGAAGTAGTGCATGACCAGAGACAGATGAAGCAAAATAGTATTAAGGGCAGTTCTTCCTTTCCCAATTAAGAACTTCATGTTTAATATCCTTTATTATAACTAATAGTCCATAAGAAGGAGCACATTTTTTAATTTTCTTAAAATAAAAGTAGAGGGGAAGAAAAAATCTCATACAATGACCTGAATTATATATCCCTAATTTCCTGTAGATACCTAAAGAATCATTACATTTTCAAGTTGCTATTAAAATTCAGCTATGTTGCCTATTTCTATTATATACGTGGCAGTGAGAGCTACAGAGAAATGACTCAGTCCACTCCCTGAAAAAGTAACCACAAATGGTTTGAATTTCCCAGTTGTTTTCAGAATGCTCTTCATACCATGGGAGAGTAAAACAAATAAATGATCAGATACAAATATGCCCCTTCATCATCAAAATTGTCTCCATGGAGCCAACCCCATTGTGGTTTGGTAGTATATGTCCTTGAATACATATAATAACGAATACATTACATGTTGGTTATTGTAACACTAGGTTGTAGAAAACATCATCATATGAAATAAGGACTGGCTGCATGTTATTATCATTAATTTTGTATATTATGTGTGTCCTGCAGCTGTTTACCAGTGAAGATGCTTATGAACAAATACTATCATTTTGTCAAAAAGGCACTCCAAATTGTTTATTACATTGGGAATACCATCTGTATCCTGTGAAAATTGGAAGCATATTCATTTGATAATGAATCCTAAAGCAGGAGTCGACAGGATGGCTTGGAGATTAAATGAGTATTAAGCCCATCATACAATGCCTTGTCCTTAGTAAATAAGTCAGACATTGGCTCAGCTCCAGCCAAATCATGCGTGTGATGTGAGACTACAGTCTTAAGATAATCAGTCTTAACAGTCTTACTGATAATAACCTTACTGATATCTCAGGTGGATAAGATGCAGATGACTAAGCAGCAAGCTGGTAACTGCATAACTGTTAGTCCTTTTCTTGTCCAGTTCTACCTTGCAATATCGGGTACTTCTTGGAAAATATAACTTAGCAGAAGAGGAAGCAGGATCTGTCACAGCTTATCCAGAAAAATTTGTTGTCCATGAGAGATGGAATTCATACAATGTTGCAAATGGGTAAGTTTCTGGAAAGTATTTTTTCACATACTAGATGGAAGACAAAAATCAAATCGACTGAATCCCACCTACCCTGAGCTGTAGCAGCCAAATGGATGTTTAGAATCTCCTGTTACAGCTTACAATGGTATTTCTAAATGTTTTCTCATAGAGGAGAGCTGAGACTCCACTATGTACCATTCCCCCGCAAGAGAAGAGAAAGAACTGGCAGTATTAATTTATTATTGACTAATTGCATTTTTGGCTGCCATTGTGCATGTTTATGTTTATGAGATACTGTTGTTCTATGCAATAATTTCTTTCATACAGTGAAAGGGAATGAATTGATCAATCAATTTAAACAACACTTTGAAGTTCTCATATGAATAGCATAAACACAGAGAAATACTGATAAATGGAATGAATACATTTGTTGATGAAGGACTCCTATGCATTCCTGCAGGACGAGTACATTAGCAAAGCAACTGCCTCACTTTCTGAGTGCTTAGAGTTAGTCCTCACACATGTGCCTGTTTTTGGTGAAGAGAACTATAAAAGTTCAGAAAACTGCCAAGTAGCAAAGCGGACAGTTTTGTAGGGAAGTCTTCCAGTGTGTGGATTTCCCTACCACTTTAAGGATGGAGGAATCTTTACTGTTCACACAGTGGCCTCCTCGCATCTCTTTTAAATAGGTGAAGTGTTGAACAACAGCTACGTATTTGTGCTGCTATGTCTTAACTATTTGCAATCCTCTTCACCCCTTGCCTTCCCCATTCTCATATATGTGCATATGACCACAGGTACGACATTGCTTTGATCAAACTCACTAAACACGTCACCCTGAGTGATAAAATTCAGCTGGCCTGCCTCCCTGCTGCAGGAAACGTCCTGTCATCCAACACCGCCTGCTATGTGACAGGATGGGGAAGACTGCAGAGTAAGTACTTGGAGATTTAGAAAACTGAAACAAAATCTTTCTGTACTGCCATCTCCTTTGGAATTGACTGGAAAAAGGTGGGTTAGTGGTGCTGAAGATCCCCTTGACACCAAGCTGATCAGGCCCCACTTCACTCACACACTGACTTTTCCCTGCATTTATTTTGCTTGTAATTGAGATAGTAATGCACTAGAGGGCCCTATACTCGGCTTTCAGAAACTATTCTAATAAGCATTAATAGCGTGAATTTGCTAATCCTAATATGCCTTGCTGAATAACTGAAAAGGCAAATAAGGGAGCAGAAAGAACGTAAAGAAAAATCTCAGAGACTTCAGCAGAAGTGTCAGCTCGACTCAAGAGGCAATTCCTAGAAAGAGAAGTAAATTGCAAACTTCCAAAGAACAGCCCTGTATTTCTCTAACAAAGAAGTATTTTTAACTCATTAGTAAATTACAGCATTTTTTTGGTGAAAGAATGCATATAAGGAATGGAGTATACAGCTCATATGGAGTTTCTTACCTGGAGGAATAGTGTCCATATCCTGAGAGAAACTTATCGATGCACTTTTGTTCTTCCTTCAGTGCTATGGTATCGTGACTCCTTTGTTTCTATCCCCTCACAGCAAACGGAGCTCTTCCAGACAAACTGCAGCAAGGTCTTTTGCTGGTGGTGTCTTATGCAACTTGTTCCAGCCCTTCCTGGTGGGGAAGCACAGTGAAAACCAGCATGGTTTGCGCTGGTGGGGATGGAATCACCTCCAGCTGTAATGTGAGTCCAGAGAATGTCATTCTTTGGGGCTGGTTTTAGACACAAACAGGCCTGATGGGAAGGAAAGCTTAAAACACAAGGAAGAACTACTCACACTATGACTACAATTAACTATTATCCCCCTTCCTCTCAGGGGGACTCTGGTGGCCCACTGAACTGCCAAGGTGCTAATGGCAAATGGGAAGTGCACGGTATTGTCAGCTTTGGCTCTTCTCTTGGCTGCAACTATTATCGGAAACCTTCTGTCTTCACTCGGGTCTCTGCTTACAACAGCTGGATCGAGCAAGTAAGGTTCTATGCATTTCTACGGGGGAATACAGACTCTTAGCTATTGCTAAGGTCATTATTGGAGGACCTGGGGGGAGAAAAGGATGTTTTAAAGACGTGTCTTCTAGAGGAAAAGCACCAGAAAAATTATTCAAGTAACCTCTGATTGACGTTTCTGTTACCTACTCAGGGAACTGTTTCAATTTTAATTCAAATGATACTTTACATACAAGTATCCCGTCTCTGTAGGCAAGCCCTTACCAACACAAAAGCAATTCCCTGAGCAAAAATACATAAACCTCTTTGAAATTAGTTATCCAAATTATTTTCACTTTTAAACAATTCTCTATGTTTAGGAATTCATTTTGCCTTTAGACTACAGATGTATTTATAGTTAGTAAATGATTTATTGTTGTGACTTCAGAAGTGATTACTTACATTTGTATTATGAATAATAATGATTGTAACAATTGCACCCTAGAAGGTAGACCATGCTACTCAAGTCTAGAGCAACAATTTTTTAATATACTATAGACCTTAATTTAAAGAGTGAATGAGGAGCAAAAATCTTGTTTCAGTTGTTCAAATCCTGCATCCTGGAAGCAACATACACTATTCACAAATTCACAAATTGTGATCTGATTTTTGCTTTGTTTTACATTTTTGTAGGCTATGGCAAGCAACTAAGCCAGAGAACTGGATGACACATCAGATCGGTGCCAAGAAGGAGAACAGTTTGAATAAAGACGTAATCATGACACCTTTGATCACAAATAGCTGGGAAATTACTCTTTTAACTCTGTAATAAACACTATTTTTGCAACATGAAAGAAAGACACGTGTCCCTGTCAATTCTTCTTGTGTATTGTCAAGACCAGAGCCTGTATTTAGCGATAATGCTGGAGACGTTTTAAAGCTTTTCCCCTGCCTTGGGCTAGAGCTTGATGCTCATCTGGGGGAAGATGCCAGCCTGCTGTGAAGAAGATGGGCACCAGGAAGAGTAGAAAGCCATGGGGTGAACTCTAGGGGTAGAGCGGTGAGAAAGCAAGGAACTAGTAGGGCAGGAGGAGGCGGGCAGGCAGGAGACAGGACCATCAAGCCTGCGAGCAGGACTCACCAGGACAAGCAGTGGCAATGCCCAGCAGGAAGGCAGCACGGGCGCAAGCAGGTCAATGCAGGTGAGTGTGGGAGTGCTGCAAAGTGCCTGCTTTTAGAGAGGTTTTTAACACCCTGGGATCTTGGGGTTTAGCAACAGGAATGTTAAAATGCAGCAGCAAGTGCTGGCAGCTGCCCTCGCAGCATCACTGCAGACCCCTCTCCCTTGTGTCCACATCGCTATTTTTCAATTAATTCAGATGCCAGGTGAAGACCTCTGAATTGTTGCTGTCAGCCAACACTCAGTTGGACACAAATGGGTTTTGTTTTTGTTTTTTCAAAGCTCAAGCAGAATCACATTTTAACCTGGGACAAAATTAAAGCCCCTCTTTATCTTTCTCTGATCACAATAAAAGTTAGGCAGTGTAAAATCAAGGCAGATTTTGTTGCTTTTCTTCTGCCTCCCGGCACATTTTTAGGCAGATTCAAAAGTATAAATCAATTATATCGATTTTATCGATTATAAAAGGAGGGTGAGTGATTCAAAGGTTAGCAGTGGAAAGAATCAGGAAAAGACTGGAAGTTGATTCTGAGGCTAGAAATGCATCTCAGTTCAGAGACAAACTCTTCCGGGCTCGCGGTTTCTTTCAATCAGACATTGAAAGAAAGCTTAATTTTAAAAGAAAGAAGCTTAATTTTAAAATATCAGCACAAACTAATCTTCTGGAAATTCCTATTAAGAACAAATTCTACAAGTTTTGGTATCTCCTTTGATTAAAAAATGTCAACAATTACAGTTCATGATTATTGAAATAATGAGCCCATTTTTTATGGTCTGCATAGACGTTACACAGGGAATAAAACCTGCGGCAAATTATTTCATCAGTCTTAATACTTGCAATAAAATTCATTTAATTCCTGTGTTTTTGCAGCTCTGAGACTGTCGTGAGAACTGTCTCTTTGCTACACCTTTTCTTTTATAACACAATGTCAGATGGAAAAATAGAACAAAAGATGTCTTTCTATAAATTTCAGCTAACTCCCTGGTACTTCGGTACTTTGTTTCAGGATGCATGCACATTGTTAAATATCGCTACCTGCTCCAGCTATATTTTCAGGAGCTTCAAGAAACACCTCAGTGATCAGACTTCACCACCACCCCCATCCCACCCATTTTCTTTTTTTCTTTTATTTTCTTTGTCTCTCTCTCTCTCTCTTTTTTTTTTTTTTTTTTTTTTTTTTTTAAGATGTTCTCACTCCTCCAATGCTGGTGGTAGAAAAACAGTTCAAAGGATTTTGACAGCATGCACAATCTCCCTCTGCAGCCTTCTCGGAGCCATTTCTTTTGATTTGAGCAACAACTTGGAAATATGGAGAGACACAGGAAAAGCCATTCAGGAACTTGCCTCCTGTGAAAACCTTTGGGCTGTTCGCTTCATCTCTCTCCTGCAGGAAGAAAGGCACAGTTGGCTGGTCCCAGAAGCAAATAAGAGGAACACCCCATTTCATGCCGATCAGCTCCTGAAGGATTTAAACTCCCTCTGTAAGGCAAGTGAAGCAGAACTGTACTGTGAGAATTGTCAATGCAAGAAGGAGAAAATCTCCATCTGTAGGTTCTACATCACTGACATGAGACAAAAAATCAATAGCACAGGTGATACTGAGGCTACCCAGGTGCTATCCAGAGTGATCTCTGAACTGCTGGAGCTTTTTAGTAGTCCCCATGAAAACCTCAAAGCTATGAGAAACAATCCTGACTGGGCAGATATAGTAGCTTTTAAACTCATCCTTCTAATAAGAGAAGCCCTGCTTAAAGCTCCCTTAATGCCAGTATCTACAGGTTTTCAAACCACCTGGCATCAACTTTCCACCATTCTGAACTATGCTATTTTCTCGTCAGAGAACATACATAAGTGCTGGATGGATAACGCCAATCTCTCATCTCATTTCACTCACTACGAAGGGATCTCTTTTTCCATTCCATTCCTGCGCTTAGACGAATTTGTCTCTGCTGAAGACTTGTTAAATGGACTTCATTACGTGCAGAGCTGCCTGCTGCAGAAGGGACAGGAAAAGCTCGTCAAGAAATCTAAAGAAATCCTGTTCACAATGAGCCTTAAGATCAGTCTGCTAGTGATAGCCTGCCTTGTTTACCCCATAATCCTTATATCCTTCAAGCAAATGATGGAATGGATACACAATTACGCCAGGAACCTCAAGGAAAAGACACAGGACTTGAAACGGGAGAGGCAGCTAGCTGAGGACCTCTTGCATCAGATGCTGCCAAAATCTGTGGCCAAGCAGTTAAGGAAAAGGCAAAAAGTTGAGGCAGAAAACTACGATCAGGTAAATCCAGAGTCTGTACGTTAGCAAATGGAAAGGATGCAATTGCCTTGGGTAGAAGAATATTTGTTAAAAAGAGCACTCACCTTGCCTCTGTTTTGAGGAACCTGCTTTTGTACCCACAGTTGAATGTGAATGTAAATCCTAATAATCACTACAGGGTTTTGAAAGAGCTGTGTGATGTAGCTGTGCGATATAGGGGTTGGACCCAATGATCTTTCGAGGTCCCTTCCAACCCCTACAGTTCTGTGATAGCTGAGATATCATAAACTTATACTTGCAAATTGTCTTACTTGGGTTTCAGAGACTACTCGTGAGACCCAACCAGCATCATTAGACCATGTGTACACAGCACGCCTGCAGTCACCAATGCTCAACATAGCCCCCAGCCAAAATCCTGATGCTACAACCATTGCAATTCTCTTCACTCTTTTCCACCTGGACACTCTGCTACTTTCAGCTCTGAAATACAACAATAACTGTTTGCATTTAATTTGTAGGTGTTGTTATTAAAACAGTGACATACAGTTGCACAGTTAATTATAATTCACAATAGTTATGACATTGAAAGTAGCTAAGCCAATGTAGGGAGTGAAAAGGTTGCTTTTCTAAATTAATTGTTATTACCAATGACAAATCAAAGAACAATTTTAGTTTAAACACACAGTTCAGGCAGCACAAAGAAGAAATGCTTATTTTTTTGCCAACTATCGCACATTTTCCTTCCTCAATTCAATTATGGTTTCTGTTGTACTTTGTTTTATAAGCTTGATTAAAAAAATATATATATAATAAATTTCTCTGTAAATTATTTGATCATGACAAAGATAAACATCATTTGAAGAGAAACAAAATCCAGTGAATATTTCCTGATTCAACAAGAAATCAGGTAGCAATTGAGTTTTAATTTCTCGGTCTGTTCAGATACCCAGTCTTGATCAGCACAGTTCAAATTACTTTAAAAGGAAAATCAGGCTCTACTTCTACTGTAAGAAGCCTGTTGATGACTGCTTACAAGGTGCAAAGCATTTGACTTTCAGTCTCCCATCTCATGCAAAGTATTCAAAGAAGTGCATATGATAAACTTAGGAAATAAACATATTTTATGCAGCAAAGTAATGGAAACAATTCAGAGCCAGAGCTCGCTAATTTAGGTTTGTATCTATCCAGTTTTGCAAAACTGGTTCTATACGCAGCCTGTGCTTTAGGCTCTTCTCAGAATTTCACAAATCCCCAAGCTCATCAGAGACTCTGTCTCTACTGCCTGCAGATGTTAACTTCACACCTTCCTTCTCCCTGTGACAGGTGACTATCTTTTTCTCAGACATCGTGGGGTTCACAAGCATTGCTGCCTCCTGCACCCCCTTGCAAGTTGTTGAGATGCTCAACAATCTCTACGTCTGCTTTGACAGCAGGATTGAGTCTTATGATGTTTACAAGGTGAGTACAAACTTGCAGGCAAGGAACCTAGAAGTAGCTGAAATCCTACTTACTGTTTTCCCTGGTGAATGTTAAATACAGCTGTCCAGAAGCCATGAAATCCAAGATCCCCCATCACCCAGGGCCCACATCACAACTTAGCAAGGGCTGGGCAGCTGAGATGCATTTTATTCTGATTTCATTTTGAAAGAAAAGCTTAGTGCCTGCCACTTGGTGACAGGTGTCCCTTCTCTCCAGGTGGAAACCATTGGTGATGCCTACATGGTGGTGAGTGGCCTGCCAGAGAGGAATGGCACTAAACACGCTGATGAGATTGCCAAAATGTCTCTGGATCTGGTGGCAGCAGTTCGTCAAGTTGTGATCCCTCATATGCCAACTGGCAGGCTGCAGCTGCGGGCTGGGATACACACAGGTACATGGGCTGAGGTGGGAGCTTGAAAAAAACTAATTATGTAAGAATAAAAAACTACATTTCTGTAATAGCCATTGACTCTCTACAGGACCCCAAGATGAATATCTCCAGGTTCCAGCAGTAATAGTTGGGCAAACTGATTTTTGCTTGCATTAGTGTGGAAAGGGCTGTGAAATAGTTCAGTACTGGCAAAGTGCACCTTCCCCTGCCATCAGGGCCAATTATCTACAGCTAATCAAATGATCCCTTCTGTCCTTAAGTAAATAGTGTGCAGCTGGGTGCTAGGTGCAGGGAGAATTCCCAATTCCCGTTGCTCTTTGAGGATCCAGAATTTGCCTAGCAAAGGTGTCTACATTTGGCATCTCCCTGCACTTTTTCCACTTGTTTCTTATTAGGATCTCTACGCCTTATGTTTTCTCAGGACCCTGTGTAGCTGGAGTTGTGGGGTACAAAATGCCTCGCTATTGCCTGTTTGGGGACACGGTAAACACAGCCTCCCGCATGGAGTCCACCAGCTTGCGTAAGTGACTTGGGCACACTCCACACATTTCTCATGCGCCAGGCAGGCTCCCACCTGCACTCTGTGTCTCTTAGGCACTGCAGTGAAAGGAAACCCCCTAATACCCCTTTGCACCAGCCACGGGCAATTGTGAAATAAGGTTCATACAGGAGGAGGAGCATGGAATACGTCTGTGGAATATGCCAGGCTAGAGAACCAATTCCCATGGATCTAAAGAAGCATATGTGTGACCCGCAGCTCCCACTATCCTGTATATATACTAATCAAACAAGCAAGAGAAACTCTTGTGCATTCATGTGGCAAATAAAGTTCTCTCTCTTTTGCTATTTCTTGGGAATTTGGAAATAAGAAAAAGAGTGTAAAAAGGCAGCAAAAGCTGAATAGCATTAGGCAAGCTGAGTTTCATTTTAAGGACTTGAATAACAAAGGCATTAGATAGAGGCACTGTGGCTACACAGAAGAGGACTGTGTATGTTTTTCTTGGCCCAGCTTTTTGGGCTACCTTTGCTACCAATACCACATACATGTACTGTGCTGTTGTACAGATACCCCACACAGCACTGTGTAGTCATGTCAGTGGTTCTGTTAACCAACATCTGCATGCAGTGTCCTGGAGACAAAACAGTCCTCATCCTCCATTTAGGGCATCTTCACCCCCCTTTGTACTTCTTCCTCAACCTGACATTTTCCAAAGAGGAAGTAGAAACGCTGGGCTGGTAATGCAGGAGGACTAGTGTGTGCTCTCCAGAGACAGGGGAATCCTTCCCTTCTAATGCTCTGTTCTGAATCCTAGCACAGAAGATCCACATCAGTTCTGCTACGTACAATGCCCTTCTCACAGATGACGCGTATGAAATTGAACTGAGAGGAGAAATTGATGTCAAGGTAACTGTTTTTTTCTGTAACTTCCCAAAAGTAAAGGAGTTTAAAAGAACGGGATGGATTTGGCCATTGCTCTTCTCTGTGTTGCAAGCTGGTTTTTAGCCATGGCACCAAGGTTCTCTTGCTAATTCAGCTGGAAATGGCTATATGTTACTTCTCCTAACCAAAGCAGAAATGGTATTGTGTCATTTGAAATACACTTGGTGTGCCTGCCCCTGCATGGAACCACATGATTCTGGGTGAAAGCATTGGGATTCAGTTACAAAGACACATAGATACAAGGCTGATTTTAAACCCTTAGAAATACCACCAGTGACCAGCAAGGCCTTTTTCTGCACTGGAAGAACTACCAGCACCCAAACTGCATACAAATTGCAGTCCTTTTCCTAAGCAGCAGCCTCTCATGATAGCAGAAGACAGATGCAGTACAATGCAGTACAAATAGGAGCCCCAGGCATAGTGATTCTCTGCTCTGCCTCACATCCCACAAAAAAAGCCACTCCCTGCTCTCTCCTTATTCTTGTCCCAGGGCAAAGGGAAAATGAAAACCTACTGGCTTCTTGGTAACAAGAACTATAGTGTCCAAAATGACAGCCTGGTGTGTCACTGGAATCCAGCAATTTCCAAGAAAAAGAAGATGGAAAGTAGCTGTGGATCTGTCCAACAAGTAAGGAGGTGAACGTTGAGCATTCACTAATGGCTGAGATATGTACAACTTGCATCTTTGTCCTGTAGGTAGAGGGATCTGCTGTGTGCAAATACAAGCTCTAATACGTGTTTCTCTCCGTTATAGCTTAGTACAGACACTGTGGGAGCAGTACTGTCCAACCACAGCCCTTTAATGTCTTGGGATGAGCAGAGCCCTGACAGTCACCCTCAAGGGAGTTCCAGACCAGCCTGGACGCCTGAAAGTACCACCCACGGCACAAGCTGGAAGCAGAAAAACGGCTTCCACCAAAGCTCCAACCAGAACCTACAGGGGAATCTTGCTTCATTGAGCTCTCCTACCTTAGGGGAAGGTGGCAAAGGTGCCAGGGTAGAACAAAAGACACAGCTTGGAGACGACAGTATTAAAGCAACAGGAAAAAAAAATTTTCTCCCAGGCTTTGTAGCTGAGACGTGACAGGGTAAGAAATGACTTATGCTGGGGAAATCAACTGCCCCAGGCAGATAAGTTTGTTTTAAATATTATCTTTTGTTCTTAGCCATAATCCACATTTTTAACTAGCCTGTTTACTTAAGAATCTAAGACACCAGTAGAAATATAGCAAGATATTGCCTTCAAAAGCACAGGAGCAGAAATGGTAATAATAAAATAAATAAATGGTAATAAAATAAAACATCAAAAAGCATTGTGATTCCTTTCATTCCAGTACAGCTATTCCAGATTTCTATTTGTAGGTGACACAGAATCTAACCATCAAAGTCCAGACATAGTGAGGACACATCCAGAACCTGAACCATCTTATTTCAAGCTGGCCTGTACATCTCTCTTGTAAGCTACTGCTTGTAAGGCATGTGTAACTATAGGTAGAAGAAGAGGGAGTACTGTGACCCTGATGGAGAAGAGGACAGGTGGATTACTCCTTTTGATCATTGCTTCAGAGAACAAAAAGAAGTGAGAACAATATTAAATAACTTCTATTACATCTCGGAGGCATTCTATTTTTCCAGCTCTTCTTTATTACAGAGGAATATCCCTGGATAAGGGAGTATTTTTCCCTTACCCAGTCACCAGAGGACTTAACGGTGAGACAAAGATGCAGTCTGGCTGTATGGAAGACAATAGGAAAAGCTATTTCTCCTATCAAATAGTAGTTTGCTTTTCTTCTTGGAGGTAAAGATGCCTCTGCAGTGATGAGCAGCGCATAGCAAATTCCTCTTCTATGTATTACTTGACTCAGAAAAATCAAAGAAAATTGAATTACTTCCTGATCAGTACAATCAGTAAACTCCACACAGAGTTAAATTGAATTTTTAGTGGGCTGCATGTATTTGTTATTATTAACCCTATCCTGTTATCCACCTGCTTTGGGCAATTCCCGAGTGAGGGAATCATTCTGAAAGGAACAGAAGCAGAAGTGTGCAGGAGAGGGTTTGGCCTGTCTCCTCTCCCAGCTGACAGGCTTGTGTAGGGCACTACTGTGTTAAGAGAAGGATATTAGCAGATTAAACCTTTCCTGGTGGAGGGCAAGGCAGCGCTTAAGGGTTGCAAAAGGCAACAAAAATAAAGGTGTGTATTTAAAAGGAAGCCAAGCTTGCAAAGCTACATTATTTTTTTTCACTCTCTAAAATATAAGTAGTTTTACGAGCTTCAGAGGAAGCTGGTCTGAGCATCTCAGGGCTCATCTGGGCACTCACTTGGCTAATAAGAAAGACTATAATACCTTATCTAGGTTGATGGCCAGTATGGATACTGAAAGACTTGAATCCTTTCATCTGCTTCCTGTCAGCACTCAGCAAGTGGGATCAAATACGGATAAAAGGGGGACTGGGAACAGAGATAAACGTCAAAGTCAGTGAAGGAAAATGCCTCAGGTGCACATATGCCCTCCCAAGCAGGCATGAAAGGAACCCCACCAGAAGAGAAGGAGAGGGACAGCTGGGTACCGCAGGGCAGCTCGGAGCCACAGGAACCCTACACTGGCTCCAATTGTTATGAAAATTCTGGGTCAAGATCAGAGGCAAATTATTTGCATGGAAAATTGAGCCTGTTCTGATCTTCATCTCTTCAGAGGCTTCTGTGTGGATTTTTAATTTAGAAAATAGCGGAAAATGGCCCTGTGTTCTTGATGATAGATGGCAATTAGTGTTATTAATGAAACATGCTTTGGTTCAACTCTGAACAATCCCTCTCCAGAGGTGAAGTGGGAAGTGATGAGCTACTTTATATGCATATTGTTAATGCTTTGATACAGTGCCTTGGTTTCCAAAGATTTTGGAAGGTTGGCTGGCTTACCTCTGAGACTGACTTTTGGTAAGATGAAGCATTTTCTGGACTGAGAAGCCTGGGTCTGAATCAGTGTTGGTCCCGGTACTGACCCCTGAGGAACACCACTCGTCACTGATCTCCACCTGGACATTGAGCCATTGACCACAGCTCTCTGAGCGTCACCATCCAGCCAATTCCTTCCCCACTGAGTGGCCCTTCTGTCAAATCCATGTCTCTCCAATTTTGGGATAAGGATATAAGAGGGGACAGTGTCAAATCCCTTGCACAAGTCCAGGTAGATGACATCAGTAGCTCTCCTATTCAGCAATTCTGTAACCCCATCATAAAAGGCCACCAAATCTGTATGGCACGATCTGCCCTTAGTGAAGCTGTGTTGGCTGTCACCAGTCACCTTCTTAATGTCCATGCACCTTAGCATAATTTCCAGGAGAATCTGCTCCATCATCTTGCCGGACAGAGAGGCGAGACTGACTGGCCTGTAGTTCTCTTTGTCTTCCTTTTTTCCCTTTTTAAAATGGGGGTTATGTTTCCCCTCTTTCAGCCAGCTATATGAAGCCAGTTTATCTATAACTTTCCTCCAGTACCACTCACAGGCTACACCTCATTCCCATAAAGATCAAATGGATAATTTTGGCCGTCCTGCCGAGTTACATGAGATGCAGAGTCTGAATAAGAAGCTGTTGTGGTCCTCCTAGAAGATCTAGAAACAAGAATCTCTGCTTCCCCCTTCAGCCAGCCTGCTGACATCTGGATTTTCACAACACCAGAACAGGGAGAGGCAATAATCAGCATTTTCCTAGATTGAACGCCAGATGTCATTACAGACCTGCCTGATGTATGCTGCATTCACAGTCCTTAAGGCATCCTTTTGGGGACATTAAGAGGCCAGACTACTCGAGCACCACTAACTTTGTCACAAGGGAAGCTTCTGAAAGCAGTGAAAGGAGAAGAAGGGAATGTCGTTGACCTGCCACAGCATTTTTCTCTTGAGATGAAGAAGGTCAGAGAAGCAAGAAGGGCAAAACAGGCCTTTTAAGATGAGCATTAAAAGGAAACATGCACTTGAAACGAGAGTAGGTAAAAAGGGAGACAAATGAATAGGATGAGATAGAAAAGAGCATATATCCTGGAGTACTTTCTGGCTCCTAGCAAAGCAGCAAGTCCTGACTCCCAAGCCTGCTTTGGTGGTGACTGTTTCCTACTTTTACAACTTCCAGAACAGTCAGGATGATGTCTGTTATGGCCCAGACTCAGAAGTGGAAGCAAAAAAAAATAATTAAGGCTGACTTCACTAACAGCTTGTTCAGTGACCTCCTGTCAGCTACTTAACCTTTGGGCTCTGAACTTCTTTTTGGGGCGTTAGAAGTTTGCTATTGAAGAAATGTGTCAAAGTGAGAGAGGGGTGGGAAACTGGAAACAAAAACAATTCATGTAAATTAATCAGTTTGACCAAATTCTTGCCAGTGACATTTCCAAAATCCTATATGATACTACTAGAAAAACAGAGCAAAAGCTATTTTAGGGTGTACAATAGTTGGGGTGTTTCAGTTACATTCATCCAGAATGCAGAAGTCCTGTCCCTCAAGTCCCTTCTGTCCTTCAATTAACATGCTGGCATACTCCCACCTCCAAGGGGGGCAGTCAGCAAATGAAACCCTCTTGTCACTTTTGTTCTCATCCATTAATGCCCAGCTGCAGCCTGGTGCCAAGGGTTTGGCTTTTAGAGTACTCAACAACTCCAGCCACTTTGCGCTCACCTTATGTGAGACATCAGTATTTTTAGGTCTCAGATGAATGATGGCAAGCTGGGCAGCTCAGCTGGCTAATAGTCTCCCATCCTGTGGAGGCTAAGCCATATACCCAGGGACCCTGGCAAATACCAGGTAACAACCTCCAGGGCTTTTGTTCTTTCTGTTTCATGTGCTTGCTTTCAGTACTGCTCAGGAAGAGCCCCATGGGCAAAGCCAGCCCAGGACCCAGTTGGATCTCCAAGGGCCTTTTGCCTTTTCCTCTTTACCCTCCAGGACATGCTGCATCAGAGGCTGTGGGGAGTCCATTAGCTGATCAACTGACCTGCAGGTACAAGGAACTGCTTAATTAGCAGGTCTAAAGGAACATAAGGGATGGGGGGGTCACTCCAAAGAGTGATATAAAAGCAACAGCTGCCTGAAAACCTTTTTTCCTTTCCTATCCAGAGAAAGCTCTTTAACAACACAGCTTTTTACTCTGCTAATTAGAAACAGCAGCTCAGGCTTGCATTGATCCTTCAACACAAGAGCCTGCAGATTCAAGCTCATAGAAACAGCAAAAGGAATGAGCATAAAAACCCTGGTGATTTTGTGGAGATTGTGCTCCTTGTCCTCATCTGAGTGATTCTAATTCTTCTCTAAGTGCCTTTCATTTGCTGTTCTCAGAGCAGGTCAGTGTTACATACATCCTTCAGGTATGAACTGACTTTGCTACAGGACCAGAAGCAGGATTATTAACTCCCAGGGCAGTGCTTATGTAGTCATGCCCCAGAAAGAAAGGATGATGATTAGAGCAATTGTCCAAGGCAGACCACAGAGGACACTAAGTCCATTTACTACACTTGTAGATGTCATACCTGGCTGCAGCTAGCCAAGAAGTTTTCTTTCTATTGCAAAGTCCTTGAAATACAGAACAACTTCATATTGGACCATATGACTTTGTGATATGCCAGCACCTGAGCTTCTGCCTTGTTGGAACATTCCATACAGCTCAGTACGGGCCTGACACTGACAGCAGTTTCCCCAGTGCACTGCTCAGTAATTCCTACTGCCAAATTTAGGCTGACAGAGGCCTTAGCTGTGGACCCTAAAGACTAGGGATTTGTTTTTAAACTCTCAGGAACATGCATGAGACAGGAGAGAGTCAGACTCTATTTCAGGAAGGTGTTTGTGGCGGTCAGGCTAAAATTAGCCCATCTGTTCCTAAAAAGACCGTGCAGAACGACAAGGATTTGGCAAGAGGCTCTTCAGTGAGGAATGTGACACAGGAAGCGCCTCCATGGCTGTTGGCAGTGATGTCACCTGGCTGCCCGATGGCGCTGGGCCCTGCTGCAACCATGGGTCTTGGGAAGCTCCGAGAGCGAGCACTGGAACTTGTTCAAGCCACTCTGTATCTGCAGGCGGCTGAGTGCAGAGCAGGGCGCGAGGCAGAGGTGTCGACAGGCCCCGCCGCTTGACGCTCCCAGATAAGGGAATCTGGAGCCGTGACAGAGAACTGTTATTCTTGCACCATTCGTGATGGGCCCTTCAGCGAAATAGCAGCCCCTTCTTCCTGTCATGCTCCCCTCCTCTTGCTGCTCCAGGAATTCCTGCTTTCTGAGCTTTCTGCCTTCCACACATGCCTCCCCAACACTTGTGCTGAGCAGCCTCGAGCTGGCAGGATCATCAGGGAACAAGTCAGCGGGCACTGGGCCGAGAATCTCAGCCTGGAAGGACAGGACATTTTGTTGTCTCAATGAAGGTACTTGCTTTGAAGCTAAGTTAAGGGGTACCAAATCAAGCTCTCAGACCTGTACAAGTAGGGATCTGTTTTGAGGTTTAAAGTACAGTAGTATAATGATTAGGGATGTGCAAAAAATAGCTCTGGAAAGCCGTGCGGTGTTACAGTTAGGAGGTATAGAAGTTTTAAATGCAGCCCCTCTCCTCCAGTAGAAGCTTTCTGGTCATCAGGCAATTACCGAGCATCTGTAAAAGCTCTTATTCTCTCCTGGCTCCATGCCTTCAAAGCTGCACAGACAACAACCTAGTTTCAAATCACCTGTGTAAAACAGGGAAGGATCATACACATCATGCAGGGGGTACACTGAAAAAACAGTTGCTTAGACCATGGACAAGATCACAGAAGAGATGCACATTTCCAATTCACGAAGCAATACTTAAATTACTGGCTTATCCCATGTCCCATAAAATTATAGAATAAAAGACTCAAAAGCAGTGAAGTCTTGGGCAACCAAATTGTCAGGTTTTGAGAGGACACTAGGAAACAAGGAGAAAGAACAACACAGAAATGCGCTCTAGCCATTTGAAGAACAGATTATTTACAATACCAGCACCAAGGCAACAAAAGTTCTGTCTGTAAATCAGGTCTGTTTGGACTTTAATGAAGGCCTCCTGTGCTATGGGCGATATGAGACTGACATGGCCCTGCCTGAAGATTCATCTTCACTCTGACTTCAGTGTTAAGCCCCACGGCTGTTGGAACCTTGGACCAAAACAAGCCCTCAGCTTTGTAACACATGAAGCAAGACCTTAAAAAACAGTTTGCCTTACTTTTTTTTTTTTTTTTTTTAAACCATCAAATCCTCTTCTGGTTTACATCAGTTCAAAAATAGTTGAAACTATTTAGTTTATGAACCAATGCTTATAGTGATTTCTTTTTGCAGATACCATTAAATTTTCTAGCAAGCATAGCTTACTTTGTCCCATTACTACCTTCCTCTCCTCTCAACCCCCAAACCAGCCATATCCCTTATTACACGTACCAATCCTCATTGGTGGTTTTGTTGTGTCTGGAGGGAATTAATGTTTTCGTTGTGGGAAGACTGGGACCAAGATTTTTTTTTTTAAAGCCTCATATTGTTAAAGGAAGTTTAGATTTGAAGCAATTAGGCAGTTCAGGCCTGTATCCCCTTTACTCTTTATTGTCTAAGGGCAGCTATGATTTAATAGCATGTCAGCTACTGAATTTGCACCCTAGTTCACCTCTACCTCTCATAAACATCTCTGTGCACAAAAATATCATGTGTTAAAGTGTCAAAGATCTCCTGGTCTCATTACACTTGTCAGGTGCATCTGACCTATCTAGGGTAAAGAATGCTGTTGTGTCATATCCCTTCTCTCCTCCATTCATTCTTCCCAGGGCCAATATTTCAGGCCTTCTTGGTCATTTCCTGATCTGCTCTGGCCTGAGATATGATGTCATCGCTTGCAATGGTCTTCACACTTCAACACTCAGCAGAAAATGTGCTGTTATCCTCAGGGAGGTGACATGGTAAAACAAATTCTCTTGGTCAAACAATGCAGAGGTTATGTGAAGAATCTCCAGTGTGGAGGGAAGCTAAGAACGTTTTCTACCTCTGGTTTGCTGGATTTGTGGCATCTATCAGCTGTGCAATGAGGAGCTGTACTTATGCTGGTTTTAATTTAACACAGTTAAGGGTTTACAACATAGACAATTGTTCACAAGTTTTCATAACGTGGATGTAATTAGATGCAAATAAATACAATAAACTGATATACCTGCTGTTAGGGACATGACCCCTGACATTAAGAAGGGCTCTCAGGAGGGCATATTTTTCAAAGATGGGTTTTCAGTGCTCAGCTGAAGACCCTTTGGTGGGTTCTCCTGTGTTTCAGAAAGCACTGAAGCACTAAAAGCACTGGAGTACCCTAACCAGGGTGTTAAAGCTCAGACTTACGAATGTCACCTAGGGCCCTTTTTTAATAGGACATGGAGACAAATCACTAACAGGAAAGTGGGTACAGCATCTTCTGTAGCTTTCTAGCACAATCAGCAGTCCTCTCTAATCCAACAATAGAGCTTTATCATCTATAAGGATAAAGAATTTAGCCCCATAAAAGTTGAAAGTCCTTTAAAGTCTGGACTGAAACACCTATACAGAGAGAAAACTGAAGCTGTATCTGTCCAATTGATCAGCAGGGTCCAGCGTCATGAATTCTCAATCTGGTTGACAGTTATATAAGTTTAAGAAATAACCTTAACTGTCTGATCACTTAGTGAACAGAGGACTTAAGTTCTGCGTCCTCAGTTTGGCAACAAAACCTCGTCCATACAAGCCCTTTGGAAGTGTGGTTGTGACACTACTTTTCTTTACAAGAAGGACTCTTTTGTGAACTGAAGCTGACACCATGTACGTAGGAGGAAACCCTTGAACCCAAATAGTCCTGAATAGAATGATTTCACATATTGGCACAGTTGCAAATGTTTTGAGCTTTCTAATAGCATTCAGCTGCATTACACAAGTGTCATTTGATTCTGTAAAATAATTACATGAAATCCTCTAATCCCTGAATAACTGTATGATCCATAGCCATTAAACACTAGACTCAAAATATTTTGTTTTTTACAGAGAGGGATTATAAGTAACTTGGAGTGAAATTATTACTTTCCTCGGTATCCACAGACAGGCTTAACACTGGGATTTAAAAAGTTGCTGCCTTCTCCCCATCCCTGTCATTTCAGGCAGCACATTTCATGTTTCTATTCACATGAGGAAGCAGCCCTGACATAGAGCTAGTCTGCACATTTATTTTTTGTCAAAACAGTAAAGGCTAGATAGTACCTCCCAAAGGAGAGTGTCGGGGTCCAATGAAGGTTCAAGGAAGAAGAAAAAAGGTGAAGAGGTAACAAATCTATTCCAACACACATTTTTTCCTTTAGCCACCTCAATGTCACAACAAAGACACAGGAGCAATGTAGCCCTGGGGACTCTGCAGACGAAGTCACAGGGCCTGATACCCCCCTGCTGCGGCTTTGTAGCAACTGACTAGTGGGAAAGGCAGGACCATGGGGTGCCTAATGTGACAGGGGAGGTGTGAATGTGGCGCTGACAGTGGAGTTTATCTCAAGCATGAACACAGGCTCCAGCCCTGTAGCCTGAGCACCTTATCATGGCTTTAGAAGTGTTAGTTTTTGAAACGGTGCTCGCCCATCTCACTGCGCTGACAAGGAACAGCTAAAATATCCTGCCCCTCTGGCCTGTGGCCACACCGTCCTCCACCACATAAGGATGTAGCTATTTCCAGAGGCTTGGCGAACACTGAGTATTTTCTGGGAAAACAAAGAAGGGTTGTCAAATCAAGAACAGTGGGCGATAAGAATCACCATAGCTACAGTGAGTTACTAATAAAGAGTAGCTTAGCTAAGAGCTGCATGAAGCTGCATTCCTCTCACTGTTGCTCACCCACTCAAAGCAGCAAGGAGCTCTCTTCCCGCTCCACTGCGGACCTCCAGGACAGTCTTGCTAGCACAACTAATTGCTGCCACACTGTGACATGAAGCACTTGCTTTCTAATCTTAGTGAGCAAGCACTGGCACATGTACGTATCCAGTTGTGCCTGAACTGTTGAGAAGCATTGGTGAAGAGGACTGTAAATGAAACAGAAGGAAGAATAATGCACACACAAGTTCTCTGATAAACAGAAATGTGGACAGTTTCCCTAGTTATTCCTCCCTTTTCTCAAAGAGCAGGGCCAAACCTATCCAGCTGTCTCCTTTTACCTGTCTCCAATCAAGGAAAGTCCACAGGTCTTAGATGTGTCAAAACTAGTAGGGAATTGGGATCCTGCCCTGGGAATGCAAAATTCACGTTATGCACTGTGCCACTCTCTTACAGGCTGAGCAACTTCTACAGACTGTTAGTGGAGGAGTGGCTTTATGGAACGGCAACATTTTTAATTAGTCAAGTTACTCTTGGGTTCATCACCAGTCATTCAGGAAAGGGAGAGGGGAAGTAAACAACCCAGGCAACTTTTAGGACAGGTGCCATTTCATTCCTGTAGCTGCTTAGCCATTTCTAGAAATGGCTTCTCATTCTGCTTGCTCAATAGTGACAAATGGCACGCAGCAATAAATAGCACAATGGGATAGTGTGAACTCTTGTCCCTTTATTTGGCTTCTTGGCTAGCAGACCTTCTAAATCAATGGGCACTGTTGACACTGCCCAGAGATATTCCAGGATGCACAAGGTTGCAGAGAAAAACCTGGCAAATGTTACCCCAGCCAAAAGGACTTCAGAAACGTCCTTCTCAATGCCACCTCTTCTTACAGAAAGAGATATTCTGCAAAATCCATGATGAGTCCAGACCAACGCATCTAGTGGTGGATCTACACTTGGCCACCCACCAAAACACCTGACAGTCTGCTGTCCACACAGACATCATTTATACTCATTCATATATCACACACACACCACGTGCCTTCCCTAGACTGAACCACTCACACATTCTTACATAGTTATTAGAGGCTAAAGCTTGTGATAGAGCCACTCATCCTCTTCTGGTACTGTCTGTAGTTTGTTCATGAGTCAGACTGAAGTGGTCATTTTATCCAAAATTCTCAAGTTTCTAATCTGCTGGGGTGGATTTGTTTGCTTGGTTGGTTTGTGTGTGTTTCGTTTGAGTTTTTTAAACCTGAACTTGTTCTAATCGAACTTTGAGGCATTCACCAGAAGAGGTCACCACACACCTCAGTAATGACGGAGACAGACAACCCAAAGTAAGGAGGTTAGGTGGGATCTCACCAGACTGGTCGTCCAGTTTTGCTGGGGAAATCTCCCTCTGTGCTCAAAATAACTGGGGATATATAATGCCCATGCTGTCCAGGAATGGTTCCCTCTCTTCCTCCTGTCAGAGCTCATGAACTGGGGATTAATGCCTTAGTAGCCTTTCTTCTTCCAGCTGTGGTTTAGCTGCATGCTTTGCCACACAAAGAATTTTACCAACAGAGATCTCACGTAGCTCCCACTCAACGTGCCATCTCCCCACAGTAAGGAATAATATATATACCAATTAGATCTCAGTTTAAATATCAGAGGTATCTAACAAAGAGGAGGAAAGCAGTGTGAATACTTACAACCTGCCTGTGTAGACATCCCCACCTTTCCAAAACAACTATCCAGTAAGATTCTGTTCATCTCCCTGGAGATGAAGCTAAGCCTAAAATAACAGTTTGGGATGAGGACTTATGGAACATGAATACTTCTCTATGCATCTGCCGCTCACCACACACCAACCTTGTGCCATTGCTCCAAAAACCTCAGCTCATTTCCGAATTGTTTTTGATTTTACCAGTGTCTCCAAAACCTGGAAGGTTTGTTTCAGCTGTTCCTACAATGTTTGCTTAACCTTCACCCCCCCTTCTAACTTCTCACATTTATCTAATACAAAACCCCTCCCTTCTTGCTGTCATCCTGACATGATTAATCTGAGAAACTTCTCCAGTATTACAGCCTTTAACAGACTTCTGGGTTTTTCATACTTGGTCTCCAGCCATTTTCATGCTTCACCCACTTTACACTGCTCTACTACTGTTATTTACATCTACAGCTGAATCCATTCCTTCTCCACTTTTTCCTTTGAGAACTAAGGATTTCATCTGCTGCACCAGTGGGGGGGGGGGACGGGACGGGACTCTGTGTTTAAAGTACATTGGAAAAAGCAGCTGGCTTCTAGATGTCAAAAGAGTTTACAGAGAAATTGATATAACCATCAGCAACACTAGCACTGAGCAGAATCAGGGATCTTTAGAACCAAGCCACACAGCATGACCATTGAACCTAAGAATGCCCTTATGCACAAAGAAAAGGCTCCTTCGAGAGATGAATCACTGAAAGGGGGCCAGGAACACCCAGCAATGAATCACTGGATGTTGCACTTCTCTCTCTAATGTCATCCAAGCACCAACACTGGCAGATAATGAGAGGAATCAGAATTGAATCTTGGCAGCGACAGGCCAGATACAGAAGTCTCATGTGGCTGCTCTGTTTCCACTCCTGCTGTCACAGAGATCAGAATTGGGCCCACCTTCTCTCCCAGCAAGCAGCAGTGAGCAGAGCACTCAGCCATTTGACTAACACTGAGTACAGTCTGCAGCTATATCATCCCCTCCCTCACTGTTCTTTCCCTGCTAGGCTTCATTAGCATCAGCTGAATGTGATAAATGTGCCTGACAAACCTAATATTAAAATTTTGCCATCAAAACCCAATGCTGCAGAACCACCTATGACCTGCTGTGAAATGCCAGACTGCTGCCCTCCTTATCCTCAAGTGGCCCAGGCCCCTTCTCGTCCCAGAGGGTTACAGAGGAAAATATCCCTGCCTCACCTCATCAAAGAGATCAGTGAGCATTAATGAGAGCAGGTCAGATCAGGCAATGGCAAAATGCATTCCTGGGACCCCAGAGAAGAGCAGTGACAGCACAGAATCCCTCCTACTGGCTTTTTCAGTCCCTCAGGAAGTGTTGTTGGGCAGAAAGGTAGTATATTAATGCAGAGATGTTCTTCAACATCAATATGTGAATACTGTCATTTTTATTCCCTATGATGAATTAATATTCTCCCCCTTCTTACTCTATGGTGAAACATTGGGTAGTCATTTTTGAGAGAAGTTGCCCTACCTGAGTGAAACTGGAGGCAATACCACCAGCTTTCTGTCCAGGTGTCCTCTCGGATAGATGTAGAGACAAAAAATCCCCTCTCTATTTTCCAGCCTGGTCACACATGAGTCTGCTCTGCCAATTTGCTAACGTAACACCCTTGCTGCAGGATTCGTGAGCTCAGGACCTGCAACACCTTGCAGAGCAGGCTGAGGAGTTCTGTCTGCCTCATGCCCC
This sequence comes from Anas platyrhynchos, assembly GCF_047663525.1. Taxonomy (NCBI): domain Eukaryota; kingdom Metazoa; phylum Chordata; class Aves; order Anseriformes; family Anatidae; genus Anas; species Anas platyrhynchos. Next base: position 5,348,277 of record NC_092608.1, on the reverse strand, counting down.
TGTGCTGACATCCCTCACATGAGGGCTCCTGAGGAGAGCCCTCAAGGCTGCGACAGCAACATTGGCTGGATCAGTGAAGGAACAGGGCAAACTGAGGTAGAAGGATGGATTGAAGCCAGAGTCCAACTAGTCCAGGCTTTAACTCTGCCAAGGTGCCCTACCAGGCCGTTAGCAGAGAGAGGAAATGCATGCAGTAGGCCACTGTAGGATGACCTGCCCACCAGGGAAGTTCACGTTTGGGTTATTCCCCACAGACAGGCTATCAAAGATATTGGGAGATCAGAGCTCCTTCCACTACACAGTCCTAGCCATCCTTCAGATAATGGACCAAATTCTGCTCTGGATTGTGCTGATACAGATCCAGGGGACACATTCAGCTTTGTACCAGGTAAGTGAGCTCAGTAGTTTCTGTGCCCACTGCCTTTTCTGTGAGGAGAGCTATGGCTGCAGATCCCCCCGCACCCCCTCCTGCAACAGGGCCTTGCTATCAACAAAATCTAAGCTGAAGGCAGTAAAGTGCCAGAAGAGCAAGCAGAGCACCTGCGGCTGGGTAATTACCAGCCAAGCTCAGCTACTAAAAGACTCAGGACAGGGCAAAGGAGGGGAACAACCAGGGAATTGCTTGGATACCACAGCTAAATGTTAATGTCTTATAATGAGGGGCCCCGTTGTGCCAGTTTCCATGAAGAATTTGGCGATCCCCTTTTGACGAAAGCACTACAAACGCGTCACTGCCCTTTCAGTCAGCTGCAGCAAGCCAGGAAATGTTGGCCTGAGCAATTGGGAAGGATGGGGAGACTGAAAGGGGTCACTGAGCTAGGAAAGAGGAGGATAATGAGTTACCGTGGCAGTGCTCTAATGACACTATCTAAGCATGCCACATGCTATCAAATTTAGGACCCGGCTTTCTCATAGCAGCCTGCAGAGATGGGGCAGAAACATCCCTAATAGGAACAGTGTGCCCTAACCCTGTTCTTTTTAGTAAGATCTCTGCTGGTGCAGCAGAAGCATCTCAGTAAACTAGGAAAAAAAATCCCATTGGAGATGAGTAACACATGCCAACCTGCCTTCTTCATACCTCCTTCTACCCTATACGGAGGACTTGTCAAGCAAATTAACACTTAGTTACATCAGAAATGGCCACAAAGCTATTATTTCCTGCCCCCCTAAATAATTTCTGCTGCTCTCAAGAGTTTCTCCTTTCTTATAGGATGTTTATTTTTGAAAACCCTTTTAATTCTACCATCCCAATCGTAATTATTGAAATTGCTGTGAACATTCAGACACTGACTTCTGATGCTAATCAGAACCCTGAAGAGACCCAGACAGTAAAGGAGAGATTTTTGCTGGATGGCTTTCTATTTCTAACTACTTCTGCCCATTGCAATAAGTCTGATTTGAAGGCAGCTGCAGACGAGATGGATCGAAGATATCCTCCTTCTCTAGGTAATGCAGCACAGTGAAATGCAGTCACACTGAGTAGCATTGATTTGAGAGATGGAACATCCTTTTGTTCTGTTTATGGACCAGCATTAGGATGAGAGGCAATGACAAGTTGCACAAGGGAAATTCCAACTAGATATTGGGAAATAATTTTGTTCACAAGGCCGGACAAATGCTGAAACAGGGCCCAAAAAGGTTGTAGGAATCTCTTTTCTTGAAGGCTTTCAAAACTCATCTTGACAAGGCACTGAGCAATTTAATCCAAGTTGGCTCTGCTTTTAGTACAGGTTTGGAGCAAAGACCTCCAGAAATCCTTTCCAACCTTAGTTATTCTATTATTTTTACCATCATGGTCATGGATAAGGACACCACTGTGCTAGTGGAGCTAGCAAGTGCTAGCTTCCAACAGTTAGCAGAGAGACCGTTCAGAAGCCTCATAAAACAGTTATAAGTCCTGAGCTCAAACAGGAAAAAAAGTTCAAAGAAGTTTTCCAAGGAGATTAATTATCCACATATATGGAGACTTGTAACAAGCCATCAAATGAACAAAACAACCCTCTGATTTTTAAAGAAAGAAGAGCCTGAAACTGCTCTGACCTTCTCCTAATATCCTGTTACACTGCAAAGTACATACCTCAGTCCTCTGAAATGAGAAGTTACTTTCTCCAGGAGGAATGCTCATGTGCCACTGATGAAGTTGTGCTATGATTTCATTTTCTAATAAGATTCAGATCAAATGTGGTTTTAATCAACATTAACAACAAAAAAATCCCAACAATGTAATAACATCAGGCCTCCTTTTCTGTGATAGAGGAATGTTTATAAGTTGTCTCCTTAGAATACCTACTTCTAGAGACATGTAACTATTACGTCTTCAAGTAATCTGCAGATGAAAAAAGGCTGAAAATGTTAAACCTGCTGGCACATCACAGAATTATTTTTTCCAAGCTTTCAGTACCAACAAGAATCTTAACCTCAAAGATATGATGAAAAGTGCCAGATGGTCCTTCATTTCCATTTCCTCCATACAGATCCAGACTAATGGCCTTTAACTTTCTGCACCACATGTGTGGAAAAATGCAGTAAAAGACCAAGATGTATTGCTGTGTACTCATGAACATTCTCATTTTTCAGTGGGGGCCAAATTTCTAGCACCCAGAAAACACATAACAAATGTCATTGCTGCTCTTCCCCATTGCCCAAGGAATAGTCATTTCTTGATTTGTAACCTAGTAAAAAGCTCATCAGAAGAGATGGTGTTTGGAGGATCAATTAGCTACATATATCTTCATCAGGGCACTCACACGTCTACCAGGTCCTCTACACTAGAGAGAGGTCTGGCCAACAGCGATGATTTAAATACCCTTGAGGCCCTGGCTAAGAACTGATTCTATTTCTTCTGCTCCCCCTAACACTTCACAAAATCCATTTACGTGAAGCTGGTGCATCAGTTCACTTCACACACACACAGAGTAAAATAAGAATAAAAATGAGAGAATACACTAAACACAGCTTTTTAATGTAACCGTACACATGGTAAGAAAGATGTTTGAGCTGTGCTTCCTGTCAGACTAATTTAATATTTATTATGAATTGCCTAAGAAAAAGAAAACACAGAGGAAATGATTTAAGTTGTATCCAGGGGAGAAGACTGCTTCCTGCCTCACCTTAAGCCACGGAGGATCTTTCTATGCATGTCAGCCTGGTTTCAGCCATGCTCCCTGTCACTCAGGCCAGTAAGATTTTACACTGTAACACCACTTGTCATATTTTTAGGACTTGGATTTCCCTTCTCCAAATTACACTTTTCTCTCATGAGTTACTAATGCCATATTATCATATTAGGTAATAATATTTAGTTCCTAATAACATATGTTGAGACCCTTGTCCCTCTGATTTAATACTTCACAGTGACAAAGGAATCAGGTGAATAAGTAGCAAATATAATTGTAAGAGAAATACTGACTCAGAAAGGATTTTTTTTTTTTTTTTCCTGGAGACAAAGGAAAGGTTTAGTGATCAACACAAGGAGCACTGAGCTAAGCAAACTGACATACATAAGTGGCAGGAAGATCACAGGCTGCAGAGACCTTCAGCTTCACAGCAAGAGAATGGTACTGCATTGCCTAAGTGTAAAATGCTCCTTTCATTCCATGCCAGAAAAAAAAGAATAACTATTTCCTCCCTCCTCCTCCTCCTCTTGGGAGATGAAAACAGATCAGAACCTCAAACCAATCCTTGCACTGGCTGGAACTCAAAAGGTAGACTTGGGAGGGGTTGGAGTAAGATATAAAAGCTGGTGGCTGGAGACACAGAGCAGCACTGAAGTGGAGTGACTCAAGGGGAGGAGGAAACAGAGACAGCAAAACACAAAGATGAACCTGAAACTTCTTTTTTGCCCTGGATTCCTCCTGCTGCTTATTGTCAGTCAGAACCAGGCAAAGACCAAGACTATTTCCAGCTTACAGGTAAGTGACTGGCTGCTCAATAGAACTGAAAGAAACTGATGTTATTAGGATTAAGGCACTTCAGATTAGCTATTTTTCTTCCAACCCCAGCTAAGGCAGTAGGAAACATTCAAAGAGGTCATGACAGCAGGAATTGAGCAAACAAGCAGGAGTTGGGCAAACAGTTATTATGTGGAGGGAAACTGAAGTAATCAATTAATGGATTTAAACTTCTGACCAATTAATGGAATTGAAATTAATTAATTTTTCTGTGGGGTCAGTTTGGGGATTGCAAATTTAGGGTCATTATATGACTGAGTGAAGCAACAGACTTCTCAAGTGGAAGAAATTTGCCCTGAAGGACTTCTAACTATAGCTCTAGAGCAGTCAACTGCACAGTCTTCCCTCAAAGCCCTACTTTAAACTGAAAATAGAATTAATGGATTGGGCCTGTGTGACTAAGAAGAAGACTGCCTCCTTGGCTCTGCAGTGCAGCAATGCAACCCCAGAGGAAGAGCATTAGGAAGAAAGTGCATGCACAGGGGTGTATTTGTGTGTAGGAATTCCAAGTCATTTAAAAAAAACAAACACATTTCAGTTATCTGACTAGTGATCTGGTGTTCCCAAATATGAAGTAACCTCCTAACCTGCAAAAAACACATAAAATCCTTCTAGCACCAATTTCAGCATGTCTTCTGTCTACTCATATCATTCCAAAGTATCCAAACCATTTTTTCTTTTTATATATTCACTCTTGATCAAGCCTCTTTCATTGCCTTTCACAAATCATCCCACACCCCAGACTCCCAGCTCCAGGAAAGACTTAACCAGCGGTTTGTCAGCTCAGAACTAACAGAGTACAGTAACAGTGTATAGAGAGCCTTACAGCATTTTGTGAGAGTATAGCGTTAGCTCAGAGAAGCTTAGTGGGTCAGAAGCAGCTAAAAATGACCAGCCCTGGCTTCAGAAATCACTTCAGTACTTTCATCTTTTGATACAAGACCAAAAAAAGTTTCTCCAAACTTATCACCAAGCATGGCCTATGCAAAAATAGTAAGAAAGATCTCAAACCCCCTCTATTTTCATCTCTCCTCCCTCTACCTTTTCTTTTTTTTTCTCTCCTCTCAGAGTCTGTCCAAATTGTTAGATGAGGAATTGGACCATCCCCTGGTTTCTGAAGAAAGGGACCATGAGCAAGATGACAGGATCTCAACAGATGCCTTTGATCAGCAAGATGCTGAGTTCCAGTGGACCCGAAACACCAGGGACCAGCCCGGGGGCACGTCCACTGGGGACGGTGCTGTCCGGAGGTTCCTTGGTGAGCTCCTAGGTTTACCCCAGCCATACCAAGACAGAAGCAAAAAGGGCGTATCCAGGAGCTGTTTTGGTGTCAAGCTGGACAGAATTGGGTCACTGAGTGGACTGGGATGCTAACTGCTTACTATGGTAAGAGAAAGCCAGAGGCTGATGGCCTGCATGTTTGATTATAACTTGTGTAAGTATGTAGAAGACCCGATTTAATTCAGGAAAGGGTGCCTTAGAGTAACTTTTGCCCTCCTATTGCAAACACTGTTTACTAATTTCACCCTCTTCAAAATTCATTATCATCAGATGCACACTTAGAACCTGTGAAAGCCATGTCTTCGCTTTACCTGCTTTTCACTCCTTTCTCCAAGTCAGATGTATGCATTTCATCTCGCAACAGAAACCAGATCAGAGAGGTTTTCACCAGCTCCTTAGGGATTTTTGTGTCAATCCAAGGAAACTCCTCTGAACAGAACATTGGAGATGAACCTGTCCCTAGAACAGTAAGAAATCAGTTACTTTCCACGTGTGAAATCCCGTCCACTTCTTCTTTTACTTATTCCTCTTTCTTGACAGGACTGTCTTTGAAGGTTCAAAGGACGTGTTGGCACTGAGTGATATATTCAGCCCTTATTCGCACTGGCTCCACCAATCCATCTACAGATGATATACTGAACAAGTTGTATCCCACCTCTCCCTTGAGTTTCTTAGGGGAGAGAGAATACAATACACCATCACTGTACCATGTATTTGTACCAGAGTAATGATTTGTGAACATCTATCTGAAATTTAAGTACCAAAACATTTGTTTTGCTTATGTACTAAATGTATAAATGAACAAGTTCCATTATGTCATGGATAATAAACTCTTTCCCATAACTGGGTGGATTTGCTTCAGTTTTTTGTTGTGATTCCCTTTCACATATCATTTTTGAAAGTGAAGCAGAGTTGCTGCTTGCAGTTAAACACAGTACACTAGAAGTCAGAAATATTCTGAAAGCTGCTTTCTGGTAAAAATGTATTTTTAACAGCTTTTTTTAAAAAAGCAAAGAAACAACAACAACAAAACACAACCAAACAAGCCCTTTATACTCAGGTTAAGATATAACTATCTAAACATATGTATAACATTCTTCATGAGAGAATAATCAGAATCCAGGACACAAAGCACCAAGTCTTTGACCAAATGAACTAAATTTGAACTAAAAGGTTAGCTGTATTAACAGACATCATTATAAAGAGTTTACTCTGCATTTGAATCTGTGATTGACAAAGGAATGAGATTTTTATGAAAACAAATGTGTTTCTTACTAGTATCTCTCATCTTGTTCCTAAAAAATGCTAACCTTAGACAAAAGTTCAAAGGTACCCTACTCTTCCACATATAGATCCAGATATTACTTTTCTGTTAGAAAAATGATCTGCAAAGTCAAGATTATATAAAAACACATCTGATCTGCTCTTTTTTTTTTTTTTAAAGCAAGCCAAGTATTCACTGAATCAAACAATGAACAAGTTGGAGAACAGATACATGGCAAACATCCTGAGAAAAAGGAATTCTGTATGAAAGTTGGTTTGCCAAGATCGTGACTGTGCTATCCTGGTGTTGGTAAGAGCTTGAACCCCGCAGGCAGCTCCACTGAAATCTGTAAGGCTGCTCACATGAGCATCTACACCAACAATCACAAATGAAGGCACAGCTGTATACTTCCAGACAGATGGGCTACACAGCTGTACTCCTCCCATTTTCTTGTACACAAGACAGATGCTCCTTGAAGAAAATATTCTAGTAATAAGCCTAGTCCTAATAGGACCCCTGGATAAAAACACAGAGCTCAAGCATATACATAAAGCAAGCTTATCAACAATCCCCTAGCTGTATGTGTTATGATTTTTTGGCAGTTCAGCTCTCATTAAGAAAACCTGCTTGCACAGAACATCCAGAACTCTACTTTCTACTTGTCCAGATCATTCGGACTCTATGCTTTGGTTCTGCTCCTTCCAACTGCAATCCCCATGGACCGAGGGCAATCCAGGACCTGCTGGAGTACTACTCAGAGCCAAACTAGGAAAGTTTGCTTCTTTGCTAGTGTTTCAATATACAGCTTTCACTTCTAACCACAGACTTGCTCTATTAAGGACATTAATAGTACAAGCTCATAAGTAGATTTCAACACTTAAGAGCTGACTACCAGAGACAAGAAAGCACAGAATCATTTGTTAATGGAGGGTCTCCCCTTGCCCCAGCTACCAACAGCTCTTTATATTTTCTTGCAAGCTTTACTCCTTTCAATCTCTTGCATATATAGAAATTAACGTTAATTCTACCTGTTTATGGCTATTTCAGCCTTCAGAATCTTTACCTCCTCAGACCAGTATTCACAAGGTTATCAACAACGTGACAGAGCCACAAGTCCTAAGCAGAAAATCCAACAACATATCCTGAAGCCTCTCTAGTTATCAGTCTTTGTGAGGTCTTCTGCTGTTTGCTACTTAGTATATTTAAGCTAATTTTGATAACAAATCAGCAGCAACAGTGAAAACACCCTAAACAGTCCCTTGCAGGCAAGGAATAGCCTCATCACTTACATAGGCACCTCTGAGCACAAGCTCTCAAACACTGGAATAGGCCACGTAATTCACTTGTTGTACTCTGTGCTGCCTTTCCTTAGCAAAACAACAAGCATGTGAAGCACTTCATCAACTAGATGAAGAATTAAATTGGGGGAATAAAAGATAAATAATGCCTCAATTTGTCAGCATAATTTACATTTCAATAGACAGGCTATGCGTACCTTCATGCCAGCGATGCAGCACAATCAACATGAACAGCTTTTCTTAATGGAAGCCCCCTAGACTGCACAGCAATTCAGGGGCAAATCCTCCTGAAGGTCTAGAGCCTTGTTGGACCATACAGATAAAACTCTCCCTTTCCACAGCTTCCATCATACAAAGACCTCTACTCCTTACAAACACGAGCAGAGAAATTTGATTCATTGCTCTAACTTAACAGACCTTCACACAGTCAGAAAGAGAATTTCCCTTATTTGCTCCTAATACACAGCAATTCACAATAAGAAGAGGCAAATGCTTACTTGTAGGAAACCTGAGAGGAAGCATCCAGGTTTCTTAAATAGATTCCCTCTTTGGGCGTGCTCGCCCTAAGGCTGGCCCAGGTGCAACCTATATGGTAGAAGGGTTAATCCACACAGCCCCCTGATGTTACACTGTCAAACAATGAAGAGCTAGTGTGCTGTGACAGCTGGTGACAATGGGAAGGTTACTGCCTTCTTCCTAACAATGCTGGGTGTGAGATCTCCCCCTCAGTAACCCTAGGAGCAGGTGTATTCTCATAAGCATGAAAGCTTCTTGATGTTGGAATTTCAACACTGAATACACTAAAAAAAACTAATAAAGGGCGAGTGCTGCTGGGTCTGTTTCCTGAACATCCTCATCCTGTTTCTAAACTCAGCTACACTGCACTGCAAATATTTTCAAATAAAATAACAGAGATCAGAAGAGGTTGAAGACTGAGCTGCCCGCTCATGAACAGAGTCCTACGGAAGATGAGACCGATAAGAGCTCCAATCCCACAGAGGCTGAACTTGTAATGTGCCATTCTCTCACCTGGCATTTTCAGTGAATATTTTAAAAAGCCACTTTTCAGAAACTAAGAACAATTTATTTCACATAAAAGGCTCCCTAATTAGATCCCTAGGACCAAAGCCAGGTGTGTTTGTACTTTAGGTAATTTGCTTAGTCTTATTAGCATTTAAATAATCAGGGCTAAGCTTTGAAGTTAGCATGCCAGTCAGACAGGGGAAGCTCACCTCTAGCTGTGTGATTTCCATCTCTGCTAAGCATGAATTTACCAGCTGGGGTTACAGACATAGCTGAGGAGAAAAGCCTACAGTGAAGTGACTGCCACACAGAAAGAAACACACGGATATCTTTCCCAAAAGTGTCTCCTTTTGGGTATCTATTTATAAACGATGCTAGGCAGCAATCAAGATTTGGTCTAGTTTATCATCAGAGGGCTGAATTGTCTTGGTCACGTACACTCTCACTGCTTTACCCCTTCCTACTCCTGCCTGTCCTATGCAAAATGGAGGATGTTCCATGCCCTCACCTTAGCTATCTGCTCTCATTCTGTATCAACATAACAGCTCCTTCCTTCATTTGGGCACCATACTTTCAAAATAAGTGCTTCATTTCTCTCTGCCAGATTCTTCTTTGAATTCTTCTTTGCTGTGATGCCTTAAAAAAAAATAATTTGCCAGCTGTTAAGACTGCTGGATGCAGAGATCGTGGTCCCATACCATCTGATGTTGCTGGTTTGCTTCCAATCTAAGATGAATTATGCCGGCTGTAAGCAAGTTTGTGGAACAGAAAGACACACACACACACACAAAAGGGGGAGGAAGATGTAGAAACTTAATATATGTTGCTCCTTGTGCAACACATGGCAGTAAAAGTCCACAAAAGGTTGGTTCAAAACTCTCTAAAGTCAGAGGCAAGATTTGCTTTGGCTTTGCTGAGCTTAAAGACAGACTCTGAGCTAAAAACCCAAGCAGAAATCACTGGATATCTACTGAAACCAGGGAGATTTATGAGTGTCTGTCTAAGCCAACAAGGGGTGCAGAAAGTAGACTTACTGTAATTGCTCGAATGTCACCCAGGCAGTGATTGAAAGGACCCTGTCTGCTGCTCTGCTCACTGAATTCTCTAAGGATCTAACAGGGTCATCTTGATTTGCACCCCAGGACCAGTAGAAATTGTACTCATTTATATTTGAAATTTGCCACTCACACAGGAGAGATGCTGAAAGTTAATAAGAAAGTGCTGCAAAGCTCTGAGGCAAAATAAGAGAAAGTTTCATACAAAGTGGCCGCCTGTTACAGTTGCCAAATTGGTAATTGCAACGCTTTTGTCTGGGGAGCTTAAATCCAAAGTCCTACAAAATCTATCTTTGGGCGAAGTCACCGATCTTTCTGGAAGGAGCACTTTTTCCATAGGGATTTCTAACTCCAACCCCATCTGTGAGGGACAGAATGCACTGGCATTTATGGGTAAAATGGTGGAGCATGGGGAGAGGCTGGTGACTGATTCACTACTACAGCCAAGGCATGGCTGGAGAGCTAGGAACGTGTCCAGCAAAGTGATCAGCTGTAGCATTGCTCAAGGCAGACTTAACCCACCAAAAATTTAGTGGCTCAGCTACAGAGGGGTGGGTTTGGGGGAAATGCCAGAGGAAGGCAATGAGCATCACCACATGAACTTGCAAGGAAGGAAAATTTAAGAGCCAGCCTCAGACCTTGGTCTATTCACAGAGCACAAAAATATCTACACAGGGAAGAAAAAAACTGTTGGGAACTGCTACAGACAGCTCCCCTCTTTTCTTTCTCCCACGGAGGAGAAATGATGCATCCCTCACCTCTTGGAGGGGAAAACAACACCCTGCTTGGGCCAGCTCACGGCTCCTGTGTGCCTGCAGATGTCAGGCAGAGCAAACCGGCAGAAAGCGCAAGGTGTTTCCACTGCATCACCTCCTACCTACCGGTGATGGAGAGGGGAGAGAGGGGGGGGAAGGAAATCACCGGGAAAATGAGTGCTGCAGGAGGGGAGGAGATGTCTCGGGGCTGTTCTCTCCCTCTGGAGGAGGTGCTGCACCCAGGGAACCCCCCTCTCCCGGAGGGTCACCTGCGGGGCCAGTTGTAACCAGTTCCCTTATCGGAGCCGGGGGACAGGGCTCCGGCTCCTGCGGGGATCTGGCAGGAGGCAGCTGAGCTCCCTGCGGGCAGAGAGCGGGGATATAAGGGGAGGCATCCGTAGGCAAAGCAAAAACGCGGGGCAAGCTGGGGTAGGGTAGGGTGGGATAGGATAAGGATAAGGATAAGGATAAGGATAAGGATAGGATAGGATAGGATAGGATAGGATAGGATAGGATAGGATAGGATAGGATAGGATAGGATAGGATAGGATAGGATAGGATGCAGCTGCCGGCTGTTTGCTGCAGGGCCTGGCTGCTGCTGCTCGTCCTGCGCTGGGCCGGGGCTCAGGCAGCCGGCGGTGAGCACGGCGCGGAGCTGCGCTCCCTGCAGGTACCGGGACCGGGACCGGGACCGGGGCGGGCCGGGGACCAGGGAGCAGGAGCGGGGCTCCCCGTCCCTCTGCCACGGCTCCTTCCCTCCCTCTCCTTCCTCCCCCAGGACCTCCTGGAGGCGCTGGGGCAGCTGCGGGACGAGGAAGGGGAACTGGCTCTGGACGAGGAGCCGGAGGCTGGAGCTGAGGACGGCGGCCCCGAGTGGGACCTGCCGGGGACCCCTCTCCCGGCCCCCAGCCCAACCGAGCCGGCGGAGGGGCAGAGCCGCTGGAGGAGCCTCCTCTCCTCCTCCCGACGGAGGCATTTCTCCGGCTGCTTTGGGACGAGGATGGAGAGGATCGGCGCTCAGACGGGGCTGGGATGCAACCACTACAGAGCCCGTAGGTCCCGGCTCGGCCCCGGCGCTGCCCCGCGGCTCGTCCCCGCCTGCCACAGCCCAGGGGAGAGGGGCAGGCGCTGGGGCACCCCCGCAGCTCTCCGCCCCTTTTCTTCCAGGTTTCTGGAGGAGAAGGAGAAGCTGAAGCCGGGACCGGCATCCTCGAGCCTCCGGGCCGGCATCCAGCCGCCGGGCAGCCACGCTCCCCCCACCCCCTCGGAGCCTCCGCGGGGCTGGGTACTCAGCAATAAACCTTTTGTACAAAGCGTGGCCGTCTGAGAGTGGTTTGTGGGGTTTTGGGGTCACGGTGTAGCACGCGGAAAGCCCCTACAGAGATCTCCTCCTCTGCACGGAGGGTCCTTGACACTGGCAGGAGCATCCCGCCGGGTCTGGGGCAGCTTTAGCCCGAGGGCTGCGGCAGCAGCAGGGGTGGTGGAGGCTCTGTCGGGCACTATCGGGCACTGTCGGGCTCTGTCGGGCTCTGTCGGGCACGGAGCAGCCCCTCGGGCACGGGGCTCGGCGGCTCTCCGAGCGAGCTGCCGGCAGGGCTGAGCTGCGGGCCCCGGGCCGCCGCCTTCAGCACCGGGGACAGACGCCAGAGGGCTCGGCTCGGCTCGGCTCGACCCAGCCCGGCCTCGGCGAAGCCTCCCTGCCCTCGTCCCGGGGGTTGTGCAGGGCGGCTTAACCCGTGCTAAGCTCCCTGAGCCACTGCACAGCCCGCTCCGGCTTCCCAAGGCAAGGCAAGGAGCACGGACAGGCTGCGCAGACGGACAGGCGGACAGGGGGGCCCCCTCCCGGGAGCAGCCACCCCACACCCCAACCCATAGCCCCGTCGGTGAGGGGTGGCTGGGATGAAGATGTTTCCTCCCCAGTGGAAAAAGTGAGGCACCACTTATCTCAGTTGCAGCGTGGCCTGTCCTGTGATCGCCGTGTGCGGGCAGCTCACCAGACATCATCACTTTCTGGTTTTGTTTCCCACGCTGGCCACCTCGGCTCTGTGTTTCCTCCTTAATCTAACCTAACTGAAAGGAAAGAGAGCTTGGGTAGGGCATGGCAGAGCCTTGTCAAAGGGTTTGGTCACCAGGGGGTGAAAGGAATCCAGATCCAGCCTCTGCCCCAGGACCGCAGAGGCTCTTTACTGTCAGCCCACCCTCCAGCAGTCTCCACTTGCACCATGACAATGAAATGGACATCCGCGGAAGGATGTGCAGCAGGCAAGGGCATCGGGTACAATAAGTGTATTGGCAGAAGGGATCCACAAAACATCAGCCCTTAAGGCAGCCTCACGGGGCTGGAAAAAAAGGACATTGCTTCATCCTGCTGGGGAAGGGGCAGAGGTACCCCCAGCTGAGCTCTGTCCATCCACCATCCTCCTCCTCACAGGGATCCGGACACAGGGCAGCACCCTTGGTGCTTTGCCTCTCTGCTCTCAGCAGCCTGTGCTGCTTCCTAACGCAGCCTCAAGTCCCCATACCTCCTGTCCCGTACCCCAGGGGGCTGAGTGGGACAATGTGCTGATTTCCTCTTCCAAAACTGGTCACAGTACACATTTAATAAGAACCTGCTGCTCTCCCAATGGGGTTTTTACCAATCGAATGGCCAGCAGAGCAGCACGGGCAATGACTTGGGTTTGTCTCTCCATCGCTGGACTGTAAAGCCTGAAGTTCGTACAAGCCTTGCAAGGGTGATGATACTGAGACACCACAAGCAAACAAACAAGTGAGTTTTATAGCTGAGTTCTGACATTTCATGCTCCATTTGTTTTGGCACAGATGTGAGATGGATAATAGAGGGCAGAATTTGGCTTTGTAAACACAGGAGCTCCTGTGAGGGTCAGCCATTTTATCTCATCTAGGTACTTTCATACATCCCACATGAATAGCACACAGACATCCCCAGCTTAGAAAAATACTGTCAAGGTTGAAGTCAAGCCCCTAGATCTCATTTACCTGCTGTGGCATATGGAAGATGGAAAGTGAACGAGCCAGTGAAAGAAAGGAGTATCTCTTGGTCCAGGTTATTGAAAGCAATCCTGGAATATTAGATTGTTTCACAGGGACAGGTCACTCAAAGCTAAATATTTCACAACTGGGACTGATATCATGTTCCTCAGTTTCTTATAGCTGGGTTTGTGCCTCCGGGGGCTGCTTTACAAATGTGCTGAGCTCTCAGGCAAAACTCAGATCAAGCGACAGCATTTTTTTAGCACAGAGACAGCACTAGAGAATACTTGACGTGTGGGAGGCTGAAAGAAACAAAAAAATGGAACAGTAACAGACCCCAGTTATCTTAAATTGGACACTCAGTATTAACGAATTCTCACCTTTCTCAGTTTAGAAAGTGAAGATAATGCCCTGTGCAAATAAACGAATACACACTCAAGAAGAGCAGAAAGAAAATACTTGTAATTAATTAGTGAATTATACAGACAGTGCAGCATGGAGTGTCGATAAAAAAAGCTATCAGGTTCTTAATTCTTTCTTAACCACAATTTGAATAGGACTAAATAAGATCAGGTTAAGACAGAATAATAAAAGAAATGAACACTGCCTCTATGTACTGAGAAAAAAAAGTGCTGAGGAAAAAATAGGTAGTGATCTTATAATAACACATGCGGAGTTGAGCTGACTTCATGCTATATTAGGAAAAAGTAGTGTTTGAGCTTGATTTCACAACCTTGGGAATGTCCTTTCTAGTATAATTTTGGGAAGCTGATCATGTGAACTGTGTGCATGTTTGTATACAAACACTATGTTAGGGCATGAAAAATATTTTATTATTCCACTATTATTTAGCAATTCTACCTTGGAGATTCATTCATATAAGATCTATATTAATATCAATAGTTAAAAAATTGTTATGTATGCAACTTCCTTATATATCTGTATACAAATTCCTTATATATTTGTTCTTGTCTCCATGTCAAATAACAAGAAATGTTAGGAAAATGCAGCACAAACAATACATTTTATTATTTAGAAATCTCCCATAGTTATGTAAAAAAAGCAACCTTTATTTGCACTGTACACAGAAAAACAATGCTGGAGGAGGAAATTGCAGCAAATCTGCATTTTTGTAATTTCTCATTTAAACGTAGGCAGTTTTCAGCTAATCTTGAAAGCTTCAGCACTCGAAGAAACAAATAAATGCTTTTCAAAAGATATAAAAAAAAATATTAACTGTTTCACTTAACCCCCTCCCCAAACAAACAAACATACACTCAACATTCACTCTTTCTCCCTTAGGGACAGATTCCAATACCTTTGCTGAATAACACTGAAAGCCGTTTATTTCAAGTTCTTGCCGAGCAAGTTGCTTTTGGGTACAATGGCATTAGAAACTAGTACAAGAAATTTGACTGTCTCTTCTTTACATTTTATTAATGCAAGGTCAAGCCTTACCATCGAAGTCTAAAGAAATCCCATTGATTTAAATGTGTAGCTGCTAATAAGGACTAATTTTTCCATGGTGCCGAAGTCGTTTGCCTGGGGGCTGGAGGCACTCGGTGTCCCCGCAGTCGGTCCAGACGTTAGCGGCTGTAACGAGGTGCGGATCAGGGCGCCTCTGTTGTTGGCAACACACAAATACAAGGACTCAACGGTGATCTCACCTCTACAGCAATGGGGAAAGAGAAGTGGCCCAAACCTGAGATTTTCAGCACACTCGGTGGTATGCGGTGGCTACGCGTATGCCATATATAGAAGGAAAGTGAGCATGATACTTTAGGTGTCCTAAAAGTATCCTTCAGCCTTCGCTCTCCACCAAGCGCTCATCTGAAAAGCTTTTTTTGCTTTCCCTATAAAAGGTAATTTCCCTATGGAAATCTTCGGAATGAGCAGAGTTTAGAGCCGATTCGGGGTTCTTTCCCATCTCCATAAACCTGACCATAGGGGTCTCTTGAAAGAAAATTGCGAAGAATTTCCAACTGGACTATGTAATCACAGCGCCTGGTATCAAGAGGAGGGGGAGTGACATGAAATCACTGACTTGTGACATACATTCCTCAGCAACAGCAGCTGCTGCCTAATGACAGCTAATAAAGGGAATCTTCCCTTGACAGAGCTGCATGCCTGCAGGAGAACTGGAATGCGCCCCAGATAAATCCACTGATAACCTAGGAAGCAGAGATCACACCCAAACAGTATAAAAGAGAAGCTTCAGAAGAGAGAGGATAGGACAAGGAAGGGAGAGACCTGAAGAGCCATCTCAGAAGAAACAGCTCGAACGCCCCATATTCCGAACGAAGGCAGCACCATGGACACTAAAGGCTCATTTTCCTGTGGTTTCCTCTTGCTGCTTCTCATCCAGCTCCAGGCCAGCAGAGCCAACCCCATCTACAGCCTCAGCCCCGCCAAAGAACTGGCCAGCATGGAGGTGAGGACTCTCTGCTTTTGCAAGGTTAAACTTTCAGGGGGCTTAGAGGAGCGTGAGGTGGTGTCTTTGCCTTTCTGTTGTACAACCAGGTAGCTGCATTAGCGACCACATGCTGGGGGATGAAGTCTCAGTTCTTCACAGGGGTTTAACGAAGCTTTGTAGAGCGATCCCCTCCGGCGCTGGGATCACCCAAGCTCCTGGGGAAACAGAATTGTGATGTGGGCTGTCTGCTTTGGGCTGTTGGTTCTTATTTTCTTAAACAGCCCCCTCCCTTCAGGTTTCTGAATGAATTGGAGCAATGTCCCAGACAGAGAACAAAGTGATGCATTGCAGTAGCTCTATAAGATAAGAATAAGTAGACAACTTTTGGGTGGGCTCCTTCTGTCTGTCCTGCTAAATGGCAGGTCCAGAGGAGCAGGGCAGTCACACTGCTCCAGCTTTGTGGGTTTAAGGGAATGGAGCAGCAGGTAGGTGGGAGCTGAGGAGGTAAAGCAGAACACCCAAAGGCAGACTTTTAGATGCTCTACTTGCGCAAATCGAGAGGAGCAGTATCATTGTGTACTGGGACTCATCCAGAAAAGACCCTAGAGCTACAAAATTACCACATGCAAACTTGTGAGTTACGGGTAGAGAACAGAGAGTGATACTTAGAGAACAGAGGGTGATCCTTAGAGAACATTATTACAACAGCTTGGGAAGCAATACAAACTTAAGATTCAGTCTTGCAAGACCAAATCTGACAACTTCAACATTTCCTTGGCCAGCTAAAGCCAGATTATTGCAGCATCAGACCAAGACCGAACTCCCTAAAATAATTAGGACAGTGTCAGCCAAACTGCCTCATGCCTCCAGGCTCCGCTATCTCCAGCAGCTAGCTGAGGAGGGTGACTTCCAAATGCAGGGATTAGTGGAAACACCAAGAGCTCCTCACAGTGCTGCCACTGCAACAGCAAGTGGTGACAAGCAAGCAGGTGATCTTAGGCAGAAAAAGAAGAGAAAGCCGATGGCTGACAAGCAGCATTGCAGACAGCTTCTGAGAACATGGGGGTCATTATGGATTTAGAAGTACTTTGAGACTGTGTACCACTGATGCATTGAGTTTTAAGTCCCGGTGCAAGACAGACCTTACTTTGTTTCTCTGCCAAGAGCTGTTTTAACCTTGCCAGTAAGAAACGCTGCTGTGGAAGACAGCTTCTAGCAGCTTTTCGCTAGACCTACCTATAGACAGAATTAGTGTGGAATTAGTGGATTTACTGCCGAGCTCAAGAACCACCAGCAAATCTGGAATCCAACCTGAGAGACTCCCTAGGGGTGGATTTAGGATCATAGGTGAATGCAGAATCAGATGAGTTGAAGGACTAGCAAACGACCATGAAACTCTGAGTTTCATGAAACTAATTTTTCTCTTGTAGGCTCTGCTGGAGAGACTGGAGGATAAGTTTGCACTGATTGAAGCCCTGGAGTCCAATCCTGACCTGCAAGAGCCCAAAACCCAGGAGGAGATCCCACCAGAACTCATAGATGACAGTGATGACCAGAAGGCTGAGTCCAAGCTTGCACCCAACACCCCTCTGTCCTACAGGGACCCCTTCCTCAAGAGACTGAGGGGGATGCAGATGCCCAGGATGATGAGAGATTCTGGCTGCTTCGGGAGGAGAATTGATAGAATTGGCTCCCTGAGTGGAATGGGATGCAATGGTGAGTCCAGCCTAAGCCAGCTTGGTGAACAGAACAGACAACAGCTGTGTTAGGCAGCAAGGGAGGAGCAGGCTCTCATTTAAGTCTTTAATAATAAGAAATAGTTAAAGAGGTT
Organism: Anas platyrhynchos; assembly: GCF_047663525.1. Lineage (NCBI taxonomy): Eukaryota > Metazoa > Chordata > Aves > Anseriformes > Anatidae > Anas > Anas platyrhynchos. The sequence goes on along the minus strand of NC_092608.1, from coordinate 5,330,416 downwards.
GAGAAAGGCATTCGCTTCAGCATGAAACTTAAGCTAGTGTGAAACTTAAACTGTGTCTATTGATTTGATGGATAAAAGCACTGCTGGCAATAGCGGTGTATACTGGGAGACAAACAGATTCGAGTAACATTTATTGCATGTTTGGCTTGCAGGTTCCAGGAAGAACTAGGACAACTTCCCTACCCGTGCTCTGAAGAATGCTTTACAGTACCTGTTCCTCCCAAGATGAAAGCCAGATGCTTCCTAAACTCCTCAACAGAAAGCTATTCCTATTTTTATTTATTTATTTATTTATTTATTTGATTTTTTTAAAGAACATTTCTTACTCTAGCACCAAGAGACCATCTTTAAATAAAACTAACACATCAGACATCTATGCTGGACCTCTCTCCTGTCTGTTGCATTAAATTTCTTGTATTTTCCTAATGTCAAAAGCCTACTTTTTATTGGTACTCTGGTACCCGCAAGGCTGGATCTTACACAATACTGAGAAAGTATGAACCTGGGAGAAATGAGAAGGAGGTTTTCACTAGAATTTCCCTCTATGCACTAAGAAATTATAACATTATCAGGAAAAAAAGCTTGCTCAACACTGGAAGACCAACACGAGCCCTCCTGTAGACAGGTTTCAGTACCAAGAGAGTCCTTTTGCTGATATAGCTTATTCAGTCAAGGCAATTGCCACTCCACTGCCACAAATCCCTCATGTAAGCAAAATTTACAAGAAAATAAATTAGAAAGATAGCAAAACTTCACAAGTAAGAAGATAACCAGAGGGAGGAAAGGGAATTCATTGTATATGCTTTCTAGCACTGACCGAATAAAGGCTACAAGCATCAACAGAAAGATACGTCACTGACTGTGTCTTGTTTCACTCTCTATGGGGTTGAGCTCCTGAGCCCCAGTTCTTCCTGAAGGATCCTCAGAGGGTGTGAATCCTGTCTCAGTATTTCTACATGTGAGGGAAGGAGGGGTCACTCCTATTACAGAGCAGCTTGGGCACAACATTTATCACTTTCTGGGAACAGCCCCTCACACGGTTGTTCTAAACATGACTAACACACAGACTGCAAGCCTGATAGAGATCTCATTTAAACCTTTTTAGCTGAATCTCATACCTATGGTCTGAATTTGGCCTGAACCCCATTTCCCTGCCACTCCTCTTCTCCCCCCATAGGGTTATGTCTCCAAGACCACATCCAGCTGGCATCCCAAGGACCAAATCGCTTGGGTTCCCTGGTCAGCTGCAGCAACAGCACTGAGCCCAGGCTGTGTGCAACTGTCCCGTGATCACACACACACCCCCATGGAAGGGATCTGTAGGGACAGGAATGATATTTGAGGCAGGCCACGGGCAGGCAGAGGTGCCAGAGACACGCAAATTGCTGACAACGGCTCTCAGAAACCCCAGCTACAGAGACACCGTAAGATGGGGTGCTGAGTGGCACACCACTCCTGCACACAGCGTTTACAGCTAAGGCTGCTGAACCCCTTTAAAAGGCTTATGCCACACATGGCATTCTGACAAGCTGCCCTCCCAGGCACTCTCCGTGCTGCTGACAAGGCTTCCAAGAGGCACCTGATGCTGCCCGCCGTGCCGGCCCTCGTGATTCTTCCGAGGCAAGAAGAGCAGAAACTTGCCTGAGGGAATCATTTTGCTCCACTCCAACATCGGAACATCTCCTTCTGGCCAGCACCAGCCAAAGATAAAATACTCCATGCAATAGCATCCAGAGGGGTTTCTCTAGCAGAACTGGTTCCCAGATCAAGGCTCCCAGCAGCAACCACAAAACAGCTCTGTAGAAAAAAGCTACAGTGACTTCGCATTTACTCAGAGGTGGTTTTATAAATCAAGGGCCCTCCAGCTGGTAAACAGCTTTTGGGAGCTATTGTGAGGACAACAAAGCTTTGTTGTCCTCAAACAGGCTTTCCAAACGCAGCCCTGCAGCCCCTTTCTTCCTGCTGCAGCTAATGGGAACACAGGTGGATCCCTCCACACTGGGCTCCCCATGCCCTACAACCAACCCTCATGTTCTAACACTAAGAGCCCTTGCTGGAGCTGAATTTTAGCTAGCTGAGTAAAACTGGCATGGACGCAGCAAGACCCTGTAAATTATCCCTCCCTGTCAGCCCCCCGGGGCACAAAACACTAATGGGTTCAGTGGAACGTGCTAAAAATGGCAAGAAGAGTTGGCGCTGCCTGACCCGAAGCCAGGTGGGTCCAGTACTGACAGCAAGCCAGTTCCTGGTGGAACAAGTCTGTATTGGCTTGCAGACAGCATGTTAATAGACCCTACAGTCTGGGAGAACCTAATTGAGGGCAGGCAATCTAGGAAAAAAGCATCTCTGTGGCCGGATTTTTACTGCTGCTCCCATAAACACACTGAGCTGTAAACCTCCCCCAGGGAAATCTCACTGCCAGGTCAGAGTAGGACTACACACGGAAAAGAGCACTTGGAAGAGCTGAACGAGGGAAACTTAGCACTGATAAGCTCTACGGGCAGAGAGGAACCACCCCCAGGGATGAGCAAAGTGCTGTGAGTCACTGGTGCTGTGAGAGCTGGGTCAGAGGGGGCAGGAAAGAGACAGAGAACGAACAGGCGGTCCCAAACAAGCACAAGACAAAAGCAGCCCACTGTTTGGGGAGAGAGCAAGGATGCCTGAAAGCTGAACTCCTCTCTGGAGCTGTATTGGTTGCTTTCTGAAGAGGGTACAGAAAGACTCTGGCCAGGAGGGTGCCTATGGAGACCCAAAAGGCTCCGCTGGGAACTTGCCTTCAGCGAGGTGAGGAATTTCAGTCCGTGTGTGCAGGAATGGAAGGTCCTGGAACAAGCTAGCGTGTGAATTCATTTATCAGCTGGGTCACAGAACAGGTCAGCAGGCTGACGTCTGCAGCAGGGGAAGGACCGAGGCACAAGCACTTACAGCAGGGTGAGATGCATCAAGTGCTCGTGCTCTGCCTCACTTCGCAGCAACCTGGACCTGTGTTCATGGCTCAGGCACTCAGAGGAGGGTCCCGTTGTCCCATACGTACACACGAGGTGCTAAAGCCACGCTGCAGTCTTTCTCCTTCATGCAGATAGAAGCAGACACCTCATGGCATTTGGTTTCTTCTGCTTTTTTCACTGCAACAGATTCACACAGCTGCACATGCTAGCCATGAAGGGATGCAGGCATTCCCTCTAACTAGGGCATGCTCTCTGCCAGCAGCAGCCAGTCCTGCACAGACCCACATGGAAATGTGAGGCAGCTTCCTTTGGATTTATGGTGGAGCTGCCTTTGCTGCCTATAAATTGCGGAAATTAATCCTGAAGGAATTTTTGGAGGAAAAGGGGGAACCAGACTGGAGAAGAAATAAGCAGTATCAGGCTGTTGTGAGAACATGAACTGCAGATTAATGTATTCCTGCTAAGACTTCACACCTATCCAGGACCATTGCAAATCTTCTAAAGAAACTCCCCCTAAGGGAAGGCAAGGTTTGCAGTGCGTGTCAATAGTAGCACAGGAAAGAGACTGGTGGCCACACAGCCACACCAGCACTTCAGAGCACAGCTTTAGCAACTGTGCTATGCCTCAGACCTGCGACAGAGAATCAATGTAGCTTGTAATTGTAAACAATTCAGAAACAGGATGCCTCTGGGACAAAGCTATTGCTACAAAGAGCTGATGTCAAACCCAGATAACGGCAGTTAACATTACCAGCAACTATTCAGCACTGACCACGGGACAGAGTTCTGAAATCCTGCCCTCCTCCACACTGTCAGGTATCTGAGTGCTTTATAAACCCTAACCAACCCCCCCAGCACAGCACCCAGGACGTGCCCCAGTGCTATCACACTTCTTGTGCAAAGGAAGAAACATCCCAGGGAGATCAGAGAGACACCAACCTCATGCCTTCTGCTGGGCTCCGATGACATTTGCCACCTCCTGCGACGCCAAACTCCATCCTCGCTTCCTAATAGCTTCAGGCAATAACCCGGACTGGTAGTGCATAATTCAGCAGCTTTCCTTCCTTTGAACTTGGAAATACAGTAATTACACCGGTATGCTTCATACTCACTGTAGGACATGAACCTCATTTGGAAGAGTAGCCCAGTTGGCCTGCAGGTTTTTTGTTGCTGCAAATCAGATTTGAGAGTTTCTTTCTCTCTCTCTTAGAGGCTGCACTATCCCTTTCCAGCCTCCTGCTACACAAAATGTTTCACAGAACATCACCAAAATCCCGGCCTGCAAGCAAGAATGCTGAGAGGAGCTGTCACCACTGCTTTGTGTTTGTAAGAAATCGTACGTGAAGTATAGGGTGCATATCCTCAGCTGCTGCAGGGACAAGTGGAGTTGTGCCAACTTCCATAACAATCTGGCCCTATCCAGCTTGCTTGATTTACATCCACTGAAGCTCTCCCCCAAAGGCCTCTTTGCCGATTGACACCTGCTGATGAGCGCACCCCAGTCATCCCCGCCAGCAGCTCCTTCTAGCTGACAGTACAATGGCACCATGCCCGAAGTTACTACCACAGGAACAGAAAGCTTGTTGACGATTCTGCTGAGATGAGAGCAACCCTTCCCTGGGTCTCTTGCACACTTCCCCAGAGGTGCAGCTCCATCAGACAGCTGACATGCAGTTGTCCAACACCTGTCTTGTAATTTCCCCAGTGAAGAAGCAAGAGTCAGTGGCATTGCTGGGAGAGAAAGGACAGGGGATCTTTTCTAGTGCTTCTCTCACACCTTTCAACTGTGAAGCCTCTCAAAACAAGTCAAGAGTGTCCCTGTGCTGTCATTCTCTGCTGGGGCTGAACCATTGCCACGCCAATGACAGCTGCTACTGACAAGCAACTTCAAAAGGGAATCTTCTGCTGACTCCAATCTCCAATTCTTTACCAGAGCAAGTGACAGAATGCAGTGGGCTTCGTTCTTCAAGCTCTTGTGCCTCACTGCTGGACCAGAAGCTGCCATGATCTCTGTTCCCTTTACTGATTGCTTGCAATATCTGATGCCTCCCTTCCTGTCAACCCACCTGAACAAAATGGATCAGTAGCACAACTGCTGTTCCTAGCATGAAGAGTCACAGGCACATCAGTTCCATCTCAGTAGTACAGCTGGCCCTTTATGAACACGAGTTGTATCATGTCCGTATTTTGTTTTCCTAGGAGCAGATTCTGACATGCTTTCACGAACAAAGAAAAAAAAGAAGCTTAAAGCTGTAATCAGAATTTGGGCTCTTATGTGAGAAGGAAAGGAAGGAAGAAAGATTTGTAGGATCTTCCCTTATCTTCCCTTCCTATATCCTGACTGTTCTTTTGGAAAACCAGCAGAATCCTGCACAGAAACAGAAGCACAGTTGAGAGTAGAAACTTTTAAGAGGCAAGGTACAGAGGAGGCAGTTCAAGTGAGATCTACTAGCAGGAACTAGGAAGAAACAAAAGGAAGGTAAAATCAGCATGTAAAGTTGGGCATCTCACCGAGTTATTCTCTAATACAGGCAGCAAGGCTCTCAAGGTTGTCTTGTCTTTCCTGTTAGAGCTGTGAGCTCTTCAGCATACCTCAGCATAACATTACTTTGTGTGTTCTCCACAGACTGGTATAAATGGGTTTCAGTCTCTTGCTCCTAGCTGCTCAAAGATGAGTAAAATGTGCAATAAACTACACACAGCCCATAGAGTTACTCATGTTTGTTTTTTCCTTTCCATAAAGTTTTGAAACAGCCTTGGAAAAAGGACAGCTTATCTAATTTTAAATAGTGACCTCTAAACCCCATTGAAACTTCTCCTCCTTCACTTCCCAGATGAAGGAGGGAGGAAAGCCTAACTGCCACCTCCCTTCCAGCTGTGAACAAACTACTTCCCACACAGCAATTCAAAACCTACAGTGGATGTTAAAGCAGCTGAGTGTCTCTCGCTGCTGCTGAAAAGCATTTCAGCACCTTGGACAAGAAGAGAACTTTGTTATCTCATCAGATGCATACATGCAATGAAAGCCTGGGGCAGTCATACTGTTTCTTCCTGCGGGTGCTGCGTGATACACACCTGGACGTGCATACACACCCTGAAGCTGGTGGTTTGTATTCTGTCAGCAAAGCAGAAGAAAATTTCAACTGAACACTAAATTCTCCTGTTAAATACAGTTTACAAGTACTGGGGTCACAACACATGGTTGGATTTATGAGCCTATAAACCTCAGTAGAAAGGGGTTTTAATCTAAACATGAAGCACTTTGCTTTAAGCATAAATGTGCCAGACACCTCCCTTTTTTTGTGTGAAAGTTGAGGGAGAAAGACAAAACAGTCTATTGGCCTCCTTTATTTACTGTTACTCCAAAGCAGCAGTTGACGTGCCTTGGTTTTAAAAAATTAACTGCTCTCACTTCCTCCTACATTACTCTATTTAGGACTGAAGACAGTAGCAGAGCTGAAGCAGAGTTCCCCCACTTACTCTCCTGCTGACTCTCTTCTACTGATTCCTTGCTAGGAGGACAGCTTAATTAAGCAGACTATGTTGCTTCTTATTTTGCTCCCACCCACAGATTTTCTGCCATATCCTCCCAACAGATGCTTTTATCAATTTCAGGCCCTCCCTCTGTGTCATTACACACACACCAAACAGGGGACTGATGGCAGGAGCCAAACGAGCTGCTGGCTGACTTTGAGAGTACGTCAGAGAGCTGCTATGTGCAGCCTGTACAGCACAGCTACCTGATGAAGAAAAACAAGCATGGGATGATGGTGAGCTTTTGGGCCAAATACTGTGCTGAAAGGCTGTACTTATGCACAAATTTGATGAAAGATCAAAAATCGTCACAGGTTTTCTGTATAGCCACAAACTAAACAAGGGCTAAAGATGATGTTAAGACTTTTCACATTTGGAGAAATCACCTGTAAAACAAGAGGTGCAACACTACACTCTAAATGTCTTTCATTAACTTACAGGAGGGTAGAAAGCAAGAGTTCCCAGATAAGAAAAGCAGCAGTCACCTCTAGCACAGTGTGCACAGTTCAACTCCTTATCACACATTTGTTAATTCCTTCCTTTTGTTGTGAGAGAACATGGAGCTAGGGTGGTTGCAGCCTACAGGTTTGTAACAACTCCTATTTCTGTCCAGCCTCAGGGCACCTCCTGTGAAACTGTCAGATCCAGACAGCTTATAAATAGCAACTACTCATCTACCCCAAATCATGTTCTTGAATATTGCAATGTTCTACCAGTTTTATTATAGTAAAGGACAAAAAATAAAACACTAGAAACATCACGAGGCCTTGAAGTGCTGAAGGAGACACACAAACATTTTACTCTCGGACATGTTATGGTTACATGAATACTTCCCAAGTGCCATAGTTCAAATAAAAATATGTTCATACAAATTTAAAAAAAATACAGTTTATATACATTGTGGAATTAGCTTACATCATTTTGTAACAAAAACAGTGCAAAAAAAACAAATGGAAAGGTAAGTTGCTACCATTGGAATGGCTCACAGTAAGTTAATTCAAAACTGCATAATTAACACTGCACAGGAAAACATGAGGCGGGGAGAGTGCCCCATATTGCCCCGAACTTCTGCCATCAGTACTAATCCAGTTCTTGGTTACTACATGTATTCCTTTAGTGTTGCTCTGAGTAAAAGGTTATAGGCACCTATGCTAAGGGTTTCTTGGTAAACCACTAAGTAGCCAGAACAAAAGCAGCTAGCATGTTGTTAGAAAGGAATTTAGTGACCAAAGCGTGAGAACAGGACTAATTCAACTCAGGCTCTTTGCAGCAGTCTTCAGTCAGAGGTGAAACGCTGCATCTCCAGACGTCACAAGAACTTGCAACTTCCTTTCTGCAAACTACATAACTGGTGATTGCACACTCAGATTTCCCTTTAAAAAGGCTGACAGGGTCCAACCCCACCACTCGTTGAAACTTCTTTACTGACAGAGTGAAGCAGGCGTGTTTTCCAGCTGAAAGTTCTGAGTAAGACAGATGCACAGGCAGAGCAGACAGAGCTGACAGCTGACTCTCACAGGGAAACACAGCTGGAGCTCAAAGTTTAGCAAGATTTTTCTGTCTGTCTGGCCTGGATCACCTAACTACAGGCCTTAGCAGCAAGGGTAAGACATTCTACAGCAAAATATACTGCTGCAGCTCATGTTCACAAATAAAACAAGAGACGTCTGGCTCAAGGCAACAATCTAAGGACCTCAGGTTCAGGTGCATGGACTGAAGGAACCTTCCACATGCAGTCACTCAACATAAGCAATAGGAAAAGGATTTACCACAGAGAGAGGGCACTCTTCAGAGGTTTTCTGACAGTATGGGATTGCTATTTCCACACTAGAAGGATGTGAAATCCCAGAACAGAATTCCTGTAATTTGTAACTGCCCAAGAGCACAAATCCTTTGAATGAAAGATAGGTTACCAGAAGCATATTTCAAACACACAGTCCAGCTTCAGGGAGTATAAAGGGGTGCTAGAAGTTCCTTGGGGCAGCTCAGTGCACAACCAGTGCTCAGGGAACACAGGCATTTAGAAACTAACTACACAGACTATCCAGAGAAAACGTCCTTACCCTACCTGGGAAACAATTTGCAAGTCAAAAGCAGAGGCCAATGCTGACTTGTGTGCTCTAGGAACAACGCTACATCTGGCCTAGCTAAGGAGTTCAGGTTGAAAGGCACAAGGTGGGTACTAGATGTAGGAAAACACCTTTGTTTTACTCTAGAAAATTTAAGAGCTTGCATGCCTTACCTGAAACGGAACTAAGATATTCAGAAGCCAGCAAAACAACTTTAGTGGCAGAGAAAAGAGCTGTTGTTGCTAGCTCCACAGTAAGAGAAAGAATGAATTGTGTTCCCTGCTCTTTAGCATAGGTTCTTTCCCAAGAAGCCCTGGATACCCAATGGACACTCGCCATGGCTAACAAAGGATCCAGCTTCCCTTGCAACAACTGCTACTGCATGTACCACAGCCCATTCTGTCCTTTGTGGAAATGCTGTAACCTCCATTCCTGAAAGCAAAGATCCACCATTCCTCTCTTTGTAAGAAGGCCGGAGAGAAAGAACACTGAAAGAAAAAACAAGGCCTCCAGATGTCAATGGAGAGGAATAAAAAAATAATAATAATTAAAAAAAAAAAAAAACAAAAAAAACAATTAAGTGCTTATGAACAGCTTTGCTAAAAAACTTTCCAGCTGAGATGTGTTATGCCCTGTATGACAAGGATCAATTCCACCCTAGAATTTTGCCTCAGGAACTGCTTTTAAGACCAAGTTTTCTCTCATCTGCCGGACAGAAATCAAGAGCATCCTGTGACTCATCTGTGTTTACTGCAAGCACAGCCAGAGAACACATCTGTCCCACAACTACCTGGACTGCAAAGGCTACATGAATGCTTAAAGAGCTCCTGTGACTTAAAGAGCCCTACTCAAGACCATGGCTGGTGCCCTGGGCACAAAACCTCCTGGCCCTAACTGTAGCAGGTGTCAGTGGCTTGCAAAGCACTGCCCTGAAACAGTCAGCTTCCACAAAGGCTGCTCTAACAGAAGTAGTGTTTTGACATGCAAGGAGAGAGCACAACTCTGCCAGTGTTATTCAGGATAGTTTTCAACACAGGTGAGTTCCTGATTTCAGGAAATGGAACAGTGTCTGATTTCCTTCTGCCACAGTTCTCATCTAGCTAGCTCCTTATGGCAGACAACAGGTTAAGAGGTTAACAGGAGTGCTTGGAGGCTGTGCAGAAGCTTTCCTGGGATACATTCCCCATGTTACTTACCCCAGTCTCTTGGCTGAGAGAATGCTCTGTGCTTTATCAAGCCAATCAGCTCCACAGTCCCCAGAGGCACAATGCTGACTTCCCACTCAGGGTTATCTGTATGCAAAACTCACAAAGGCAGGTGCCTGCTGGAACAATACAGGTGCTGGCCAGGATGGTACCTGTTAAAGCAGTGAGCTGGCTGCAACTGGCTCCTAAGTGCTCATTTTACCCTTAGACATTTGGCTGTGCAGCTGCAAACATTATCCTAGAGTTTTTAAAGCCAGACAGCCCCACGTATCAACCTGCAGTATAATCCTGCCTGCTAGTTGCTAGCTCTAAGTATCCTTCCAGTATGGCAGCCTAAAGTCCCACCAGCTCCTCTCACAACACAGAGAGAACTCAACGAAACCCAGAGACACGGCATCAGTTATAACTGCCTCCAGAAATCAAAAGTTCTCTGTGCTCTGAGGAAGTGGGGTTTCCTGGTCTATAGCCATAGCTGGAAAGGACACCATGCCTATAAATACAGGTAGTGACAAAGCAGAGTACCACAAGTAGAGTACCTTAGTAGAGTCTCTTGCAGGGAGATAAGAGTAACAGCTAACAGGGAAAAAGAAAGCCTCCTTTTCTGAGATGCTCTGCAAAAGTACTGAACATTTATAATCCAAACAGTAAATGCAGTTGAACCGTTCAGAACTGATTCTCTGAGATGCTCTCAGAAGTCAGCTGTTGTCAAAAATGTCACAGCAAGGACACTCCCATGTAAGGAGTAGAAAAATAAGGAAAAAAAGAAAAGTCAGAATGAAAAAATATGGGCAACTGGGAACACCCACAAAGAGATGTGCATTTCCAAAGAACTGGCTTTTTATAACACTTTTGAGAAAAGCCATCCTGCAAAGCAGCTATCTGATAACTGCAAACTTCATTATCTCCTCTCTGCCTTGACAGCAACCCCCCTCTCACACAAGTAAGGCAACAGTTGCAGGAACAAGGGATGAAGAGGAAAAGAAATGCACAGGTAGACAGGGAAAAGATGCTGCAGTTTTCTGCACAGGACACAGTGGAGCTAGATGGTTCTTTTGTCCAAGCCTCAAAAAACAAAAAGCTGAATGTATAATGTCAAGACAACATCTCATGAAAGGCTGGGCGCACAGGAAAAAAAATAAAACCTGGATCAAGAGTGATCAAACCAAGTGCCTGAGACCAGTCAACAGCTCCAGGCTCAGGCAGCTCCTCTAATTCTCTGGCTAGCAAGATGTTTTCCAGCTCCCCAGGCTTGATATGCGTGTGAGAAGCCAAACGGCAAGTCTTGGGCCTTGTGGGGTCCAAGCAGAATGCGAGCGCGTGTGCAGGCTTGGAAGAGGGAGGCAGCCACACCAGCAGTGGGGCAGGGGCATCAAATGGTCTGATAGTGTTGTCTCAGTCTTGCCTGCAGAAATTCGTGGGTCAGGTTGTGCCGAGTGATTATCCCAACAATCTTAAAGAGGAAGAAAAAAGGAAAAAAAAAAATGGTATGTCAGTATCATAGATGTGCCACTAAGAGACGTGCGTGGTAGAGCTGTTAGAGCTGTTGTACTTTCCAACCCCAAAAAACACGTGAAAACCTTCAAACGCTTCTCGACCAATGCAGTTACAGTGGGTTCAAGCTGAAGTTTCACCAGAACAGACACCCCACTCTCCCAGCACACACCTACTGTTAGGAACATCTAGAGGCAAAAAAAGAAAAAAGCACTGATGTCTCATAAGGAAAGACCAGTTCAGGCTATTATCATCATCTTGGATTTTGCTTCCTTGTTCAGGCTTAAGGAAAGTTTCTCATGATGCTGATAGGAAGTTACTGACACCTACTGACTATTTCTGAGCACTGTAGATGGCAAAGAGATAAGTACAGCAAATCAAGCGTAAACCGTTCAAAAGCTTCTTTATTTTTCTACTCCTATGAGTAAGAACAGAATGCAAGTTTCTGTCCAAAAGAAAAGCCTCCTGCCCAACGTTCAGAAAATTCTGCTCTTGGCCTCAAAGCTGTCAGAGGGGAAGCCAGATTAGTGACCTCTGATGAGCTCAAGGACTCTGAAAAGGTACAAGACAGTAACAGCTTCCACATGCTGACAACCTGAGAAAGGAGACAGACTGTGTGTCCTGTTCTTTGGGGTGAAAGCAGGGAGCAGACTTGGACACTAAGGATGGTAATGAGGTCACAGAAATCAACAATGCTTCAAAGCCTGAAGACCACATTCTGATCCCATTAAAACATATCTGTTTGATGTTAAAACAGATCTCAACTCTCTCAAAGGGGAAAGCATTGCAAAAAACACATCTGCTTCCTTGCTCAGCTAGGACAAAACTGAGATAAGGACTCACCTCTCCGACTGCATTCACAACTGGTAGATGTCTGAGTCCCATTGTCCTGAACAGGTTAAAGACTTGCGACACGTGAGTGTTTGGAGAGACAGCAAAGGGCGATGGGTTCATGTATGGGGTGACATCCTAAGAAAGAAGAAATAATGATGTTATTTACAAGAGGCATTTTCAGTAGTTCCAAGAATCACTAACAAGCAATTGCTACAGCTGCCCTAACTCACTGAAATGTTGAGAACTCCTAATAAATACCGGAAGTTTGCCAGTCCATTCACCCTCAGGCAGAAATCTAATCTAGAAGGAAACTGAAGTAGACAGGTAGAGAGTCTTACTATCACATCACAGTGCATCTCTTACCACTATCATGCGAGGGTTCAGCAACGTGAGGTCCAGGTCATGGATGTCTGGATAGCGAGGGTAATCCTCTGACATCTCTGCATGGGATAGACGAGGCTGACTTGCACTCTGAAATTAAAACAAATGCCACCAAATCAGTGTGTTGCCTTCCATGAGAGGCCACAGTCTGCAAGCACAGCAAATGATGCCTCCCAACGCTCTGTGCTTACCCAGACTGCCTTCCCCCACACCCACACAAAACTTCTCTAAAGGCATTCTTAACATCTCTGTTCAGAATTCAGCAATGGAAGTAAAAGCCCATACAAGCATTTAGCTCAGAGATATATGGATATACTCTCCAACCTCTGAAATACTTATACTCAGCACTGGAGAGCAGCAACAAAATAGCTCTGTGGAAGCTGGGCCTCAAACACAAAAGCTCATACTGATCTTAGCAATACAGCTGCCAGTCTCCTAAGACCTTGGCATGTGGCATTAAGAACACAAAGTACATGTATATGCCACCAGTTTGCCTGTTTGTATTTAAGATTTGCCCTCCATTCTCCAGTTCTGATTGCATTTTTATGCAGATTGTGATGGTTGTTAATATTTTTCCCCAAATACAGTAGCTGTTCACTTTTCCTTGGGCTGCTTAAACGGAAATTCCATTCTCTTTCTTCTAGAGCTGCAAGGGAGAATTCACGTTACCTGCCTTCAGCTTTGAAAGCAGAGATGCATTCCTTAAAATGGAAAAATAGGTGAATTCTTCATGGCAGCTTATAAATATCATCCCCAACTTGCTTAGCTCACAGGGTGGAGATGTCTGCTACAACTCCGGATGAAGCAGACTTACTGACTGGCTCTCGGAGTAACAAACCCCCCTGACAAGGAGCGTGACCAGCTGCGAGCGCAAGATCAGGCCATGGAAGGTCAGAGGTCTGAAGCGTTCCTCCATGGTCCACTCCTCACTGGGAGACTGGTCAGGGTACAGATTGGGGTAAGGCGTATATCTGCAACAGATTGAATACATGTTGTAAGTCACTTGAACCTAACGAGACACACACACCAGCCTCCAAACCAACAGCTATTTCATCTCTTTGCAACCTTCTCTAGAATATTTCTGGGATTCTTTCTAGAGAGTAAGAAGTCTTTTCTCCAAGCAAACTACCATAGAACAGTTAAGTGCCATTATAGTCAAGTGCCATTAAACAAGCAGTAAAATGGAGACAGTCTCCTAACTTTCAGTTTCAGATCACTTGCTACTGAAGCAATTTTCAGTTCAAAATTACTGATTCTAGTAACATCTGAAGCATGTGATAGTGTCAGGTTATAACTTCACCTGTACGTGTCACACTCAGTCGGTCAGAAACTGATTAACTACACTGGGCTTTTGCGTGAAACAACTGCAGTAAAAGTCTATGACTCAGTCCAGTTACCAGAAAGATGGTTATCAAGTAGTATGGTAACAGGTCATTATATCTTCTCTTGTAAGAGCGAGCTTTGCAGAGCCCTCAGGTTTTTGTGTACAAGAGGGCATTAATTTCTAAAGACAAGTAATTTCTCCAGGTATTCTATCCTCTCCAGGAAATATTTTTGGGCAGGCGTTTGATGGAAATTTAACAATTGAGTCATCAAGTCATTAGCTCGGGACTCAGGCACAGGTGTGGGTCTGAGCACTGTCTGATAGGTCCTGACAAGTTACTTCTGATACCATGGATACTCATACTGTTTCCTCCTGAATATGAAATAACAGGGACTGTATGAAGCATCACAACACATCCTGATGTTAAGAAATATCTTTTTTTCTTACCTTTGTTCCTACAAGTATCTCACCTTCTCTCTAGCATCTGTTGTAGCAAATCCTCCTTCTCTGGTGGCTCCTCCGTTGTTATGTGCTCGTCACACATGTTACGCAACTCACTTGAAGGGTAGGACTTCATGGACTGACTCCGTTTGCGCTGCTCTCCAGCTCGGGTGAGAATGCTAGATTTCTGGATACAATTTTCAGATACCCACTTAGCAGGTCAACAATTATCAAAGAGTAACTAACTATAAAATATTTTTTATAGCTTTCTATCACCAGATAAAGTGTTCCTTAGTGCTGTCACAGTAGTTGTAAGAATAGCCAGTGGGACTGTACACTCTTTTGGCAGGAAACCTGCAATTTAGGAAGTCAGGCACCCTTTTTGTTAGAGCACAGGTAGTGCCACAAACATGTGGTTCATTCCAACCTTAAATTTCAAGTTTCCCAGGAAGTTAAAGTATTCTCCCCAATACCCCCTCCCGTGAAGAAGAGAAGCAATTAGGCATTCTTGATTGCAAGGGTGGGTTCAGTACTTCAGTGCTGAATCCAAATTTTTTCCACCTCTATCCTAAACTGGTTACTTGAAGTCCTGTTCAGTTTTGCTTCTATACTAATGCAGAGCACTGTTCTGCCTTTGCCATAACCAGGAGAATGGACTGAAATTGCATTTTAGTAATTAACTAAATAACTGTATTTTAGTAATTGCTCATGTCTGATCTGAATCCTGCATTGACAATACTAAAATTGTCAGTACAGGTTAAAGGTTGGATTAGATGATTTTTAAAGGTCTTTTCCAATCTAAATGATTCTATGATAATAAAGGAAGGGACCTTCTTCCTGCACAACCAAGCTCTTTACCCTTTCAACTTACTGAAAAATCAACTTCTTACCTTGAATTTGATGTTGTTACTTATCAGCTGATTTCCCTTCATGAACTCCCTCTCGTTGCCCCGGTTCTCAGTCACGACAGGGAAGGCATGATGAACTGTTGTGCGCAAGATGCTAACAAGGGACTGAATACGGGTGTGGGGGTAGACATAAGTCAGGTTGGGTTCCATGATGTCACTGGCTCGTAGTCTGAGGAAACAGAGAAATCCAAGATTGCTGCATGCTTCATGTCAAGCTTCTTCCCAAGCCTCACAAATTTGTTTCTCAGATCTCCACCTGTCCTCTCCTCCCCAGCAAGGGCTTCAGGCACCTCTTTCCTGCTGCAGGCCTGATGTACAACTTCCAGCTCTTCTCACAGCAGCTGGTGCAGACTGGTTCACTGGACATGAATCATCATCCCCCCATTACAACATTCCTTTCTGAGCCAAGAACCCTACTGACAAACTCTAACCCACAGTCCTGCCAAGAGGAGCAGCCTTACTTATCCATTTCCACCTCTGTTTCCCACTCCAGGAGAGGTACTCCTCGCAAGTTCACATGGATGTCATAGATGCCTTTGTTGAAAAAGTCTCCTGTCCATTTGGCTACCTGCAGAAAAAACAGGGTGTACTGAGTTGCTAATCCAAATACAAGACTCCTTGGCTCATCACTGCCCTGACAGGAAGAGATTCACAGCTAGTACATGTTCAGGAAACTAGAGCCAAGACCCTGCACTCACCATGAGGGTGATCATTATCGGGAGCCCATAGGTGATCTCATTGGTGGATTCAATTAGGATGACAGTCAGGCTAATTGTCATCCGGACCACTCCTCCCAGGAATGCTGCTGCTCCAATCAGTGCAAAGGTTCCTGAGTAGATGTGATCCAGGCCGATGTAACTAGGGCAAGACAGAGCCCCGAGATTAGAATAACCTGACTGAGGTCAGCATGTATTTGCAGCACATCTCTCACACACGCTCAATGCACCTTTTGAGGAGGTTGGCGACCAGGCGTCCGAAGGCAGCCCCACAAAGCAGTGATGGCACAAAGAGACCACTGGGCACAGAGATCCCGTATGTCCAGCAGGAAAGTAAGAAATAGAGAAGGAAGAACAAGGAGAGTGTGACTGGGCTGAAAGTACCTGTAACACAAGAAGAATCATGACTAGAGGGGAAAAGGCCTGCTGGACAGATGGTAAGTCTCACACCATCCACCCTTCAGCTCACAGCACACCCATCTCAAAACAGTCTTCCAGTCCAAACACACATGAAAACATTGAGTAAGTGGAAAAAAAGGAAAAGCAGGCCTTTCTTCCCAGAGAGGGGATGTTAAGCTGTTGTACCAGCAGTCCTCTTGAGCCATAAAGGCTTGAAGAGGCTGTTAGCTTTGTGGTCCACTTAACAAAACTGTTTCAAGCAAGATGAAGCTCTGAAGCCTGAGGACGGCATGAGGCGCTGTCTGCTAGCTACTCACCATCTTGGTGGAAGAGCTGCAGGATAGCTGACTCCTGAGGGTTGAAGAATAGCGTGGCCATGTCATTGTAGGTTTCATTTGGGCAGAAAAAAGTTTTGATGCTTGAATTCACATCCTCTGACATACCCTGATGCAGGACACAAAGGACACAAACAGTTAAAAACCACTCCCTGCTATGTTAGCCTTTGTGCAGAACGGGTGTAACCTTTCTGTATACGGTGTCCACCCACAGTTTGACATGTTTAGACCAAAATATCAATAGCAGACGTTAGGCCTGCAGACAGTAGGCTCCTTGATTCACAACCTGAGCTGCTTTGTCAAACTACAAAAGCACAAAGCACAGCTTTCACTGTTACTTTAAGGTCCTACAACTGTCCATAGGTTTTGACTCAAGTTCTCTGTAGGTACTACATTCCCTCAAGGCTCATTACCTGCCTGTGCTACTGTGAAGGGAGGAACAATGTGAAGGAGACCTACAATCTTAATGGAACGTTCCTCACCTGCACACTCAAAGTGTCATTGCCACTGTGACTGGTGGAAGACATCTGCCGGCACTCCCCCAGAATCATGGAGGCTACAAAGACCACGACCGTGGTAGTCAGCGACACCAACAGGCTCTCCAGGACTCTGCAAACACACAGCAGAAACCATACACTGAAACTGCACTCAGACCTGTAACCCTGTCCAGGCTCTTCACAACTTTGAAATGGTTGCAGGAAGAAGCAGTCACAGCAGCTTAATATCTGAAGCAGGGGAGCCTGCAAGTCAAGCTGAATTATGGCTTGGTTGCCAGGATTAAGTTAACTTCCTTTTTTCATTGCCTGCCCCCAAATGGCAATACTTCTGCTCTCAGAACATAGTCACATATAAAAACCCAAAGGGCAGGGTTTGGTGGTGAGACTGTTCACATGGAAACAATGTTCTCTATATTTTTACAGGGTAAAAAATTCTCTCGTCTAGACAGAACTGGACAGCCTGATGCATAGGCTTTCATATTTCTTTTCTAGCTACTGAAATACTTTTTTTTTTTAATGAGCTTCTTATTTAGGAATTCTGTCTACACCAGACACTATTTTCCAGAATTACATGGCAATTCTCTAAATACCACAGAGCTCAGTTGTGGACTTAATTATCCGAGATAATAATAATGTAAAAAAGCTGGATTCAGCTATTCTTTCCACATCTGTTTGGACAAGACAAAAATCCTGCATGGAGACGAAGCTCCAGTTTGCTCAGCTGTAGCCACTATGATAAAGAGCCCCTTTCACAGCCGTTGTAAGAGGGCTACAGCTTTCCTTACACCACCATAGTAATTACAAAAATGTAGAGAGGTTGTAACATCTGGTATCTGGTGTTCACTTAAGTTCCATGGATGCTTCATTTTTGATTTCAGTAACAAATAGGAACAGGTTTTCCACCAGCCCCTCCCACTGGTCTTCTAGATCAATGCATTTGCACTGGGACACTGAACACAGATCAGATACACCTGCACAAACTCACGAAAGCACAAATACCTGACCAGCTTTGGTTTGGGATGCACATTTCGCATGCGATACTTGGCGAGCCTCTTGTTTAAGCAGTTGAAAGTGGCTCCAAGAAGGCCTCCAACGATCCCCATCAGAATGAAGAACCCCAAGTCCACAGCTGTCCAGAGGTGACATTTCTTATCAGACTCAGAGCACTACATGCAGAAAAACGTAAGGAAAGCATTAGTCATTGGAATTTCCCACCAACGCTTCTGCCTTGACAGCAGGAGGCTTTCGGCAGCGATGACCATAGCAGAATAACACTGTCATAAGCTAACAGCGTGTTCCTGCTAAACACGAACTATGCAAATACAAGCATGTAACCACAAAAAAAAAAACAAAAAAAAAAACAAAAAAAACAAAACAGAAAGAAACACTGAACTGACAAGAGACTGGAGGGGGAAAAATAATAGCACTAAATCTTACCTTGAACTCCCCAAAGTTGAGCAGCCCAGGGAGCTGGAAAGATCCCCAGCTTCCAAACTGAATCCCAGAGCGGAAGAAATTCAGGGTGAAGGTGGCAGCCATGGAACAGAAAAGCTAAGGAAGTTGAAAAATAGAAGAAATAAAAACTCCCAAAATTAAGACTGACAGTTAGCTCTTCATTAAGACTTACGGTTCAATGTGATCAAAGCATTTATGACAACGAACATCAAGCTTATAGAACATTAAGCTTTATGAAAACGGTCCTACTGAGGTTTAGTGCCCACTCCCTTCTGCAGAAGACAGCAGGGCCAAAATGTACTACCGTATCTGATCTGGCTTCCCTCACAAAAAGAGTTAGGAATTTCACCCAGTAATTCCTGCAGTGATTTTTTTTTTGTCACAGATGCTAATTTGTAGTTAGAAACCAATTACAAGGCACTAACACAGCTTGTTTGGAGTCGTAATTGAAGCCTTCATTGGCTCAGAGAGCATTACGATTTTGGCAAACCCCTCGCTCATTCCACCCCTGCTGTGAAAGAGTAGACTAGATGAATCCCATCAACATGTCATTTGGTATGAGAAATGCCAAAAGCATCATGAGCTGTGATACGTTCATCAAAAAACCATAGACATCATGAAAGTAAGCATGAGGCAAAGATATCTGTAACTAGAAGGCACAGGGTATTGCTGCAATACAGCTCCCCAAGGCAGAGGACAGCAGAAAGAAATCCAGCACCTGCTTAACTCTGTCTGCTCCCAAAGAACTGGGCTGCAAAGGTCCAGGTACAAAAACCTTTCCTCTCAGCTACACTAAATCTGCTACCTACAGAGTTATCTGGCAGTTCTAGATAGTACCAGATTAATCTCTGCTCTTGATCTGTAGTAATCCCAGGGCACTGATAGAGAAGGCAATCTCTTCCCTACCATGACAGGGCAGGAGACACAGGATAATGCAAATGCCCTCACAGATAAGCCTTCCCCAAGGTGCAGCTCAAAGAGAAACAGAACTAGATGAAGTCATTACTTACCACTTTCCATGTAAGTCCCTGATTCCAGAAGGAGGAACCTTCTTCCAAGCTGAAAAGAGTACCCCCAATTGGGGCTCCAAAGGCAGCTGCAACCCCTGCAGCAGCTCCAGCAGATACAAAGTCCCTTTTATCCCTGAAGAGGAAAGCAATGTCAGTTTATCACAGAGTTGTGAACATGCTTAGATTCTAGAAAGCAAGGGACTGTTCCGTTCATTGATATATCCCACAGATACATGAGTGACAACTACGAGAACTGGCCACTGCAGACATCATTTTTTCAGTAAGTTGTTGCAGCAGCATATGCTCTCTCCAGAGCACCAGTACAGGGCAAAGCACTGTGACAGGATGTGACTGCAAAGTACACCAGTAAACACCCCAAACCACAGTGCTCCAGCATCACTTGAAAGAATTCTAGAGATGGAAGGGCAAGCTCTTGTTCACTTGCAGGTGGACCAGCCTTCTCTGGAGCCTATTTTGTTCATACAGGGTGCATAACTGAGCTTGTTACCAACAAGAAACCTTTTTAACCATTCAGATTAAAAGTTTTAAATGGGTAGAGATTTGCTGAGCAGTACAAGAGAACATTGATGAACATGGAGACCAGAGCTGGGATTCCTTAAGAGTAGCATGGAAGAATCAAGTTATGTATCCCAGTGCTGTCCTCCTACAGAATGAGACTGCAGGGTACTAGACAGAAACTGAAAAAAAAAAAAAACACCTGATTCATCCCAGGCAGCCACCCTCCTCCTCTCATTCACCACCCTCTCCCCTTTTCCTCCCACTCCTGGATACAGTACCTGTCACTGCGGAAATACGGGAAGTTAAACTGGATCTTCCTCAAAGAGATGCTCTGGAACTATACAGAAAGCAAAGCTTTAGAAACATGGGAGAAGGAAACTTTCTCCTCACAGTACTCTTACAAAGCAGGGGTGTGAACTGCTGGTCTCTACACAATCCCCTGCAGAGTTTGCTCTTGGCTTACAAGAGATGTTTAGCTCTACTCCCACCTCAGTGGGAGAGTAGCAAACACTCTCCTGGAGATCAGAATCATTTTCTTTTCGGCCTCACTTAGCACAGACATACCAACACTCTGTACTCCTCTAGCAACAAAGTGAGCTATGAGAAGGCATCCGTGGGAGACCAAGGCTGGTAGTCAAGCAAAGGCATGGTGCTCACCACTGTGGCCAAGACGAAACCCAATGCAATGCTGCATTTCAGTCAGGAAAAGGATAAATGGCCTCCACAGCTCACCCATCTCAGTAACCCAGGCCAGCACTAACCTGTGGCAAACCTGCACCTACGACAGCACCACTGTGGATCATTGGACCCTCCTTCCCAACAAAAAGACCTGGAAAAACAGGACTGATGAGACAGCATGCTCCCCACCCTCTCCCCTGCTGACGATGGCAGAAGAGATCAGCTCACCACTCCCATGGCATAGCACGACCTCCCTGTACCAGGCCATAAATGTATGTCGGTAGCTTCCAAAACCTCAGCTGAGTTCAGGCAGCTATGCCCTCTCCTCTCAAGGTGAAGGGAGCTGCTGGCCCGTGTCCCCCCCAGATGTTTGTGAACAGACTTGCACAGACTTTGCACTCCAAGTGGGTGGAAATATTCAAAAACTGTTGTTTCAAGGACTCTGAACTCTCCAGGTTACCATGCCCTTCTGGCTACAACACAGCCTTCAGGTCATTCTACATAATGCGTTCTCGATAATTCTCAGGTCTCCTTCTTGGACTGAGCCATGAAGAGCCACTTCTGACTAGACCACTTAGAAAAGATATTTGTTCCCCTGATAGTCCCAGTCCTTCTGTCTTATCTGCTTTTCTACTCCCCGTATGTATCCAAGGTTCACACCCTGCTCTCCAGCCCAAAATGATTTCACTGGAACGAAAGAGAAACTTTCCATGCCCTTCCCCTTCATTTCTCCCCCTTCGGTGATTCCTTACCCCAAAGAGATGAAGACACTGCAGCACTTCTTACCTCCTGCCACGCTGAAGAGCACTCCCATAGCTTTGCACACCACTGTCCGGAGCCGCACAACCCCTGGAACTTTTACCCCATTGAGGTAGCACTTAATTTCAGGAATTCCTGATCCAGCTGCCACAGGCTGCAGAAAGGAAAACACTGACACTGTGTTGCATTGACTCCATAGCAGGCTGACAATATCTCGGTCAGAGAGCACAGCAAGGGAATGAGACACACTGTTTAGCTAAATCAGTTAGCACTCTGAAGTTGGTACGATGCCTTCAGGCAGTAAGTGCTATGGACGAGAAGGAAACTTCATGTCCAGGACCACATGAAAGCAAATGAAGCTTGTGAAGAGCAGCAGTGAACTTAAATCTTACTTGGATGAGGACCAGAAGACTTGCGAGAAAAACAAAGGTCAGGTTGAACCCCAGCAGCTCCAGCAAAGACAGGGCAAGACAGCCTTTCTCTGTGCATTCTTCCACTGCTGCAGAGAGGTCAAGGAAAGCAACAATGTTCTCCCACCAACACAATCATTTTGTACTCTCTGGGGGTCCCACTGGCATCAGGAGCCAAATTTGTGCTTTCTACTCCAGGCAGGACAGATGACAACCCATCAACAAGACAGGTCTCCTTTTCAGAGCTCAGAGTTAACGTACAAGGAAGAGAAACCACTCATTCTTTTAGGGATTAGCCTTTGCCCATATATTGATATTCAAACCACTTCCTTGGTTTCGAGAGCTGAATTACATAAGCAAGTTGAAAACAATGTGAGTGACAGCAGACATCTACGAGTCAGCTGTTCTGAGCAACAGAAAGAAAAAGGTCACTCAAGTCTACCAGGACACCATATGCTAAGTAAAAGATACAGCTTTGTACTACCCGGAACTTGAGCTGGGTAAAGAGTCGCACGAAGAAATCCACAAAGAGGCCCACCTATGAAAAAAAAGACACACCTGTCATCAGAAACTACTACATACATGTACCAAAGACCACTTTGTAGCAAGCCCTACCATGAGTACGCATGAGGGAGGACAAAGGATAAGGAAAGCAAAAGCATTGTTCCGAATAAAGTAGCTTACAAAGCTCAGATTTTCTGCCTCCCTTGTTCTCCCTTGGACAGATCCATCCCAGAATTATTCCTGAACAGATATACTTCAGAATATTCAAATGGTAGATTTTTTTTTATTTTTTTTTTTTAAACACCAACAACATACTTCAGGGTACCAAAAAAAGCTAACTTTAACTGAGGCATACAGCCAGCAAAGCTAGTTTTCAAGCATGTACAGTGAAGAAAGTATTGCCAAATGTAACAAATAAAGCTCAACTATAAACTGGCATCCTGTTTGATTAACGCTAACTTTGGACAAGTTTTCCTGTACACAGAATTAAAGAATTTGCCAGAATACTTTACACAGAAAACACAGCAAGATGTAAAAAGAAAGCAAAAAAAGTCTTCTCAGAAAATCATCTACCTGCAACATGCCGTAATTCCCCAAAGCCCCCTCCAACTCCTAAGCTCTTGACTTCATGACAGTGAATGGTATCTCCTCTTTTCTCTTTTGCTGTTGACTTCTAAATTATTCCTGCCTAGTGTCCTGAAGTGTCTTCATTCCCCAAACAGCATGACACTTACTAGTCCTGTGCAGACTCCAATGGCGAAAACCATCACCCATTTCACTGCTTCATATTTCCGTGCTTTCTGTGTAAGAACAGGATTTTTAAGAAGCCAAGTCAAAGCGACATACAAATAGAAACCAGACAAAGGTGGATTTGGGCTCCACAGGTAAATAGCAGCTATAGTGATAAATTAACAGAAGATAGTGACAACAGCAAACTGAAAACAGAGAGATGGAAGCGCTTAACACCTCATTCACTTTGAAAGTGAGGTACAGAACATATGCTAGGAGCTACAATCTCTATGCTTATTTTTACTCTTTTCATCAAAAAAATGAGAGAAATCCTACC
Organism: Anas platyrhynchos; assembly: GCF_047663525.1. Taxonomy (NCBI): domain Eukaryota; kingdom Metazoa; phylum Chordata; class Aves; order Anseriformes; family Anatidae; genus Anas; species Anas platyrhynchos. The sequence continues at coordinate 5,306,933 of NC_092608.1, read as the reverse complement.
ATAAAGAAGAAAAAAACCAAACTTCCCATAGTGGAAGGTATTTCTACAGCTTTAGCTCTCAAGCTACTGAAAGAAAAAAAAATCTTACCTTGTTGTCCATGCTCTCCAAAACTTCCAGGTATGGGTCATTGATACAGCGATCATAATCCAAGCTCTGGAAGAATGCCAAAAGGTCAATGAGAATCACCTGCTACAGATTGTGCAAAATGCTATGGACAGAAGGCCTTGTTAAAGATTACAGAAATCATTACAACCCCACAGCAGGTTTGGCAAACTATTGTAGGAGAAAAACTACCGTAAACAACTTCATTTAAGTATTTCCAGTAGAGGCAGAGTCGGAGAATTGGGAAGTGAAAGAACAGACCAAATTCACTGCCAAAGATGAGACAGAACTAAACCAGTGATTAATACAACTTTAAGTTAAAGTCACAAGATACAGATTTAGACTTAAAGCATGGCCAATTTGACAGCAGATAACATGAAATCTAATTCTTCACTACAGCAGGAACACTAGAAACAAGTTCCCTTCTAGACAGGCAGCACCAGTTCTTAACCTTACCACAGGAGAAAATTAAAAGTAATAACTGTCCCACTGTAAGCACAAAGTACTGTTGGCTTTTACCCACATCAGCTTCCCCTTTTCAAGCTGAACAGTAACAGGTTGATATTACAGTAAACAGCAACAGCTTGGTGACACCCATGCTGAAAGCAACTGCTCTGAAAAGCTCAGGGCCACAACACAGACACATAAAAATTAAGTCTTCTGTAAGAATCAGTATGTGATAGATAAGATCTGCTTTGAGCCAGCATGACACCACAGACAGCAGTAAAACAACAGTGACCAACTAGTTACAGATGCTTTTTTACGGTCATGATGACATAAGACCACAAGAGCCAGTAAAGTCACGTTAAAACAGGGGAGCAACGTAACAGATTCAGAAAATGCATTTTCTCAATAGGAGTCTGACTTGGGCAGCAAACATTTAAGCTCTACTCAGAGCACTGGGCATTAATCTACAAATGCTGCATCAAACTATGAGCAACATGTCTTTGCAGGCACAGCAGCTCCTGATATTTCTGTTGGTGTCAATACAACCTAGCTACAGTGATGCAAGTTGAGTGCCTACCCCCTTTAAATTAACGCAGATATAAACCTGTCTGTAGCTCTCTCCCCCTTAGTTCCACAAGCTGGTATCAGTTAACTTCCCACCTCATAGTCTTTGCGTGGAAGGATCTCATCTTCCTCTTCATGAGTTTCTCCTAGGATCGTCTACGAAACAAAGAACATGGGAATGAGAAAACATCAGGGGAACGAATGCATATGCTGGTGCTCACAAAAACTGGTAGCAAAGCCAAAATCAGGGAAGGCTTACCCCACTGATACTTATAAAGTTGGAGCATGAGTTACCAGACCACCACTTACATGGGGGTGACTGTATGTTGGGCCTTACCTTAAAGCTTGCCCTTCAGCGCAAATATATTACGTTACTACGCTGTGAAGGACTGCCGTGGGGAGGTAAAGCAGCGTGCCAAACCCGTCCCCCCCTTCCTTCACACCAACAAGGGAGTACAGGACAAGATACTTGCATGGACAGCATCACCCCGCCCTGAGCAGCTGGGCACTGCCCCGGCACCCTGTCTCCCAGCAGGAGCAGTGCCGGGCCGGGCAGGACGAGCCCTGAGACGGGCAGGAGGCGCGGCACCGCCTCAGGCACCAGGCCTGACATGAGCGGGGGCCAACCGACAACAACGGTGCTTTGGGGGACCGGGACAGCGATGGCTGCGGCACCAGCGGCCGAAGCGGGGATCCCCACAGACTCCGGGTAAGGGGCAGCGACCGTACCAGCTCCTCAGGGGTGCGGCTCTCCCTCTCCCCACAGCAGCGCGGGCAGCAGCAGCAGCACAGCCCCCCACCGCACCCCGCCATCTTGGCCCGCCGCCGCCCCTCTCCCGGCACCCCCCGCGCCAACGCCCTCCCTCCCTCTCCACCACGTGACCCCCGCGGCGGCGGCTGGTTGGGTGGGGGAATAGGGAGAGAAAGGGAGGGGAGCGAAGTGAAGCCGCGGCGCCATGTTGGGTAAGGGAAAGCGCCGGGCAGCACGTGACCGCCGGCCCCGCTTAAAGCGCCGCGGGATGGGGCCGCAGCGCCCGGCCCCGCCGCCAGGTGAGCGGGGCCCTGGGGACGGGGGGGGCCAGCTCGTTCCGCCCCTATAGGGGCCGTGCTGCCCTTTTAGGGGGCGTCCCGCCGGGCTCAGCAGCTTTAGGGCTGCCCCCACGCACGGCTCGGTGCCTCGGAGCCCTGCGGGTTTGCGCGCGTGGGGCCCCCGCAGGCGCTGCGGAGCTCTGGGGGGGGTCAGCTCCGGGCTGTAGGGTGGGAAATGTCCTGAGGGGAGGTAAAGGGGTGCCACGGGGATGGGGTAAACGCGGCTGGTGGAGCCGTGCTGCGCCGCAGATCCCTGCCCCGAGCCCAGCCCGTGGCAGAGGGGTCACTGGGGAGCGCTGCCCCCCAGCTGCTGGCGTTTCCCCCCGTCTTGTGTGTGCTACGACTGCCTTTGCTGCTTACTGAGGGTTTTTTTTCTCTTTACGACAGCTGTGAGTTTCTCCGAGCAGGTCCCTGATGCGCTGTTCCCAAGGCTGCTTGTAGATAACGCTTTAAGCGTTTCTATTGTCTTTGTGGTTCTAGATTGCTGTCGAGATAAGGAGATTTCCTCCAGAGAAAGCCTTGCTGCGTAGAGGCGTTACTGAGCAAACCTTACTGAGCAAACCTTACTGAGCAAACCTTCCTGCGTGCTGCATTGCAAGTAGCAGAACCAAGGTCTTTGATTTACCTGAGGGGTTGTAGCTTGTTCCTCTCAGTTCTGACCCGCTAGCTTGATCGCCACCGTGTGCTTTGAGATAATTCCCCAGATTAGTGCCACGTGGGTGCCAGGCGTGTTTATTTTGAAAGAGCTTGTGGGCAGGTTGTTAACAGTGTGCCAGAGGTTGCTTTTGGAGCTGTCGGTAGCTGCTGGTTTTATTGTGACCTGCTGTGTTGGTACACAAGAGATTTGAGACTCCAGGTTTCTCTTGGCCCCAGGAACCCTGCACTCCTTTCTCTGATCTCCTGCCAGCTGGAGAGGTCCCCAGGTGGTAAAAGTAGACTTTCTCCCAAAGGGTTTTTGCTTGGTTGCCAGCTTAGTGTAAACAGTAGAAAAAAAGTTCAAAGTCTGCTTGGATGACCCAGACCCTCAGAGTTCCTGTAAGGACAAAATGTGCATTAGATTGTGCAACAATTTCCTCCAAAATAGCCTCCGATGTCACTGGGAAACAGCAGGCTGTCATTACATAACAAATCTAAGCTTTGACTTGGATAAGCAAACAATGCGGATCCAAACTTTATGGCAGCTCTTATCTAATTAGCTGTAATCACTACCTCATTTTCAAGGCATCGGGTGAAACACTTCTGGGAGCAAATATCAAGCAGTTATGGCCCAGGGAGCTAAATGGAGTTGGGTGTCCTAGACCCACTTGTACTTGCAGTGCTGTTTTCCTTTCTGTAAAGCCAAACAAGTACAGCTGATCGTTTCACAAGGCAGAGAAGAAAGCAGTGGTCTCTGTTGACCTTGTTTCCAAGCAGCCACAATCAGTGAGGAAAGGAACGTGCTCACGTTCCTCGTGAAGGAAATAGCTGAGTGTGTGCGGTGACAAATGCCTGTGGAAAAGATGTGTCTAGTGGAGAATGACTAAAGCTTAGAAATGCAACAGGCTGCTCATAAAGACAAAACAAAAGATAGGATTTGTCAGGATGCCCTGTTCCAGACTGTATTCTTCTTTTTTTCCTGACGGAGGAATAGTTTGTGCATTCTTGTCTACCTGCCACGTGAGCACTTGCCCTTATTGTAAAGAAACACCGACTTTTGGGAGCAAACAGATGGGATTTTGTGAAGATGGATACAGTCCAAGGAGCAGCTGAAAAAGTCTGCTGGCATGTCCAGCCCAAGACCACAAGATCAAAGATGACCTCAACTGATGCACGTGGGCATCGTGGCTTGTTAAGGTGTAGCCAGGACAAAAGTGATGTTGACCTGATTGTTCTGAGAACCAAATCTGACCCAGCAGGCACAGAAGAGGTGCATCAGGGTGGCACGAAGTTAACTGCTCTGTTTATTTCCTTCCAGCATGCTCTAAATTGATTGTTTTCATTTTGTGTTTTCAGCAGAACCCCCACTGCAGCTTACAGAGAGGGCTAGCAAAAGAAGCCGATTGATGATTAACGATGGTCTTGGCATAACCTTCCTTTTACCTGCTGCCATCTACTGCCCACCCCAGCGCTAACTCCTAGCAGAGATCTATCCTGCCTTATACACACCGTGCTCCTTGTGTTCCCCTCCTCCAGAGAGCTCACCATGGTCAATGAGACCCAGCATACCTGCAGTGCCAGCTCCAGCTCCAAGTCCGATGGCGGCAGCAGCAGCGGGAGCGAGAGCTCCAAGGACAGCTCGCGCTGCTCCACCCCCGTGCTCGATGCCGAGCGTCATGAGCGACTGCGGGAGAAGATGCGCCGCCGGCAGGACTCTGGAGACAGGTGGTTCTCCTTGGAGTTCTTTCCTCCACGCACAGCCAATGCTGCGGTCAATCTCATCTCCAGGTGAGGGCTGCGGGGTGGGAGAGGGGACAGATGAAGTGTCTTTGGTGGAGGGCTGGGAAAAAGCTAATGAGGCAGGCTCTGCCCCGTGCTCTGTCTCCCCTTTCAGGTGACGAAGCAGGTAATGGGGCTGTGCTTTCCTGCTGAGGAGGGTAATGGACACCAGGTAACTTATCTTCCTTGGAGGCCCTGAAGAGTTAAGTGTCGTAGCGGGGTTATTGAGGGTGCCAGACTGTTCTCCCTCCTCTCACAAGCTCTGAAGATGGGACACGGCCACTGTCATGCTCAAACAAAGTACTAGGGCACAACAGAGCAGACAAGTACCTATTTAAAACAGAAAATACTATTTTATGGACAGTGTGTGCAAGTCTCTAGAAAGATTGCTTTCACAATCATCCAGCTGCTGTGGTTTGTGCCTCTGTATTACTAAGGACTACAGTTTTAGTCTGAGACTGGTGTCCCCATCTACATACTAAATGAACGGTGATAGTTTCCACCAGCACTAAAGGTTCTCCTGGAGCCTAAGCCCCAGGAGCCACCATATACTCAACCTGGAGGAGAAGTTTTGTAATTCTTTCTGTTACTGCTGTGTGCCACTGCCAGGTCTACTTTAAACAGAAGCTTGTGTTCTGGCCTGGAACAGGAGAGCAACAAGGTAGGGGGGCAACAAGCTAGGGGTGCCTTTGTCTTTTCCATTAGGCACGCTTGGGAACACAGAGATCTGGTCCATCTTTCCATATTTGTGGCCTGTATGAGTTACAGCTGGGAACAGAAGGTTCTGGCATAGCCTTCCATCTCAAAAGGAATGTCTATCAGATTTATCAGTCTAACAGAGCATGCTGAGAGGAAATTTATTCTACAGAGACAACTCAGCTTGTTTCTTCAAGAGTTTCAAAGCCCTTCCTCATACAGTGTTAAATGATGCCTATCCTTAGCAAGTGGCCAATGTGAATAAACTCTTGGCTCAACACTTTTCTTTGTCTCTCCTACTGCTGTCATCCAAGCTTTCTCTGCTTGTTGATGGCATTCCAGCAGTGAGCAAGATATCCCTGGCATAAAGAAGGGAGTCTGCTTACCTGGTAAGGTAACACACCTCTAAAATCCACAGGTTTGACCGCATGGGAGCAGGTGGTCCGCTCTTCATTGATGTGACATGGCATCCTGCAGGGGACCCAGGGTCTGACAAGGAAACGTCTTCCATGATTATTGCCAACACTGCAGTCAACTACTGCGGCCTGGAGACCATCCTGCACATGACATGCTGCAACCAGACCAAGGATGACATCACAGGCCATCTGCAGAAGGCCAAGCGGCTGGGGTTGAAGAACATCATGGCATTGCGTGGAGGTGAATCCTTTTGTTCTAGAGCACTTAAAATGCATAGTGCTGAGGTTGTGTTGCTGCTGCATTCAACTTCTGGGTAAAATGAAGAAATAACAGCTGGAGGAACTGGGTTTATTTTCTTTCCAGATCCTGCTGGTGAGGAATGGGAGGAAGAAGTAGATGGATTCAACTATGCTGTGGACTTGGTTAAGCACATTCGCAATGAATTTGACGATTATTTTGACATCTGTGTGGCAGGTATATATCTTCCATTGCAGAGTGTGAGGTAGGGTCTGAGATGGGGATATCAGCCCAGCAGTCCTTCTCTGGACCTGGGGTGTAAATGACAGCACAATCACATTGGCTACTTTTAATTTCTATTGCATTGTCTTGACCATCAGGGTTTGGCTTTTTTTTTTTTCTTCCCCTCTTCCAAAGGCTACCCAAAGGGCCATCCTGAAGCAGAGAGCTATGAATCAGACCTGAAGCACCTCAAGGAGAAAGTTCTTGCTGGGGCAGACTTCATCATTACGCAGCTTTTTTTCCGCTCAGAAACCTTTATCAAGTTCATGAAGGACTGTCAAGCCATTGGCATCACCTGCCCCATTATTCCTGGCATCTTCCCCATACAGGTTAAATCTAATAATTCTGGCTTGGGGAGGCAATAAGAACGTTAGGTGTTTTTGGGGTCAGGGCCTAAGAGAGGTCTGTAAATACCCTTCAAAACTTTCCGGGAAGTGAGGGTTCTAAATGTGATAGATCTGTAGGTGGTTTGCCAAATTAAAGTTGTGGGCATAAGCTTAAAAGGTTTTCTGTGTCCATATAGTAAAGAGGGATATAAAGGACAACGGCCTACTATTCTTGAGTTGTTAGTTATCAGCATGCTGGGCTCAGGCACTGAGCAGAGAAATGTGAAGAAGTAACCTCAACAATAACCTCAGTTGACATAACCAGGCTGTGTTACCATCTCAGGGATGAGGCCCTGGGAGCACAAAATCCAGAAGCCCCAATTTGAAGTCTCCTGCTACACAATTGAGATGAAATACCTTTGTTACTGGGACATCAGAAAAGGGTGTGGAAAGACTGAAATCCTCTGTATCCTCATCCAGGGTTACCACTCCCTGCGCCAGCTGGTGAAGCTCTCCAAGCTGGAAGTGCCTCAAGAAATCAAAGATGTGATCGAACCCATCAAGGATAACGATGCGGCTATCCGGAACTATGGGGTAGAGCTGGCAGTGTCCATGTGCCGGGAGCTGCTGGACAGTGGCATGGTGCATGGGCTCCATTTTTACACCCTCAATCGGGAAGTGGCTACTACTGAAGTCCTTAAGCGTCTCGGCCTTTGGAAGGAGGACCCCAGGTGAGCTGAGTATGCTGGCTTCTTTTAGTTCATCTTACACATTCCATCTGCTGAAGGCACAAGCGGTGGGTGGGTTGGCATCTCTTTTCTGCTGTTTTCAAGTATCTTTCTGCATTTGGAAATTCACCCTTCCTGCAGGTCTCTGACAAAAGCTGGGAGAATAGAGCAGGCAGCTGACAGAAGAATTTTGATCATGTGGCTTTAAAGTAGCCTGTTCTGGAACTTTAAAACCTAAACTTTAAGGGCTGCCACTTGGAAAAAACATTCTTTTTAAAGACTCCCAATACTCCTCCTGAAGGCTAGGTGCTTTGTAAGCTTCCACTGTGGATTTCTGGGTGCTCTACAGCTGAGATAGGGAATGGGTTCTCTGAGTCCACAGGCAAGAGAAAGGAAAAGAAAAGGGTTAACTTTTCTTGTTAAAAATAGCTCTATACAGTGCTTTTCCCTTACCTCATCCTATCTCAGGTGTTAGTTCTGCGTTTAACAGACACCTACCCAGCATCTGTGAGGGAACTGAGTGGGAAAAGATTTTGCATAAAGCAAGAAGAGGTTTATTCTACTTTTTGACAAATAGAATTCTTCTCATCCCCTGTTCTTTGCTCTCTCCATGGGCCAATTCTCCAGGACAATCAACAGATCTTCAGCTTCCATTTTTTCTGTGCAGGCGGCCTCTGCCCTGGGCAGTCAGCGCTCACCCCAAGAGAAGAGTTGAGGATGTTCGGCCAATCTTCTGGGCCTCCAGGCCAAAGAGCTACATCTATCGAACTCAAGAATGGGATGATTTCCCTAACGGCCGATGGTAAGCTGTTAGTCTATAATGGCAGGGAGGTAGAGGTGTGGTACTGAACAGTTGGTCCTTGTAGTTGGTGTCCTAGGCACGCTTTGGGCCTGGCAGATGAGATGTTTTCTTAACAAAGCAGTCCCCAGTTGCTTGGATTTGAATGAGGTGAAGAGAACGGCATCAAGATGTTGAGGCTTCTGGTCTGTAGGTGGCTGCTTCTCTTCCTGGGTGGCTGTGTTCCTGCATCACCACATTGGTGCATCTTCCTAAGTGGCCTCTTAATCTTTCATCTGTTCTGCTTACAGGGGTAATTCCTCCTCTCCAGCCTTTGGGGAGCTGAAGGACTATTATCTCTTCTACCTGAAGAGCAAGTCTCCCCGGGAGGAGCTTCTGAAGATGTGGGGAGAAGAACTGACGTGTGAGGAAAGCGTTTTTGAGGTTTTCACGTGTTACATCAGTGGAGAGCCCAACAAGAATGGACACAAGGTGAGTGATGACCCAGCGCCAACGTGGCACAGACAACAGAACTTACTTCCTCTTGTTCCTGGTATCACATTGTTCTTCTAAACAAGAATTGGCACTTTTCTACCTAAAAGGACTTGCTGAGAAGGGGGCTAAAGTTCATACCTTTACCACAGGCAGGCAATCCAGGAGCCAGAGTTAGGGCTCAACATAAAAGGGCACAGTAGGACAAGACAGACAGGTCTGCACTGACTATGGAAATCATTCTTAAAGTTGAGAATAACCTGCCCCTTGAAACAAACATGGGGATTCTGTCCTCAGGCAGAAGTGTTCAAGACCACTAGGGCACTTCTGAATTCCTTCAGTGCCCAGCTGCTAAACAAAAGGGATTGTTGCACATATTGAGCCATCCTCTCTCCTCACGGTAGGTTACATGTATGCCTTGGAATGATGACCCTCTTGCTACTGAAACCAACCTTCTGAAGGAGCAGCTGGAGAAGGTGAACAGACGAGGAATTCTGACCATCAACTCTCAGCCAAACATCAATGGGAAACCATCCACTGATCCCATTGTAGGCTGGGGACCTAGCGGAGGTTATGTCTTCCAAAAGGTACTGCACTATTCTGGGCTAGGTTTGGTTTCAGTTCTATAGGGAGGTCCTAGGCTTTCACCCAAATAATACCTTTGCTGGTTCTTTATCCCAATGTCTTCTTGCTGAGGCAATGCAAAGCTCCTTTGGTGACTTGAGACAGATTATGTCAACTCTGTAGCTTACTAAGTGGTGTTTTCTCCCACTTAAAATAATTTATTGTTTTTACTGTTAGCAAGTAATTGGTGGTAACTACTTTTCCAGAGCAGAGCTATGAAGTTTTAGATAAAAATATGCCTGCACACTGCAGCTGATTTGGTTCAGTGATGCAGGAAGCAATCATTTTTTTTCAAATAATAGAAATCAATGAGGTCGTATCTCTACCATCCAGCTTCTCATGGTAGTAACAGGGTATTTAACTTTTCCATCTGTCCTTCTCTAAGGCAGAGTTTTCCACCAATTGCCCCTACCACAGCACTACTGCTGTGCTGTTCAGACAGCTGCTAGGTTACTTCTCTGGCCTGCAGGTAGTCTTATCTCCCTTGTCTGCCTCCTACTGTCATGCATTTTCAGGCCCTACAGCCTTGCCGCTAATGGCTGTGATAGGAATCTCCTGTGTCAAGGTAAATGCCAGGCAAGTGGCCCATAGTAGGAAACAAAGCAGCTCTGTTCAAAAGGGATTCAAATTGCTGAAACCATGAAATGAGCAGATGGTAAATGCAGTTATGTTTCCAAAAAAAAAAAAAAAGATTCCCCTGAGGTGAGGGGAAATCCATCATCTCACACAATAGCCAGGAAATGGGGGGAGGGGAAGCAGTTGTTGAGAGCAGCCAAGCACAGAACAGCAGTAGATAGGGCAACTACAGAATTAGATTGGATAAACTCGCAGGGAGGACTGGACAAAAGATGAGACAGGACAAAGGAGAGGGTGTGTTGGAGAGCCCAGCTGAGACCCCAGACTTCTGCTCCTGCTAGACTGGGTTGCCTTGGCCAGACACTGCCGTTCATGGGGGACCACACAGAACAGAAGTCCAGCTCAGGCCTCTTCCAAGCACTCTGGCACAGGCTGCTTTCCAGGCCCACCAGTTATTGTTACAGTGCCTAAAGCATATCCCAGCCTGTCTGCTCACACGCGTGCAGAACAAGAAGCTTGTAGCTTTCCTGAACTGGCTGCTCTTGGGCTGTTACCTCTGTTCTCCTTTTTTTATTTTTCCTCCCAACTCTTACTAATTTGGTTTGCCCTTTGCTCAAGTCTCCTTTGTAGTGCATGTTTCTGAAATGGACGTGCAAGTCTTAAGCTGCCTGGTTTCTAAGCAGCACGGTCTACAACCATTCTTTTGGTTGCCTCTATGTGTCCCAGCTCTGCCCTGAATTAAGGCTCTTACTCTTTCCTCTTCCACATCCCCACAGGCCTACCTAGAGTTCTTCACCTCCAATGAGATTGTCACGGCACTGCTCAAAGTTCTGAAGAAATACGAGTCGCGGGTCAACTACCACATTGTCAATGTCAAGGTAGGCTGCTGTTACAGGATACTTTCACCACCTTAGGAGAGAGGCAAATAGCAAAGATACAGACATCCCCAGGAACAAAGTGCAACATGAAGGGCAGGGGGAAGTGAAACAAGTCAGCTGTGACCCAAAGCAGCCATCTGATCTCTTAACAAGGACAGGATAAATGTACTTGCTGACTCACTCAATCCCTCCTCCAGCAGCTGCTTCAAAGGCTTTATTTTCTTTGCAGGGCCAGAATATCACCAATGCTCCTGATCTACAACCCAATGCTGTCACCTGGGGCATCTTCCCAGGCAGAGAGATCATCCAGCCGACTGTAGTGGATCCTGTAAGCTTCCTCTCCTGGAAGGTGAGTCCTTCCTGCTGCTGGATATGTTGTTGCGATACCCTGGAAATTCAGAGTGTCTGGCTTATTTTCAGTCTATAACACTTACTGCAATTGAGGACTGTTGTGACATTAGCTTGCTGTGGTCTAGATATCATTCCTCCTGCTCCCTCGGGGCATGTGGAGCTTTGCTCCAGTGAGAACTTTTCACAGAAACTGTACCCAGGGGCTGGGGAGTACATTGTTGCTGTAGTAGTCCCCAGTGCTCTGAGCAGTAGCTCTCCCTCCCCTCTTACACGCACAGGGGCAGTATTGAGCCATTTTACTGCAAGCGTGCTTCATTTCAGCTCTGAACAGTTATGCTTGGGGCACCTCCCACTGACAGGAAAGCAGGATGCTCCTTGCTCAGCTCTTGCCCTTTTTACTGAGAAGAAACCAGCCCCAGGCTTGCCGGGCATGTGTGATGCAGTTTTTCCCAAGTGAGGTAGAATAAAACATCTCTCTTTCCTTGGCAGGATGAGGCCTTTGCTCTGTGGATTGAGCAGTGGGCCAAGCTCTACGAAGAGGAGTCACCCTCTCGCATGATCATCCAGTACATCCATGACAACTATTACTTGGTCAACCTGGTGGACAATGACTTCCCACTTGAGAACTGCCTCTGGCAGGTTGTGGATGATACTTTTGAGCTCTTGAACTCTCCAACTCAGCAGTGAAAATCGTAATGCCTACCTTATTTCTTCCATCCATTCACTGACTGCAGGGAGCCAAACAGCAGCTCCTGTTAGGATGGTGGACCATGCACTCCTAAACCCAGTGAGCACCTCTGCTCAGAGCCAGGCAAGCTTGCAGATATATACCCACACTACATGTTCTTCTATCCCCAACACAAATATTCCTTGACCTCCTCTCACTGAACAGCAGCCAGAACCCTCTGAACTTATGAGGTGAGGATCCAGCCTGAGCTTGAAGGCTAGTTCTGCAGGATGGAAAGGTGCTAATCACAGCTATGTTGATTATAGCATAGGAGAACTCCAGTGCACCAATGTGGCAAAACTTAGTGGGTTTCTGGTTAACATTTTCATCCCAGATACACTGCCTTGGGGGCAGAAACACTCCTGTCAGCAGTGCCTATGCAAGGAAAATATTTCAGTGATTACCAGCCCTTCAAAGAAGCCCAAGCTGCTTTTATATTACACTCCGAAGATATACTGCATCATAACTGACAATATCTCTTTTGTGCTCACTCCAGAAAAACGGTTCAAATTTTCCCACTTTTCTACTTGCCTCTACTACAGTTCCTGTTTTTTAATAGGAATATATGAATTTCAATTCTGGATGAGACCAAATAGGAATCACATTATTTCAAGTGTAATAAACTACATGAATACAACTGTCTCTTGCACTAGACTAGATTCTTGTAAGCAGTCCAAAGAATAATGTTGTTTGCAAACTAATCACACTAGTACAAGGGAAACTTTTAAGAGAACAATTGGACCTGGGCCTATTCTGCTTCCATTTTCAACATGCCCTAAACAAAGTACGGACAAAGCTCTGGTAGAGCAAAGAAAACTTAAATCTTAAAATTCAGCGAACGCAACCAGCTATAGCCTCTGGCTCAGTTCTGCAAGGCCACAGGAGCTGTAGTCCTCCAGTACCAGTATGGAAAAACAACCTAATCTTCCTTGACCTAATGACGCTAGTAGCCTTAGGCCTCACAACATTGAAATGAGAGGCTGTGGGGGCTACACTGTGTCCTTAACAATCCTGCAAAGCTACCACAGGCTAGGAAAAACAAGACCCTGGGGCAGTTCCCAGTGGGATTTCAAGATCCCTGCCAAGCTGCAAGCATCTCTTTCAAACAAGCAAGGAAGAAAAGCCTTTTCCAAATTCTTTAGACCCTCTCATTACAGCTGTCTGAGACTGGGCTCATATATCCAGGGTAATTACAGGGCATCAATCACAGGAGCAAGTAATGGGAAGGTTGGGGGGTCAGACACGCCTGTCTTGCCTCAGCAAAGCTTTTGGTGCTCAGCTGTTCCCAGCAGGTTTCTTCATCCCTAGCCCATTCAGCACAGAAAGGAACCAGCAGGAAGCAGTCAAGAGGTTGGCCACCCACTGAAAGCCTTAATGAAGAGCTGATAGACTTGGGGAGGAGGTGGGGGCCATGGGGGAATTCCCCCACCTAGGGGAAGAGCCAAATCTAAAAACAAAGGCCTACATTCACACTGACAAAGGACAGGCCAAACTTTGCAAATGCTACATCCTGTAGAATCCAAAGGCACACTCCTGCTCACCTCTTTAAGACCGATGTGCTTGCTTGTTCCCATGCACAACACTAAGCTTCCATCTAGCAAAGAAAAAAAAAAAGGAGCTCCTATAAGGTGTTTTTTGACCTTTAATCAGAACTCCAACAAAATCAGGGTCTAGAAGAGAAGGAGATGTAATCTCACAACAAAAGGGAGTAAGTTTAAGGTTGTGGCTGTAGGGAAGTACGGTATCAGTCCTTTAAAGAGGACCTTTCACTAGGTACCATTGGTTGTCCTTTGGCTATCACACTTCTTGCCTGCAGCACTGTTTTTACGTGAGTAGAGCGTTTGCTGCTTTCTTGATCGCAACGGCCCAGCTCTTTGTTGTGACAGCCAGCTGTATCCTCCGCTCCTGAAATGAGCAGCTGCAGACAGGCCCCCACCGTTCAGCAGTGTCCTTTGTCCTTGAGCTGGAATGCTGTTAGCTGGCGCCACCTTCCAAAGGCCTTAAATAGAGTGGACAAATTAAATGCTGAAGTTACCCATGAGGGAATCCAGCCACCCTCACAGCACCCATGAACACAGCTCTTCCTCTAGCAATGGCCATACCAAATACCTCACCATTCAAGGAGAGCCTCCCCCTGAACCCCTGTGTTATTGTAGCCAACAAGGCAAGTGGAGAGCACAAATCAATGGGACAATGCCCTCTGTTTCAGTACTTGCTCATTTTGTTAAAGGAAGACTTAATCCTGCATGGATCTTCTGGAAGCAGAGGAGGTAACTGGCTATTTCAGACCTTGGGCTTTGCCTGCTCACCCAAATTTATAGCTATTTGCCTGACCCTGCGTGCAAGTCACCACAGCCCTCCTGCAACAACATGGAGCCTGTTTCTTCCCTGAGTGGACTCTTGAGAAGCAGGGGATTAGTGGATTAACATCTGATAACACTGGGGAAGGGGCACATGTCAGGGAAATTGACTGCTGGCACAAAGCTGTGACTAACAACCAAAGATGAACCCAGATAAAGCTGGAAGCTATTTCCCTTTGTTAAGGACAAGCCCCATCTCTTGATGTATTCAACTTCTCCTTACAAAAGTGCTTTGTCTAAGGGGAGAGATACAGGGAACACCAGTTGTCCCTTTGGGGTGCTTGTTGGTCAGCCACAGTGCCCGTCACCTTCCACATTTTGGTTCCTTGCTAAAGGCACAAACCCAGCCACAGACTAAGAGGAAGCTGTTTCCCACAGAACAAAATGTCATGAGTGTCTAGGATTTGGTTCACATTCCTCAAGCATCTGGCAGTTTGTGGTTAATTTTCTTTTTGACATGACACTTTACAGGAGCAAGAGAAGAAGCACATGGGCCCAGACAACATCCCTACATTCTGTTTCACCTTCCAGGCAGGAATGAGTAATAGCCCTCTTTAGCGAGGGCTGCAAAACTGCATTTGGTGTCCTGAGCTAAACTTTTTAACCCTTGAGACAGTGCAATTGTTAGGTGCCTTGTGTCAAAGGACTATGTCAGAATAGAAGCAGTCTTAAGTGCTTACCTGGGACAGTAAGCTCCTGGCTTCTACCTCCAAAAAGCTCTGCACCACACAGCTTTGTAAGTATCGGCGTCTCCATGCCCTCCAGGCCTTTTCTATCAGCCGCTGCTGGTCCTGCCAGGAAGAAAGGCAGTACACAGATTAGATGGACTCTGGCAGCCAAACCACCTCACTTCCATCTAGTTCCACCTTGCTTCCAGTTGCTTTCCCAGTGCCCTCTTGAACGACTTTGCATTGCTAACAAACAACAAGCAATGCTGGCTGCTAACAAAGCTCTCGCTGCATTACTGTCTACTGCAAATATTGTGGCTAATTAAGTTACAGTACCCTGGGGCAAGGCTGGTGCCCTTTTAAGAAACACGATGCAGCTCCTCAGTTAATATGTGCTACACATGTCACATCACCTTGTCCCACGGACAGGTTGGAGCACATCATCTCACAGAGGTAGTGCCCAGGAAGCCAGACAGACCATGGGTCTGTTCCACAGGACTGGGGCCTGAGCAGGAGGGGAGACCACACAACATCCCTCAGCAGGCTGCAGATTCGAGGGATGCTCGGGAACACAGACTGCAGTACTTGCTATGGACTTTTTGCACAGGCTGCAGACAGTCTGAACAGATCATCCTGTCTCAGCTTCCTGTCTGTAAGATGGAGCAAAGCACAACTAAATAGCTGGGTATACCAGTTTGCCATGCAGGCTTTTAAAGAGAAATCTGGTAAAAATAGCCACAGGAACAAAAAGGGATTTCTCATGCACACCACATGTTAAATGCCCAGGTCTCACCTCCTGGCACAAAGTGAGGCTACAAGCAAAGCAGGCTTGCCCAGTAACATCCATCATTGCCACCCTCAGAGCAGTACCAGACACTCACCAATACTTGTGCCAGCATCACCACCCTGCTGGCTTCTTTCCATCGATGCCATCCCCTTGCCAGACAGTGCAGCCTCCTGCCACGCTGGCACCGGCGCAGCATCACTGTGCGATGCCACCACCTCAGATACTTCCTCCTATATTTAAGAAGAGTAAAATGAGCTTTATCAGCCCAACAGGGTTCAAAGGGGAGTCTTTATCTGGTGGCAGCACAAAGACAAAGCTCAGAGCCCTCCACTCTGCTTACCCAAGCCACTTCTCATCCCACTCCTCAGAGTCCACCTCTGCTTTGTTCTCCTGGATCCTGGCATGTGCAGGAACAGGTCCTACCAAGCCATGTCTTTCTAGCAGCTGAGGGAGCTGCAGCCTTTCAGCTCTCCTTTGGTTTCTGTAGATCACCAGCCAACGGCGAACAGCACTGGGAAAAAGCCCAAAGGAGGAAGCAAGTGCTGAAGCCTTTTCTCTGCATCCTCTCCTTTCTAGCAAAGAAAAGAAGAATCACACAGGAGTTAACACTGGAGCCAGAGGGAGAGATCAGAGCTGACCATGAGCCATCGGTCCTTTGTCCACTAAAACCAGAAGCAATTCACAGTCAATATTTGAATGCTTTGAGCACCTACTTCACAGAGAAATCCCAGTCATTTGGCTGGCAAACGCTGCTCCCCTTCCTCCACACTCACCCTCCCCATATGGTCCCATGAAAGGAAGAGAAAAGGAAGCATCTTCTTACTTAGGGACCAAGACAGAGACATCTTCCTGCTCTTCCTAGCACCTATCAGGGTACTGCATTGCCGTGAGCACTGGGAAAAGGCAGCTGTTTTTGTCCAGTAGTTGCAGGCCTGAAACAGAATTAACACAGCTGTAGCCAAGACTAAACACTTGCACGTACAGCACAGACACACAAACTAGCTTTAGAGGTACATTTATGTTCATAACCCTGCAGGTAGTTTAATGTGCTAGACCCCAGGCTAGAAACTGTACAGATGAGATCCCAGCAGGACTGACTCAGCCCTTCCAAATCAATCCAGCTCCTTGTGGTTTACTGGCTGTGAACCCTTTGAAATTGTATGCACCTCTGACAGCTCTGCCTGCTCTGCAGGGGCAGTGATTATCCTATCTCATCTTTGAGCAGAGAGGAAGGAGTGCACTTGTCTCTCTGGTCAAAATGTCCCCGCTCCTTAATGCTGTGATCCAGATGGTGGCTGCAATCAGTACCAGATTATGAAGTTGTGTGCACAGTCTGTGAAGAATTTCAAGGCAGAAACTAAGCAGTTGCCACAGTCACAACAAGTCCAAACAGGTTTTCTGATGAGCCCTGTCCATGCATCTCAGTGCCTAACAACCCCTCCGTAGTCTTCAGAAGAGAACAGGGAGTTCTTAATTGTCTCAGTGGGCCCTTCCTCTCCTACCTGTTTCACAGCAGCCACAGACCCTAGGCGGAAGGCTTGCCGTCCCCTCGAGGCCACTCGCCAACGGTGACAGGCTTTAGCCTGAGAACGTCCCTGCCACTCGTGGTCTCTCTCCTCTCTCAGCACCTGCTGTTTAGCTGTCAAGAATTTCATTCTCCACTCAGCAAAGCTTGCTACTAGGAGATGGTGCTCTTGGACTCTTCTGAAAAAAGAGAGGGCTTCCTGCTGCCTCAGTCTATAGGCAGTGACCTGGACCCAGATGATCAGGCACCTGAAAAATAATACAAACACAGAAAAGTGGCAGATACCCAAGGTCACATTTCTGATACAGCAGTGAACAGACTATGAACCAAATTCCACCTTCTCGACCCACTGTGTAGTATCACATACACGTGACTAAAGCAAGCAAAAGAGCGTTCAACAAGAAAACAGGCTGTTCCCTGTTACTCCACCTGCTATCAACATTTACGTATCTTTCTTTGTGTTATGTACCTTCCAGTGCCTTGTCTTTGGGAGCTATGAGCCCAGACTCCTTGACTACAGTTGCTTTCTGAAAAAAAAAAAAAAAAAAAAAAAAAAAAAAAAAAAAAATTCCCCTTCTTTTACTTCAGTTTCCCAGAGATGGTACTTCCAACTCCTTGAAGCCCAGGAGTATGACTGCTTCTTTCTGGCCATTTTAGCATTTCTGCTCTTCAAACACCCCTGCAAACTGAATGCAGTTAGCATTTTACCTTTATTTTTACCTTTATTTTACCTCTATTATAGCATTTTACCTTTGCTGACATAAACACTGTCCCCAGGCTGCCCTGCCACTACAGCTAGTGGATTCCTCAAAAAAAATTTTGTCTGATCTTTCTCTGTGCCAGCAGCTGATCTTTAAGATAATTAAGATAATGCTTTATAGACAAAAGCTTTTTCTTACGGGATGATAATAAAACTGCCAAAATCTCCTTCAGCACAGATCCCAGCAGACTCAGTTAAATCTGCTTGCTGTAAAACAAGGCTGGATTTGAGATAGCTTGTTATGAAGATGCAGATTTTCATCTTTTTCTTGCCTGAAACAAAACAAGGACCTGCCATACATGGGATATATGGCTAGACAAAATACATCTTTGTGCAGACCATTTTATCCCCCCCTCAATTTTAAAAAGAAAAAAAAAAAAGAGAAACACCTACAGAAGGAGTTACTATTAACAGCACTGTAAATCTACGCCTACTATAATTTCTTCTATATCTTGTACCCTGATTCAAGAATGGCCCCTTGTGCAACCCCAGAAGCAAATCTGCTTTTAACTCCTAGCTTGTCCTTTTGGTTTCTCATTCCACTTGGACCTTCATTATGCAAATTGCCTCACTGAACCATAGTGCAGAGGTGTAAATATCTTCTGCCTGGCAGGCTTCTCTGAAGATCAAGAGAATCTATTGCAGGTTATCCTAGCATGAAAAATGCACCCCTCAGAAGAGAGGGGGCTCAGCCTGTACCATGTCCAAGCTGACTGGTAAACTGATTTATTTACTGATGTCCAGGTGAGAAATTAGAAGCTCTCCCTCAAAGGAGAGCTCAGAAGGAAGATTAACGATAGAGACACTCCACAGGAAGGAGCAACATTAAGGACTTCTGTGGAACACTTCCTGCTAAGGTGTCCCCACATGGATTGATTTGCAGAAGAAAATGCAATTGGGTGGGGGTGAGTGTAGAACCCTAAACACCACAGCCACTTTACCATGTTTTTTTTTTTGTCGTTGCTGCCCTTTTTTGCCCCCCCTCCTCCAGATCTTGTCTCCTCTCAGGCTGAACTTACAATTCAAAAGTAAATCTGCTAGGGTCAAACCTGCACTTCCCATGCCTTAAATGAATCCTTGGCATAAATCACCTTACTCATCCTTACACTCTTGAAATACCTCAGATTGAACCACTTGATGCTATTCCAGGTTTACTACAGCTGGAAACCTCACCGCATTTCAGGCAGACAGCCTCGAACGACAAAAACACAGACAAAACAGATTTCAATGAGAAAGCTACCAAACAACAGTTAAGACAGAAATGAAGCTGGTATTGATCAGCAGCAAACACCTTGCTCTTCAGATTTAATTTGTATGTTTTCAGGATCTTACATAATGTACCATAACATAAGACTCTAAAACATACTACAGCTTTACCTATATTGTAAGTAACACTGAGGTTAATTGAGTATCACAGTTCTCCCTTCACAGGCTTTACTGAATGGTGCTTTTCTGCAGGAGTATAGTGATCTTGATTTTTCACATTAGCTTAAGTGAAAATCAACATCCTGCACACAGAATCTGAAAGTCTCAGGTTTGGAAAGGTCAGATCTACATAAGGCCTCTGCCCAAAAATAAGTATTCCTTTCTGCAAATACTGAATGATTCCGGTGGAAACAGAGCTTTCACTTTTCCCAGCTAGATCAATTCATTTGCCTCTGCCTTGCCTAGTCTACAAATTCAACACAGCATAACTGATAGTAGGCAGAAGTTCTGGAAAGAACAGTTTCGAATAGCTGATAGCTACAGATAAGGGTTATTTGCTAAACCGAATAGCTTAAAGCTGAGCATTAACCTTTCTGTAGGCCACAGAGTTTCCAAACAGCAAGGTATACAACAGCACGAATACGGCAACAAGTTTTCCACTGCTAAAGCTTTTCATGCACATAGACATGCATGAGCACTGCTTCGCAAAACTCAGAGCTACCCATTTGGAGGCCTCCCCCTAGAGCACTTATCAGAGAAGGGGAACGGTGGTTCCTGTGGGACAAATATAGTTTGACACAAGTCCAGAGATTCACTTGCTAATGATCCTCTTCTTTTATGCTGTATGGGACACAACAGTTCAAGACTTAAAAAGAGCAAGGTTTCAGACCGTGTTCAGAAATTAGTCTTTTTGCTTTTTAAACATAGCCTGCCTCTTCCAGCCATGCACAGCATCCTGCTTCCTGAGAAGAACAAGGGAGGGACTGTGATGCTATGGGTGACAGACCCTTTAATGTAGGAACACTCCTGGGGAAGAACTGCAGAAGCTCCACAGACGCACAAGTTAACAGTACTTTCAAACCCAACCTCTGCTCTGAATACACAGGATCCACTGCTGCATAAATTGCTCTTCACTCAGATTCCCTTGGAAATGCTTCAAAGGCAGGAAACAAACCTGTGCAGGAGGAGACGCTCCTGGAATAAAGCAGCGTTTTTCAGTTGCCTTGTTTGGCAATACCATGTCTGCAGGATCAACCTCTTCTTCTTCTGGTGGCTGTGCTGAACCCACCATTGCTGCAGCTCTCTCAAAGCACAATTCCCTGTGAGAAAACACAAGAGCTTGCTGAGCTGAATCCTACTTCTTCCCTCACCCCCTCCATCACTGAATCCAGACAAGAGCAGAAAATATACCTGCTGCAAATACTGAATTGGGCCATACTAAGATTTCTCCTCTCTTTAGCAGCTGAAAAGGCTATTCACCTTTCCCCAAGCTGTTTTTTGTTCAGGAAGCAGTATCAGACCTCCTCCATTTTTTATTCCTCCTCCAAGCAAGGTATCACAGATCAACTCCACCCTCATCCACAAGGCAGTTTAACATCAAAAATTGTGAGTGCTCCCTCCCTGGCACAGTGTAAGTATTTAACACATTTAAAGTACTTGAAATCCCTTGAGGGACAGGATCATGACTGTTAAGCAGTCCCTAAAGATACACCCTGTTCCCACTGAAGCAAAGCTTGACAGTTGGGTCTGAAGAAACGTGTTCAAGTTCAGTGTAGCATAGGAACTTTGTTTAACTCCCTAGCTGCTAAAACGCACTACTTAATCATTCCTTTGGTAGTGCAGGTAAGTGAGATCTGCTCCTTCTCCCATCAGCCTCCCAGGGAGCATCTGCCCTAGCATAAAGCACTGCAGAACAATAAGGCGCTCCCTGGCCCCTGGACTAGTGTGCAATTCCAGATAAGCAGTGCAGAGTTACAGCCAGAAGCAGGCATTTCTCCATCCCAGCCATTCCCACAGTGTTCTCATACAGAGAGGAGTGCTGCTGCAGGATGGGGTAACTCACTTTGACAGTAGGAATGCCAACGCCACAGAGCATCAGCAGTCATCTGCTGGATGTGACACCTGAATCTCTGGTCAGCTTCCACTTTCTGGACCAGTCTCCTCTTCCACAGGCTGAAAGCCATCTGGCAGCAATGAACTTGATGTTTAAGGGTTGCTGCTGCATTTTGTTTCTGGTTTTCCACAGCTTTGTGGTGCCACCTGAGAAAGACTCTGAGAAAGACAGAAGTCACTGGAGCAACTGTAGGAACAACTCAAATAGATTCAGAGATGATCAGACAATGAAGTACCTCTGCACGCAGGATTTCTCTATTTGGTTCCAGCAGCTCTTCAACTCCCTCTCAGAAATGCAGTCCTGTAATCCAGAAAAGCAAAAAGATCCTGAACTCCTGCTCGGACACAGTCAATCCATGCAGCTCAGCCCGTTCTTGCTGCTGTGCCTTCTGTGAAAGCTGACACAATTTCCTGTTACTAACCCCCTCACACCACACATACATCCAAACGTGAGGGCCTAACACCTCTTTTAAATTCTAGATACACGGCCAACTTCCAATTCAACTAGAAAGTGGAAGGGAAGAGCTGCTCTGAGAAATGCCTTAATTCTCCAAACCTCTTGTCTGAACATAAAATGAGAAGAACAGCGATATCTTTCACCTGCTGATATTGAAACCCAAAGGCTGTTTGCTAATTTGGGCTATGCAAAAAAGCAGTCGTATGTTTTTCAGCCTCACCTCTTCCCGTGTAGAGTTACCAATGAGTGGCGGGACATTACTCTCTGGATTCTGCAGTGCCAAATCCTGGAACTGACCTCCCACAAACAAATTTTCTCTGTGAGACAAAAGCATCAGTCAGAACAGGGAAAGAAAGAGAAAGTATTTGGAAGGCTGCTGTGAGATGACATGAGTGACTAGCCAGAAGGAAGGAATTTGCCAGACCAAACAAGGGGCCACTTCTAATAGCATCCCCAGGAACCAGGCTCCAACTCACCTACATCCACTATTCTGGGAAGGGAAGGAAGCCTGCAAGTACAACTCCCCATCGAGCTCAGCTGGCAGCTCTACATGCTGGTACAGTTGCAGGGAAGAACTGTAACATGGCACACATGGCACATCTTCAGCTGTCACAATGGAAGAGCAGCTCTGCTGGCTGCTGTCACTAGAACTGTATTCCTGTATGTGTGGAGAGAAGAACATGCCATGAGATGTGTCCTTACAATGGAATCACTCAGTTAACAGTTCTAGCCATATAATTTAATCCTCTTTCCAGCAAGGATTCATGGAAATCCAGAATATATCCAAAGGAACTGCAGGCTAGCAAGGGCAGCTCTGGAGTGTAAACATCCTTCATGGGAAAGTTATTTCTGTACTACTCTGGGAATGGTTAACCCCAAAACAACATAGCAAGCCATCACTGAGGCAGTGCATATGCCCATTGCCAGTTTTCTCAGTGATAAGATTTTATTTAATCTTACCCTTTCCACACTGTAGCCACAAACAGGAACAAATACACAAGACAACCACATTAGCTCAGCTGCTCCCCATATTACTAAACGATGAAGTAGGGAACATGCAGAGAAAAGTAACTTTACAATTTCTGATGACACAAACTCCAAGGCCCTACAAGCTGAGGGTTCTTCGGGCCTAAATACTAAGCAGTTTCTTAATGAGTCCCATGTTGAAGCAGAAATTTTGAAAAATTTCAATAATACATCAGATCAGTCTGAATGTAGGGGCAGAGATGCCCTGTATCAAGACATCCTCACCTTTTCCAGTGAGCTTTGAGAAGCGAGAGTAGCTGTAGCACTGCTGTGGAAGCCAGAAGATGTTGAGAGTGTTGAGAGGTCCTCACAAAACAGCAAGGCAAGAGGTTCTTCACAGACAGTCCCATGAGAGTGCTTAGGACTTGGTTCAGTTGTATTCAGCATGAGAAACTTTTGATGCCATACTTTCAGAGCTTTTCTCAGTCTATACTGCTCCAGAGCCTGAGTGAAAGAACTGAGACAGAAGATACTGAGATAGTAAAGTGAATGAAAAGAGATACCAGAGACGAACACTAGTACAGACATGACAGCTAGTACAAGGAGTTCTTCCAGAAGGACTGGAAGTCAAATGGATACTACTAAAGAGGGCAGAGCTCCAGGAACTGGCTCTTCATCACTCACTCAGCTCTGTGGTGCTCGTAAAGCCTTGCTTTCCACAGCAGATACACTCTCTGCAGTTTCACCTTCAGGCACAAGTCATCAAGAGAGCAGCCTGTTTTCTCAGGAAACCATCTCCCTGCTGTCCACCATGGCTGACTGTCACATCTTCTCTCTGTTGCAGTCTCATCAGCTACTGAGCTTACAGCTGGTCCTGAACCAGTTACAGAGATTGACAAAAAGCAATGTTTGTCAGAAGGCATTTGTAAGAAACTCAGTCCAGCTGAGCCCCCTAACAGCCTTCTTTCAAGGTTTAAGGCTTCCTCCAGGGTTTACATGTATAAAACAGAGACCAACCTGCCTGTAGCACCACCGATACATCCAGAACAACCAGCCCTCCACCTACTGCCCATGATATTTGTTAACACCATCTGAGCTTCTATTACCAGGCTATTTTCCTCCACTGTACAAGTAGAGGAGGAATGAGCCTAGGCACCTCCAAATTTTAAGATTATGCAAGTACCCAAAGTTGCTCACCATAATGTTGCCTCCATCTCCGAAGGAGGAAGTTCACCATCACCTGCTTATTGCTTTCTCTGATCTGCAGCATCTGAACCCACTGCTGGAAGTATTTCCTCAGTGATTCTACTCTCAGATGGACCAGGTTGCATCTATAAAATGCTTTCTGCTCAACAGTCTCCTTCCACACACTGAAGCACCTGAGAAGACCAAAGAAAAACAGAATGCTGAACTACAGATTTTCTTCAGGACTTTGGCTTCCAAGTCCCTTAAATGAAATTTCTGCTATTACTAAATTGAAATGGTCTCCAACCAAAAGACACTACTACATTTAACAACTCCTAAAACACAAAGAGTGCAATGGCTTTAAGATGAACAATGCATCACTGTCTAGGTTGGCTCCATAATTCCTTGGACTTTCAGAGTGAACACTTCTCACATTAAAAATACACCCCGTCAACTTACCGGGAAATTAAATTTCTTTGGATACAAGTTGTCAGTTGTAAAATCTTTTTAATTTCTAAGCATTGGGACCGCCACAACTGGAAAATGTTTCGTAGCCGCTTCTTTTCCAGCAAGGCACGTACTTCCAGCAACCTGGCTTCCTCTCTGCTCAGCAGCTCCTTCTGCAGGCGCCACAGTCTGAAAGCTGTTATATTACAGGGCAGGAAGAGATTGACAGGAAGAAAAATAACTTAGAAGATCTTCAAACTAGTTAGTGTCACACAGCAAACATCTCCAGGCTGAACATCACCTGTCTGAGGCATTTAAGGGGTGTTTAAGGGAAACAGCTCACATTGCTGGAGCAACTGCATCTGCTGCAATTGAACTCATACAAGAAGCGAAGCAAAATATGTATGGCAGGGCAGGTGAGCCACCCTGTACCACCAGACACTGGCCCAGCTATTTGCAGGATCAGGTTCTGAAAGAGTCAGGTCAAAGCAACAACTGAACACTAATCAAGAAACATAGTAAAACAGTGATTTCGTTTGAGCTGTTCCAAGGCTATGGAACACGTGCTTACCAGCCAGTCGTCTTATGTCTCTGATTGCTTGAGTTCTCCAACAGAACTCATCTCCCTGCCTGCGATGAAGCTGCGTCCAGAGTTCACTCTCCACCCTGAAAGTCATAAGCATGCTTTAACATCCCTCCGTCCAAACAGATGCTCACAGAACACAATCCAGAGCTTTCCTTCTCATTAGATAGCTCTTTTTTTTTTTTTTTCTGTCTGGACTTGCTCTCCTGCTTTCAGAATCAGCAGGCAGAAAAGGTCTTTTCTTTTGACACATCCACTGTCCTGCTAGAGACTTTGAGACTCAAATGACATGATACTATTTACACCTGTATCCCACAAACAGATGGTAGCTGAACTTAAGAAACAGTACAGGAGTATTTCTGTCAGACAAATCAGACAAACACTTGTGCACAGAAGTTCTGAGACAGGATTGTTTAATTCTTAGAAGCTTTAAGTTACTAATTGTTGCACCAGTTATTCACAGCAATACATCCACAGACCTGGAAACAAGTTTTCCACAATCTGAGGAAAATTTTGCTGTCTGTAAATCTCCACTTGTCTGAGATAACATAAGAGAATCCTTTCAGCTTACCTACAAGCCTGCTCAGCTTCCTGCAAGTATGCTGCTGTAAGCTGGTGCTGAGCTGAGGTTGTCATAGTTGCTAATCTTCCTAATCCAAAAAAACCCGCTGATGAACATTGGGTATAAGAATATGGTGCAGGCTGTGGAGCTTGCTTCTTGCCCCTTTGTGCCACAGCTTCATTCCACTGAAGGAGAAACCACAGAACAAACCGCAGGCAGAATGTCAGTACCACGATCCACACCACTGAATTTCACACAGATACTCCTTCCTCCTCCCCATTCAAATACAATTTCTATCTTCTCTGACCTCAGAAAAACATTTCAGACAACAGAAAATTCATGGCACTATTTCTACTGTCCCTGGCCCATCCTCACCTTGTGGAAGCTGGCAGCTAGCAGAGCCGAGGCATGTCTCTGCTGGGCTACCTTCAGCTGCATCCTCCTCTGGTGCACAGCCCACTGAAAGGCACCAAGGCCCTTCTGAAGCAGTCGGCGCCTGTAAAGCTGCCTGGCTGCAGCCCTCTTCCAGAGGACGTGGTCCCTCCAGGCTTGGAAACACCTCGTTACTATTTGTCTGTCATGTAAGTGCTGGAAACTTTGAGACGAAAACAAAACAAAACAAAACACAAAAGTAATCTCCAGTTAACAGACAAAATTAAATGCAGCCAGGAGGTGGCAATCAGACTTCAGCCATCAAGCTGAAAAGAAGTATTTCAAATCACTCTCTAAAGAGTGAAGAACCTGCAGCCTCACACCAAATTAAGGTGTCCATCTCACCCACATCTTATCCACAGATCACAAATTTGAATCCCATCTCATGGATAAACCCAGTTCTTAATCTTCACTAACTCTGCAGTGAGCATGCCAGAATTTGCTGCACTGAAAAATAACGTACAAAGTACCAATGCTTTTTCATTGCTAGTAACAACCAAGGTTAAATTTCAAGAGGTAGAATTTAAAAGATACAGAAGTTATTTTTTAAAGCACACACTATTTTAGACAGTAAACCTTTGAAAAGAGATGGATGTAGCTCCAGATCTAATAACAGCAGAATGACGTAGGTTAAATCCTAAAACCAGGATGTGCATCCTCAGTCACTTTCCAGTAGTTTTCCTCCTGTTAACTACCAGAGCACACATATAAATTCAGTCTTTTACCTTTGCTTGTGCACCTTCAGAGAGCAGCAGCTGTTGTCTGACACCTGAAAACAGACACAAGACAGTAACTCACATGGTCATTCCAATACCCTACTGTTGAAGACTGTTTCTTCAGACATTAACAGAACTGGAATTTCAGGACCCTGCAGCTATGCAGAGTAAAAACCAGCTTAATGCTTCCCATCTGCGTGTAGATCCTGGGAATACAACCAAGTGTCTACATTCCCATGATCAACCAAGCAAACAAGCTGGGGTTTAGGAAGATGCACGCAAGACAAAGGTGCACATGTTGGGATGGAGCAGGATCATCAGAGAGGAAATTCTGGCCATTTGGTGCCAGAAAACTATAGAACAAGAATCCCCATCACTGCTGTGCTTCAACTCTGCACCTCTAGCAAAAAGCAGTACCTGTTAGCAGGGATGCTACACAGTGAGCACACACTCACCTCTCTGGAGGCAATTTCCTGTGCCTGGCTCCCTTCTTCACAGCACTCTGCTTCTTTGACACTCCTCACCACAGAAGGATCTTCAGAGCAGTCAAGATTGGCATCAGCTTCCCAATTCCTCCAGCTGCTTTGGTAGGAGCATTGGTCCCTCCTTCCTTCTCTGCTCACATTCCCACATTCTGTGTCAGAATATTCACCAAAGCCTTTTTCGTCCTGAACACTGAAAGGGCTGGAGTGGCTGCTGTCTGCCACTATCATTCTTCTGTCTGCTTGTGATGTGGAGTCACAAACCTCTTCTAACGCTTTGCTGGACTCCACAGGAGGTTCACAATTGTTGACTTCTGCAGGTCTAATGCTAAGCTGCTGTATTGGTCTGAACTCTTGATCTCCAGAAGGAGAAGCGACTCTTAAACACACTTCCCTTGGAGTCCCATACATGGCTACACCAACATTCATCTGAGCTCCCTCAAAACACGTTTCCAGTGACAGCTGCAGACCCTCAGGGTACATGCTGGCTGGAAGATCTTTTTTCCAAGGTATAGGACATGCGAATGCCCCACCAGTTGTCTCTTCTTTAAGAACCTTTCCAGAAGAACGAATTTTTGTATGAACATAAAGACCACCATTTTCTTCTACAGTTGACTCTGCCTGGGACTGGCATCTGAAGCGAGGGGAGCAGTTCTTGGAGGAATCTGCTTTTGTATCCACAAGCCTGGCAGAACCCACCCCAGCAGAGAGTCTTTCTGGCCAGGCGTCACCTGAAAGTTTCGATCTCCACATGCTGGAGTCAACATACCCGTATCCGTGAGAGACAGAGAGAGGTTCAGCATGACTCAAGTCCCTTGCCACTGCATCAAGGCTGCAGCCTTTGGCAAATGGGATGCCCCATTTCAACCTGGCCTGAGCAGCACCGTTTTTCACTCCAGCTAGCTGTTCTCCTGTGCTCAGGGTACTAGAAGCTGAATCATCAGGAGCAAAGTACAAACTGCCACTGCCTGGGGAAGAGCTGGGCTCCAGAGGGAGGGAACCCCGTATCCCCATCAAAGCAATTTTTTGCTTCAGCCTCCAGACTGAACGGTACAAGCCAGCAGAAATCCGTGACAACTGCAAGAAAACCTGAAAGGACTCCAAATTAGGCAGGCGGAGATCCCCCAAAGTCAGTGCTGAACTACGGCAAGCATTCACACTGCCACCTGAGCTCCCTGAAGAGGGACACAGCTCTAATTTGTGCCTGAGAGGGGTATCTCCAGCATGAAGTGACAAGTGTTTATTGACCAGTGAAGGGCTCCCAGGATCGATACAAGATACAGCACGAGGCTGCTGTTTTTCTGCTGGGTAGTCACCATTCTCATTCCTTCCTTCTAAACAGTGCTGGTGAGCAGTAGGTGCAGAGCAGGTACCAGCTGCCTTTGCTTTCTGCTGGTGTTGCTGAGGGAAGTTGATATTCTCATTCCATCTCCCTTCTGCACAAAAAGCCTCCAGGTGAGAGTGCCTCTGAGGGACTTTCACAGCGGGGTACACTGACAAAGCAAGACGGGGAATCCTGTGAGCCACGTACTGAGAGCTGTGCTGCTGTAGCCTGAAGCAGAGATTATTCTGCTGCTGGACGGGGGATCTGGAGAACTGACTGGTGGTGTCCTGGAACAGCTGAGAAGGGCAGGAGAGATTAGTCTGTATCAGACTGGGCTCCCTCTGCCCAGGTGACAGAGGTGTGGTACAAACCCAGCCTTGTCCTGCTGCCTGGCTGGGAGTTACACCAAATGCAGCCACCTCAGGCCAGCGATGAGAAATGTCTACTTGACTTCTAGCACTCAAATAGAGATCAACGTTCACATTCTTCTGAATGTTTCTTTGCTCTGAAGAAAAATAAGGAGAAATATAAACAAAGGAGAATGCATATTTGTCATCACATCTTCCACAGTTTGCCATAGGCTTTGGGTACTTTCATTGTAAGTCTCTTGTCTCCAATTCACCAGCCTTTCACTGATCGGAAACCAAGCTCAGATCTCCTTCACACACATTTTCTCCAAGGCTGGCAGGAATAACAACGTCTGGACTTAAGGTACAGTTTAACTGCATAACAAATGGAAATTTGTTCATAAATGACGTTACAGCCCCACAAAGGTTCAAGGCTATGTAGAGACCAGTTTCTTCTTGTCCATACTACAGGATGAAACGCTCTTTAATATACAGAGAATCTATAGTGTTCCTTAACTCAGGAGAATTAGGACATAGATGGGAGGCCTAATTTGCCACTAAGTCAGATTCTTATACATAAAAGTCTCATGCAGAACACAGATCCTTAAGTTGCTGTTAACAGGAAAGTGCAATTCAGGGGGACTGTGCTTTCATTCCCTCAAATCTGAAATACAAGTTAGCAACCACTCTGTCACTCTAAGCGCTCTTTTTCATCCTTCATTTAAAAAAATGAAAACAGTGTTGTGAAGAAGACACACACTTATACCATCCTGAAGAAGAGGCAGTATGAAAAGAAAGACAGACTCGCTTATAAAATAAATGTCCATCATCTTTTTTCAAACGTACTCAAATAGCAGAAAGTCTCCTTTCAAATCGGATTTTGTTTCCAAAGCATCTGAGCCTGAGTCATCCCTGGTTGCAAACAGCATGCCCGTGCTCCTCACATACCACAACCCGGGGAGTACACTCAATTGCTAAAGTGACAGTAGATAATCATGCAACATGGCAATTATCCCTGGGAACTGCTGTTACTGCCTTTCATGTCAAACGTAGCATGAATGGAAAGATTCCATTATTTCTTCAAGACAAGTAGAAGTTGGCAACTACAGAATGAACAGACAAAGCACCGCTGCCTTCTTTAGGGCACTTACCCTAATGTATAACATCAAAATGTAGCAGGCTGGTGTTCTGTAGAAGCTCTCCTTGCATCCCAGGAATATCCAGACAACTAGCAAAGCATCACAAAGGAATACTACAAAAGATTTTGAAGGGTGAAAGGACACGACACCATCATGCTTATTGGTGCTGTTTTGCTCCATGAGCACCTGAAACCTGGCACCAGACTTTTACTCACAGGAGCCTAGACATAATCTATTTTCTTAATAACTAATGCATTTTTTCCCCCCAATTATTTTTCCAGTTCTTTCTGCCATGTACCAGACCCAATACACCGTCATGATTATTGTAGCGGTTGTTCTTCACCTGACTCATTCCTAATTTCAGTCTCGTTGAGATCTGAAAGAAATAGCATCCTCTGAAAGGTGGTTTGGTAGCATTCCCATAACTGCCAGTCAGGATTTTAACGTAGCCACTTTAAAGCAGTATTTAATCTCATCCAGAAGGCACAAAGATTGTTATGGAGTGCTTTTCAAAATTTCCTCTAAGGCCAAAAGAGATACTTGAGGCAAACTGCATACTTTGCCAACTGCAGAAATCCACAACCGAGGGATTTCATGTTGTTTTTAATGTTTCCTGCTAAAGTGTTTAATGCATGCTTACTACGTGCAGTTTACATTGTGCAGCAAACACTAATGCATTAAAACATGAAGTAAATCCAATTACGTAAACAAAAATTAAGCTGATCAATGCACTTCTGGTGTTGTTATAAGCAAAAGTAAATAGCATAATTCATTAAGAGTAATTCAAGCTCTTTCAAGTGAATACCACTTCAGTGGTACGCTATCAAGGACAAACACATAACAAACACGTAAGTACCACACAGACAATAATTTTCCTAACCCTGCAGACCACAGTCCAAGTTGGGACCAGTGGCTGGCCCCACACCACACCACACATGCCTCAGAAACAAGACTATCGCCCTGCTGCTCACTCTTACAAACCAAACCATCATTTCTAAAGCATGCTCAGCCTTGAGCTTCACGTTTTTACTTTGAGATGAAAAGGTACGTAGAAATACTCTTCCCTGAAGCTGCCAGAGGGCGGTTACCACTCCAGCAGCTGAGGAACAGCCTCACAGGGGTGCCCTTCCCATATAGCCAGCAGGAACCAGCATCCCAGGAGCTACACCAGGGAGTGGGGACCCACCACCCACTCCTGGGGGAGCTGCTCAGAGGCCTGGAGCAGGCACAGGCCCCATCATTGGGGTGCTCAGCGTCCCACAAGGACCCACAGCAGTCCGTGGGTGCTGACACAAACCTCTCCTCCCAGGCACTTACTCACTCGGACAGCCGCTGCTGGACATGCTGCTCAGCCTCACCAGGACCTTGGGGGCAGGACAGCCGCCTCTTTGTGTCTGCTCCTCAGGGCGCTGGGGCAAACCCGCTGCTTTGCCTCCCCCTTACCGCCCAAACCCCAGCGGTGAGCTCACTCACTCCAGCTGGGCCACTGTAAGCAGCTTATCCCCTCCGATTAGCAACGCCGCCTGTCCCCAGGGCTGCAGATGGAAAGCGGCTCTTGCCCATGGCTAATTAAAGCTGAGCCCTCACCACGACCCAGCTCAGCACCTCAGCAGAGGGGACACAGCTTCCCCCTTGCCGCCCACCAGGCCCCTGGCTCCTGTCAGCAGCACTGCAGGTGGGAAACAGTGAACATCCCCAAAAAAAAACACACACCAGGGCACATCAGCACTGGAGAATTAGCGAGAAAAACAAGAAAACAGAACAGAGCATCGCACCTGCTGCACGTCTGGCTGAGGAGACCCCACTGAGAGGAGCCCTGCAGTGAGGCCAGGCTGTGCAGCAACACGACAGGCCGGGTGAGGCCCCACACACCCTCCAACATCAGGCATCGATCTGAAAACACACTGGTGCTTATTTTAACCAACAACCGCCCTCTGCCTCAGAAGCCAGGAGAAGGGCATGGTTTTTACTGTCATCTTGCTGATTTAACACCCCAAATTGGCATCCCCAATTCACAGTAAGCATATTAATAACCCTGCCTTGTTTTGCTCTTCTGAGCTCCCCAGATCTAAATTCTCCACAGGAATGCACACAGCAGGTCAGCTAGATGGGTACTGATAGATTTTTTTTCCTTCCACTGGAGAATGGCTTGGAAAGGCCTCATTAGGTGTAACCGTATGTTCATGCAAATACTCAAAAAGCTTTGCATTTAAAGCAGCCATTTTGTCTGTGGTCCACTGGTCTAGGGAAGGAAAAACTGCTTACCCTCTGAGTGTTTAAACATGTATTCAGGGATCCATACTTTCACTGTACAGTTTTGAAGAATTGAAAAACAGTAGCTGAACAGGCAGTTCTATAAAACCTAGAAAATTCTGCCTACTGATTCCTAGTCCAGTGCTTTGTTACATGGCAGCCTGCAAAGTGAATCCACAACACATCTCAGGAGACTAACCCAGACTATTGCAGTTTTATGGCATTTACCACATGCTCAGTCCAAGCATAAGTGATGATGGTCCAGGTACAGCAGCAGTTCACTGTGATGCTTGTGTAGTATAAGGAATGAAGCATCTGCTGATGTTTAAAGGAATGAAATGAGAGAAAAATGCTCATTCTTAAGAATAGAAAAGACATGTTTCTAGAGGATAAAGCACAGTTAACAGGTCTTTTGGTCACTGAAGAGTCGACACAGCAGCAGGTCTTGGAAGAGAAATGCAATTGTCAAATAACAGATGTATGTTTTGAATGTGAACTTGCTTCAGAAAAAACACGGATCTTCCCAGCACCAGTATTTTCATTCTGCTAAGGCTCACAATCTTTTCTCCTAAACTAACCTGTTGAACACTTGTTAATTATTTTACGCTGAAAGTCACAGCAGGGCAGGTTTGCTGTGCATAAGATGAGTATTCATAGTTTAACACATTCTAGCGTTTGCTGCTGTGTAGAGCTACACAAACCCACCTCTTCCTTTTCTCAGTCCTTTTACTAGCCTACCTTCATCACCCACACACACATCCCCTTGCAGTACCCACCATGTGTCTGTGTAAAGCTTACACAAACATCATCGAAGCCCTGTAGATCTTGCCCCATAATGGCACTCCCAGACTGCCTGGCTACAGTCCCAAATCGTTAGGAATACATACATTTTCAAATAAGACAGAGGTGACCAGCATAATTTTTCTGACACAAAACCTGTGTTCATTTTTATAACTTTCTTAGAAAAATGTAACATTTCAAGTTCTGTTAAGACAGGCAGCTGAAGGCAGAAGGACATTTCAAGGCACAGAACATCTATAATCAACATTTAACAGTCATGGTAAGTATTCCAAAGGACATTCAACTTGCGTAAAAGCTTCAGTGAATACTCTGTGGTCCAGCAAGAGCATTTTATACCAATCCCAGCTGTATGCAAAACCACAGCTAGCACAGGGAGTTATGGTCATAAATCTTAATTAAAAAACATCAAAAACAGCCCCCAGGAACTCCCAGATGTTTCCTGGAAATGTATCAGCATGAAAGCAGGCAGAACTGTGTTAAGAGTAGTCCTTAAGCCTTTTAATGATAGTTTGTCCAGGAGTATTGTAGTCCGTAAGCCTTTTAAAGATAGTTTGTCCAGGAGTATTAGAGTGGTTCCCTTACTTACAGTAGAGAGGATGCCCAGTACAAAACCAGGAAGAACGTAGTAGGTTCATCCATTTGCATATACAGGGGAGGGATATGAGGGAGAGAGGAAAGGAAAGTGTACAGGAATTACAAAGACCCAGTGCTTAACATGTTATTAGAGATCTTCTGGACTTACTCCAGGAACCCCCCTGCCTAACCTTCAGGGAGGCAAAAGAAAAGCATAATCACATCCTCTCTTATTTGTTCAGTAGCAGGTCTTGTGCCATCAGAACAGACATGGGAGTAGTGTAAGGCTGGACTGGGTGAGGGAGGTGTCCGTTCTGTTGCAGATGAGGACCTCAGTATGGATGTGGGGCTGCCTTGCTTGGGTCAGGCCACTGCGGAGAGGCATCCTGTTGATCAATTGGCTCATAGGTGCTGCGATCCTGGCCTGCACGGATGAGACCTGAACAGAAAGGGAAGAGAACAAGCTTGAAAAAAAATTAAAAAGCACGAAAACTGAATCCTCTAGAAGAAACCAAAAGCTCAGGAGCATACCATGTTGGCTACTCTACCAGCTCCCCAGTACCTGTTCCATGACCTTCAGTATACAGGCAGGAGGTAAGAAAACATCCTTCCAACAAAAGCAAAATAGCTGAGGTGTATTTGAACATGCCCCTTCATCCCCCAAGAAGCACTTTTAGCCATGGGGCTGTTTAGAAAGCAAAACTTGCAATAATACATAGCAGCATAGCAGGCTGCTGTAATAGCATATTTCAGCAAGATCAAGTTTATGAGATGAGTTTATGGTAAAATCAATGGATCTTGCAACAAACAGAAGCAGCAGGAACCATGGCTAGCTGACAGCATGGACTTAAGTGCATGATTCATTTGTGAACCACTCTTCCAACAACCCAGCTATGTCTCAAGTGTGCCACACCATGGCACTAAATTTGAATCCAGCAGTGCTCCCAGTTGCACTATGAACAATTTGTCCATGGTACAAGACTAGTACAAAAATCACATATCTTTCCCTGCTTATCCCCTGAATAGTAAAGATACTGAAAATGTGCTCGGACAGCTCTCTATAGGCCAGGCATCTGCCATGGCTAGAAATCTACCCGAATCAAAGGTGGGTCTCAAACCACAAGAGGCTCGTTCTATGCAGCAAGGATGCTGCCAAGCTGAAAAAGAAATTCTGTTTCAAAAGAAAATGAGAGAGGACCAGAAAAAACACAGCACAGTTAAGTTTAAGAGGAAAATGCCAGATATTAAGAAAATGAGAGAGTTTGTCAGCCGCATTTAACAGAAAACAGCACAGAGTTCATACTGAGCATTGTGAGAAAGACAGTTCAGAAGATATGAAGCTGGAGAGTGACTGAATTCCAACCTATGCCTAGGAAAAGACTCTTTGACAGCATGTCTGTGTTGGAATAGTGTGGTAAAAAGGGAGTATACTCTCAAGTTCTAAGCAAAGGGGGGAAAAAAAAAATCAGTCAATCCTTAATGATACCTATACTTCCTGTGGGATAAAGACATTAAATCCCAGTTATGAGCAGTCAGCAGCTCATAACCTGGTGCAAACACAGCCCACATCAGGACACTGCAGTGGACACAGGCCTTCTGACATGGCCAAGACAAATCTGCCTAGCATTTGCACAAGCAGCTGATGGAGAAGACATCCACATTCCACTATCAGAGATGCAAATAGCACATAACACATAACATATATCAGAGATGCAAATAGCACATAGCACATAACACCCTGAAACCACCATTTTCCTTCAGTGGCAGTGCAAGTATTCACCTTCACAGGAAGCCTGATACTGCTTTGGTGCTAGCAAAGAAAGTCAGTGACAGCTTTCAACCACTGCAATGTCAGTTACACCATCCTTTGTCCTGCACAGCCTCAGGAAGGAAAAAAAAAGCTAACTGTGCCAAACTGCTGGTTTTCCCGGGGTGTATTCCCATGCAGCAAACAATCCCTGGCAGCTGTCCCACTATGAACTAGCACCAGGCATGCTTGGCAAAGAAGCTGAGAACATCCAGCCACAGCCCTTCTCTTGGGCAAGGACGCCACATTATCACTAGCAACTAAAACCAGGAGAAAAACAAGTGCCTCCAAGCAAAGTTGCGTGAGGTGAACATCAGTCCCATTTACCAGGTGAGGAAACAGAAGTCCAAAGTATTCAAGATAGCTAGGAGATGAGACCCACATACACAGAGATAGGAAATCCAGCCTCTTTCCCTCAAATCCAAATTCCTCAAATCCAGCTATACAGGATGCTGCCTTTACTTTCCCCACAGAAGGAAAAGAAAAGGTTGACAAAGAGGGAAGGACACCCAAAGGCTTCCAACAAGCCCACACAAATGCAGGAGGTGGAACAGAGGAAAAACCTGAGTTACACTGAATAAGGGTGACAGCAGTTGTGTCAATACCATAATGGGCAAAACTGCTGTCAGACGAGGACTCCAAGTCTGCAAGGGAAGAGGAAGAACATAAATTTAAGGACTAAGACATGGCAGGACCACAAAAGAGGAAAACAGACATGAGAAAGAAGGGCCATCTGCCTCCCTGGAAAGGGGGACAGAATCCAGCTGCACAAGGCTCAGGGTGAAGGGTACAGAGTAGAAAGCAGGCTTCTCTAACATCAGAGGATGTGGAGGCAGAAGAAGCATCCTACCTATGTTGAAGGTGTACTCTCCTCCACGCTCCCGGTACATCTGATACACAAAATAGCAGGACGCAGGTGTAAGGAGGAGGCTGAAGATTGCCATGCCTATACTGAACCGCTTCACATCAGTCAAATAATCATTTGAAGGGTAGAAGACAGAGACGTGAATGATGTCTGTGAGGACTGTGAGCAGCAGGCCAGTCAGGAACTGGAAGGAAAGAGAGAACAGGACATAAGCTGAACAGGAGATTAATCACTAGGAGTAACAGTGAGTTACAGAGTCTATTTGCTGGAAAATCTGCATTCACACAATCATGTCTTCATGCCATTATCACACATTTCTAACCCTTGACACTGATCCCTGGTAAACAGATTCCTAAAGCATACAATCTCACGTGTCATGCATTTTCTTCACATCCGTTACACACCTTCTCATGATACGTTCCAGAGCTGTTTATTTTTGCTTTCCAATCTCTTCAATGATCAGAGAAGGGATTTATAAAGCCCCTCTAACTCACACGTACTAAGCACTGGGCCCTCTTCTGACATTAAAAAAAAAAAAATCACAACAGCAGGTAAAAAATAAGAATTATATATTCCTTACCCCTGAGAAGCAAAATAACGGATACTGAGTGCTTCTCACCACAGTTTATAGTGCTTAAGTAAAATCCAGGCTCTCTTGGGGTGGGGAGAAAAAGTGAGTTTGACTTGTTGACTGCTATATTGGGAACAGCTGAAGATCATCACTGATTCAAAGGAGCTGTTTCTGCCCTCCACCCTCTCCCTAAGCAGCTGGGTCGAGGCAAATACTCTCACACTCACCATCATGATGGCATCAAGGGAATCTCGCTGCACAACAGCCCAGATCCCCACTGCCAGGATACTGAAATTTCCCCAGGCATAGGAGGCTGGAAACAAGTAATTCATGCTTCCCCTGCCAAACAAGACAAAAAAAACAGCCCAAATTCACAATAAGCCTGCAATAGTGTTTGAATTTATCCCTCCCATATAAACACTTGGGCTTAGGATCTTGTACAAGGCACAAATGGGGAGTGCTGATTCCCCCAAAACATCCTGTACCTACTTGGAAGGAATACCCTGTTCTCACCCAGGTCAGGTACTCACCACACGGTAAGCAGCCAGTGTACCAGAATGATGGCCTGTGGAAAAACAGAGAGGAAGACAGGTCAGCAAGTTGGGAACACTGGGGGAAGATTGATGTGAAATTACTCTGTCTTGTCACCAAGAGTGCCCTGGACCCATGAACCACTGCAGAAAGCTGGCTTAGCAACTGGGACAGTGAAGACAAAACCATTTTTCTCTGCTTCTGTTGAGTATTTCCTGTGGTGCTACACTATAGTCATTCATTATTGTTGTCGTCTCTGTTGACAGTTGATTCAGGCTGACTTAGTCTGTCCTAAATGCATTATTGATTTTGGAACTCCACAAGAGTTCGTACAGAAAGCAGGCCATCTCATTCACACTGTGCTAGCAGTTTGTACATGACCAGTTTTGCATCCAAGACGTCCAGGGATAGCCAAGATTGAAGCTTCCAGCAATTTTGTTGTAGTCCTCTGGAAATCCTCCTTTTACCTCTTTCCAGCATGTTAAGAACAGTGGCTTAACCTTGCTGCAATATTAACAGACCCGAAGGTATCTTCTAGGAGCCAAAGGACCTGATCCTGCCATAGCACGCAGCTCTTTTCATCCCCAGCGAAGCCACCAGGACCCAAATTCTGGCAATGCCCTAAGCAGCACTAAGATCATGTTATCAGAGATTCTCTACTTTTTCAGGTGGCTGTAATGATCCTGATCCTTGTGCTGCTCAAGGCAACAAATCCAAAAAGAAAGCATTTCCCTGTAAGAAGTCATGCAAGGATTCTCTTCACGAGCACTTGACATTTCCGTAACCAAGGAGATATACTCTACACACTTATTAAAACAGCAAATGGGAACAAAAATATACTGCTTCACTCTTTTCTATACATATATCCATGTGTTTGCTTGCTTTTGAACCCGCAGGCCAATTTCAACCATGTTTGACAATGGGAGATGGCTCTTATATGTCTGCTCTCTAAGCATGTATGGAAACGGTAATATGGCAGGCATGGACTGTTAGCAGCTTCACGGGGGAAAGGCTGAAGCCAGGACCCAACTCTGTTACGTATCAGAGGATCCATGGGAAGCAGGCATTCTTCCATCTTCCTGTCTGTGAGAAAGGCTCCAATTGGCATTTATGCTGACTTTGGTAAAAAACAAACAAGCAAACAACATAAACCACCAAAACCACTCTGAAACATGCCCATCCCCCTCCATATATACACACACAATTGGGAAATAAGTAGAGAAGGGCTAAATGACTTGCTTCACGTGGGAAAGCTGTATGCAGAGAGGAGCATTAAGACACTAAAAAATAAATATATTTAGGTTCTCCTGACATCCTGCTATGTTTACTGGCTCAAAACCTCTACCCCGGCTCTAACTCCACACAGAACTAGTTGCCTGAAGTGGGTTAATAACCAACAAAGCTGTGACAAGTGAAGCAGAGCCAGGAAATCAAGAGGAGCGATGCATCTGCTGTGGCTTGTACTGTTCTGCTCAGATATCACAGTGTAGATGTCTGATGATAAGACAGAGCTCTCGCTTCGCTGCAGTACCCCAGCATATCTGCTGTGCGTTCACTCTGAGAAGCACAGACTTGTCGTAACTTCAAACGCTGCTTAAACAGATTTTTAATAACGATATATTTTTTTAATTGCTCATGAAAGCCTACAAAATACTTCACCACCTCCTGCTACTTCCCCTCCTCCCGAATTGTACCACAGAGACCAGGCAGAAACTGCTAATCAGTAAAATACAACATGTTCCTGGGTAAGAATGGAGACATGCAAATAGCATTTACTCAAGAGACTATCACAACATCAGGGAAATTCTTAATTAGGTAGTATTTAATTGCATGTTACATACCCACAAGACCCCTCAAGGCTCACCAGTTAACATAATTAATGCAGTTTTTTTTGTTTTTTTTTTTAAAGCCGTCTAGATCAATATTGCAGTTATTAAATTACGAATCATGCTCAGTCACCAGCACACAGCCAGGTAAATGAGGGACGATAGCGTGGAGGACTGCATAAAGATAAATGTAACATCCCCTCCTAGTTATTAGCCTGAGTTATCTGACAGTTCTTCAGGGCACTATGGAATTTGCTGATGGTCTTGGTTTGCTTTAACATAGAAAATGTAGCATTAATGAAAGGGATTTAAGGCTACAGTCACTACAGGAGATTAGGTAATTTGCAGGCAGTCTCCTGATAAGACAAAAATTTACTTTATTTCCATGTGTTCAAGGAAATCTATCCATGCCTCAGAAGGGCATACATTATTTCTTTAGAGAAAGAACTCCTAAGAGCTGAACTAGTGTTGAGGGCAGTAAAATATGAGGGGTAGAAACTTTGTGCCTGTCTCTTCCGGGCAAGATGAGGATGATCATGTGTTTCAAAGCATCCCATCAGGGTGAGCTGAGAGGAAGTTCAGGCTCTTCTGCAAATCCCAGCATGTGACAGAACTAATTACCAAGTATAAAAAGATCCTGGGTCTCATTAGATAGGAAACTCTTGGGAACAGGAACTCATGCCTTTAAACAGGCTTCAGCACAGAACCTAGCACGAGGTTGAATTTTGCCTAAATTAAGACGCCATGGCTCCAGATTTTCTTGCAGTATCTAACTTTCTTTTCAAGAGTGATCTCATCTACTCTGATTTATATTCATCTGAGGATATACTAACCCAAATATAGATCTGAGTGACCACTATTACAGAGTAATTGTGAGTGGTTAAGCAGTGAACAGGCTATCCAGGGAGGCTGTAAGGACTCTATCCTTAGACGGTTGTACAAGCCAGCTGAATTTTGAGCAGACCTATTTATCTACTTTTGAAATTAGCTTTGCTTTGAGCAGGAGGTTGAATTAGGTGACATACAGAGGTTTCTCCTAATCAAAATCATTTTACGATTCTGTGGCCTAGCATGTAAAAACGCCTGAAATGAAAACGTACATTTTCAGGCACGTGCATTGTAGGGCATCATCCACACTTGATCAAACTTGGTATGTCAAGGTTCAGCACAGTTATTGCAATAATCGTAGGTGTCAGTAGACGCTGTTCCATGGGTGTATTCCCCATCTGCAAGTAGCTTAGAGAGGGACCTCAAAGCTAAAGCATTGCTGTGTTCTGGCACAAACACAACTCAGTCACGCAGTTTTCTTGGAGCTCTTGTCTTTCATGAGGCTCATCTTTTTAATCTCATAGAAACTGTAAGCAGTTAATGTCAACGAATAGCAGCAGCATGTGTTATTCCCAGTCCCTTTCCAAAGAAGAACCTTCCCCACCTTTGTGATGTGTTTCAGAGAAGCAGCCATAACTCAGGCAGAGTACAAAGATGCAGGTACAATTATTAACTCACTGTGCTGCAGACCTTCAGCCCCAGAGCAGTACCAGCAGATTTGACAGAACTACTTCTTAATGCTGAAAATAGTTTGTCCAGGTGAAGGTCACTCTTACCCAGGAAGAGATTAGGGAATGGTTGCCCAAAACCAGAGAGAGGCAACGTTTTAGCTGTGTTGTCATGGTGACTCATTCATTCAGGAACTACGTCTGTTTTCTGCCTCCCATGGTGGAACATGCATTTCACTGGCAGAGTTTTTTTTAATTAGATGTAATTTTTCACTACTTTAGCACAGGGGAAAAAAAGTTAAAAGCCAAAGCAGCACACAAGACCTTTTAATCTTCTAGTGCTCTGGGAATCGCACTGTAGTTGAAATTTGTCAATGCAAAATATCAGCCCCTTTCCAGAATGCGATGTAATCCACATGACAGGCCTTGAAAAATTCGTTTGCTTATTCGCCTCTAAAAAGGGAAGTCACTTCTCTCTGTAAGCTATTAAGAGGGGGAAAGATGATTGTATGAACTCTCAGCTTTCATTTAGCACGTTCGCCTGAAAGCCTTCCTGTACGAAGCTGAATCCCTAACAGCAGCCGAGAGAACGCTTGTCCTGCCCACCTACAGGCAGCCTGCTCCAAGGCTCCCACCTCTCACGGCTTTGTGAATCAATAGCAGCCAAAGCCTGATGTGATCTGTGAGGCTTTCATTCCTCAGGCAAAGTTTTAACCAAAGAAGGCTCCTGAAACCTGCCATACCAGACAAGAAACACAAAACAGGGAAGCTGGGAAAAGGGACACGT
This sequence comes from Anas platyrhynchos, assembly GCF_047663525.1. Classification (NCBI taxonomy): domain Eukaryota; kingdom Metazoa; phylum Chordata; class Aves; order Anseriformes; family Anatidae; genus Anas; species Anas platyrhynchos. Next base: position 5,265,635 of record NC_092608.1, on the reverse strand, counting down.
GCACCTGGAAATCTCAGGGATCTGAACACGTGATAAAAGGAGGGAAAATAGAGGAAAATTTCATTTGCCTCGTATCAGAGAAGCCTTCAATATGAAACAGCAATGTCAAAAGCAAACAAGTGATTTTTCCCCCTACAGCTTCTCTGCAAAGATGTGCTTCTTCCTAAAGTTAAAATTTAATGCAACCGTGAGAAGTCCCTGATTTCCCATTTCTGCCTACAAATATCTAAGGAAATTTTAAGATTACTCCCATTCAAGCCCTCCCCACCCAAAACCAGAAAAGCAACTCCTATCATCGACGTGCTGATAACCTCAAAACAAATGGGATCGCCTTCCTAAGGCATTTTGCCTGACAAGCAGAAACTTCGCCTCCTCAGGCTCTAGTGTTTATCCTGGATTAGCTCTGGTCAGCTGAGCTAGAAACCTCCAGGGGGACACAAGTTTTAGGGACGCACAAGTTTTAGGGACACGAACTAGCAGGCAGCTGCCCCAACCCACTCCTCGGCCACTCCAGCAGCTGCCCTAAAGAGACAACTCGGAGTCATCGCCTGCCGGCCTGGGTGACTTTTGCAGCGTTTTGCAGCGTTGACCCGCGTAAGGAGGAAGGCTCAGAAATCCCCTTTTTTCCTCAAACCCTCCACAACCCACCAGGCTCAAGGCTTCTGCCTCGCCAGAGGGCGGCGGCGCCGAGCGCACCCTCCCCTGGCTCCCCCCGCTGGTTACCCCAGCAGGAGCCTCCTCACCCCCGGCCTCTTCCTCCTCCTCCTCCTCCCTTCGGCCTCCTCCGCCCCGGGGAGCCCGGCAGCGGCTCTGCCCCGCTCCCCCGTACCTTGAGGCTGACGGCAGGCAGCTCCATGGCCGCGGCCCGCCCGCCCCGGGACTCCCGGCGGCGGGGCCGCCTCCCTGTGGGGCCGGGCCCGGGGCCGCCCAGAGGAGGGCAGCGGGGCGGGAGCAGTCGGGACGCAGCCTCGCCTCAGCCCCCGGGGCCGCCCTGTAACCGGCCCCACCACCCCTATGGCCCCTCCGCTATAGGGAAGGCCCGGCCATAGAGCTGCTTTGTAGGGTCTGGAGGGAGGTGGAGGCCTGGGCCCTGCCCCGCACCGCGCCCTCTGTCACACGCACGGGGATTTTGGAGGGTACACCTGGCATGTATTGAACACCGAGATCGAAAGCCACCACTATCTAGATGTGTGTTTGTTGGCTCCTAACATCCAGCCAAACAGTTCTTCCTGCTGGTTACATAAATAGCACCACTGAGGGAAGGTTTGACAGCGTATTTGGGCTGTACGGAGTCACAGAATCATTTAGGTCGGAAAAGGGCTCTGAGATCATCTGGTCCAACAGAGTCTAAAGGCTAATAATGCGTGTTTAGGACTTAGAAGTGTCCTGGGGAAAGAGAAAGCTTTTGTGTGCCCACCAGTGCTGTGACAAAAAAGGAGTGAGCAGTGCCAAAGATGCCCTTAATAGACACCAATAAAAAATTGCAGCATGCTGGTTGTACTCGGCTGTGTCACACAATAACCGTGTCATGTTCGGGTCAGTCTTTGTGGTCGAGTGCTGGAGTCTCTAGCCACGTAGCTAGGACAGCTGGCAGGTATTTAGCTGGCTCCTTTGGCTCTAGATTTTTCCCTAGAACATGATGACTGATCTCTGTGCAAAAGGCTGGTGAAATCAGGAGCTTTCCGTGTCTTGTTCTGAAAGAAAGCTTTTCCAATTTTAGAGCTGGTAAGTAAGTGACCAACACAAGCCCCTGTGGTACAGCTATACCTTTTCTTTCCTGCCCTGTTCATAATAACAGTCTTCTCTCCAGGGATGGCAATGAGCTAAGAGAACCAAGAAGTAAGGGTGACCCCTCTCAAACCCTCCCTTCCTCGCCCAGTGTATGCTTTACCTGTCTACAGTGTAAGAACAAGACATTTTACTTGGTCAATTGTAATTTATTCTTACAGAAAAGATGGGGCCTCTCAGGAATGAGCGAGGAGTCAGAAGTTCATTGCAGAAGCTGAATGTGGAAATGTTATGAGTCACCCTTCACTACCATTTCCAGTTCAAGCAGTGCAGTGCAAGGTTATGTACCAGAGTCATGCAGTGTTGAATCTATACTCACACATTCACACAAGCCAAAAACAAGCCCTGTCTGGCCTGTCCTTCACTGCATCCTGAGTCCTGTTGACTGCTGATATGCAGCACATTTGAAGATCTCCCAAGGCAGAATATTAAATGCTAAAATCACATAATCTATAAAATGCTAAACAGAAAAAGCAGCAGAAAAAAAAGACTCACTCAGCTCAAAACATTAGTAAAAATAAGCCACAGAAGTCCCTCCCAGAAATCTCTTATTGTGACACTTTATGAGATGAAAGATTGAAATATAACTCATCTATTGCCACATCAGCTGTGACTTCATTTACATTTCTGTGTCCTGCAGGGAAGCCCTGCCTCTATTCACAGAAGTACTGGTATCAAATGGGATCAGTGCTAATTGTCCCAGTGATGTTGAGGACTAGATTTTACCCTAAATGGCAAAAAGAAGATTTGACATCTGGGAAAAAAAAAAAAAAAAAAAAAAAAAAAAAGATAAAGGATAAAGAGAGAATTGAATATCCATATTGCTGGCTCAGTGCTTGGGTACAAGCTGCAATAGAGATGCCCTTCTACCAGGAGAAGTATCTAGCAAGGGAATATGGTTTGTTCTAATGACAAATTCCACTGTTAAGCAGCAGCCCAGTTTAAGTATAAGCACTTATACTTCAGATGCAGCACTTACACTGTTCAGATGCAGCAGTTTGTGGGTGTCTTTACTCCATTCAGCATTCTCACTTGTTCTGAGTGACACAGGGAGTCTCATTATCATTTATGCAGTGTGAGCCATAATTTGGATTGATGTGACTGCTATTTAATGCAAAGCATTCATTTCCCCTTGTACAATAAAAGCACTTTACTTCATTTTGTTCATCAATGTATTGTGCAATTAATTCAGCCCTGCTTATTATATCCTGGGCTTGCATGTCATGGACTCAGGGGACTTAGAAATGTCTTAATGATCTCATGGATTTGAAAACAATGAGAGCTATGATAGACATTATGCATTTGCACGTCTCTCACACCTACCTGATCTGTGGGTTAGTTGTTTTTTATCTCTTCTTTGCTTTGCTTGTACCTTGTAAATTGCCTCTCCATGTAACCTGCTGCCTCTGTTCCCTTCCCTAGGCTTGATAACTCAAAGCAACGTAAACATGGTGAGAAAGATAAGCAGCAAGTTAAAGAAGACCTGCAGGGAGAAGCAGATATCCCCAGGAGACTGGAAACAGGATACGGAGATTTTCCTAACTAGAAGACTGATTTAGGTGAGTTCAGCTCACTGCACCTAATATCCAGCAATTAGCTGCTTTACGCCAATTGTATTGGTAGCATTTCTTGTGTAGACCAAATAAAAACCTAATACACAGCTGACTCCCTTCCTGGCAGCATAAAAGTGAGGCAAATCAGGCAGAAATATTTTCCTTGCATCTTCAGGACACTGTGCCTTTGGTGTGCAAGGTGATAGCAGTTCTGTGGGGAAGTATGGGCATTAACACAGTTCCTCCTGCTGTACTTATCTGGCTGATGGAGATAGAGACAAGCTCTCCACTCATAGTTCTGCCTTGTCACTCACTAGGGGTCTAGTCTGAAGGTGACTAATGACTGCAGCCACAGCTGCCGTGGTGTCTTTGAGTTGTGCCCTGCCTGCAGAGCCAAGAGCACTGAAAGCATGAGCTCTGCACAGATGCATGTAGTTTCAACAGAGCCTTTCTGAATAAGCAGGGAGTAAGGACATATAGAAGTCCTGGCTCCGCAAATTTAGATCCCAGAGGGAAATCAGCAAGCAGAAATATCATTTGGATCGGAGGGGACACTGAAGACATTTTGTTACGCTGGGAGGAACTTCACTGTAAAACAGTCTATGGCAACGTTATGTAGGGAGTGGGGAGGATTACCTTAATGTGGTATCTTGAAAGATAGGATTAAAAAGTCCCTTCTAATCTCAGCAAGGAATTGCTACTCCTGTTTTTCTAAAATCTAACTAGGGATCTAATTGAGGGACTACTCTTTTTAACTGGCCCTCTAAAAGAATTGACATATCAGAAATGAGTTTATGGGGTACTTGTGGAACTGTTGTACTCAGAATGTTCAAAGAAAAAAACAGCCCTCGTTCTTTCTGATAAAAAATGTGAAAGCAGTGTTTTCTATGGGCTTTATGTAGGAGAGTCTGACTGGCATAGATGTGAACAATTTAGTATAGGATGGGTTTGAAATTGAAGCACTTTCACATGCTGTGGATTGACAACACGGTAATTACTGGGGGAGGGGGGAGAAAGGGGGTTTCAATAAAACACCCCCAAGCTAAAATGAATGCAGACTATTACAGACCTGAGACAGAATGATTCCCAAGTGTTTTAATTTGTGCTTCCCTTCCTCGTCTCCCTTGCAGTTATCATTTTGGCAACTGCCAGCAACATCCCTGAGATTCAACACCATTCACAGAGCAGGCAGCTGCTGAGATGATTATGTCAAATCAGCACGCTGTCCTCTCTTTTCCATGTCTAATGATTCTCACCCTTGGAGAAGTGGTTTAAAACGATGTATACCCCTCGGACTCATTGTGAGGCTGCTAACAGTGGTAGCTATAGAGCAGGAGTTTGGGTGTGACTGTCACTCACCTTACTTGCATGCATGTACCGCAATTAACTTTCAAAAATATTCCACAGAGCCCTGCTATGGCTGTTTTGGGCCTGATCCAAAGTCCTTTCAAGACAATAGTAAAATCTTCTAAGAGAATTAAGCTCTCTGGGGGCAGTAGAGAAGCTGAGTTTGTGTGAAATCTTAATTTGAGTTTCTCAAATGATCTGTTGAGAAGAACATATAAAACAAGATTTGCTTGACGTTTGTCTCTCTCTCTTATTCAGGACTAATGCCCCCAAAGGCAGAATTGTCACTGACTGCATTGCAACTGGTAGATACTGGGAAGGAAGGAAGGAAGGGGAAAGTTGCTAAATGTAACCTAGTGATAATATCACTGCGACTGCTGTCATGCCCCTGAGACAGCACAGAGCAGCACTAAAAAGCTTTCTGATGCTCAGAAGTGGGTTGGACTTGCTGTTTTACAAATGTTGCCCTAGGGTTTTATGTCATGAGCTTGTCTTGCATTTTACATCTTGGCATGTTATTTACTCAACAGCTTTCCTTTGCACTGCAGTTGTGAAGTCAGTAGTTTATCTGGCAGATACATAGATCAGGTTGTCTGATTCTTTTCGCACTGCTGTGGCAGTGCAGCATGCACACACACCACTGCTGCTCACCCCTTCTGCTTCACCTCTGCAACATCACATTTTGATTCAGAAAGAATGAGTCTTGGTCATGAGCTCTCTTTCTGAAACTCCAATGTGAGCAATCAATCCAATAATCCTGTGACTTAATTCATTATAATTAACTCTATTTTCACTGTCCTTAGACATTTAACTAATCCCACCAATTAAGAATCAGCTGTCCTTTATGTTCAGTTAATAGCAGACCTGAAGCAGAAGAAGCAAGAGGTCCCCTGTTGACATCTAAAAGCTCTGGCTCAAAATTCATACTTGCTTGTATTGAACGTGATTTGCAACATAGTTGTGTTCAAAACATTGCCCAGGATCCTACAAGGATTCTTGTTATACATGGGGCAATGAGTACCTGCATCACCGAGGATAAAGATCCCTGCAAAATTTCCAGCTTTGCTTTTATTTGCACTCATCCATCGCAGACCTCAGCTCTTATATTGGAAAGTGCTGTGGTATTAAAACCTGGCTTTGACAAAGACTGTGCATGTGGTTCTCATTGGTGTCACACAGCCTGGGGTTTGAGAGCTCTGCAATTGACTGTGATCAATTATGGCCTTTTTCCCTTTATGCTTTCACTGACAATAGCACTGGCAGTACCACCCACTATTCTGCATCTGGGCTGAGGGAGGGGTTGCATTTCTCTCTCTGGCTTAACAAATTGCATCCTTGCTGTCACGGCACAGAGCTGGAGCCAAACTACCTTTATTTACTCCTAATTTTGGGGTTGAGATTGTAAAGCTGTAAGTAAAAATCTGACGCTCATCTGGCCACAGCTGTTTAGATTTTGCCTAAACCCTCCTTTACAGATTCCTCTGTTAGTGCATCTCCTAGCAGTGCAGGTGGATGTGGGTCAGAACCACTACTGTATTCATAGCATATCTCTGTAGTCATGACTGGGCACTCATATTGGAGGCATAAACCATTATGCTAGCAGCATCCGAGTGAATACACAACGCAGAGTAACACTACAACAGAAAGAGAGTGCAAAATGGAGGTTTGCCTCCCCTAATGGAACACGGGGGGATTTGAGGGAGCAGCATAAAGAGGATTCTGACCAAAGCACCAGGATTAATATTTCTACTCCTACACGAAGTGCTGTAAACATTCAGGTTATGGAATTTAACATTTGAAAGGCTTCACAGCTGTCTCCCACCAGAAGCCAGGCTGCTGGGGATGACAACAGTAGAAAAGAACATCTTTACTGATTAACGCTATTCCCATATAACACAGGTAGCCCACGTTGCCTTGATATATCAATGAAGTCAATAGTTACTTAGTAAATTTAGAGAAGTTTTAAATATCTGGATAGTTACCAGGCAAAAGAAATAGACAGCTGCAATTTGAGTGAGGATACTGGGCAGCCTAAATACCCAGTTTAGGTAGAGAAATTTTTCTACCAAGTGACACAATTGCTCTGTTTGATTACCTGAAGTTATCAGTGTTACCTGCTGGCCAGCTCTCCTGTAGGCCCTTCTGGCTCCTGCCCCATCCTTAGGTGCAGTGAAAGAAGCAGAAGAGTTGCACAAAGAATATCTATTGTAGCTTTATTTACATATCATGGAAACACACATGCAACATGTCACAGGATTTACTACAACGGAACAGCCTGTTCCTATCTCCTGTTACCAAAAACTTTATTTTTGGCTCACTAGGAAAACTATCACTTCCCCAGAAAGCTCCTAAAAATTATCATTAAAAATAACAGACTCGGCAGGATAACTAATGAGTGAGAGCTGCAGGCTGGGATGTCACATCCTTGCAGAAACCAGGTTGTTCTGCGGGAGCAGGAGAGGCAGGAAGGGATAGGAGTGGATAGTCCCAAAGAAGACAGGTAGGAAGTGGTAGTGTGTAACTGCTAGGAAATATCTGCCTGTAGCAGTGAACAAAGGAGGGAGCAAGAGCAATGTCAGAGGGTCCCCTCTCACCCAGGCAGTCAGCTTCCTGCTGATCCATCTTCATCTCCCATTTTTGTTTCCTCCTGGAGGCTACAAGCTTCCTATCCTCTACAAACCTCCAATCCTTAAGGAGCATCTACGTTTCTTCTCAAACAACAGCTGAAAGGTAAGGCATAAGCTTTACCTCTTCCCCTTGACCTGAAGAATCTTCCATATCTTGACTCTTTTGAGAGGAGGAGATGAAACTGCAGAACCTTTCCCTGCCAGGGCCAGAGTGGCAGGCAGGATCACCTCCAGCCAACTGGGAAAGGGGGACCCAGGTCAAGGCCAGGTATGTGCTGAGGGAAGGGAGGGGAAATACAGTCCTGGTATGGGAAAGGCTGAGACCACTCTATTTATGATTAACACCAGCCTTGTTGGAGCCTGTCCTGCAGCTTCAGTCATTTCCTTGACTTTCTCTCTAATCCCCGCTGCTAGGTATAAGCGGTTGGACCCCAGCTACTGACCGTCCAGGCAGGAGACACATCCCACCCTCCTAAACATTAATGAACGATCCCTGCTCTCCGTTGGCTGACTCGGGCTCCACACAGCGCCCTTTCCTCCGGGTCACTCGTCGGTTCCGGTGGAATTTGGCGTAACAGCGTAGCCCTGTAGGAAAAAAACAAGCATGGTGAGCAGGAGGGACTGAGGCTTGTTACGGCAGTAACATCAGTTAGCTCTCAGCTTTGGTTCGTGACAAAACTTCCTGCAGTGGGCACAGCCCCAGGCCTGGGAAGCCTGGGTTGTGTCAAATGAGGTGGCAGAGGAATGGTTCACATGGGCAGGGCAGATTAATTCCTTGGCCCCGCTATTTATCCTGCTTGGCTCACTGCTCTGGTTCGGGATTCATTGGCTCTGGCAGAAGGTTACACTGGCTTTTTGAAATACCAATGAATTATCCCAATTGTTTCCAGTGATTTTATGGAAGCCCTGCTTGGTTTCCCTCTATTACTTCCCATTACTGTCTAAGTGATCTCTCCAGTGGGAAATTACCATAGACTTAATGTGCAGCAGCAGTGGCTGGGAAGCTCCCTTTGCTATTTGTTTCTCTGAAGCTTCGGGAGAGGAGGGAAGAGACTGAAGCACTGGGAGGTCTGATCCAAAGCTCATCTCCTTCAATTTCTATACTATGGATGCTAGAAGTGATGGGTCTGAAGGAAGCCATGCGAGATATCTTTGATGAATACTTCTGGGGGAATTATTTGTTAAACCAAAACCAAACATCAGTACATAGTTTCCCATGGCAGTGGAAGGCAATGGGAGCCTCTGGTCAGGCTAACTCATTTTTTTTCCTGGTACTGATATATCTTTGTGGTACCTATTATCTGCCTTTGTTACAACAGAATGCATAGATAGGGGGGCCAGACAGACTATGCGCAAGTAACTTCTATGAAAGCCTTGATTTTCGGTAGTCCAGGATCTGATCACTGCGGTTCTTGCCAAGAACCGAGTTATCATACCAAAAACTGCAACTCTCTTTACTTCCAGAGCAGACAGCAACAGTGCCAGCACCTCCAGAGAGGGGAAAGCTGGTGATTTATAGCTTCTGTAATAAGACAGCCCATAAACTGTCCTTGAGTACTTGTACACAGGAGACCCATCTGATGTCACAGGTCACTGAGCTGCCTTTTGGAGTGCATGCCCTGGGCTATGTTGAGATCAGGCTACCTTCAAGTTGGGTTTCTGCCCCTCATTACCAATCCCCCCAGGGCAGTTAGGCTTCCCAGAAAGAGAGCACACAAGATCAGAGCTCTGGCTCTTATCTAAGCATCTTGGCTGTCTTATCTGGACCTTCTGTCTCTGGGGATCTTTTTAGTGCTACAGAAGATTCACATTTGTCATCAACTTACAGCTAACATAAAAATAAAGCAGGGCCAGAGGCAGCACTCATTAGGCTCGCAGAAACACTTTCCTAGGCTAATCTATCAGAATATCTTCTGATGAGGACCTTCAAGTGTTGCATGACATGCCCAAGGTGAAGACAATCATTTAACATTACAGCTCCACGAAATCAGTTGGTTTAACTGGATTAAGAAGTAGGTGAATGACCTGGTCAAAGTCACTAGGTACTTAAGACAGGTCACAAAACTTGGCAGCCGGTGTTCTGGCAGACAAGACCCCGTGCCTGGAGCTGATCCTGAACATGTTCAAACTAAAAGAGTGCTTTCCAACATCTTCATAATGTAACTGTCTACTAAGGGCTGCTGTGGATTCTCCAGAAACAGTTTTAAGAAGCAGAAATCCGTGTCCTGCCCACACCTCCTAAATTACTACAGTTTCAGTTGAAATTAAGTCAGAAAAGCCATAGTAAGAATAAACTCGTGTGAAACAAGGATAGTAAGACAGTTTCATAGCATGAGAGACTTCAAAGCCCCATTGAGGTGTTAATATACAACGGCTTCTTCTGTTAGATAGGTTTGCAGATATCAGGATTCTTTTTTTCCAAGAGAGAAAACAAGATATCCTAGATGACTCACTGGTCATGTTGTGAGTCAGTGGCAGGGAAAGGCTAAGAACAGCAGAGCTGGCTCCTATTTTTGCCTGGAGACCACTATTCCCAGACAACTTGGCCAACTACTAAGCCAGCTGGAAGTGGGGGAATAAGAAGCTGAACTCACCTTCTGTGCACATGCAGTCATCGTAGCATTTGTTGTTAAGGCCTCGATTGTGTGGTTTGCAGAGGTGCTCACGCAAGTCACAGCAAGAGCCTGCAACACGGGAGCAAAGGTCAGGATAGCTGGTTTACTCACCTGTAAACTATACCATCCACGACAGCTGTCTTACAGACATCATCTGTTCCTGCAACACACCCACAGAGCCTTTGCCCTCTGGGCATACCACTTTCTAACAGTATTAAAAATCAGGTTACTTATATCAGAACCTGGGCTGGATTTCAAACAATTTAGTGTTTGGAGAAATGGCTATCAGGCTGATCCCCACCTGGGAGGCAGTCCAGGTGATGGTCACACGGCTCTCCTTCTGACGACACGGTTTCATTTCCACTGCTGGGGCTCTTACTGCGGCGTTTCTCTATGGAAAAGAATTGATGCTGGTAGAAAATTTCACACTAGTGTTTTTATTTTGGAGGCTACATCATTCTAGGGTGAGAACAGCCTTAAACTTCAGGAATCTGAACCCTAAACCTTTATAGTTTAGTCTTCTCCCCGCTTCTCAACCCTCTATTTAACCATTTTTCCTTTGCCCTCAAACTGTTCATCCAAAACAATAAGCATGCTGAAACAAAACACAAAATACAATCAGCATTATGCTTTTTTGCTCTTTTCCTGCCTCTATGATCTGATATCCTTCAGCAATTCACCTTCTGTGAACACTAACCATAGGCAAAGACTTACAGAATGACTTCTGGGAAAGAGGATGGGGAGCTCAGCAATGTAAGTTTAGCACCTTTCTTTTTAGCTGATGGCCACATTTCTGGTTTGAGGTCCTCATAGTCTGTCCAGTCAAAGAGTGCCATATCTAAGGTGGGCATCACATCCCCATCTTGCCTGAGCCGGGCCTGCAAACCACAAGAAACCAAGGAGACAGTGGATTACACTTCTGTAGTGACACGGAAGCATTTGCAAATTTTCCCTGTGCTTTCAGACCTTAATGAGGTTTCATAATTCTCCAGCCCTCACCCCCACCTCATCCCCTGCGGACTCTTAGCATCTCATTTTTCAGAAGAAAGGAGCTTTCTCTTGTTCCAGCTGAAACCAAGAGGGAAGCTTCCACTGCTTATACATGAGGAAGAAAAGCCACAAGCAGCATTAGAACATGCTGCCTCTCCTGCTGAGTGCTACTACTGCCTTTCCACTCCTTAAAGCTGAATGAAGATGGCTAGCTAAGGGAGAGAGAGGGCCTGGAAGAGAAGTGACTGTAGGAACTGTTCATGTTGTGCTTAGATGTCTCCAAGACAGAGTGCTGCCTCTGAGGCATGGTGTTAGGCAAGCACTTACCTCTAACTGAAAAATAAGAAACTGGACCTTAGCTGTAGGAGATTTCTGTCTGCATCAGAGGTACAGTGCAGTTACCCATTGTCTCTTTACCTGTGACCGTGGTGACGTGGCTGGAAGAACAGGAGGCTCATCTGTTGAAACGACTAGCTCCAGGGCAGTGAAGAGCAGCGTGGTGGGAGTCAGACTTGTAGCGTCCTCTGCCTGGAGGTTTTGAAACTGTTCTTCAAAGCTTTCAGGCTTCTTGTACAAGGAGCTTGGCCCAGCATCAGGAGTCTTCCCTGCAGAGGACAACAGGCACAGCAGCATTAGTTTGCTCACCCCTCTCCTCTCTGCGTGCCATGGAAAATTTTGAGTCAAAGGAATCCAGACTTCATCCAACCACTGCCTGGTTTTCTACCAGCCTGATCTGCTGTTGAGACCAGTGTAAAGCAGAGTCATGTGCTATTGAAGTGAAAGATCAGGCCTACAGTAGATGCACCTTGATTCTTACATGCTGAAATCAGACATATCTTCAAGAAAGTGCAGGTATATATATTTCTTACTTAAGAATTGATGGATTTCTTCCTAAGGAAAATGAGAATCTTCAAAATTTCTTGAAGCTATAAGCGTAGCATGTCAATTGTTTTAAGAACAATCCCTGTTGTCTGGTCCTGGGAATACAAAATGCACCTGTTTAACCATTTTTAAACCAATGGTTTAAACTTTTGCAAATTCCTGTAAACACATTCTTACTTCATTTTAAGAGTGGGTTCTTTCTGTCTAGCTCAAGTTGGAACCTACCTAACTTGAAATAAGAATAACCTTACAGCTTGATCCATGCTTTTGCAAAGTATTAATTTTAATATAGACCTTAACTTACACCTAAATATACAACTAGATATGAGGCCTGTTTTGTAGTCTGCAAATATTGCTTTGAACCAGCTTTGTTGCGTGCTCTTATATATTGCTTAATGTGAGTTGTTTAGCCAGTCCCCTGAGAAAACAATAGAGCTCTTCTTGCTGATGCAGGGAGGGGTGATAGCTGGAAGGCAGGGACACTGACACCCAACTTGTCAAATGGTGTGGACTGACACAGATTGCCTGGCTTTAATTGAACTAAAGATTTACCACACTGAGTACACCATACCGCAGAGACGCACACCCACAACTTGACCTGTGAAGGAAAGCAGTCCCGGTCAAAAACTTTTAGCAACATTTTCGGCCATATTTTAACATAATTACTGCAATTTCACATGTGCAAAAGCTGTATTTTTTATAGTTCAGCAGAAGCACAGAAGAATACAAGCTGTGATGAAAAGAAATTGATCTTCAAGCTAGGCGGTTTTTTGTTGCTGTTCTAATTATTTCTAGTTCTGGTCATGTTTCGAAGTCAGTGGAGAGACTGAGCATGGCTTGGAGATGTTTCTTCATAAATTGAACCACTTGATTAAAAGCCAACTAAACAAAGCAGGCCACCCCAAACCGACCCCCCCAGTCCTAGGAGCTTTCAGAGCTCTCCCCTGTAAGGCAAACCAGGTCATTTTCAGAAAATTGCAGCCAGCAGTAAAAACCTCCAGTTCTAGACTTCCCTCTTTTCTTGTGCCTCTTTTGTTTGGCCGATTTCTCCCCCAAGCAGGCACGCACCCCACACCCTCTGCACACCCATGTGGCTCTACCACAGCCCCAGCTTCTTGCCCTCACACAGCTGAGGCTCATTTCATGCGACCCAACAACCTCAGCTTCCCTGCGAGCTCAAATACCTCTGTGGTGTTTCAGCCTGTCCCTGCGGCTGTGTCGCCGGTGTTCTCTGCTCTGCTTCTTCCCTCTCTCAGACCCAGGGGACTGGTTCTCCCTCTCAGGATGTGGGAACTCAAAACCCAGGAACACATCCTTGTCCTGTTTCAGGGCTGCTGGCTGTCCTGGTGCTGGTTCTTCCACGGCTGAAGCTCCGCTACCCGGCCTGAGGGCCTCCTCCACAGCCAGCTGCCCTCTAGGAGGCATGGCGTGGGCCCTCTCTTTCTTGGCCAGGCCATGCTTGTGGTGGTGCCCGCTTCTGGGCTGCTGCAGCCACATCTCTTGGTTTTGAAGGTGGTTGTTGTTCTCTGGAACATTTTTTAGCTTCGTGCCAGGGTCCAAGGAGACCGCAACGCTGATGTCAGAAAGAACCAGCACACACAGGAGAAGAAAAGCGGAGAAGAAGGTGGAAGAAGTTGCCATAATCCTGGGTGCTCTGCCTCACCTGTAATTAAAACAAACAACAACAAAACACATTAAGCAACCAGCTTCTGTGAAGGCAACCAAGAATCAAACCTAGGTTAACTTAGATGACAACACTTAAGGTGTCCAGAGCTGGCAGAGAGGTTTTCCCTCCTCCGTTATCTCCTCTCCCAGCCCTGTTTACAGCAGCTGAGACACACGTGCAAGGCCTGCAGGGCTGAGAGGTCCCAGTTTCATGTGCAAATGAGGGCCATCAATCAGCAGGACATCTCCCTTTGATGGCTGACGAGCTCCCCTAACCTCCCATTCACAGCCTGCCATCTGAGGGGCTGCTCCTGCAGGCCTCAGCCCCCGAGCTGCCTGTACAGCACCAGCTGTCAGGCTGGGCCAGTTTGGTGCCAGGTTGGCATCCTGGGGCTGGCTGGCACCAGGTCTCCCCCCTCAGCTGGTTTCCTTTCGATGAAGATGTCAAGATGAACAGAACCGGAGACAGTTGGTGGCCTCGCAGGACCAGCAACAGCCCTGAGCAGCCTGAGACGGAGAGGCGTGATGCGCACACATACTGCTGCAGGCTGCCTGAAAACGGTCAAGGGAAGAAAAAAAACTGCAAATTTTGTGCTGATATCTCAGTGGAGCAGAAGAACAAATTTGCTGTCAGCAGAGCAGCGGATGCTGGTCAAGGGGAAGGAAAGCAGGCTGAATTTTCTTCAGCTTGTCCTGCTTCCCTCCCTGGCCCTGCACAAATCCCTTCACCTCACCCACCAGGTGAGGCTCTGACTGGGAGGGTAACCAAAATCCAAAGAGCACTGAGACCAAGTCTCAGCACAGTGGCTAGAGAATTCTCATTGACTCTGCTTCACTGGAATATTTTCAAGGGTCTTTCTTCATCCCTGTGTTTGTGTTATGAGACATGGCTTTGGGATATTGCACAAGTTAGAAACTTCTCTAATTTGGTCATTCTTCCCTGCCCTTTCCCGCAAATAACTCAGCATTTTTAGTGAGCCTTTCACTTTCAGGTAGCTTTCTTGGACTGTCCCCCTCAGTCTGGGCAGCACGAAGGCATGCTTAGAGCCAGAGATCCCCGTAACACTCAGAAAAGCAATCCTTTGCTTACCCTGAGAAATAATGTCACAAAGCTCTTCACAGCCCCAGCTGCTCACTCAATCCCCTCCTCCAACCTTTCCTTCTCTTTGACCAGCCATTGTCACTTGTGTCACCTGTGAAGAGGAATATCCTTCAAAGCCCATCTCAGTGTCTTTTTGTGGAGCTGACAGGAATCACCCTAAGAATGACCTCAGTCCTTCCTTTCCCTTTTTCTTTCAACCCATGAGGTGCATCTGAAGCATTTTGAGTCATTGGAGCCTCTGCCATCATTGCAGCCCCAGCTTCATGGAGCATCTGGAGGGCTTAGAGATGTCTCCATCCTCTTAACCAAAAAGACTGCTCACTCATCCACCAGCAGATTCTGCCTTTACAAGATGCATCTCTGCTTAGAGACTGGGAGCAAAATTTCAGTCCAGACCTCCCCGGAAAGAGAGAGGCAGAGCCTGAAGAGCAGATCCGTCCACTGGCCACAAAAGACAACAAACTGCTAGTTGAGGGCTGATTTGGGAGGTGCCGAGTAGCTCAGTTCCAGAAGATATAACACTAAAAAATGACATTTTATTGGCAGCTACCTGAGACAAAGGAAAACCAGACAGACAGCTAAATCTATTAGCAGAGCACTTGGAAGTTCCTGCTTCAAAACCAGTGTAACAAATAGCAGCCAAGCAAAACCCAAGCTCTGCATCCACATTTTTTTTTTCCCTCCAAGGATTTTCTCTTCAAGAACCAGAGCATACCAGCTGGATCGAGGCATCACACACAACAACTCAAAGAGCTGGAAACAGCATCTTCCCTCTCCATCTATAGGCAAAGTGCCAACAGGAGAGAACAAGTGCGAAGAAAATGCGAGGCAGGTGCCTCCAATCTCAGGCACACAGACACGGCCCCTTTGAAGACGAACCTGACAGACACATTAGCAGCAGATCCTAGTTTCCAGCAGGAGCCAGAGAACAGCTAGATGCTGCAGGGCAGTTAAACAGAAGGCCTGCTTCAAAGTGCAGGGGGCATTCGTTTAAGCTGCTCAGCTGGCCTGTTGGCATGACACAGCAGGAAAGTGCAGCCGGAGCACACGGGTTGCCTCAGCTCTGCGCTGGCTCAGAGGACAGGCTAACACGATGCACGGCTGTCGCTGGGAATGCTGCATTAATAATGCACATAAATGACTAATAACGCATTAATAATGCACCTGGACTGCACTTTTGTCAGGGGAGCCCTGAGCTGTTTGCCCAACCAAAATGGACCAGTTTTGGTACCTTCTATTAATGCAGCCTGTGCCAGAGGGACAGAAGTCCCAGCCTTCTCATAAGCAGGTGTTTCTATGCTGTCATTTATCTGTAACTGCAGAAACCTCTTCCTACCTCCTCAGTTTTTCTTGCCCTTAAAAAGGCTGTAAAATTCACACTTCCACAGGACAGCTAGATGACAAAACAACATCCCTGGTTCCTCTCCTCAGTGCTCTGGTCCCTCAGTTTCTAAGTACTAAAGCAAACTCCACCCTGTCCTCTCTCAGGAATGCAGTGCACAAAAGATGTCAGTGCTAGCCCAGGACTTCTCACAGCAACGTTCTCACTGTGCTGATGCACCTTTTCTATAAAAGGTGAAATTCTGCCCTGAGTGAGGCATTTGTCAGGAGGAAAGGAGGAAAAATGTCTGCTCTTGTAAGGAGATGCCTTTCCCAAATTGCTCTAAACCAAACATACATTGTACCAAATCCCAAAATCATCCTCTTAGGGATAGTGTATTAATAAAGGAAATAGCCAACGTACTAACCTGCTCCTGCAGCTCTCCACAACACCAGACCTGCACCCTCTTTACTTAACCCAGCACTTTGCACTTCCTTTATATGCCCTCAGGATTACGAACCACCTGCTCCTTGAGGTAGCAAATCTGCCTACTAGCAAGGAAATGTGTAAAGCAAAGATAAGGGCTTAGAGCTACCTGGGGTGCAGGCTCAGGGCTGATGAATGAGTTGCAGTGCTGTCTCTCAGCCAATACTTCTGATCTATTTTGGGTTAGTAGTGGATAGTCACAACCCTGTAAGGGAAATTAAGTTTTTTTGCATCTCGGGTAATTTTCCCCGTGGGCAGTTTCCTTCTGTGGACTCACTGATATAATTGATGTTACTCTGCTCTCTGCTTGTAATCCTGCAAGGCAGCCAGGGACTGAATGGGTACCCAGAAACTTGGCCATGTTTTCTCCCTGTAAACAGAGCTTTGTCACCTTGCTGTGGAAGCAGGCTCTGCTGCTGCTGCTGTATTTGTTTTGTATTTGACGAAGTGCTAACATCAGATCATCATGTATAAATCTGACTTAAAACAAGGTACCTGACAGTCCTGACTTTAACCTTTCACATACATCCTTCATGTCACACCGAAGATGAACAACACACTTGCACACAGAAATAGAGAATACGGAGATCCTTTATCACCACAGATGATGCAGTTTCTATGCTTCAGACGAACCCAAGCATATACTCTGGGCCAGATTTCTCTTTGGCTCTGATAACCTCAGACTTTGGCAGGAGTGCTTAAAGATTTCCTGGACTCCAGATAACCCCAAGCTGTAGCAATAGACAAAGTGTATGTGCATCTACATGGGTGTTGTGTGTATGTGCGTGTGTGGCACAGATGACAGACAATAAAGCCAGCTTCGTGTGCCAGGCTCTCTGTAAATAAGAAGCCATAGGGTGATGGATGGGCTTGGGAAGGCCTGGAGCAGAATGGAAGGGGTAGGCTCTATGGTGGCTGACATGCAGAGAGCTGGCTGGAGCCAGGAGGATGGCATTGTGCAGATAAATGAGATTTCACTTCCCTGCTGGGTCTCTTTCCATCTGTTTTTCTGTTTCTGGAGGCAAATGCTGAGAAGCTTCATACATAATCTGCCAGAAGACCCTCCCATTTCCAAGGGACCCCCCCCAGTTTTCTAGGGTCTCCAAAAGCAGACAGGAAATTTTATATGCATCCTTCCCTTTTCTTCCCCCAGGTAAAGATATCGCTTTCTTTATCTCCAACATTTCTTGCACACTCACTTTGTAAAGGATATTTTTTTTTCTGCTGCCTCAGACATATTTGGGATGATGGAACAGCAAAGTCCCCAGATCACAGATCTCCAGTCCTTTTCATTCCCTTTTCAGAGCTATCCTCCTCCTTTCTTAGGTTGCCTGTATCCATTGTCACCTTTCCTCCCCACCCTGCCTTTCATACTTAACTGATTCCAGTTTCCTTGTCCCTCGTGACTGCGCTTGGTGTGAGAGACTTTCCTTCTGCAGATATTTAGGCTCAGCTACTTGAATCCCACCATCACCTTTTGAAATGTTTTCATTTTGCTGGTTTTCTCTCACTTTTTGCCATCACTGCACAGCACCCTGCTGTAGAAAGGGCTAAATTCAGGTTTATTCCATGCACTAACAGCACAAGAGACAGGACACAGGCTCAAGCTTGCAGGGGTTAAGCAGTAGCTGTAGTTATCCCTGTGCCTCCACCAAACATCTCCCCAAGGCAGCCCGTATCCAGTGCCCACTTGAAACGTGGCTCATTCCCCATTAGTTGGTGGGCTGGGACTGGGACTCCCTTTTTGCTGCCACACTGGCCCAGGTGCTCCTGTCCTCTCACTGCTCAGCTCTGGCTGGCAGACCATGCTCTGCCCTCCTGACTCCCGAGCACCAAAGTGGCTTATTCACGCAGCACAGCCCAGGAAATGCCCTCTCCTGCAGCCCAGACCTGTGAGGAAGCTGGCAGCGTTACACCAGCCACTAAGTCACCCTAAGCTCTAGCTCCCTAGCTCTGATGATCGCTGGACACCTTGCAAATCCAACAACTCACTGCATGCCTCTCACCTTGAGCCGCAGCTGTGCCACCCTTTCTCCTGTGCCTGCCCTGGCCCACATGGAGCGCTTCCCCGCTCGCAGCTCAGTGCTCGGACAGGGAGGGCGCAGCCTCCGGGGACAGAGCAGCCCAGCAAGCCACTGTTTTGAAGTGGAAGAGAGGCACACGAATGAATATGCAGTACCCTCTGCTCTGCTTCCCTCGGGGACTTCACAGAGTGGCTGACACAGCCATCACAGGCAACCTGCTATCAACCAGAGGCTCCTCTACCCAATAATGAGATTAAAATAGCAATGAGGCTGAGATTAGCATCCAAGATATAGTCGCTTGCTGTCAGCGCGGCAGAGAAGACTCTCCGGCTTAATGCACAATGCCTAGTGACAAATGAGACACAGTCAATAGCAAAGGTCACTGCTCACCCGGCTGGAAAGCACCCGCCAGTGTGACGGGGAGGAGAGGGGCAGGTTTGGCCCAGTCCTCACCGTGGGGAGCGGTGGACGCGTCCCCAAGTGGCAGAACAGTTAGACTGTGCTTTCAACATTGTTCCTTGTGTGTCGTTCTCACTTTGAACCAAAACATGTAGGATTAATGCCTCCTTCTGCAAGGGAGAGGAGATGGAAATACAAAACCATTTCCATTAAATCCTCCGGTTGACGGAAGACTTCAGGTGTGAATTGGATAAATGTCACTTAAATCCTACATGATGAATTACCGGCTGTAATAAGCCATTAACGGAAGCCAAATTGATTTAATTCAGAAACGAGATCTCACTTTTATCACCAGAGGAAGAGCGGAGAACAAACCCGTGGGCACTCAGGGGCTCGGCGCGCAGTTTTGCAGACACAATGACGGGGGAAAAGCTTCCCTCACCCCTCGGCCACTTTGCTCAGCTCCGAACCAGGACGTACCCCCGGGGAGCTCAGCACCCACCTAGGCAAACGGCGGTGCCTCTGGTGCCAGGGCAGGGACCAGCCGTGTCCCAGCCGTGCCGGGAGGGAGGCGCACGGCGCTGCGCATCCTGCGCCCCGAGGGCGAGCGAAGCAGCGGGACAGTGAGCACCGGGAGGCTGCTGCCCGGCACGGCGACAATAGGCACATCCGAAGGGACCTCGCACCTCGGGAGGGTGCCCGGTTGTCCCCCAACCCCCCGGCTCCCAGCCCCGCGCGATGCCGCCGCCACCCGAGGCACCGCGAGCATCCCGGCGGCGGGGATGGGGATCCCCGACCCCCCGGCCTTTGTCTCCTCCGGGGCGCACGGAAAGTGGGGACGTGCCGCCCTCCCCTCGCCCCCCATCCCTGAGAAAGCAACGGGGAAAAAAAAACAAAAAAAAAAAAAGAAAAAGCTCGGGGGAGCATGGAGCATGCAGCCCGCTGCCTACCTGTCCGCAGCTCCTGGCGTGCGCCGAGCCCGGCAGGCAGGGCAGGGCCGGCAGGGGCTGTGCGTGCAGCGGGAGGGGAGGGGAGAGGGTCTGCGGGGGGGGGCAGGGGGTGTGCAAAGCCGGCAGGAGGAGGAGGAGGAGGAGGAGGAGACGATGGAGATGGGGGGGAGGCAGTGGGGGAATGCGCGGAGGAAGCGGGGACGCCGGGAATCCCGGGGGAGCGGGGTGCAGGGGGGGGTGCGCGGTGCGGGGGCCATGGTGCGAGGGAGGCGGAGGGGCGCGGGGGCTGCCGGCGGCAGCGGGGCACACAAAGGACGGAGACAAAGGCGGGGAAGCCCCGGCCGGGCCCCGCTCACCTGCCCGCCGTCGCCACGGGGGGGGGGGGCCGGCCCGGTTGTCCCGCTCCCCGCAGGGGGATCCCGGCGTTAGGGCAGCGGGGGGCGGGCGGCAGGCGGGCCCCGCTCCCTGCAGCCCCATAGCGGCGGTGGGGGCAGCTGCGGGACGCGAGGACCCCCCCCCCCCACACACAAGGGACGGGGACCGGGCTTGGGACCGGGACCGGCAGCGGGAGCAGCCCCGCGCCCCTCCTCCCGGTTTTCCCGCCACCAGGGGGCGCGCCACCTGCCCGCCGCATGACGTCACAGGCGCGCGCCGCCGCGCGGCCGGCAGCGCTGGGCACCGGGCGGGGGCGGGCGGCGGGAACCGGGGCAGCGGCGGGGCCCGGCCCGGGGCTGGGCTGGGCTGGGAGGGGAGGGCACCGGGCACCCGGCACCCCTCGGCCCGGCACGGCTCGGAGCGGCTCGGGGCTGACCGGCACCGCGCTCTCCTCCGCCGGGCACGGTGCGGCACGGGGCTGGCGGGCACCGGCGGTTCCTCGGCGCGGAACGGGCGGCTGCGAGCCCGGTAGGAGCCCGGTGGGGGTCCGCTGGGGGCTCAGGGGGGGCTCGGGGGGAGCGGCGGCACCTCGCACCGTGGGCGCGGGGAGGCAGGGAGAAAGGCAGGTGGGAAAAAGGCTCGGAAAGGGCGAGACCGGGGTACCCCCGGTAGCCGTGCGTGCCCTGAGGCTTTGTCCTCCGCGGGGCCGGCCCCGAGAGGAGGAGGAGGAGGAGAGGAGAGGAAGGCTCCTTTGGGCTTCTCCTTTTTCTCCTCCGAAGCCGTGAAAGGGGCAGGGCGCGGTGCAGCCTGATCCGGGAGGCCTGTGCTCGTTTCCCTGGGCTGGTGCAGGAGCCTGCGTAAAGGACAGCGCTGTCAAGATGACAGATTGCCAATTACGCGATGCTCCTGCCTCCTGTGCTGCGCTTTTCTTTCCCGAATCTCGTCTCTGAGGGGTTTGCTGGCTCCCAAAAAGCATCGTGAAGGACGTGCGGGCAGCCTAGTGCCTGCTCCTTGCTTGCTGTAGCCATCTCTCAGTGCGCTGCGTTATGCTGGGGAGCTGGGACTGCTGCTGCTGGGAAGGGACCCTGTGAAGAAATGAAATGCATCAAAAGGAAAAACACTGAAAGGAATAGGTGCAAGTCTGTTAGGGGCAGCGTTGCTCCGATCAGTTACTGATTAGAGTAGGTTAGAGTTTGCATGCATGGAGAATGACTAAAATAACGAAACGCACTAAAAATTGTGATAGGAAATTATCCGCGTTATAGCCTGAAACATGTCAGGTCCTGACGGCGGTGTATAACAAACTGTTGGAAAGTTGAGCCCCAGCATCTGCTGATTGATTGTTGGTACATGATACTCGTGTTGGCTACTGATGTGCTGCCCTTGTCACAAATTCCTGCAGGACAAATGCCAAATTAATTATATGGCTGTGCAGGGTTTGTATTCCTTGGGGTTTGAGAGAGGCTCCGAGGCTGTTGTTAGTGCATAGCAGATGGGTACCTGGGTTGGGTAGGTGGAAGGTGCAGATCCTGACCTGAATATTTTGTGGTGGTGTGAGAATAACTCCATAAAACTGAGATCTTGTGCTATAAGAGGATACAGAGCCTAGAAAAGGGGTATGTTCTAATATGTTACTAGAACATTTATGTGGCTTTTAAATAATAAGTAGTGTTCCCTGTGCTGCTAAGAAGTGGTTGTCTAAACTTGGCTAAGTTGTAGGAATTTTAAATCCTCTGTTCTTAACTGCGTCAAAAAAGAAGGGAGACAATGAAGAGCTGTGAACAGGGCAGATTTTTAAAGTAAAACACTATTAAAAAGAAAGATCAGAAATAAAGTTATGTGTAACTATTAACTTGAGCTGTAAACCAGAACACACCAAAGACGCTGTCTTCATTTTTTTTGCGCTATGGGTGACTTTTGACTACATGTTGCTGGTCATAAACGATGCTCAAATCTTTCACAGCGGGTCTTTGGCTTTGTCAGAGCAGTGTTTTTGTGCTTGTTTCTGAGCATAGAGGGCAGTTTGTTGGCCTGAGCTCAGTGGCAGCAGGGAATCGGATGGCTCCATGAGCTGACTGTAGTAAGACTGGAGGAGCCGGGGGATAAATGCTCTTTCTGTGCTGCCTTTCAGGTTCTGGGCAAGATGACCACGCTGACACGACAGGACCTTAATTTTGGGCAAGGTAATGTGTTGTGTTATGCTACAAGCTGCTGTGCTTGCAGGATTTCTTTTTGGCATGTGAGCTTATGGGATTGGTGTTGGAGGATTGTTCTAGCTCTAAATTTCCTGAAGCTTGGTAGGAGGTGAAATTCATGCAGGAAAAAAAAAATCTTTAAAAATTTGCTATGAATTAAAAAAAAATATAAAATTCCTAGTGCTCTGCAACCTTCAGCATTACTTTTGTTTTTCAGTCGTTGCAGATGTTCTTTCAGAATTTCTAGAGGTGGCTGTTCACCTTATCTTGTACGTCAGAGAAGTTTACCCTATTGGCATCTTTCAGAAGAGGAAAAAATACAATGTACCTGTCCAGGTAGGAGAGTTTCCTGGAAGATGACAGCCGTGCAGATAAGCAAAATACCAGCAGTCAGTTAACGCTTGCCAAACTAAATCACTTCTAAAGTTTGTTTTAACAGATAACAGTAGAATGCTTCCCGTTTTGTGCAGTGACATAACATGAAAGCATGCTTCCTAGGAGATGGTTCAGTGATAAGTGGTATGCTACAGTATATGGTGCATGCTATGTAGGAGTTTCCAAGCTAGCGAGAGCATTGGGAGTAATATAACTGTGTGGGTTCAGTGGTCTGCTTCAGCTCGTTAACCCTTCCATGAAAGAATGAGTGGTGTAAATTGGCAAGTTAGTTGTTAAAAATTCTGTTTCAAGTGTGACTGGAATCATCACGCTTTTATGTTGAAGTCTTCCTGTTTAGCATTGGCCTGGCTCACATCAGAACACGGCTCTGACTCCTCACTCTGTTTGCTACAGATGTCGTGCCACCCAGAGCTGAATCAGTACATCCAAGACACGCTGCACTGTGTAAAGCCACTGCTTGAGAAGGTGAGATCATACCAAGGACCTGGGCTGGCCCAACGTACTGCAGGGGGTTTTGATACAAAATAAGAAAACAAATACTGCCTTAATTGCAAAGGTTTTATTACATATTTACCACATAGAATATGCTGGCTTACAAAGGAACTAGAAAAATAAGAATAACATCCATAACCTTTCATCGTAGTTAAGGCGCTGTCTTGCTGCTGAATATTGGCATTTAGTTGCATCTAATACATAAACATGAGGCTCCATTTCTATATTTTCAGTTACATCATCCTACGCATTAACTTAAATGTATCTGAAAGCAGAATGTTAGGTTTAAGCACCCATCTGGCAGAAGAATAGTTTGAATGCTGAGCTGTAAGCCGGAAAGCGAAAGTAGTTTTGAACTCTAGGTTTTGTGAGGGAAAGATATGACCATATTAAACATTTCAGAATGTCAAATGCTGGCAGGGTTTTCATTCTCTGCTCTTTACAGACATCACGCTACATTTAGAGACTGGAAATAGGATGGTTTTATGTTGTCCATTGCTGAGTGATGCAATGAGATGACTGCGCACTTCCTCCTTGGTTCCAAAGCACTATTTAGTGAATTTCATCTCCTTATGGCTTTGAGATAAGCTATCAGTTCAACATCTATAAACAAATAGCTTTGCAAAAATATTTTTTCTAATAAGCTAGTGTCATCTGACACTGCTCAAGGCTTAGATAACTGCTATTGCTGCTCCACAGCAGGTGAACATACTGCCACTTTATCAGAAGTGGAGCACGCTGGGGGCAGAAGACAGCTTGTTTTAAGGAAGTGCTTTTTCTAACCCTATTTATTCTTGCAGAATGATGTGGAGAAAGTTGTAGTTGTAATCCTGGATAAAGAGCACCACCCAGTGGAGAGATTTGTCTTCGAGATCACCCAGCCACCTCTCCTTTCCATTAGGTAACGTTTCCGTTAGTGCTTGTTTCCGTTAGTGCTTGCTCGTGACATTCAGCCCCTGCACCTGTAGAGATGTTCTGCAATCAGTTACAAGCCTCAGTACTTTGCTGTATGCCAGTAACAACTTCTGTCTCCCAACAGTTCGGAGTCCTTGCTGTCCCACGTGGAGCAATTACTGCGTGCCTTCATCCTGAAGATCAGTGTGTGTGATGCCGTGCTTGACAACAATCCCCCAGGTAGGCAGGTCCATACAGCCTAAGAGCACAGATTTGCTCAACTTGAGTTGATTACGGGCAGTGTCCAAGCTGCTGTTAGTTTTCCCCTGCTCTGTAGGCTGCTGTTTTTCTTGCAGGTTGCACCTTCACAGTTCTGGTTCACACACGGGAGGCTGCCACACGGAACATGGAGAAGATCCAGGTGATAAAAGTGAGTGATAGCAGTGGCTGCCTGTGTGCGAGCAAACTGCAGAGCAAAGAATGGAAATTGAAGAATTTTGGTATCGCTAAGGTTAAAGGGTGCTAGATTGCTAGTTCTGTGATGCACTTCACAACTTTGTTTTGAATGCATTAAAGAGTTTTCAGTGGTGAAGTGACATTTACCATGCACCAGCTGCAGTTCAGGTAGTAGCTGCTTTGATATCTGATTTAGACTGTAACAATATTTACTGCTTAACACCAGCTCAGTCACTTAAAGTACTCTAATGTACAACATAAGTATGTGAAGTAACAAAAAAAACAACTCATCGCACATTCACCATGTGTAGATGGCCAGTTACTAGCAATAAACTAGCAAGGAAAGCGAACATTAAAATTGTGGTTTTCAGGTGCACAAATACATTTATCTTGCAGGAAAAGGTTGTGTAGATCACATCTTAAAGCAAGATAGATTTTTTTGTGTGTATCCTTGCTTAGGAAATAGGGAAACTTTTTTTTTTTCCTCCAGAGACAAGTTATTTTATGGCTTAAGGCACAATATATAAGGCATGTGAAATATGTATCTTTTTTTCCAAATTCTGCTCTGTAGTGCTTAGTAACTGGAACTGGTGTTATAGCAGGACAGCCTTTGAATTTGCAAGGTAAGACAGAAATCAATGCCCTGAACATTTTGGAGTTACAGTTAAATACTGATATAATAAATACATGAAGTGCAAGCTCAATATAGATAAGTATAATGGGTTAATAGTGTACTTTCAGGCTCTAACTGAAAATGATGATATTCTGGGTCTTGGGGCCAAGCATAATAGCAAGAACTTTTAAAATGTATGGAGAATTCTTGAGTTACCTTCAGCATCACCATTTGTCTCTTCCCTCAGTCACTGGAGCTCTCACTTACTTGTTGTCCTGCCCCTAGGATTTCCCGTGGATCCTTGCTGATGAACAAGACGTGCACATGCATGATCCCCGGCTTATTCCACTGAAAACTATGACATCCGATATCTTGAAGGTGAGCAGAGCATTCTGGCCCAAGAGGTGCCTGAAACTGGATGTAATCAGAAAACTTTTCATATTAAAATAGGGAACCCGGGAGAAGGTACAAACTCTTTAGCCTGTTGCAGGCTTCTCTCCATTCACCTACCCATCAGACAGAACTGACACTTGTTTCTCTCCTCCAGATGCAGCTGTATGTCGAAGAACGAGCCCACAAAGGCACCTGATTCCATTCCTGCAAGCCTTGTCCAATCTTCCAGTGGAGCAAGATCTCTCACAAACCATACCAGTCTCTTCAGCTGGCCTTCTGGATGAATGTAGAGCAGCTGCTGCCTCTTTATTTCAAGTGCTCTTACCACTGTATATAGAACTGACTTGGAATGTGGAGCCAGAGCCTGTTCCCATGTACGCTCGTGTGTGAGAGTGAGTATAGGTTTCATTACAGTGAATCCCTGGGTGCAGGATGCAGCTGACTGCAGTGTGCAGTCAGTGCTTTGTACAAATCCAGTTCTTGCCTTAAATAGGGCATCTCCATTGCACATGAGTAGTGATATACAGGGATCTGTTGTATACTCCACTAGAGCAATGGTCTTATACCAAGGGTGAGTGAGGCCTTATGTAGCGTTTGTCCACTGTGACTGTCCTAAGTAGTCTTCAATAAATATCAAGTTTTACCCCAGCTGAAATAGGCTGCGTTCTGTCCATACCAACCTTCCCTCTAGCAAGAGAAGTACTTTAATTTTGTGTGGAGGTTTGTATTCTATATGGAGCTTCCACTACTTTTCCATACCTTCTCTAGGACATAGCCAAGACCCATCTGTTCCTATGAAAGCCGGGACTACTATGGAGAACCTTCAAATATGAGTGGCATTAGTAGCATGTTGGAACGTGTCTCTCCAGCAAGGACACTTGTCAGATGTCCTGCTTAAAAGACAGCAGAAAAGGGGAAAAAAATACTGCTATCCTACTTTTATCAAAGGGGATGGAAGAGGGCGTCAGTATTGTCTCTGCTTATACAGGGGTGGAAGGAATGGCTCATGGTATTTGAGTTGAGTTTATCGGGCAGGTAATTTGGTAAAAGCCAGCAGAGCACCTCCCTGCTTCCTCAAAGTAAAAAGCGCAATAACACTGCATATCCAGGTTGTTTGCTGCTTGAACGTTTTATATAGGGTTAGACTGTTCTGTACAAACAAAGAGCTCAGTACAAAGGCAATATGGAAAGAGCACAGCACAATCAAAAGGCACTTAAGATATAAGGTATCCACCCTAAGGGATTCCTTATCTTCTTTTTCTCTGTTTATTCAAACAATGACGGGCTGTATTGGACAGGGAAGGTGTGTACCATTTTGATCATATATACTTACAGAAACTATAAGGAATGGGGTATCAGCATCACAGCATTTATGAAAATGTCTTGAC
The DNA here is from genome assembly GCF_047663525.1 of Anas platyrhynchos. Classification (NCBI taxonomy): domain Eukaryota; kingdom Metazoa; phylum Chordata; class Aves; order Anseriformes; family Anatidae; genus Anas; species Anas platyrhynchos. Next base: position 5,238,684 of record NC_092608.1, on the reverse strand, counting down.
AGCTTCCTTATGCTGTGGAAGGGCTGATATGAAAGATACATATTTATATATATAATTAAACAAACAGGAAAATACAACACAAAACAAGTCTGTCTGTAGCAGAGCCTTTCAGAAAAAGGATTAATAATCTGAATGGATACATTTTAGCCTTATCTTTCATAAGGTGAAAAAACAAGAAAGGGTTTCCATTTAAGATTACTATGTCCTGGTGCTACAGCCAAACACTATTAACTAAAGATAGTTGTTGTATTTAATTGTCCTAGTCTTCCTCCTAAGGAAGGGCACTAGTAATTGCCATAACATCCACAGTGCAGGAGGAGGACAGACGAAGACAGACGTCCTTCCAAAGGGCTGGGTCTGCAGAAGGTCTGCTGTGAACAAGGAGTGCTAGCTGCTTGTATTCCAGATCAACTGTGCAAAACAAAGCCAGGACATTCACCCAGAGAGTACAGACAAATAAGTGCACCTGAGACCACCTGGTTACAGTCCTGAGGTAAAAAAGAACACTTATATTGTGCCTTTACAACGATGTCTGGGGTCCAATGGTGATGCTGCTGTTTGTCACTCTGATCCCATACCATCCTGCCCAGTATTGAGTGTCTTGGCCTCCATGTTGAAACCAGATGTAACGAACTCCGGCTGGATAATTGTTGAAGGTGTGAGACATCTGTAGAAAAAGAAAATGCTTGTTACTTTGCCTAAATAAACCAGCACTGACCTTTAAACTAGGACAATTACGGTAAGAAAGCCTTGGTCTGAGGAAGGGCTCATTCCAAAATATCTTTTAAAGAAAGTGCATCATACCCCTTTTTGAGGGAGGAAAAAATAAAAAGCCTTATTTAGATGATTAAAGGGCAGAAGACTAAGTCAATCAATGTTGAGCTTGATTCTTGGGTACAGCATTCATTTGTCATATAAGGAACAACATAACAGGGAATCTACAGCTATCCAAACCAAGCTCAACATGTTTAGCAATTTAGGAAAAGTAGTGTCTGCAATACTTACATCCAAGCAGTATTTTTTAAAATTAAATTTTTATTTTCAACACAAATAAGAGCTACGTGTATGCTCCCATAACTCAGCTTAGACAAAAGCTTAAGTGAAAAACATACACTTGAAGAGACTAAGTAGAAACATCACAGAAGCATAGGGGGGAATACTCTTTAGGAAACCTCATGCACCTACAAAATCAACCTCGATCTTTCAGTGTTTCTTCAGCACTGTCAAGAGCAAGAACTTTTTTATTTTTTATCTTGAGTTAGAAGAGGCTGAAGAGCAGAGAAAGCAGGGCCAGTTGTGACTTTTAGCCAGGTAAGGTTTGAAAGATGCGTGTCTCAATCTTGATGTAAAGCTACTGTCTGGAGAGCTGCTGCTTACCTCTCTCCACGTTGCATCGCTCCACTGCTCTATAACCACTGGCTCAGGATGGAACTCTGCAAGCACGATGTAGTCTTCTGAAAGCAGCCTCACTGTAAGTTCATAACTACACCCACAGTCAAATCTGGCAGCGTACCTAAAGAGGCAGGGAGTAACGAAGAAGCCAGGGTTGTGTACACAGCATTCAATTTTCCTTAGCCTTCAGAAGGAGTCTCCAAAGTGGATCGAGGAAAGGAATGTCATACCCGTAGTTACGGAGGAGTTCTAAAACTTCCCATTATCTTTCTATTCACAGGATAATCATCTTATAGCCCACTGAATAAACTTAGATATAGCCTATGCCTTACTCAAGACTTCCAGATCCCAAAGGATAAAGAACATATTTTATAGCATGAAAAGCTTCAAAGGCCCAGCTTACATCTAGGTCATAATGGCAGAAATTCTATGCAGAATTTCAGTGTACACACTTACCAGTCCTTGACTATGATTTCAGGCCGTTTCTCATCCATCAGCTCGTTCCAGTATCCTTCCTTCTTCAGGGTAATAAGTTGAGACTTAAAGCACGGCCTGCAATAGAAATAAAAAACAACTTCATAAAACACATCGCTCTCAACATCCATAGTTCCATTTACATCCTTGCTTTTGCTAAAAGCTCACCCAGACCTTGAGTGCCCACAAGGCTGATATGGCTAAGACACGACTTTTTCCAAAGACAGAACCAGCAAGGAAGCAAACTGGTTAGCTTCACCTCCACATAAAAAAAATAAACTGGATTAAGAAGTTTCTGTGCTTGTATAGCATATGTTGCTAAAACGAAACTGCTTACAGGTTGTAAAAGCAGTAAATCCTCCACTATTAACAGCTTGCAATAAAAGCTGTCAGCATGACAAATGCACCAGGCACTCTTAGGGGTTAAGAGGTTTGACCTTGTGAGGTAAGTGCATCTGATCAGTTCACCAGACCTTAACCTCTGCCCACCACATTTGGTGGAAGAGAAGCAGGGATCCCACATGATAATGACCATAGACAAGATTACAGGAAGTTCCTGGTAGGGACAGAGAAATTTAGCACATGATGTTATAAAGTAATGCCTCAGAAGTATGCTGAGTAAATAGTCTCTTTAGAGTAGCTAGTACTAAAGGTTGAAATCGCCTTCATTTTCCTACAGATGGATTAAGGTTCAGTGACCTACTTCAAGTCCTCCGACCACAGTGCTTTTGTAGGCAGAGGAAGAACCAGCTTTCTTCCAGCACCAGATCACAGGAATACAGTTCTTACCCATATGAAGTGACAAAGTATTTGTGTACTTCTGGGTCTGGTATCTCTCTTCCAAGAGGTCCAGGCAGATCCTCAATATTCCATCTATCTCCCTCATTCTTATCAAGTTTCCAGTGCTTAAAGCTTTCTAAAAAAAAAAAAAAAAAAAAAAAAAAACACATAAAAGTGAGAGCTAGGGCCTCAGATTAGTTTTGTACACTATCCCTGCTTGCATTAAAAAGTCAGCTACATAAAAATACCAGAAATCTACTTTGATTAATAGTCAGGCATGCTGTATCTTTTCTACAGCTAAAAGTGACCTCTGTCACTATGTAGTCATTAGTTTGTGGTGGCTGTCAGCAGCTACAACAATTAGTAGCAACTTTTTGCCTGTATCAGAAACAGGAAGTCAATAATGAACTAGAGCAACTGCAGTCCTTTTAGCTGCTTCTTGAACAAAAAGAAAAAGACATGTCTGCCTGATTATTTAGTCCATTGGGTTGATAGTTTTATTGCTGTATCATCCTTGCCATTCAGTGTCCACAGTGCTGAGGCCTTAGTGACTCACAGAGTTTTTTCTGGACTGTCACAGATGTGCATTTATCAATTCTTTACTTGCCCGTGATAGTTTCACTGTTTACTCATGGATCTGACCCAGGACGGACCCATCAGAGGCGGGCCAGCCCTACACCCCCAGCAGTGGTTGAGTAACGCAGGACTGACTCATTCTGACTGCTGGGAAACGATCTTAGCCCTCTGCTCTGAGTAGCGAACAAACCTTCAGCACGGGGATTTTTGATTAAGTTTCTCTTCAGGTAGCACAGCATGTAGAAGACCTTCCAGTCGGAGACGCTCCTGTCCAAAGCCTGGACGTAGAACCCTTCGCGCTGGCACTTGCGTTTCCACAGGGTGGTCAGGTCCACCACGTAGCGCCACTGCGAGCACACCAGCCTGCAGCCGTGGATCAGGTCCCGGGCCGGGAGCAGCGACAGCAGCTCCACCAGCACATCCTCGGGGAGCTCGCAGATGGTCGCCATCACCGACACACCTCAGCGACGAGGGATGCGAGCGCTGGAAGCCTCCCAGGCACCTGCAGCGCACAGACCGGGCTGCGTTCGTGCCGGTTACCGGCACATCGGCCACACGGGCTCAACCCAGAGCCTCAGGGAGGCTCAGGGAGGCGTCCCGGCCTCTCCGCCTCTCACCGGCCCCACCTGGGCTCGGGCCGAGCCTCCTCCGGACGCGGATGTGAGGCGGCGGCCGCCCTTCCGCAGCGGGCGGAGCGCGGGGAGGGGAGGTGGAGCCGGGCCTCAGCCGCTTCCCCGCCCCGGGCTGCGGCATCCAGCACCCAGAGTCTGCCCTCGCCCCGGGACGGAGGGCAGCAGCCGGGCCTGAGGAGGGAGCCAGGAGGCGTTCGGCGCTTTATGAGGGGAGCCCGGCCCGGCCCCGCTCCCGCCTGAGGTGGGAGCCGCCCGGTGAGGGGAGGGGAGGGGAGGGAAAAGGGGAGCCCGTGGGGGTCTGCATGGGAAATGCCTGCAGGGGATTTAGCCAGCATGCTTCTGTCGTTGGGTTTTAAACGTGTGTTGCCCTTCAGGACTGCAGTAGAGGGCTAGAAAGGGGGAAATTGGAGAACCCCAGTCCTGCTCCCTAAAAGCCAGCGAGTTTTAAATGACTTTTCCCTCTGAGGGCTGCAATGCAGATGGAGAAGACAGCTCTGCCTCCGGGCCACCTAGATTTAGGATGCTGTTACAGTAGCCACTTCCTATTTCTTCCCTTCCTTGCCCGGTTTGGCACTGCCCGTACTTCATCCCGTAGCGCTGTCAGGATATCTGATCCGCGCTGTTAATAATGCTCTCCTAGGCTTAATGATTCACTCCTGAGGAGCCTGGCTCTGTGCAGCTCACTGCAGACCCGACAGCTTCCCAGCATCAGGGCTCAGCTGAGCTAAAAGCAGAGTCACAGAGCATCCCACACCGACAACATGGAGCTCTGAAGCTGCACACTCATCCGTCCTTATTTCTGCAGCACCTGGCCCTAAAGCCCAGGTAGCAGAGAGCCATTGAGAGTCAGGGGGCAGAAACAGCAAGTAAGTTAGAAGCATGTGCTTTTACCTCAATTGCTAAAACCAAAAAGGAAGTTTAACTGAAAATAATGCAGTTAAGGTATTTCATGCTCAGACCTGTGCTTTATACAGGCTCATGACTAAGGACATTAAGTGCCAACCCCTTGAGGGGAGGCCTTCCAGATATAGAACCAACAACCACTGCAAGCGCTTGGCAAGATGCTCTCCGCTGATATTTAGGTACTGCTCTGCAGCATTTGTCATCAATGAGGTTCTTAAAAAGGCAGAACAAACCCAGATGCCTACAGCATTCCCTCCTCAGAGGAAGTCACTACTGAGAGCTGCTTTTTTTAATAAGTGGAGATTTTGGGAAGGAGTGATTCCAGTCTAGGATACTGAATATGTCAGCTGTATATGTCAGGTACTTGCATTTCATGGATAGATTTAACTAAGGTCTTCGCTTACAACATAAAATATTAATCTACCCACATCCTTCAGGGTAGTAATAGTAGGGGTCCAGATGTCTTTAGGTTAAGAATACCCCTAAAATCATGCTGCACCTGCCTTTCAGATAAAGGTGATTATTTTCCCTAACTCCTCAGTGCTTGGTATTACTGGGGGCAAGAGACCCCATTTCTGATGGTCCACTGCGTCACTACCCCTTGCCTCCTGTCTCAGACAGCCCCATTCAGCCTGACCCAAGGATGGAGTCCCTCCCTGAAGCAGTCCTGATCAGAATCCTGGCTTCCATACCTGCAGTCGATTTGGTGTTGGCATGCCGCCTGGTCTGCTGCCAGTGGAAGAACCTGGTCGATGGAGCTGCTCTCTGGATCCTGAAGTGTCAGCAGGAAGGCCTCACTGGAACAGAGTCAGAGGAGAATGCAGAGAACTGGCAAAACTTCTACTTCCTGAGTAAGAAGAGGAGGAATCTCATCAAAAACCCGTGTGGCGAAGGTGAGAGACAAGCATAACAAGCCCCAATATTGAAGAGAAGGCCAGTCACTAGGAACTGGGCATCTCCAGTCTTTAACATAGATCTTAGTTGCCATCAGGGTGCAGCATTTTCTTCTTACTCAAGACCCAAATCACTTCATGCATGCAGTCAAATAACTTAACGGGCAAGGTGGCCTCCTGTCAAAATCAGCCTTTGTAAAGGGCTCTATTTGACATCAATGTTATGTAAGATATACAGCTTAACTATTTAACTATGTCCCAACAATGTTCCTCAAAGTTCTAAAAATATCACTAGTAAGAACAGAAAACAAGGAATTTAGTATATGATGGTGATTTGCTAACAGAAATGAAATAAAGAAGTCATCAGCTTTTCCCAGACTGCTTCTATAATAGGACATGAAAGTGTTGAGACAACAGAACACCTAAGTGATTTCACTATTATTTTCTCAAATAAGCCCACATATACATAGCCATTTTGGTGGGGAATGCTCAAGTTTACTGATGTTCAACCAAACTAAATGTTTTTGCCAGACCTCTACTTAAACGTCTGCATGATCCACATATAAAATTAGCACTACATGTAGCAACACATCTGTCACAAGCTACAGGAAAGTCCCAGTGGGAGGTGGTCAGATTCCCCAGGCCCACAGAAAGTATGACCAAACAGATTCTTGCTTCTCTACCATTTACAGAAGACTTGCAACACTGGGGAGATGTGCATAATGGAGGTGATGGCTGGAAAATTGAAGAGCTCCCTGGAGACTTTGGAAAAGAATTCCCTAGTGAAGGAGTTCATAAATACTTTGTTACATCTTATGAGTAAGGCTGCTTTCTTCTCTTATTCAGGGAAGGGTACAATTCTGCTTCCCCTAGCCTCAGGAGAGGTTGTTTTACCAATTAACATTTTTGTATTTCAGGTGGTGTCGGAAGTCTCAGGTCATTGACCTGAGAGCTGAGGGCTACTGGGAAGAGCTGATGGATACAACCCAGCCTAAAATTGTGGTGAAAGACTGGTAAGTAGCAAGGATGCCCCAGAAGGCCAGCAGAAAGTCAAGGAAGAGCAGGGAGGGCATATACCTGCACTGGGCCTTAAAACCCTTTTTCTTACCCTATTGCATCCCTTCTGGTGTCATTCTAGTTGTAGGACAGGGTTAGATCTTGGCTGTCACTGGCAGCCTCCAGAGGCTTCAAGCTGTTGGTGCCCATGACATCTAAAGTCCAGATTCCTTTGGGGAATAAGGACAGGTGGTGGTTTGGGGTAAGAATGGTTACAGTTTTCTACCTCTACCAATCTCCTCAGGTTCCTGGGACCTTGGTTTGAAGCCAACATTGCAGCCATTCAGCAGGACACAACTACTTGCTTTAGCTCTTTGTCAAGTTCACAGAGACAAGGCTGGCAGCTTGGGTCTCCCTTGCAGGTACGCAGGACGCAGTGATGCTGGCTGCCTTTACGAGCTCTATGTGAAGCTGCTTTCAGAGAATGAGGATGTGCTGGCTGAGTACAAGACTGAGACTATTGCCATCCCGCAGGACAATGATGCCAACTGGACTGAGGTGAGTGACAGCTGTAGTTTCAGCAGGTGACACCCAACCTGCATGAACAAGGAGTATTTTTAAGCAAACACATGCAGGAGTAGTTACCTTGGGGGAGGAGAAGGCTCTGTCAGAAGTTCTGTTGAGCCATGACTGATTGAGCAGAGGAATTATATTGCAAAGGTATCTTAGACAAAACCTGGAAGCTTGCTGAGCCATCACTACAAGTATGTAGGATTTTGGAAGATGTGGGAGAAGTTCAGTGGCCTTTGAATAGAGCTTGGGCAAAGCATTCCCAGTAACTCCTTTCCCACTGTTACCCAGGCTGGTAGGTATGGCTGGGGCAGGTGGGGTTGAAGGCCCTGTGCACTGAGGAGTAGGTTCGTGGTGGTTTGACACTTACCAACAACCGTTTTGTTTCTCTCACCCCAAAGATCTCCCACACCTTTTCCAACTATGGTCCTGGGGTCCGCTTTATCTGCTTTGAGCACGGTGGCCAGGACACGCTGTTCTGGAAGGGATGGTATGGTGTACGTGTTACCAACAGCAGCGTGACGGTGGAACCATAGCCAAGCTGAACCGGGGCCTGCTTGCCAGAGCTGACTCCCCTCAGGCCATCCCACAGGCTTTGGATGGCTTCTGCATGGTGCTGCTTCCAGGCTGTAGAGCATACAACTCCCGTATGAATGTGCGTGCCAGATGCCAGGGGCCACCATCCATCTCTCCTCAAGAGGACTATGCAAAGAATAGGAACAGATGGGTGAAACCACACAAGACAGCCTCATAGTTGCACTGATGTTCTCTGTTGCACATAAAATTACCTAAAAATCCTTACTGAGAAGGAAACCTTGCTGCTCTCCTGAGAGGTATCACCCCAGCCATGAACACCCAGCCTGCACTAGATACTCTCATGCCTCCTTCCCAGACTTGAGCACTGTTAACTCTAAGGAGGACTCTGGGCGTATTTTCAGGAAGTTCAGAAGGGGGAAAAAAAATAATACAGGAAAAAAAAGAAAGCATAGACATTGTGTCTCTGCTGAGAACAGACCAGGAAAGCCAGAGTCCCGTCCCAGCTCTGTCACCAACTACTTCCATGGCCTGTGGTGAGGATCTTAGCTTCTCCCATTCGTAAGTGATAGATGCCATGGCCTGCCTTAGATGAGCTCTGCCTTGGCTGCTAAGTGCCGCTCCCTGTTTTAATTGTGAGAGATGATAATGCCAAGCAATAGGGATTGGATCCTTCTCTATTACAATTTTCCCAGCATCTATTTATCAGGGAAAGTGTTGGGAACTGAAACCACTCTGGTGTGCACTGTGGAGCTTCATTTGGCTCTCAAACAGCAACTGAGAATAATTGCTGTGAGAAAGACGAGGACTTGGGGAAATGTCTCACAAGCAAATTGCAGAAGGGGCCCAGGAACAAGTGAAAACAAAATGCGTCTGCTCCTTCCCGGCCTCTGCTTGCTTCATGCAAATCTAGTGGGGCTCTTTGCAGGCAGGAGATTCACAGAATATTCTTCACACAGAAAGCTGTCATTAGCTCTGCTTGATCTCAGTTCTTCCTGCCTGCTAACAGTGTCTGCAAGAAGTACACGCCTGCCTTCCCTCCATATGCTCACCAAGACAGCACTTTGTACATACGCCCACCAGTGCCTCTGGGTATCACTCAGGGCTGTGAGCCCCCATCCTGAGCAGAAACATCTAAGCTTCCCTGAGCCAAGCCTGTCCCTTCTAGTCAGTCCCCTCAGAAAAGCATCCTCAGACATTGCCCAGAGCTAGGTGCTTCCATTTTTATGTTCATCTGTTTTCTCTTCCTGGCCTGCCCAGGCAGAACACATACTTGGATGCCACCTGGCAGCAAAGCACACCGGTACAAGTGCAGAGTACTGGTATCACCTGGAGCCAAAGACAGCGACTTCTGAGCCGGTCACTTTGTGTGCATTCTGCTTCATCAGGCTTTCTGCACTGCTGCACCCAGCTGCCTCAGGCACACTAGCCTTCCAAACCACAATCGTGCCAAGCCAGAGTCCAGGAAAACATAATAAAAAATGACACAGTTGTATGTGGATCTTCCTTTGTGTGCTGGGTATTTTTTTTCTTGTCCTTAAGCATGCTTTTTCTCTCTCCAGTGGAATCAGGTGTCAACTAGTCCCATCCAAAAACCAGGAGGCTTTACATATGGTATAATAACACAAGCCTCCTGGGAAAAGGCACGTGCTCTGTTCCCCACCCCAGCAACCTGAACCTGTCAGAAACACTTGACAGCCAATAGTTCTGCAGAGCAGCTGTGGGCAGGGATGTGCTCAAAAGGTAACGGGAATTCATGCAAGGCATGGAGGAGGTTCAGAAAGGCTCCTACAACATCCATCCCTGACCCACACCCTTCAGGTCATCTGCAGCTGTAACTCAGCTGTGAGCTCAGCTGTGGTTCTGACCCAGGAGAGAGTAGAACCAGTTCAGTTCTTCCCTCTCTGTTGCCTCTGCACACACTGTCACACAATGCAGCTTTATTCAGCACAGCCTTTAGTGCGGCCAACCAAATTTCTAGTTAATATTCAGCTCACTGCCAGAGACCTACTCCACAGAAGAAATGAGGCCCTGGTCTGTCCCTAAGGAATCAGTACAGCAATACATGTAGGATCAATACACAAGGTCTTGATGCAACTGTAAAACTGAACCTTTCCTAAGCCACCATCTTACACTCAGGATAAACCCCAGGATTAAGCCTTCAGATATCATGGCCCTTGTAAATACAGGATGGGGCCATGATCCCCACCTTAGGCTTACCTAGGCTGAACTACTAAATGCACACAGCCTCCCCGGCAGCAACTTTACAATGAATGCAGCTGCCAGCGGCTTTCCCTCCCCATACCAGCAGGCCTGATGTTCACACTGACTGCTAGGGGCATCCTGCAGAGCTGCCCTGACTTTCCAAGATGTGCTTTCCACGACATTCGATGTCTCACAGGTTCACGAAGGAGAATGACTACCCCTGCTCAGGAGAGCTCTGCAAAAACTGCCACCGACCTCAGGAGACCGATTGCTCCTTGCAGCAGGGCTCTAGCACTGACATGGCTGAATGCAAGCGTAAGAAGTTGGTGTCTGTACTTGGAAAATAACTCTCGCTCGCTTGAGCCATTATAAATATTTTGCTCCTAATGCCTTTTGAATTTTGATCGAACACCAGGAATCTGAACACACCACACACATACATACATCCCATTCCTAGACAATTTTGATGCTTCTGTCCAAGACTGAACAGAGCACGGGAGGTTAATGGGCTCCCACACGTTACAGGCTAAGGAAACTAAGACCACACAGTTTCATAGGATTACAGAAAGTCAGAACAACTGTGACAAAACGATTTAAATGCTCAGCCACTAAAGGGCTATATTGCACGATTCAGTGACCAATGAGGGTTCCTTCTGCTTTCTATTATGCCAATAGGAGCAAACACCTGCATGACACTATCAGTAGCTTTTGGGAACATTGATTACCAATGCAGACATTTCACATGCCATACAGACAGAAAAGGTCTGTGCAGAAATTATAACAGATGTTTTCATCAGCTATATGCAAAATATTTAGAAATCTGAGCATTAAGTACAAAACCAAGAGCTGCTGGAACATTTGATGCTTAAACAAACAAACAACAAATACACACAGCAAAAGCTCTTTCCTCAGTCCTGAGCATGGCAACCAGAGCTGTGCAGCATGCTCATATTTCCTTTGCATATCAAGCCCCCAGTGCACCACAGCCATCTCTGGGGCAGATCACCATTACGCGTAGTAGTGAGCTACACAAAATAAAGAAAGGAAACGCCCTCTGAAGCCCTCCTGTTGGAACAAAACACCTGAATGATGGAAATTGGTGAACATTTAAAAGGTGCCAACCACTCACATTTGGCCAAGACGCATGAACACACCTCTGCCCCTCACTGCTTTAGTGCTCAGAGATGTTAAGAAAAGCCCTAGATGCAGCACTCCACAGGGTCCCTTCCTGCCCTCAGCAGCTGGCATTCCTCCCACATGTGGAGTCTGACATCCCGCCTAGCCAATTGCATCTTGGTGGCTGCAGTTATTCAAGAACCTTCTGCAATTTTCTTTTTTACAAAGCCCACCCCAGCCAGTCCTGGCTATAAATGCCATTAGACTTCAAAAGGGTGGTTGCTTTTTTTTTTTTTTAGTGCTTGTTTGTTTTTCCCCCCTCCCCCTTTCTTCCACAATAGCTTCCACAGTTGGTCTCTTGCAGAGGAACAGAGCACAGCAAGATGGGGCCCTGGCAAGGAAGCACTAACATAGATCTCTTGTCAAGTCTAATTGAATTTTTCTACATGAAGCATCTATTATTACCCACCTGGGGAGGTTGCGGACAGATGGAGGAGTTTGCTCCCCCACCAGACATTCAAAAAACCATTTGAAGATGGGGGGAGGAGGAGAAAAACAACTCCCTGTTGCTTGCAGCCCAGCTGTTCTAGCCAGTTTAAAAGGGAGGATAATTTAGGAGATTGATTCCTCCTAAATCAAACACTTTGTAGAGGCTGTGAATGGCAGCTCCTGAAAGCCAGGATAGCAGGGCATCGAGCAGGGAAGTACGGTCCCAAATGGGATGGAAAACCAGTGGCTCATCCTTTATTTGGCCCACACACCTGTCAGGAGCAGAGTTCCTCTAAGAAGTGGCAAACACCAAGCAAGGGAACAAGCCTCCATCCCCTGGGCATCTGACTGGGCTGACCTGATGCCTGTTTCTTCCTCCATCCAGCTGTGTTGTCCTGACATCCTTAGGGCCTGAGTGCCCAGCCTCCTCAGTCTCCTAGCTGTCAGGAATAAAGGGCCTAATGACACTTTCCCACTAGGGAGGCGTGCTTTGGAATTAGGGAGGTAACAGCCATAACGAGTTCAACTGGGAAAAGCCTCGTGGAGGCTGGAAAACATCACTCCTGCATGAGACAGCTGCACCAGAGCTGAGCACCTCCGTGCAGAGCAGCCTGCACACACCACGAGGAGCATCCAGACAAACCACAGCAGCCTGGAGAAGGTGTGTGGTTAAGATTGCTTCCTAAGGGAGAAATGCCACGGGAACATTAAGCCAGACAGAGCCAAACAAGCATATTTTTGGGCTGTGGATTGCCCTCCCTCATTTTTTGAGAACTAGAGCTTTGTCTCATGCAAGGAAAGATTGCAGCAGAGCAACCGGACTGCTCTTACCTCCTCCCAGCCAGCTGACAGCACCAGGACAGCACTCCGGACACAGTCCTATTAGCTGTCCAGGCAGGGTCGATGTCCCAAACCCCTCCGTGGCCACCAGCCCCCATCTGTGCCCCCGCACAGGGCTCGCTGCCGGGGCCGCGGAGCTGCAGGGACAGCAGAGGGCACTCGGGCTGCAGGCAGCGAGCCGGGAGCCACCCGGCCTCGGGCGCTTCTGGCTCCTCTGCTCGGCGACTCTGCACCGAGAGATGCGGAATAATTTAGTGCAAGCCTTCCCCAGTGAGTGTTATACCTGGGGGCCAGTTGCTGACCACTGCTCCTTGTCTCTGCTGGCTGCAGTTTAGGCTCAAGTTGGCGTTTTCTCTCCCTGTCCTGTTGAAATACTGCTGCCGTGGTTTGCAGAGCAGCTTTGCCAGCCCCTGACGCTCATCCCTGCCACCTGGGACACCCACACCCCATGCATCCTGGAAGCACAGCTGCCTCTTGTGCAAGCAACGCCCACTGCACAGTTGTTTTGGATGCAGGCCACCTTTTAAGCCATAACACACTAATTGGAGAGCAGGGAAAGCTTTCTTAGACACAGCTAAAGGCCTGGCTTTCAAATCCCATCGGAAGCAGCACAGCTCCTCCAACCCCATCCTAAGACACTGATTTAGTAAGACCATCACCTACATCAGCAACATTCCTGTCCTTGCACAGCATCTTCTTAACCCAGCCCACGAGAATCAGCAGAATCACACCCGGAGCAGGACTGCCTGCATCCCCATCCACCCCCTGCCCAGGCACCTGCAGCCACTTCTCTGCCTTCCTGGCATGCCAAGTTCCACAGCCCTCCCTAACAAGAGGAGAGTCCCAGCTACATTACACATGCCCTTGGCTAACCTCCCTTGCAGGCACTTAGAGCAACTCATCTGGAGCTGCTATCTGTGCAGACCCATTAACTGCGGTGCAATCAGCGCGCCCAGGAAGGCAGAGAGGCCACAATAAAGTCACAAGTGAGCTCGCTGCATTGATGGATCGTGGGGGAGCACATCCCACTGCATCAGGAGCTCGGCTCTACCAGGGAGGGGAGCAGGCATCAGCAAGGAGGTGCCTCTCACCGAGCATGTTGCAGGAGCAGGGGGTGTCTTTGGGAAACCAGGGGACACCCACCATGCTGCAATTGCTCCGTGAGCCAGCTGCCTGGAGGGGACTGGGTGGAAGGGGAGCCTGGCTAACGAGAGGGTTGCATGAGCACTCACATATATATATTTATAGTACAAGTACATTTCAGAACCCGTCAATTCAGCCACCCTGTCTCATGGACCCCAAACTTTTCCTTTCGGCTTCCCAAAGCTCTTTTCCAGACACACACCCCAGGCTGCTGTTGCACAAAGAGTTAGGACACGAGAGCACCAGCTGCAAGTCCACTGCCCTGTGGAAAGAGGCTGGTTTTCCTAAGCAAGCAGCTTCTCCTCTGAGGAAGGACAGGAGATGAGGGATAAAGGAGGGATGATATCAAAGCTCTGCTACTTGCAACCCTTCCAAAAGGTCCTGAAGTCAAGTGGTGCCATTTCCACCTCACCACACAGCGCGCAGCTCCTCTCGTTAATATTGACACATGAAGCATTGCAAAACGAAGCAGATGAAATCCCGATCCAGATATGAGTAATGACTTTGCATTTTTTTGTAAATTAAACCTAATCTTGTGTTGACTCTGCTATACAAGGAGAAATAATGAAGCAGATTAAGATGAGATCTTGTTCACTCTTGCTGAACAAAAGCCAATTAATTGCCAGCAGGATTATTGTGAAGTCTCTCTCGTTTTAGACAAATACAATCAGATAGCGTCTAGGTGCCGGTGGAGGAGCCCTGCTTATTGGAGCGATAACTCTGCCTGGACAGATGAATACAGCACAGAGCCCCAGTTCACCACGCAGAGACTCCTGCCTTGCTGCTTCCTTGCCAATTTGCACAGGAGGGAGATGCTTTACAAACAAAGGCACCCCACACACAAACAGCCACAAAATGCGGCCTTGCCTAAGCCTTTTCTCCCTCCTATAAGATATGTCCCCCCATCTGCACGTCACTCCTGACAGTCACCTGGTCCTTTTCCAAAGCATTTCAGCTACAAAGGCTTCACCCTCTCTGCAAATCTTGTCTTTCACTGTGCCAACATGCTTCAGCTCCGTTATCCAAGCTGAATCTCTGACGCAGTCTCAGGTATTTGACTGGAACACGGCAGAGCCACCTTCCACCCATCCTGTTGCCAGGATGACAAGCAAGGAGATTTTTCCTGCCTCTTCCTCCCTGCCTCTTCCCATCTGTCCTGTCCCTGGCAGGAAACAAGTCTGTAGACAAGGTGGGACTGCAGGAAAAGGATCTAATGTCATTAGTCTCCCAGGAAAACACAGGAAGGCTTGGCACAAGCAGTGGCTATGGGATCTGATGAAGGACTTTGGCACTTTCTGCCTCCCTCCAACCATGGGGTTCAGCTGGGAGCTGCCCGTCCCCACCAGCTCGTGCCAGCTCCCCGCGTCCTGCCAGGGAGGGAATTGGTAAGCAAGAAATAAGAGGCATCGAGTGAATTTGTGGACGATTTACTTGGAGAAAATACTTCTTATTTTCACACCAGGTTGAAAAAAAATAAAAATAAAATTAAACCCTGTCAAAGCCTGCAGCAATGGCATTGACAGACAAAAATGACTTAACAGAAAAAAAAAAATGGGCAGGGAAAGTGATTTTCTTTGCCTGCATTGCCAGGGGAATTAAATCTTGTTTTTTTCCCCGTCACCACCAAGTGGAATAATCCAATATATTAAAGCTAATGTGCTTCTTGTATTTATTGCTGTGTATTTGACCTAACAGAGTTTTATTTCTACATTAAGAATAAAACCATTCCGGAAGGCAAGCTGCAAAGCTCTAGATCAATTACTACCTTCTCCAACAGCTGAAAAATGAGTTATTTCTTGTAAAAGGAAAAAAGTAGAAAATAAAAATAAAAAAAAAACTCCTTTCCCCTTGTGCAATGAGTTCTGCACTGCAGATCTGGTGGAGTTAGGTAATATTATTTGGTTTCTAAGCAACATTTAAAAAAAAATCAGGCAGCAGCCCCAAAAGCCCCTTACAGATGCTGCCCCATCCTGCACAGTGCAGATTTGCAGAGCCAGCTCCCATCAGAGAACATAAGGACACCAAAGCACCGCTGCAGCCCCTCAGGGACTGTGTCACCACTGGGAGAGGGTTGGGGTTAAGGAGGGCTGAGAAGCTAATATGGTACATTGGAAGAAGCAGAGGAATTCTTTGTTGTCTGGAATTAATAATGGTAACAGTGATTGTAAGAAAACAAACAAAAAGAAACCAACCCCACAACAACATAAACTTGTTGCCATTAGGTGTTTCAGCTCAAAGAAATGTTGCCATAGCTAAGGGTTGCCATGCTCCTTACAAAACAAGGAGATGCAGCTGATGGACAACGATGAAGGTCGGTATTTGTGTTTGTACAGCTTGGAAACCAGTCTGGATGGAAAAGAGGTGGGGAAAGGGCTTTGATACAGGCAAGCAAGGCTTAAAGACAAGATCATCCTTAAAAAAAAAAGAAAAAACACAGCATGCATTGATTCCTGATCTCTATCTAGACAGTGCTTGTTCCAGGAATGAGGGCTGTCATGTACTTAGGTACTTCTGAACCATCAGCAGATATATTTTTTTTACTTTCCATGAGCTATCATCCCTATTTTATCACAGGGATGGCAGAGACATAAAACTGCCTTAGCTAGGAGTCGTGCAGGAATCCTGCAAGTACAGGGATGAATTCCAAGCCCACAGCTCCATTCTCTGAACCCTGCTGCCTCCCCAGCCAAGCCACTCACCGCTTTGTACAGCCTCCAGCACGGCACACGGCCACATGGCCACCATCAGCATCCATTAAGAAAAAGCATTTGCAGTGCAATGATCTCAGTAAGACAAAGCCACTTCTGTAACTGCACAGGGCTGTCCTGAAATTTTTTATTCTTCCTGATGCTATCATGACATGGACAGAGTCCAGGTCAATTTGCACAGAAGTAAATGTGTGTTCACATACATGCACAAGTGAGTTAGGTTTAACTTCAAACCTCAGCTCAAGTGCAATCAGTAAATCTGAGCAAACCAGTCTTAAGCAGCTTCTTGGAAGGTTTTTGGCTTTTTCTTTTGCTTCCTATTTTTTTAAGCCTCAAATAACTGTTTTGAACATTCGGCTCTAACTCTCGCTTGGGAATTTTTAAATTATTGATCAGGACAAGAGCTTTTCCCTTCATGCATACTCTATCTAATCCTTTCATTTACTGTGCTTTTTGCCTGCATGCAAAATGAATGACATTTCATTTCCAAGCCCCATCAGCATCAAGTCTACTTCCCCCGATAACGAAATCCTGTTGGTGTCAGATGGGAATCCATACAAGCTCTCTCTGCCTGAGCATGTCTGGAGGGTGCTGACCACAGGAAGAGAAGAAAGGGGCCATGCTGACTCCTGCCAGAGCAGCACGCTGCCAGGCAGGGCCATCTGCCTTGCGACTTGTCCTGCTGAGCCCCTGGGGTGCAGTGCAGAACAGCCAACACCCCTAAACCAAGAACTGCCAGGCTACAGCAACCCACCCTGGGTCTCCTCCCTTACCTGTTACACTCATCAGCGCTGCTACGACCTTCCCCTACACACACACGAGCAGCAGCTGCCTGCAGAGACCTTTGAACTGCCTGAATAATTTAATCAGGCCTGTTTTCCCCTCCCATTGCTGCAGACCCGCCAGACGGCTGGCCTGTATCACCAGAGAGCATTCGAGCTGACTGAAATGCAGAGGGGCTGCTGATTTCCTGACGACTTACACACTGTCACCCAGGAGCCCCAGCTGAGCTGTTCCAGGCTGTTTGCGAACCCTTTCCTCACATTTCCTCCCCAATGGGCTCGGATAGGAGGAGGTGGGAATAGCAGTGGTGGGAGCGATTCCCATCTAGAGGAACTCCTGCTGCCTTTCTCTGGACTGTGACTTTAAGCACAGACTTCACGCCTCATCTAATTCACTTTGCTCCTCTGGACTTCCAAAAGCCTTCTGCAGGCTCTCCTGGGAACGAGTCCTGCTGAGCTGTACGCCTTGCAAAGAGGCAGGCCTTGCATGGCAGGCTCAAGCCAAAGCAGTCAGCACAATACACGGGACACAACACGCAGCCGTCTGAATGTGCCATGGGATACCATACAAAGACCCCCAGTGTCCTCTTTCTGCTCCAGCCGACTGCCCTGCTTGTCCCCCCCCCCCCATCTCCAGGCCTTACCTTCAGCTCTGCTCATCACCCCCACAGCCTGGCAGACTCTCACAGAAGACTTTTGTCTTCATCAGCATGCACAGCAGCATTCACCTGGCTCATCCACACAGGTAATAGGGAGTCTGAAGCCGGCCTCAGACACCACGGAGCCCAATTAACTACTTGACACTATCTCAGTTCCCCCTGGAAGCAGACCCAGAGAAATAACCCTACGTGTAACCCTAGAAATTACTAGGTAAGGATGAAACACCTCTAGAAAACAGTGAGTGCCCCATGGAAACAACAGCCCGAGCTTGTAGTGCGTGCATTTGTACAAAGCACTAGGGCTGACAAAAAGAAAAGAACAATTCCTGAGCCAAAAACGGTGTGTGCCTCCTGGCAGGTGTGTGAGTGCCATCACCTGAGGGACTGTAGGCAGGAGATGTGTCACTGTCACAGTCACCCCAGGACAGGCAGACAGGACATGATGGCACAGAGCAGCCTCTGTCGGAGATGCCATGACGCAGAGGCAACAAACACAACGCAGATTTTGTCTGATAAACAAGGGGTGACGCTGCTGCACGGCACAGATTCGCAACCAAGGAAATTTAATGGTGTTAACACCAACACTCTTGGTGCTTAGGGGACTGGTGGCCTCAAGGGAGACCTAGTCCCAGGCCACCAAGCGGAGGCTCCAGCTCTTCTGCTGGATTCCTTCCTAGCACAGTCACCGGGGCTTTTGTGCATCCCACCGCAGCCAATTCATTCCGTGCTCACAGCTAGGAAAGGAGCCGGGTGGTAGCCATCAAGGACAGCTTTGATATGAAACTAGACACCATCAGTCAATCACATCATGAGTCAATTGACAGAGCCCACTGAGGCATTCATTTGCCACCTGGAAATCTTTTAACCACAGCTCTGAGGACTGATTAATGACAGGGATGTTTCTTTACATTGTCTTTCTTAGGAATTAATTCTAGCAGCTTCATTATAAAGAATAAATAGCAGAGGCACATGGCAGAGGACTCCTTGAAGATTCAAGGGGAGAAATTTCTCCTGCCCCTAAAGAGATCCCAGGAAAAGAGTGCAATGCTTCTGAAGAAATCAGTAAATAATGAACTGGAAATCCTTTTCCCAGCCAGAGGAGTTCAATGAATAATTCACAGCTGCTAAGGTGAAAAAAATGACTAGCAATGCTTTCCTGCCTCTCGGGCTCTCTTTCCAGGACTAGCACGGCTGAGCTTGGAGGTTCTCTCCTAGGAGAGGAGACTCCAGAACATCCCTAACACCTCTGTGCTTCTGGGCTCGATGTGCTGCTCTGCAGTCTCCTCGCATGACTCTTGAACACATCACTTCATTTTCAAGGTCTCAGATGCCCACTTGACCTTGAGAAAGCTCTACTGCCTGTTCACATCCAGAGCAAGCATCGAGGGAATAAATCCATCCGAAGGGATGGCCATGGAGCACAGGGAGAGAACAAGGGCGACTCGCTTGCTGCTGACATCCTTCTCCCACCCCACGCCAGGCATCTCCCCCCTCCAGCCCAGGTCTTTTCACCGAGAGGTCCCGCCCCATCAGGTAGGTGTGAAAGGACCCCAGGGATGCAGGGCTCTGTTTAGCTGAGCTGCAGCACTCTGTGGCTCGTTCCTAATGAGTAACAGCGTACTGTCCTGCATAGCTCCTCACATTCCCACAGCTCTGAATGCTTTAAGCTTCCAAATGAGTATAAATGAGGTAATTAAAGAGTGTTCCTCTGAGGTAAGAAAAGGGTATTAAGAGATCCCCTCAGACCCCACTGAAATGCATCCACCTCTAGATGGGATTAGAAAATGAGATCACACAAAGTGGGAATGCAGAAATGCTTTTTGCTTCTGAGGCCCCCTCTAAGGTTTGACCCAGTCAGGATTTTCTCTAATTATACTACCTGAAATTAAGTGTCCACCATAAATACTCCAGAAAACTTTGGTCCTGAAATTGCACATATGAGAAATCCTAGGAATTTCTATGGGACAGACAGGTGAAGGGAGACTTCCCAAGTTCTGCAGATGATCCAAAGCCCATAAACTTTAGCCACTGATGGTACCGTTACTCTCTTGGTGACTCCTAGGACAGCCTGGTTTCATATCCTTCATGTCATTGTGTGCCCCTGTAGGTTAACTCACCTTCCCAAAGCCAAATCGGTGCTCTGGACACAGAACAATTTACTGTTATCAGAAGATGCTCACCTGATTTTTCTACTCCAAGCCAGCTGCAGGGGGACGTGACATGCTAACGGTGCAGCTCACTTCTGTTCCTCCTGGCAGCCTCATCCATTCTCGCTGACCCACAGCTGGCCCTGACTGCAGCCTCCTGGTGCCCACCTGCAGAAACCAGCACACCGTAAGCTGCCAGCAGTCATTCGGGGAGAAAGCAAAGAGTGGTGACACGGGGAGGCGAGGCACGGCCTGCGTGAGGCTGCTGGCAGCTCATCCTTAACCCCAGCTCAGAGCACCAAGACTGAAGACAGTCAGAAGGCAACAGGGGTCTTCTGGAGCCCCCCCATAAGGTCAGCCTAGCCTCTGTGCCGGGGAAAGCAGCAGCCTCTCAACACAAATGATCGGCTGTGCAAAGCAGCTTCCACAGGGGAGGGGGAAATAAATTCCTCCCTGATCCCCCTCCAGAGCTCAGCTTATCCCTGAAGCATGAGATTCAATTACCCTTATCATTATTGTAGCTTGCCTTGCTAGAAATGTTATTAGCGGTGATGAAATTATCCAGCCCTGTTTTACACTGGAGAGAAACAGAGGAGGCTCCACGACAGCTGCTGGGAAGCGGGCTCTCTCCTCTCCATCCCACGGCAGTTCCTCAGAAAGGAATGCCCAGGACAGCAGCCTTAATTTATGCAGCACCTCTGTAGCATCAGCCCCCAGCTGAGGATCAGTTGCCATAAGCACACGCAGGCTGAACCATCCTGAACCACCCCCTCCAGCGAGCCGTGACTTCCAAATCTTTGTAGCCTTACAGTGTGCAGAACCAGCTGCCGACAGCGCAATTGCCAGTCCTGTCCCCCTTTGGAGCTCAGCCCCGAGCAGGATTTTCCCAAGTTGTACTACTTGAAATAAATTCCCCTCATCAGCATCACAAATGATCCTTGACCTGTGATTGCGCTAGGCAATGCTGCAGCTGTTTCAGCTGGATGTAGACAATGGGAGATGTTTCTGACCTTGAGGATCACGAGCTCTGCCATGGAGGACTAGAAATACATATGCAACAAGAAAAATAGGCCAGGCAGGATTTTTTTTTTTTTTTTTTTTTTTTTACTGGAGATCAGGACCTGATCTGGAAGCAGGCAGCCCTGTGGCTTCCTCCTCCAACAGCAGCCGGCACCCAGGCTAGCTGCCCAGCTCCAGGCTTCATAACCAGGAAAGGAGAAAAGCAGAAGCCAGGAGCATGGGGCCACCACCTGGAGATTTGTGCACTGCGTATACAAAAGGACAAGCGAGGAAGAACACAGCTCACCTTCCCTGGCGGCTTACCAGGTATTATCCAAAACAGTAATTCCCACCATCTCCCTTACAGCCTTTCCTTGCTAGGGTCAGATTTAAGCAGGGCTTCAAACAGCCTCAGCCTCGCTTGAAAGAAGTGAGCAAACTAAGTAGTGTGAGCTCGTGGGGAAGTGCATTTGGGGCGTCCTGGTGAAGTGAGAGCACACGTGTATGGCCACAGCTGTAGGCTGCAGTGCTGCTGGGAGAGTGCACCATGCACAGGACAGTGTATAATGCGTATGGAGAGGCAGAGCAGCGTGAAGTGCAGGTGCAATAACATAAAGGTACATCTGGGGAGATCAGGACTCCTGCCAGACAAAGCACCAGTGCCTGGATACAGCCATCCACACAGGAGCTGGAGTACAGCATACACAACTGTGTAAAAAATTTTAATCTTTTTAACATCACGTATAAGGTATCACCATCAGAAAGACAGAAAGAGGTGGGACACCGAGGGGAGGAACGAAGGGAGGCAGGTGTGCAGGCAGACCCCTGACCAGCCACAGAACAGACGGGATGCTCAAGTCCCACTGCACTGGGAAGTGTGGTGTTGCATGTGACTGTGCACAGATGCAGGCACACAAAGTGACATTTGAGATGTGGGGCGCCCTGTGCACAGATCTGTGCTGGGGGAATCACACATCCTCTGTACTCCTCAACCTCTGGCTTTCCTTTGCACACTCAGCATCCTCCGGGGCTTCCCCTTCTCCAGCCAGCTCCAATCCCTCCTCAGCTCCTCCTCTCTTTGGAGCAAGTTTTAAATTCATCACCGTTTTTAAGAAAGCACTTAAAGAACAGAGCAGAACTGATAGCTAAATTAAACCTGCTGAGAGCGCCTGTTTAATTGAAAATGCCATCTGTAATTTAAATGTCAGAGCTGGGATGGTTATTAAAACCTTCCTTGATTACTGCGCTTCATTTCACAGTTTCAAAACAGAAGAGAAAAAGCTGAAAATGGGCCCCGTTAACACAGCACCACCGAGTAATTAATAAACCTCCCCCTGGCCTCTGCACCAGCATCCCAGCCATGCACCAGTGGGGCCAGGCCAGTTTAGGTCCTGCCCCACAGCCACAACTGCTCTCTCCTTGTCCCCTGGCAGGGCTGGCTCTGGTCTCTGCCCAGTGCTGTGCTGGGAGGGCAGCAGCTCCTGGATGCTCCTTGGAGGCTGCAGGCAGAGGCAGATGCAGCAGCCAGGGTGTGAATTCCTCCCCCCCAGCACGCAGGAAGCCCTCGGGATGCTGGGTCCTCTCTCAAGGTGCGGCTGCAGGTGGAAGGGGCAGCTTTGTGCCCATGCTGGCTCTGTCCAGATGGCAAACACACTGCTTGCTGCCTGCTCCTGCCCTCAGCAACCCCCCCAGCTCCCACAACAGGCTGCCCACCCATGTCCAGGGTTTGGCTTTTCTGTGCCTCTGCACCTGAAACTGGGCCAGGCTCTTACCAAGGCGAGGGGAAGAGGAGGTGGCTGGTGGAGCAGAAGGGAAAGGAACAAGATCATTTCCATATAGATGTCAGAGGGGAAAAAAAGATAAATAAAAAATCACAGACCTTTACCCTGATCCTGGGCTTCTATCAGCTATCCTAGGTTTCTATCAGCTCTGAGGCAGAGGAGGGAAGAGAACAAATCAGCACCTGCTGAAGAAGCAGCACCAAAGGCAGGCTCGCATTAACCGAGCCCCATCCATCATGCCAAGACCACAGTTAATAAACCACAGGGCCTCAGTGAATTAGATCAGGAGCCAGAGGAGCATGCAGGCCACAAGCACATCCTGCAAACCATCTCCTGCCTGCCTCCACTCTGTGTGCGGGGCAGGGGAGCAGCGAGCACCCTCTGCTGCTCAGGAGGGGACTGGGAACAGCAGGGCCAGTTGTGGGGATGCTCAGACCCACAGACAAAGCCACGGCCACCCCTGGGGCCAACAGCACAGCCACCTCCTCGGCTGGTGCCCAGGCAGGGTTCAACCTGGTGCCAGCAAGGCCTTTGCCCTCCACGCAGCTCCCACGGTGCAGTCTGGGCACGGCATGCAGTGGAGAGAGCGTAAATTAATCAGTGCTGCAGCGGTGGCACCAGTAGCACGACTAATTAGTCGTTAATGGTTGCTGGGAGTGTTGGAGACTTTAATGAGTACCTGGCCACAGCATCCTGCCAGCTGCCTCTGTCCATCTTCCTCTACTTGCTCACTCTGCCATCAGATTGAGCCCTTGTGGCAGGGTGGAGCGGGAAAGAAATCCATCAGTTCTCTGAAATGAGGAGCAGAAAGAGAATAGGGAGGGAAACCAGTGCAGAGAGATGCCCCAGCTCTGCATTTCCTGAGACAGTCCAGCACATCCAGGTCAGCAGCGTGTGAAAGCAGTTGGTGATGTTTTGCACACAAGTTCCCCTGCCCCAGACCCTGACCTTCCTGGTTGTTTTTAATTCCATTCCTCACCTTCGCAACGCAAAGAACATAAAAAGAAATAATTAGAAAATTAGAAAACGCATCAAGAGATGAGCTGGGGCAAAGGGTAATTAATGCTGCCCCTCAGCTAACTCTGTGAAGTCCACTGTAATTAGATGGTAAAGCAGAGTGCTTTACATTAAAAAACAAAGAAAATGAAAGGCAACAGATTCATACTACAGAAAGCTAGCCAGCATTAAAAACAGTAATTAAAGCCATAATAAGCTGTTAACAATTAATGAAACTTTTTAGCATCATTTTCAGGCTGTAATATTAGAAATGGCAATTTTTAGAGATGAACTTAACAGGATATTATACGAGGAGAGAAAATTCCTTGGGAGGGATCTTCTGTCTGTCAGTGCCAGGAGCTGCTCTTGTCCATCATGATGACCTGCCAGCCGCAGGTGGCAGTGTCAAACCTCTCAGCAACCTCCCCAGGAGCATGAGGGGGATTTCAGAGGATCCTCCAAGAGCTTGGTGTGCTGCTCTCACCAGAACAGACACACAGCCCTTGGAAAAGTTGCACCTGAGCAGCTCAAACACCTCCCTGATGGCAGAACTTCAGCATCCCTAACGCACAGTCCCACGATTGCTTACAATACAAGCCATCAGAGTTTAGAAAGGCACTCAAAAGTCATTTTTCTGTGTCACAGCTCAATGGCAGAGCCCATGAGAGCCCTGGTAAGAACTGGGAACACCATCAACCTGGCTTAAAACAGAGCACCTACAGAGAGATGCATTGTTATTTAGGACAGAAAGGGCTGCCATGAAGAGGAGGTACCTACCATCCCCCTGCCTGCTGACCCTCCTTCTGCCCGGCAGTCCCACCCTCGGATACTTGCTCCTATTTTTTAAAAAACACTCGGGCAGGTTTGTGTTGTGGCTGGTGGCAGCTGGTAATGTGAAGCTTCCACTCAGCTGCACATAGATTTGATGAGAATGGGGTTCACGTGAGTTCAGTCTGGACCCCAGAAAAGTAAAAAGGCCTCCTTTGGGACAGGCAGATTCTGGAGGGTTGTAGCCATGGAATCCCAGATTTTGCTCCACATCAGCCATTCCATGCAACATTAAATTAGGATACTGTTATTAACACTCCAGCATAATTGTCTCCTTTCTAAGGAGTTAAGTAATGACATGCAATGAAAGTAGAATGGATTCTATTAATTAGGGTCAGAACAGAAGTTTGGAAATGTTCCTAACTTGGCTCAGAGATGTAAAGCTCAATTCCAGCTGCAATACTGAATAATTCCCTCCCTGTGCACCCAGTAAGCTGGAGAAATTGTATTCTTTTGCCTAGCAGCAAGAGGATTTTAGAGGCAGGTTTGATTTTGAATGTGATTGAGTGCCCTGGCATCAATCCCATTGAGCACTCACAGCCCTGATTAACTGTGATCACATGTATGTCCCGGAGACATACCCTCGTGTTAGCCTAACACCCACCAATATTTGTTGGTAGAAAAACAGTGAACTAGATACTCAAAACTCTAGGAAATGTTCCAGGTTCTGCAGTCAGAAAGTGCAGCACAAAACCAAAGCAGAACTGGTCGTTCAAGGCCACCCGTGGGGCAGCACCAGGGGCAGCACCAGGCACACAAGTCAGAGGGCTGCCACGCTGACCAGTCTGCCTCCACCAGAGCTCAGTGAGACTCAGGGAATACTGGACATGGATTTAGATTTAGTCTAGCTCAAGGACCAGGATTTCTACTAGGAAAACTGGGGCATGGAGTAGCAGCAGCTTTCCCCATGCTGCACATGTCTGGCAGGAGCAAAGGACTCAGGATGTACAACATCAGGCCACGGCTGCCAGCATGCCCAAGGTGACACTTTCCTCTTCACCTGCCACCAGCAGCTCGCTGCCTGGAGACACCTCTGTGGTTCAGCACCGTGCTACAAACACACCGTGCTCTGCCTGCAACACATTAAGACCTAACTCAGACATGGAAGGCACCGGTCCGTTTCCCCAGATGTTGGCTTCAGGTGTGTTTCCCTGGTTAGAGCACTGGGATAACCGCAACCAGCTCAGCACCTTCAGAAAGCCTCTGCTCCGTATTCCATAGGAAAACTGGAAGTGCAAAACAGAGCAGAAAAGGGAGCACAAGAAATCTCAAATTCAGGTGTCTCTCCAAACAATTTCTTGCATCAGTAACTAATTTTTCGGTTTTGTATTTTGAAGATGCACTCTTCAGAGTTTGATCTCATCATAGGCAGGCTATTCCTCAAGTTCCTTTAACTTTCTACTCTTAACATCAACCAAGCTACAAAAAGTCCCATTTGCCTGAAGGGCACCGGTATGCTTTTGATAAAGAAGAAACATCCAGTAAATGATCTGTGCATTGTACACAGTTAAATCACTTTTTTTCTTATTACTTTTGAGAGAAGCCAAGCTACTCAAGGAACATCCCTCTAATAATCCCAAAAATACCCTAAGGATTTTTCCATTCTGCACCTGAGCATGTATTTACATGATGGATTCATTACACCTCATCGAGTGAAGGATGGTGCATTTTTAAGAACACTTATAAATATGTATTTACCTGATAGACTGGAGGAACTAATCTAGGTTTGAAAAGGTCCATAATTATGAATTTACAATCTCTTCCCTAATTGTCCCTAAGGGATGGGGTAGGGATCGAAGAAGATGAGCATCTGGAGCTACAGGGGGACTGGTACATAGCAGCAGAAATGTTTCTGCTTCTGAGCACAGCAGCTCGGTAGAAACACCAGGTTTTAAAAGAATGTGGGAAGAGCATCATTAATACAGGAATCGGGATGGTACTTCAGGTGCAGAGGCATCTCACTTGCCTGCCACAGACACAAACAAAACAATTCAAGTTTCCAAGGTGCTTCCCTCCCTCTTTCCCCCCAGCATCTCTGCAATGCCACTGTCTCTTCGAAATAGTGGAAGAAAACCACAGCCCAGCTCTTCTGCTGAGCGAGCCACATAATTAGCAAAGCATTTCTATACCGCTAGGTCTTCTCCCTCTAATTTGTTTTAATTAGAGCTTCTGCTGCCAGCAGGGGATAGCAGATTGACAGCCCTGAGAACAAGAAAAGTCAGTCACACACAAAGCACCGCAGGCTTCTCCCACCCTGCCCCTTGTCACAGGGGGAGAGGGGATTTGGGCCCCCTTGTCTCAGCTCTGGGTCTCCCAGGGGACTTGCCAGGCCTGGCTCCATCCTCCCCCAGCATCTCCAGGGCCAGGGCTGGTCACTGCCAGCCTGGACCATTCACACAAAAACAAAGGCACTTCTTGAAGGCCTCTTACCCCATGGATAGGCAGGGCTTTTCCAAGAGATCAGCAGCCAGTTCCTGCCTTGAGGGCAAGGGGTCTTTATTAAAAGGACACTTCTTCCCAACAGATTCCCAGCCTGCTCTTTTCCCCTGGTGGAAAACTGAGGGGTTTTTCCTCAGTTGCACCCTCCTTGGGTGCAGCTCCCTGACTTTAGGTCCTCACAAAGCTGCGTGGGGCTGGAGGACAAGCTCTGGCTGCTGTCTCGAGTGCTCAAGGATGGAGCCACAATTCCAGCTTTGTGGGCAAGAAGCACACGAATAATAACGACCATGTCTCACCTGGCCTCACCACGCTGAGGGAAGGGTCTTAGTTTTCTACATTTGCTTTGGGAAGCCAGGAAGGAGGTGATTCCAGCTTGAAGGTCTGTGCCAAAATATAAAGAACAAAGTGAAAGAAAATTCTTTCTCCCTCCTCTCCTTATTTAAGTAAGAGCTAAGACTCTCCAGGACCTTGGTCTCTTGTAGAAAATTTCAAGTATTTGGAAATCTGAAGAGTCCAGCAATGAAAAGATAAGAGGTTGTCTGGAAAGCGCTGGCCTTTTTTGATATTATTTACAGCTTGGTATCAAAGGAAACGGCCACAGCTGCTTCCCCAGGATGCCCACAGCCAACGAAGGACCAGCAATCACTTAACAGGCAGCAACTCCCAGGATCATTTAATGTCCTTCAAAGGGCTGACAATTACCTCTGCGACTTGTGCATCCCTCAGTTCTCGTGCTCAGAAGTTCTAACCCTGGTGGCACGTTACAGCAGAAGGCTTCATTATATAAAGCTTTATGTTCATTTAAATCATCTTAAAGAGTTGTCAGTCCAAGGCTAAAGGCAACAACGTAAGACCATTAAAAACAACCGTCAGCCTCATTAAAACCGACGCTCAGTTCTACAGGAGTTTGCTAACTAGCGAGGTTCATTAGCACCGTGTCCTGCTCCAGGAGGCACACACTCCCCCACACACCTCTCCCACGTCTCATCAGAGGGGGACCCGTGGATATTCTGCTCCTGGCACCTCCTGGCATGCTCCATGCTCATCGCAGTGAGATCACCGACCTGCAGAAGAGAGCTGGACACCTGGGAGCAAGCACTTCCACGTTTCTACAGAAATTACCTTTCCTTTTGATTTGTGTTTTATATTTGTTTACCCTCTATCAAGCCCAGATTTACTTCCCTTCCAAATTTCCCCGAGATGCTCAAGTTTCTAATTAACCGGAAAGGCTTTTTATTCCTTACAACTCTCCGGTTATGAATAATGATACTAGCTCATAAATGAAAATTGTCTTTCTATTTAAATTCTGTAATTTTGGGTGGGTAAATGGGGGGAAAAAAGCAAGCATGAAGCAGTGGCCCTTGGGTCATTTGCAACTTATTAATTTCAAGCAAAGCTCTTAGCCAGCTTATTAACATTGAGTATACTACAGTAGAATTTAATGGCTAGGATATTAATTACCTCGCAGGCTTTCATATATAGACAATGGTTTATTTTCGTATTACAAAGCAGTAGTGGCAAGGGGGTAATTCATCAATCCCGGGAGAGATCCTACATCAGTCTCAGCTCTGCGCTGGCCTGGTCCCACCTGATGGGATGCTCTGAGCCCTCAGTCTGGCGCTGTGCCTAAGCAGGACACCCTGTGACCATGGTCTGTCTCTGAAGGCTGGGTCCTGGTGCCTTTTCCCGAATGGAAAAGCCTGAAACAAGACTACAGCTCTGCACTTCACAGCAGAAGCTGGCGTGGGCATAAACCACAGGTGCCACATAGAATGGCTTGGGTTGGAAGGGACCCTAAAGATCGTTCATTTTAAAGCCATTCCCCCGGTCATATCACTGCACTCCCTGACAGAGTCCCTCCCAGCTTTCCTGCAGCCCCCTTTAGGCACTGGAAGGCTGCTGTAAGGTCACCCCAGAGACATCCATGGCAGTGCCACTACCGAGCCTGGGCTGAGAGCTGCCCTGGAATTGCTCCACAGCAGAGGGCTGTAGATGCACGAGCTGCTTTGGGATGAAAACAGGACAAAAGTAAAGGCTGCCTCCTGCCCACCCCAGGACACAAGCTGTACGTGGGCAGGGAGCCCTTGGAGAGGCAGCTGCTGCTGTCTTCTGCCCATATCACACCTTGGTGTCTGAGGGTACCGGAGCCATGAGGTGCTTGTGTGCGAGCACCGAAAGCCACAGGAGCAGCTGCAGAGCATTTTTTAAATGCTGGCGTACTTGGGATATGATATACTCCCATCAATTCCAACATAATTCATAAGGCACATAAATGGGCCTTTCACCCGCACTTAGAGGAGCCACCTGTCTCTGTCCCACATGCCACCGACTCGTTAAGCTCAAATCACGCGGCCGTCTATGCAAAACGGAGGTCAGCCCATTGACTGAGTGGGAGCAAATAAAACACGACAGCGCTCTGCAGGCACTGCTCAGCGTCTGCAGCAGTAGCAAAGCTACAATGGTCTTGTCCTCGGATTTCTTTCTTTCTTTTTTTTTTGAAGAAGGATTTCACCTGCTTTGGGATCCAACACAAAAACAACAGTAATTTGCATGTGTGCTAAAGCAACCTGACCCCGTGCAAACCGCTCTGCTGCCAAGTGACCGCTTTCATGGCTGTAATAAAAGCCCGTTCCCTCCTACACAGCCATTAAAAGACCCGATAAACAAAAGCAGAGTTCTCCTACAGATCTCAGCGGATCAAAGAGGGCTATAAAATCATTTATACACACAACAAAAGCGCTGGGAAAAGAGCGCAGCAGTCTTGTGATTAAACCAGCAGATACTATCATCAGCAAGGGGAAGGGGTCCAAAGGTGCCCCCAAATCTAAACACAGTTGCCCCTCTTCACACATCAAAAGCCAGGGCTATTTACTTGGTAATCTAGTGCATATTTTTCAGGTGCCAGACATCTCTGTTAAAAGATGGAGGAACAGAGGCCACCCCAAATTGTTCTACGTGACACACAACCCAGCATCACCAGCACAGGAAAGAAGCACTACATGGTGTCTAAGACAAATTGTCCCAAACAATGGGAACCACAGGTTCGTGCAGGCACAAGCTCTTAGGAAGGGAATAAAACAGGTGAGGAAAGGAGACAGAGCAGCTTCATGCCTTTAGGACTGGGGACAAGAGTGAGAAAACCTAGGAGTCCCAGCAGAAAGAAAGGCCTCGGCTGTGCTTTAAGCATGTGAAGATGGCAATTACAGGTTAAAGTTATGCTCCGCTCACCCTCCCCTTTCTTTCTTGAATTTTTAAACCCTGTCATTTCCACCCCACTCCCCCTTAAAAAAAAAAAAAATAATAATAAAGAGGATTCTTTTATATGCTCAGCCCTTCAAAGAAGTCAGAAGACGTGGTGTTTTCTCTCGCCTTTGTGCATTCTTCAGATGCATCTGCTGAATATGGAGGAGTGTTCCTTTTTATATTCCCAGCTCAAAAGGATCAAAACAAGGATCTGGGGACTGGAGCCTGGATTGTTATTAGGGGAGAAACCCCACAGCATTGATGCTGATCTCATCCTGCCTCTGTCCTCTCTCAAATACTCCCCAGCTCCTCCAGCCCTCACACGTGCCCTCATAGCACTACTTCACCATTTGAGGGTACGTGTTGGGGGTGGAAGTCATAACCCAAGTGGCTGGCTAGATATTTCTCCCCCTCCACTATTCTTTTCAAGGGAAAACTTGCTCATCTCAGCTAAGCTAAAGTCTCAGACATAGGGGAGGATTTTATCTAAACAAAACTAACAACTACTAACTATGCCTACTAGAGAACAGAGGGGATTTGGGTAAAAAAAAAAATAAAAATCCGTGTAGTTTCAATGGAAATAACACATTGTGATTACCAGTTCCAAGTCTGTTTTCTAACCCACCTTAGTCTAATGCCTCTGCCTACAGCCAGGTCCCTGCAAGCTCATTATCTCCATTTCTCTCCGGGTCACAGGGAGCAGCTTCTGACCTGCTCTTGCCTTTGTGTGGCCAGCGAGCCTTTGTGCTCAGGGAGCTGGGGCCGGGTCTGCTGACCAAGGGAAAGCCACAGGATAGAGCACATCACACGCCAGTGCCCTCACTCTCCTCCCCCAGTCAGCTGGGAATTGAAGCGACAATTATCTCGGCTTAATGAAAGGTCATTAATTCCTCAAGGCAGAGATTCCCCCAAGGAATGACAGCCCAGGGGTCACAGTACTTCTTGCATTGCCAGCAATCAAAGCAAGCCCACGTGGCTGAGTCCTCCCCAGCTCCGATGGCTGCTCAGAGGGCATTTCAGGAGCCTCTTGTTTTGTGACAGCTGGAATTACGGGCAGTTCTGCTCAAAAGACCTTTTTATAGTGCAGATAGATGCTCTAATCTGTTTTAATGGGTTTGCCAGCAAAGCCTTTGACACATTCTCATTACAGTAATGCTTTAATGCAGAAACATTCATACGATTAGGATAAAGTCTTCAAAATCTTCTCTTTATGGAGATTTTTTAATTTTATTACAACACTGGTTTTTAATGCTGTACCTGCATTAAAAAGTGGTTTTGTACAGTCCAAATTGGTCCAGCTCCAGCCTCCTATAGAAAAACCACTTCCCAGTTACCAGGTCAGCACCACAGCTGGTATAAAAATGTCTCACCCTCCTCCACGAGCCAGGCTGAGGCAGGGAAGGAGTTTTTGCAGCCAAACGGTGCCAGATCAGGTTATTACCAGTTTCCAGAGACAGCAAAGCATGCAGAGATCTTAGGAATGAGCTGAGCAGAGCCCGTGCTCTTTCACACCCCCCTGTCCCCTCAGGCTGTGAGCAGAGGATGGGGATGATCACCTCATCCCTTGCAGGTTACTTGTTCCAGTTTCTTCCAGCTCCCCCCAGTTATCCACAAGTCACCCCCTGCCCCCTACACGGCATGGCCAGGACAAACAGCACCTTTGGGTGCCAGCAAAGAGGGGAAAAGACCTATATAGCCTACACAGCCAGTGAGCTGTCTGAAACACTGCCCTGAGTCTGTGAATTAAGGGAGAATGCAGTGCAGAGCAAAGGTGAGACAACTTTTTGTGGCTAAGTCAATTAACCACAAGGTCTGTGCTCTCCTGGCAGTGTCGAGGAGCACGAATGTGTCACAAACACAGCTTTCAGACCAGACACCTCCTCTCACTGCCAGCAGAAGAGGATAAGGGCCAGCCAGCCCCACTGACCAGAAAGCACGTGAGAAAAAAACACAAAGCACCTTCTCTGCAGGTGGAGTGGTTTCCTTCAACATCTTCATGTGAGCAAAAGCAGAGAGCAGCCTGGGCACATGGGAGGACACCCAGAAAGCCCAGGCTGCAGACTGCATCATTTCTTCTGTGGAAATCCCATAGCTGTGTGCTGCTCCTCACCGCCAGGCTAAAAACAAAGGGCTTGCCACGGAACAGCCCCACACAGAGAGAGATAATTGCTTCGCTGGCTCCGTTATGCTCTTCCTCCACCTATAAAACAGACCCAGCGACAAGAAGCAAGCAGCTCCTCGTTTAGAGAGACCGGGAGGATGCTTTCATCTCACTGCCAGGGCGAGCTAAAAATAACCCAAAGGAATAAGGTATCTGAAACTTGGAAGTTCCAAAGTTTCTCTTAAAAAAAAAAAAAAGAAAAAAAAAAAGACAAAAACAGTTCCACGTTAGGATGATGCTTGTGATAAATTAACCAAATCCCTCTTCAAATATTCCAGCTTTTCCAACATACTACAGACCATGCTCCTGCACACCTTGCCCTCACAGCACTACCTTTTATTTAGCCCCTCTTCCTCTAGATAAAAGCTCTGCCCTGAGCAGCCCCCTCCAGGCTCCTACCACTTTCTGCAGTTCGCCAGAGGGTCTGTTGCAGCAGAGAGGAGGATGCAAGATGTTTGTGCTGTCCTGCAAAACGCTTGTGCTGTCCTGCAGCCCGCCTCATGCAAGCACAGACCTCATGCTGCTGGATACCTCCGCCCTCAGATTAGCACAACTTCCAGCCTCAAATTAACTAGGTTTAGCCAATTAGCAGAATTTTACCCTTCAGTAAAAAGCTCCACCAAAAGAAGAAATCTTTCTAAAGTCTCAGCTAGTCTCCAGGTTGTGTCCCAGCATCCCCTGGCTGTCCCAGACAAGGCTGACTGTTGGTTTGCTGGAGCAGAGGTCGCCCCTACACCCTGCAGGTACTGGAGGAGAAAAGAGATGTTTAAGTAAGAAATGATATTATTCCCAGCGTCTGCAGCAGAGCTTAAACACTGCCAGTCCCAGGAGCCCAGCACAGGTGACTCGGGAGCATTTCACACTCCTTGTAGGAGGAACAGAAAGACCAGAAGGTGCTCAGCAAGCACAGCTCACCCTGCAGAACAGGGAGCGATCCTGCCGCAGGCAGCAGAGGCTCAGCAAAGGGTGTAAAAACGCTGTCTCAGTGGGCAGATTTATTCTTAATGGGAAAAGCAAGGAAAACCCTTGCCTCCTCATTTCACTGATGTGAACGAATTTATATTGGCTTACAATAATATTTCAGCCAGCGATGACTGCCAGCAGAGGGGGTCATGGGTTTTCTGTTTGCCCTACTGAGAAGAAAGGGCTCTCATGAAAGGCATGGAGAGGCAGCACCCCACTGCCAGCAACTTCTGCCTCAGGGCTGGGAGCAGCAAGCAGCATCTCAGCTCCACGGGAGCAAGGAAGAGCCCTCTGCTCCCACAGCGACCTGAAGAAGGGTATGGAGTGATGGTGTGGGGAATGGGGCTGGGCTGAGCCCCACAGGGCAGCCCCAAGATGGGGAAATGCCATTCCAGAATGGAAGCATGGAGCAGCTCACTGCCCAGATGCTGTAATGGAGCAGGACGTGGCTGAGGTGCTGCATCTATCAGGGAGGGGCTCAGTGCATCATGTCCAGCTCTGCTGGGCAAGGGGGGCACATGGTTCCCTGGGCACCCCATAACTGTAGAGCCAAAGCCTGAGAAGGTTTCCATCAACCTCAGAAGCTATGCAGCAACCCACTGCCACAGCACTCAAACTATTGACCTTGTACAACCAGGGAACGCATCCCCACCTGCACAGCACCTTCACCAGCCCCATTTTGTAGGACAGATCGGAACCACCACGAGCACAGACAGCTCACAGTGTACCCAAACCCTACCAGCTCAAAGACAAGTGGTGAGACAGTGCTCCTGATAACCCAGCACAGGCCTGTTCACCAATCTTTCCACGTTCAGCCAGTCCCCATCGTGCCCACAGGCTGCAGCCTCGACTATCTGCAATGGTGACCTTTTTTCAGAAGCAGCCAGAGCCCTACACCCACCCCTGGTGTACCGTGGTGTTCCTATTACTCACTGGAGTCAGAGAGACCCCAGCCTCCCCCCGCAGGGCAGAGCATCCAGATCTGCAGGGGCCGTGCAGCTTCCTGGCACAAAGCGGCTGTTAGTGTGTTAATTAGCTGCTGCCAAACATTATTAAGCTTCAGCACGACAGTGGGATGTCAGCACCAGAGCCAGCAGCACATCTGCTGAGGCAGCAGCAAGATCCTGATCGGGAGGCTCGCTCTTCCCTTCCCCATGGCTGCCCAGCTCCCCACTCCTGCAGCCACAACCACCAGAACCTGGGGATTTCACCCCAAACACCAGCTGATCGGGGGCACAGCAGGAAGAAGCTGTGCAGGGTTCCCCAGGTTAAAGGGAAATCTGCCACTTGAAAAGTCACCAGTGATGCTGCAATGATCAGATCCCAGTCTGGACCCCCCAGCCCATTTCTTGTCAACCGAATCAAGTGCCTTACATTGACAGGGCTTCCACAAAATCCACCAAGGCGCAGAAAATCAATTCATTATTAGACTAGCCAGGCCACAAAGGTAAGTTTGAAAGGTTTGCCAATAGAAAAAAAAAAAAAAAAAAAAAGAACCTGGTGTTTTTTCAGCCCTAATCCAATCTTCCCCTTCACTTCTTACCTTCAATCTCAAAGCTCTGATGATGGCTGTTTACAGACAGGAGAGGAGCTGCATTAGGGTCAGCTCCATCCCTACCTGCTGTTCCCAGTGGGTGCTGCTCTGCTCCCTGCTATCCTCACCCCATCCAGCACCTGCTGAGGCAGAAGGGATGAAGCCACTTCCCAGTGACAGCTCCCTGTTGGTAAAGGGGGAAAGAAGTGAGACAGAACAAGCCAGCTCTACAGCTCCACAGCCTGAGCTGAACAAGTATCCCCTTCCCTTAGGCACTTCTTGAAGTGCTCAGCTGCATCTTAGCCCCTTAGTCCCCTGAGGGACTTAAGCATCTTAGTCCCTTCATCCTCTACCAGACCTCATGGGTGTCCAAGCCCTTGCTGTTGCCATCCCTGTGCTACCCTGCCAGTCCTAGAAGTGGGATCGTCCAGAATTAAATGAACATTTCTGGAGTTCAGGGTTAGACTAACGAGCCAGGCATTTCTCATGCAAAACAGGACAGCAAAACTAAATCTATTATGGGAAAAAAGGCACAGCAAGATCCCCTTGAGACAGGCTACAGAATACACGAAGGCAAACAGCTATACAACAAAACAAAATGCCAAACTGTAGCTCCCCCCTTTTTTTTTCCCTTCTAAGTTTTAAAGAAACTAACGTTATTCAACATTACTGTGATAGAAAAATCAATTTCTTTGCACCAAATTACCTCTATTTAAATAGATTCATTTTATGCCAATTGCCAGAGAAATGCATCTTCTATTGGCAGAAAAGCAAAGCTCTTCGCTTCTTTTAAACGAAAGCAAAGCTTCCCACAACGTGTTACCAGCAGGGAGGATGTTGAGGGGCTTTATTTTGTGCTGAGTGCTCTCAGTAATGCGGCTGCCTACGTAGCTTCAAAAGGAGCAGGCATTTTTACAGTTAAGAGGTAACACGGAGATTTGCGACATCAAACAGCCACCCCCACCAGCACCCGGCCTGCTGAATCAAGCACAGGTTTCTCCTCG
Organism: Anas platyrhynchos; assembly: GCF_047663525.1. NCBI lineage: Eukaryota > Metazoa > Chordata > Aves > Anseriformes > Anatidae > Anas > Anas platyrhynchos. The sequence continues at coordinate 5,202,897 of NC_092608.1, read as the reverse complement.
CTTTCCTCATCTGTCTGGGAGCGCTGAGGGTTGGGGAAAAGAAGCTGAAAAAGACCTGCAGCACCGCGACTCATACAGAGCCCTGCGTCCCCTGGCTCTTAGAGGGACACCAGCTGGGTCCCTGCCTGTGCTCAGAGCAAGGAGCTTAAACCTCTAAATGCCTTCAGCAGCCCCCCAGCCCCAGGGGAAGCAGGAGATGCTGCCACACAACTGCCCAAGCCAGGCTGAAGGATTGTTACTGGATCCCCGCGCCATTAACGACTTGTTAATGGCAGCAAGGAGCATTTGCAGGAACAACCTCTATCTGTCACACCACACTTGGCTGAGAGCAGAGCCAGGAGCTCATCAGCAGGGCTCCTGCTGTGGCAGGACCTAACCAGGCAGGACAGGAGTCACTCAGCGAAGGTTTACTGGTGGCCTGATAACCCTCCCCATCACACCCCAAAGAGCCAGGGCATGGGGAGATGCTTGGAGAGCCCCCTGAGCCCACAACACTTCCCAGCGCTGCCACCCTGCTCCGGGAGGGGTGCTCAGCATCCCTGGGTGGCATGGGGAGGGCAAAGGGAAGGGACACAGAAGGGTGACCTTGGGAGGGGGGGACAAGGGGAGAAGTAGCTGGGCTCCTCCCCATAGCCTGCAAGATGCACGCAGTGATCCACAGCCTCCAAGCAGGATGCACACCACTGTTTTCCCCAATTAATCTTCGACTGCACAGTGACACGGAGGAATCAGAGAGAATAATTAAGAAAAATGCTGGGACACAAATTCAGTTAGGGCCAAGTCAAGAGCACTTAGATATCCAGGAATAAACACGCCTGACATCCAGTCGGAAAATTATTCTTTCCAAGCCATTGTTCACAAGAATGAGCACTTGACAGTCAGCCACCCCATCCTCCCTGTGTTGAAGAACACCAGAAACAGGCATTTTGCACACAGCAGCAAGGTAAGTTTCCTTTCTAGGCAGGGCACAGCTCGACCCAGGCCCAAGGACACGGTAGGGCTTCCAGGGAAGAGCACCAGAGTCACTTTTTTGTGTTTAAGGTGCTCTTACAAGTGCTCCCACTGCAGCCCTGCAGAGCACTGACTTCCTAAACGTGCCCTCAATGGCCCAGGCTGAGATGGGTGTGAAGATGCAATGGGCAGAAACAGCGTCTCAGGGGCAAAGACAACCAAAACAAGCTGGATCTACCCCGTCCAACTCTTGTACCTGCCAGGAAACTTCACTGGAGCTGCAGGCAATAACTCAGCCCGGCAAACAGGAGCAATCTCACACTGCTCATTTCAGACTGGGCAAAACAGAAAATCAATGAGGTGCTCTGGGTTTGTGCCAGTGTCAGGGAAAGCATCACAAAGACAAACCCAGTGGGTTTTTTGCTCTTGGCTCTCACCGGGCTGAGCACAAGCTCAGCTTATTTTCCACCAAGAAATGAGCCTGAAGATTGAAATCCCCCTTCGTGTCCTCTGAATTCTTCCTCTTGCTCTTTCTAGTGCCTACCAGTGTCTTTTGCCTTTTGTGCATTTCCGTAAGTCTTCTCTCCAGCACAGAAGAGCTGATCCTCAACTGGATAATGAAGGGGCAACGTGCAGGGCCCACGGGTCCCAGCAGCTCGCAGGGTAACAGAGATAGCACGGAGCGCTCAATTGGCAGATAAAGAACTAATCCAGACAGAAAATTGGTTTTCCATAATACAGTGTTCTGCACGAGGAAGCGGAATGAGGCTGGACAGGGTGGGGGCAGGACGGGACTCGGCAGCACGCAGACAAGTTACAAGCACCACAACCCGTCTGCAAGGAGCTGAGCTGCAGGCACAGGGACACACAGGGCACAGAAAGACCTAACCCAGGCACCGGGGCACCTGGGGACACGTAACTGGAGCAGAGTGCCTTCTGCAGCACCAGCACAGGACAAGAAACAAGAGCGAAGGAAAGGAAAGTAGAGCTGGAAGTAGGCAACGTGAGGACAGTCCCCCAGCAGGGACCATCTCATCCTAACCTCAAAACCAGAAGGCTGATTACACCCCACAACAGTGCATCCTCCAACGCTTGCATTTCACAGCCTTTGCTCTGGGGACTAACGGCACATCCACACCCATGCCTACGCACCAGAAGGGACGCCGTGAGCTTCTGAACCGCCGGGGTGTATTCCAGGAGCACGTTGCACGGGGTAATTTGTCCTTTGACGTTGACCTGAGAGGTGAGGGAAGAAAAAAAAAAAAAAAAGTCTCTCTCTTTGTTACAGTTGAATCAGCAACAGCAGCTGTGGGATTACACGGCCCGGTTCCCTTCTCTCGCTGAATATTGGGTCAGGTCCCTCGGTCCTGCAAGCGACGGGCTGAACCGTGGGCCCGGCGATTAAAATGCAAGAGAGAGGAGAGAACCAGGGCTCATTTTCAACTTGTCAGGGCCCGCAAAATAAATTACAGAATAAAATCCCAGAATGACAGAATAATGAGCAATTCATTTGAAATGTAAAATAAATAGGTAAATCTCCAGTGAGCTGGCAGAATAAATGGGGTTGAGCTGACATTTGGTGATTAAATTAAACAGTAATGACCTCATGAATAATGGGCGACAGGATTGAATCTGGAGGGCAATATTTTCTTAAGTGGGGGGCAGAGTGCTGAGGGACAACATATCCAGCAAGAGGCAAGCCACACATTTATTTTTTAATCTAATTCTCTGCTGAAACTCCCCACTTCTGAAGAGCTGCAAAGCCCTGAGGACACAGAGCTCCTCTGCTGAGACCAAGCAAACCCCCGTCCCTCCAAGAGCCTTTGGCAGCGAGAGGATTCAAGCCCCAAGCAGTGAGTGCTTCTGGCTCAGACACGGAGCAGCCAAGGGGTGATCGAAGGGGTTCCTCCTCCTAGCAGGCAGCTGCAGCGTTAGTTCGGGGCACAGGCAGGAGCACAGGCTGTACCGCTCCCTTTGGGGTCAGGGAAATCACTGGGGCACGAGCTGAGCATCCTTCCTAGCAAAGCACTCGGCTGTCTATCCCCTCCCATGGGACTCCACACCAAATTCAGGGCCAGCTTTTGTAGCTTTCCCTGCCCACGGCTGCCGGTATTATGTTGGTATTATTAAAGGATTATGTTATCAGTGCTTCTAGGGTAATGACAACTGCTGTTTCTTGACCCGCAGCTCTGAGCTTGTTCTTTCACTTATCAGCTACAGACAGAGCCTGTCACTGACCCCTGCTGTTAATACTAGCTAAATCTACTGGTGTCCCAAGATGCCTTCCCCTTCTCTAAGAAGCAGGATCCTTGAAGATACGGGGCCAATCTCTCCTTTCCCAGCCAAAACCTCACTCACTGGCAGCCTGGGCATGCAGCTGATGCAGGGAGTTTGTTTGCTTTAACTTAGCCACTGACCACGGCAGGTACGAAAAGAGAGATTTTCATCTTGGCCCGAGGCCAGAAAACCCAGTTTTATACCAAGCAGAACAAACAAAACAAAGAAAGACGGTTTCAAAACAAAGTTCGGGGTTTCAGAAAACACAAACACAAACCCACAGCCTTCATCTTCCAGCCTCACTTCACCAGTGCCATCCATTCACCAGCTCTCCCTCTACGTTTCATTTTGCCATTCTTTGTGGCCCAACTGTACACAACCTGCCTGGATCCTCATAGCCTCACGTCCCAGGCAGTCTCACTGCTCAAGCTTTATTCGAGAAAAGGGGGGACAGCACGAGTCAGACGTACGATCTCGAGGTACAGAGGCCATTCCAAGATGACAAAGGAGGATAATTAACTCATCGAGACAACATCCACTTTGGTAAATATTGCCAAAGCAGTGTTTCATTTAAAGTCTGCAGCACAAAACAGATGAGCTGATTAGGAACTGTTCCATTTGCTAATGCAGAACCGCTCACTGGCCTAATAACTTTTCCCCCCGCAAATCAAAGCTAAGCAGAAGTGTTGCCACAGGCCAATAGATTGAGAGCTGGGAAATAAATCTCAAGATCTACAGAGATATAAAACCTAATAATTCTATTAAGATCAAGTTAAGACAATTAAATACTGGTGAGACATCAAAAAGCTAAGTAGCCTGGAGAAGTTGATTTTTATAAATGAACCAATTCATTTAAGTCTATGCCTTCATAAATTGCATTTCATTCTTGCTGTGCATCTCAAGCCCCAAACCTCTCTTGCTCCGTTGGCCAGTCCCATGCCCTGCTAAGGGAGCCACCTGGGAGCAAAGCTCCTCTTGCTTACTCTTTGCCTTGTATCAGGAAGGAGCAGGCTGCTCCAGTGGCTAGGGAAGTTGGTAAATGAACAGGTAATTCAGCATTTCTGGCCCTCCTTTAGAATCAGAATGAATTTATGTTTCGAAATGCTTTCCTGGCCTGTATTACCATTCTCCGCACGTCTCTCCTCTTGACCTTAGCCTCTCAGTGCCTCTGAGCTCCTACCTCTAAACTGAGGAATATTACCCCATAGGGATGTGATGAAAAAAGGCAGATAATTAACGCTCATCAGGGCTCCGGGACTTTGACACAGAAGATGTTAGGCAGATGCGAAGAACGTCAGCAGAAACACCAAATTTGATTAGAGCAAGTGACAGTCCTGGGGGTGTGGATGCCCCATGTGCCCTAAATACCAGCAGGGGTCTGCCCCTGTCCTGGGCAACAATTACCTGGATGAGCTGATACATGCAGAAGATGATTTATGCCTTGTGTCTCTTGGCTGGAGCATTTAACAAGGCCCAGTGACATCTCTCCAGATCTAAGCCAGGCAGGAAGCACTCACAGAGCTCAGGACATTTTCAGGGCTGATATGCAACAAATCCATCCCGTCCCACAGGACTGCATGGGCAGGTCTGGCACCCACTGATGGTGGGTGGGGAGGGAGCCTCAAGAGGGACCCCCCCATTACACACCTACCCCACAGCCTCTGGACCTGCCAGGAACTGGAGACAGCTGCTCCAGCTCAGAGCTAGAGCATCACCAGGGTGCTGCCAGCCCTCCTCCCCCAGCCCAAATGCCTTCAGAGAAACCAGCGAGGGCAGCTGCCTTGGTCCTCACCACCCTGCTGCTGCAAAGGGCTTTCCTCTCTCCTAGCACGCCAGGACCACAGCTCCAGGACCACAGTTGCCTCCAGCAGCAGAGAAAGCAACTTACATGAGCAGCACCAGGCAAGCAAGCTGAAGGGGATTTAACTACACAGCTCCCTACAAAGTGAAATCCCTACAACACGCTCGCCACAAAGCCAGGAACAGCCACGCAGCTGATCCCTGCACATCTCCTGCACGCTCTGGGTAATGCTGCAGCCTCAGCCTTGCAGGGCTCAGTCAAGCTATTCCAAACTAAACCCCTGCCCCAGTGAAATGGAAAAAAGTCATTGGGCTAAATCCCTGTGCATCATCCCCTGATGCTGGGACACCAGCACATTTCTGCTCACCCAGTTTGTTCTGCTTCACAACAGCTTAGAATAGGACAAGCAACACAGATGATCAGCGTGACATAACTCACCCTCTCCTAACCTCTCTTTCTGTCTCCTTCAGCCTCCTGCTCCGCCTGACTGGCTGCGTCCTCCTCCCCTCCTGTCTTCCCAGGTCTGTAAGCTTATCTGGACAGCCTCACAGATTAAGAGCCCTGACAAGGAACATCTCTCATCACACAAAAAAAGAAAACCTTCATCCGGCCAGCAGCATGAAACAGATGAAAAGCAAATCCATTAGGAAATACCCAGGCTCAATCCTTATATCCTTCTGAAAGGCAATCCTGGGGCAAGTCTTGTGTTTCCCTGCACATCCATCCCCACCCAGGCAAAGACCCTGTGAGGGGTGGGTAGTTGAAAAGCCCCAGGGCTTTCCAGCACGTGCTGGATTTCCTGGGGTTGCAGATTCCAGCAGAAGCAGAGTTTTGAAGACAGCCGTGGCCCTGGCAGAGGCCCAACAGCAGAGTCCCATGCACCCCCAAAGGTTAAGAGCAGGCAATGCTTTCAGAGACCTTCCTGCCAAAATGTCAGCAGATTCTGCATTGCCAGCAGCCTCAACAACAGATAATAACCACTCTAACAGAATAAAGCGGCTAATACACCTGAAACAACATCTAGTAAAAAAGGGAAATTTAATTGGAAATGTTGTCTGCAATTTAAATGTCAAAGGAGAAATTGCTTCTGCGCTTCCTGCTGTTCACAGCCATAAACCAGCAGTTTCTGGGGGAGACAAGGAAAATGTCAAGGAGGCGCTTTGTGCTTCGGCTCCCTGCGCTTGCTGAGCCCTGTTCTGCGGGCAGTCCTTGCCCCAGGGGTCTGTCCAAGTTTGCATTCCCACATACTCAGCCAAAAGCCTTTTCTGCGGGGTGACCAGAGCACTGCCAGGGATGAAATGGGGCTAGGGACTCCCAGCTCCTGGCTTGCAGTGCTCCAACTCCTGCCCCTTTGCTTCAAATTGCACCCAAAGCCATGGGGTGCACGGGAACTTCCCTAACCCCAAAAAACCCAAAGGCCACAGGAAGGACGTGCAGAGGGACTCGGGCAGAGGCAGCTCTGCAGTGACTCACGCGGTGGCTGCTTCACCAGCCGTGTCCCTTTCCCCAGGGACCAGCGTTTTGCGCTCCCCCAAACCTGCTGTAGCCAGCAAAGTGAAGTCCTCTTGAGGAAATGTCACATCCTGAGTGGTTTTTATTTATTTGCCTGCAAGCCATCAGTTGTTTAGACATACACCCAACTTTGTTTGTTTACAGTGCTAAAGCTGGAGGCATATTTCTTTCTTTTTTTTTTTTTTTGTATCGATGACTTAAGCTAAACCTCTTATTACTTGGACTTTCTTATTGTGAAAAGAACAGAGCACCTGCTACATTAATACAGAGAGCGCATTCAGCTCTGTGATCACACAGCAGCACATTTCCCCCTCTTCCTCCCGCCTTGCACACCCTGCAGCACTCCCACGCAGCAGCCACAGAGACAGCATAATAAGGGCCTTTTGTTCCACGGATAAACTCCACAAAGGGTTTACACACCGGGCCCCAATTCCTACAGCAGCCAAACCACGTGCTCCAAGGTGTTAATTAGGAAGTAACACAAGATGGAGATGAAAGCAGGTGGGAAGGTTGGTTGCAGGCTTACCAAGGTCACAGCACCGCATTTTGGTGTGGAGTTCCTGCCTTGCATTCGTGCTGGTTGTGGAAGGCAACAGGAGTTACGTATCAGATGTAATTCTCAACTCCTCTGCTGAATAATCACATTTACTTCATGTTAGAAATAAATAATAAATAAACTGATGCTTAAATTGCATCAGTTCGGAACACTTCCCACCCAATCCACTGAAGATAAATGTTTTGATTAAACTGAAGGTTTGGGGTGATTATTTTTGGGGTGGAAGGGACTTTTAATTTTTTTAAGATCTAGCACTAGAAAACCTGAGTTTCAAAAAAGAAAAAAAAAAGTTGACTTGTCTTTCATTTGGAATAAAATCACTTACAGTACACGTATCAGTGTTTCCTGTAAAATTCAGGTTCCCTCTTCTGACCTACTTGAGTTGAACACCTTGTTGGCTTTTCTCACGTTCACCCACACACAGCCTGAGAAGCCTCGTGCTCCACTTGAAGACTTTTTGCCAGGAAAGCTAAATAGGTTACAGCTGAGGTATTTCAGCTGCAGACACACAGCAGTGGGATTCTGAGGGGCCTCAGTACAGCAGCAAGGGGACCCCACAAAAACACAGCTGAGCATACTCACACTAACAGCATTCAGGGTAAGCCCCCATCCAGAACATGAGTACAACCTGATTCCTTTAAGCCACAGATGGGATTGGAGGGGATGGGTGAAGATTTTCTCCCTTTTGAGTCACTCTGACTGCCTGCCAAGTGCCAGCCGGGGGAGCCTGGCTCCCCCCCAGCCTCTCCATAAGCTGAATTTCCACAGTAGCATGCTTTAGCCTGGCAACTACAGCAGACTGAAGCCTTTGCCTCCTTCACCCCACAGGTGCTCCCCACAGCCCGTGGTTCAGCAGCAGAGACCTGGTGCTGCTGCTCAGCGCAGTGGACAGGAGGTCAGGCCCCAGCCCTCCCGCAGTGGGGCTGCCAGCCACCAGGGCCTGTGCTCCAAGATTGTTCTCACCCTTTTTTTTTTTTTTTTTTGCTTGTTCTCCTCTCGAGGCAGGATCAGGCCCCAACGACAGCAAGGTGACAGCACTGCACCTCCTTGGCAAAACCTTGCCTCTCCCTCTCCCATGAAAGTCGCTGGTCGCTTCCACCACTGCCAGCTGAGAGTGCACCCTGTAGCAGGCTCCATAAGGGGAAAAAATTATATTATTTACACGAAAGCAGGGCTCAGGTTTACATTTCAAATGCTCCCTTGAGAAAGGCTACAGCATTTTTCCCCTTTGAAGGGCAGCTGTGACAGCAGGAGTCAGCACCGACAGGCACAAAGGCCCAGCTGATACCCAGCCATGTACCTCAGGCCCCGTGCTCTGAGTCCCTCCGGCCCCGTGTTGGATGGTGTCAGATCTCAGCCCAGCTGTCCAGCAATGCTCGCTGCAGCACGAAGCATTTGCCAATCTTGGCATTTATGCCAGAGCTCCTTGTGGCATCCAAGTCCTTTTCAGAAGCTGAATGTGGGCAGAAGATGGTGCTTTCAGCACAGCTCCCACCAGCACCGTCCATGCATCCCCTGTCGATACCTGCTTCATCTCAGCATTACAAGATGGGCCAAGAGCACTTTGATCATGCAGAGCACTTGCAAAGCTCAAAGCATTATTAGTACCTATAATTAAAGGATCCCATTTGGCTCACAAGGGCACTGCCACACGTGCTAACCAGTGGACGTGTGTTTTCAGGGGCATCTCCAAGCTCACCGGGCAAGGACCTTTTGGAAGCTGCTATTTGCTGAATACTCAATTAGCACATCATTCCCTTCCAAAGCCTCGCTGGAGCAAACAAAGCCCAATCCAAACAGTATATCAAGAGCTACCACAAACAACCTTTCCAGCGATTGCAGCGCGGGTTTGCAATCTGCACACTCAGCAGAATGTGCACTCGCTGTGAAGGTTACGGTTATTAAAATGCACGTAGATCACCTGCTTAGAGTCCCGAAAGCTACAGCCTTGGCAATTTGCAGGCAGATGGATTCTCATCTCTGATTCTCATCTCTGCTACACCAGCACCGTGCCGGTGCCACCCTTGATTTTAGTGGAAAGTTTCCCAGGTTTGCCCTGGAGTAATGAAGATCAGACCCTGGTCATGAAGGGAGACAGAGCAGGTGTTTTATTTATAAAGCCTCCCACACTCTGCCTCCCTGCAAATCACACTCCTGCCAAGTGAAGCCTGCACACTGAAACCAGAATTAAAATACAATAAATCACTATAAGAAAAGAAAAAAAGCCAAAACCCTCATCCTCATAACATTTCCGCAGATCAGGACAATTGAGTACAAAGGATCCAATTAGGAATGAAGCAGAGAAGGCTCAGAAGAATGATAGCGCCAGGGAGGCTGAGTGGCTCCTTAAAGGGTACATTTGTGAGCAGAGTGGTACTGGGTACTCCAGAGCAGCTCATTCCTGGGGGTCCCATCCATCCTCTGGACAAGCTCAAGAAGGATGAAAGGCAGAAACCGTCTTAAGGCACCTGCTTATGGTGCAACAGCATCCTTGTAAATTAGCAGAGCAATCTGCCCAGCATCGCACAGTGAGGTTTACATCTGTCCCCTGCCTCGGCCAGTCGCATCCACTTTGCCTGTAATCCTTCAAACCAGCTGCATCTTCCCCTTCACAAGGGCAGCGGGCGGCACCGGGGAGCCCTCATCTCAGCCAGGCCAGAAGGGTTTCCAGAACAAGCAACAACACGGTAATCACAAAGCACGCTGCTCCAGGGGCAGGTGAAATCCCAGAATAAAAACCAAGCACACAAAACCCACCTCTCTCACAGCTCCTGCCTGCCCAGAGCCACACCAGGGGAACACCACTGCCCTTGAAAAGTTTGTGATCCGGCGTGCACCGAGGTTGCTCTGGAAGGCTATTCCTCACCAAAGATAAACAGTCCTGTGCTCAGCAGGGCATCGGAGTGTTTACAGATTAATTTATTTTTTTTTCCTGAAGAACATCTACTCCATAAAACAACAATTAGCTGCACTCTGAATTTACGAGTGTAATTTGCAATGTTGTTAAAGCACGGGCAGTTGTGGCTCTCGCACAACGGTAATTGTTTGCATTGCTGGAAGGAGCCAGAACAAGACACGCTTCTGGGAGGGGGCGATAGGACAAGGAGTCAGTGCTGTCTTTCACAGGAGAAAGCTGCCACCACCTCCGCAGGGCAGGTACTAGCACCGTTATCACCTGCAATGACGCAGTGATCCCCAAAACATTGGATTTCCAACACAGCGGTGAGAAGGATTGTGTTGCAGGTCTTGGTGACTGCATTAATCTGCTTGGGTTACAGCAGTGAGAGCCAGATGAGGTGTTGAGGAAAGGTAGAAGTTAAACATTTGAGGGAAGCAGTAATAATAAGAAGACTCCAAATCTTTTAGAAATGAATGAAAAAATATTAAGAGTGGGGTCTCCCTGCCTGAAGCAACTTCCTTAAGTAAAAGTCACCAGAGTCCGATAAGAAATTATTAGCCTAGAAACTTGGATGTCTCCAGGGGGAGCACAGGTATTAAAAGAGATGAGCCTTGATGGAGTTAATGGTGTTTTCTTACAGCCAAGCTCTCTAATGAAAGTGAGCTCATTTACATACCCAGCCACTCAGCACTACCCCGTGCCAGCTAGCCAGCAGCATCCTCCTGCAGAGGGGAGGAGGGCAGAGGCACCAAGAAGCACCTCTGGTTTAACTCCCCTGCTGGCACAGCACTGAGCATCCCTGCCCACTACTGGCCACCTCAAGCTCAGGGCGAGCTCTGGGGTACCAGCAGGGCAGCTACAGCACCAACAGGGAAAAAGAAGTGGTTTCAACATGAGCAAGAGCTTTGTGAAGCCAAGAGGCTGTTTCCAAAAGGAAAGGAAAAAAAGGGCTTTCTAGTTCATAGCTGCAAGGTATTTACCTTAATGTTAAATGACAATTGCTTGCAAAACAGTATTGCAAAAGCTCCCCAGAGACATTAATCAGAAGTTGTATCTCCCATTCTCGCTCTTGCTAAGCACACAGAGTGACAGATACTTAGAGATAGCACTGCGGGGCAGGGGCTTTCATTCATAGGCTGCTATCAGCAAAAACATTAAACTGCTGCTGGAGTTCCTAAATTGAGAGCTTAAACCCTTTGTGGGTTTAGATCTGAAGCCTTTCCGTGGGTTTCTGAAGACCATAATCAATGCTCTGACCACCAGAAATCAAAGAGGTCTGTTACCAAACCAAGTCCTTCTGAAGGCTGGCATTCCAGGTCTGTCCCCAGGGCTCCCACAAGCAGCATCTGCTGCAACCTGCAGCTCCTCGAGGAAATCCACGCTGCTGCCAGGTCGCTCCTGTGACCAGAAGGGTTCTGATGCCAGGAGGGAAGCAGGTCGCTCCCAAGCCTCTCCATCTGCAGGAAGAAACAGCCTGACTCCACTACAGCTGCTAGAGAACGAGGATTATTAACATATATATATTTTAATTTTAGTGTTTAATTACCCAGACAGCGAGGAGGCACAGGAACAGCAGCATAGAGGAGCTGCATCCTTCCTCCCTGGCCCCCATCCCTCCTGCCTGCCAACAGAGAAACAGATGGTCCCTCCAGGTCACGGCTCCTCCAGACTCACAGCGTGCAGCCCAAGCCAAGAAGGCAGAAATAAATAGCCTGCAAATTAATGGAGAAAAAAAAAAAAAAAAAAAAGATTTCAAACAGAGGAGTTGGTGCCGTCTGGCCACGGGAAACACACACACCAGGAAAAGCCAACAAGTCACAGCACCAACATGATTTTCTGCAAGGAGGGCTGGGGCTCCTTCCACATGATGAGGGCAGGGTCATCGCTCCTTGCTCAGAGCCAGCTTCTCCACACAAGCCCTACAACACTTATGGCAGGTCCAACCCAAACACTGTGTTACTGGGATGCTGAAGACCTCACCCCAGTGTTTTTTCCAGCCTTCAGCTTTCTGGCCAGCTCCCTGTCCCCACTCCAGTTTGGGTCCATTCCTCAAGCTGCTGCTACCTCCATCGCCACCATCCTCCCCTGTCATTTCCCACCCGCTCATTCCACCTTCTCCCTCCACTTCTCATAATTGGATCACTGTATGATGTGCTGCTGGATCTGCTTCCCTGAAAAATATACACAAAATAAACTGTATTCTACCAAGATGGTGCTTTAAATCCTTATTTCCCTTCATTGTACGCATCTTACAGAGTCATTTTTAAATTGCAGAAGCATGTCTACAGATTTATGTGCGTCTTTAAGGTCTAATTTCCATAAAAAAACAACTGCAGAGTGTTCCTTATGCCCCAGGGCATAGCAGATACAAGGAGAACACCTAATGAATTAAAAATGTTTGGATAAAACTTATATAAACTCTTACATATGCTAATGAGATGAAAGGCTATAATTATGAGCTGAATTGTGTACTGACACAAGTAGCTCTGTGCAGTAAGCGATAGAATTTCAGTGTCCTTGAAGCCAAAATAACACATTGTGAGAAGGCACCTTCCCATAAATCTCTCTCTAAAGTCTTTTCAACACCTTCGGAGCACAGGAGATGCTAAGGGATGCAATAACAACTTCTCAGTTAGCATGAATTTCATCTTTATAGGGATCACCCCCTATTTAAGGGCACCTTTCCGCTTTTTACAGAGCACTGATAGAAGGTAATTATAAACTTTATCTCGCATGATTTGGATCATCAGCCGGCATTCAGAGGAAAGGTACATCCAAATGATGTGTGTATGTGCATGGAGGGGGATATTCTCACCAAGTTTCAATACACTGATCTTTTCATCCAACATAAATTTTTAATGCAGGAGGAATTTAATTTTGTAATACAAAGCTTGGAAGCAATAGAGTTTGTGTAAACAGGCAGCCACAGAGAGACTGCGCTCCACAAATATGTACTGCCAACAAAATCCATTTCCACAGCCATTTAATTCATGAGTTACTGTCCATCGTGCTCAAAATATAATCCTCCACAGCACTCAGCCTCCCCATCCGTGGCAGTGAACAGCAGTGCCTGCGGCACGGCTCAGGGTGTTGCCAATTTAGACCGCAAGCTTTGCACGGCGCCGTCCTGCATCGACGGCCTCGTGCTACAAAACCCACCCGTGCAAGGCAGGGCTCGCCGAAGGCAGCGCTACACCCACAGAGGGATGTCCCCTCCCTGCTGCACTGCCATGTCGTTCCATCACCCCGTGCAGGCATCCCTCCCCGCCTCGGCTGCAGGCCTGGGACAATAAGTCCATCTCCCCAAGGAGGAATTCGTTAGCGTTTTTTAATGCCTCTAGTATTAGGGTGATGAGACAAAAAGCCCAGATCAATTTATTAATGCCAGTGTGTGCCTACAGAAAGGCTAACTGTGCCACAAGAGTTCTCCAGGTTTGCTCTGACAAGTCTGGACCTCCTGGCAACTAGGCTGAGCAAGGTGAAATATCAGCTGCTGACCTTCCACGAGCACCTCAGGGCTCCGACCTTAGCTCCCCGTGTTAACATACACGAGACATTCAGCCTGTCCCCTGAAATATTTACAAGCTTTACAGGCAGGCCAAGAAGAAAAACAAGGGGGAAAATCATGCAAGGACAGAAGTTGGCAGCAGAGGGGGGTAAGGCAGGACTCGCAGCCCACAGCCTGGCCATCACAGCTGCGATGGGAGAGCACCGCGCCTCCCCCTCGGGTTGGTCTCAGACTCCAGTAGCTCAGACGCCACGTAATCTTCGCCCTGTTTTTAATCAATCTGGGGACATATTGTTCCCTTACAGCTATAATCAGAACTCAGCTGCATAATTTTTTTTCCCCGATACTATAAACTGCAAGGTTATTTAACAACACCGTATCAATTGACTACCTTAATGCACCACCTGGAGTTAACACATACCAAACCCGTTATTATACAAGAAATATGCAAGGACTGCAGTCTTTCCCAGAGTCCTCTCCTTACCCTCTCCTTGCCACAGTGATGGAGACAGTCAGCACTTTCTGCGCAGATCAATACCGCATTTGGATGCGACCACCACTCCCATCATCGCCTCGATTACCAAGGCAGGAGTTTGCTCCCACACACCTACCCCTCATTGAAGGTAACACCATGCACGCTGCCCATGGAAACCATACCTGCGGGAAATCATTAACCCACTAATCTGAAATCAATTTAAAGTCCATTTGCCTAATGACATGAGCACTGTAAATTATCTATGAATTGTTAATTTATGAGAAAATGACATCAGAATTTTTGTTTTATTAATTGGCTTTTCTAGATGCAAGTTATTTCTTAAAGCTTTATAATCCATGTCTCTTGGTGAAAAAAAAAAAAAAACACATTAAAACCTCCTTAATAAGATGCCTTTTACGCCAAGAAAGAGAGTAAAATGAGTAAACCCACTCTTGTGAACACTTCAGTGTGAGGGTTTACACATTCATCCTAGTAATTAGAGAAGGAGAAGTCATGGGGAGAGGGGAAAAAAGGTCCTTTGAGTGCCTGTTCACGTTCTTGAACAAAATTGGTTCCAACCACATTTGCATTTTTCTGAGGCAAAATCCCAGAGTGCAGACACGGACACCAGCCCGGGTCACCTCTCCCATCTTCCTCCTTGGCAGGCTCAGCCTCTGAGCTGGGAAGTTCACTCCCCTCAGCAAATATTTGAGCGACAGACAGGCTGGCTAAAGCATTAGCACAAAATGATTGTCAGAGCCAGCGTCTGGGGACCAGGCTGTGATTTCTTTGCTGATAGGTGGTTATTAGAGACTAACTTTCCCTATCAACTTCAGTACATCTACTCCTAGTGTGGGTGTGCAGAGACCTGCGGATTATTTTTTTGCCATACCATGTACCCAGGCCCAGAAAAGATGCATCTAGTCAGCTCCTCATCTGGTCTGTAATTCACTTGGATGTGTGGCCATGATCTCTTCATGCAGTACTCCAGGAGTACTCCTACCCCATGCAGCTGCTTGGGAATTGCTTTCACACCTATCCACAGCCACCCACAGAAATCAAGTCCGTGCCACTTCTCCACCCCATGCCAACAGGGCAATGTGGCTGTGATTCTGAAATATTGATATCGACCAACAAAAATACAAGTGTGATGAGCTCAGGGTTTGATTGAACCACGGAACAAATGCACCTGAGCTAACTGAAGCCTGCTGCTGCAGAGCCACTGGGCACAGACCTAAGGCCGATGGGTTTCTCAGCCCCAGCACTCACCTCAAGCCAACAGCCTGGGAAAAAAGTCTCCCAGTGCAGCACGATGACCTCGACAGGAAGAAAAAGAGGGTGCACTGATTTTGGCTGTGATTTGATGTTCAGCAAATCTTTTAACACCTGATTCCCCACCTGTGGGTACAACTGGTAACAAGACCTGAGCCGGTCCAGCCCAGGAGACAGCCAGGCAGCAGGGACAGGTGGGCTCAGCAGTGCCTCAAAGCTCCAGCTACTCCCTGGGAGAAAGGCAAAGCCGTGAGGGGTTTGTGGATAGGTGTCCAGCAGCAGTTTTCAGATCTTGAGGTCAGATTGCTTCCAGCTGTCTGGAGAAAGGCAAGCGTGCTCCCTGTCCAGCTGCAGTGCTGCTCATTGCAGCCTGGCACATACACAAGGCTTACTCTATGTGAGCCAGCTCTGCTCACCCTTTTCTCTTCCTTTTAGGATCTGACCCCCAAATCCTCCCAGACAGCAGGAAAATTCCCAGGAGTGCTACGCACTGAGGACAGATGCATAAATGAAAGCTCCTCCATGCGGTGACCAACCACTCCCTCACTCGAGCAGCAGCTGGCATGCACAGAAAGCTCCATTTCCACCAAAATAGAAAGCTGCAGTCTCCAACCTTCCCCCTTCCATTAATGCTCTATTTAAGACCGTTTTTGAATGTCTGGATTACAAACCCACCCCCTTCCAGCAAACTGCTTTCCCAGACAGCCCTCCCCTCTTCTCTGCTAAATAGATACTAAATATAAATATATACCGGGGAGAACTTGCTGGGAAAAACAGGGCTGGGATTTTTTTTAAAACCTTCTCCCTCCTTCATCTAGTCTGAAGAAACACACGCACAGACACAGAGCGCCTTTGTTGGCTGCTTTCATGGCTCCCAAGTGGGAGCTCATCCGCTCACTGGCGCAGCTCCATGCAGTGCTGCTTTATGCTCCCCAGGAGACCCCCGGCCCCGCTGCTGCTCTCCTCCAGCAGACCCCAGCCCTGCCCTGGCAGCTCAGGTGATGAACGCAATCACGGGGAAAGAAAAACTGCCAGCTGAACGCTGGCCCTATTCCCCGATCCCCTAGTGAAGTCAATCCGGTCGGAAGAATTCCTGCCTGCTGATATGCTAATATTTTAAATTAGCTTTAATTGGCTTCCAAACGCTACCAGTGTCACTTGCACACCCGGTGCCAGTCCTCACTGCTGTCAGCCCCATCGCGCTGCAGCTCACACCCTGCACCTCTGCTGTAGAGCCCCCAAAAGCAGCAGGAGCCAGTTCCCATTGCTCTGCTCTGCTCACCCCATTTGTGACCTGAATATATTTCCTTTGTTGTGAAATCACAGCACCACCTGTTCCCATCATTTCACAGTCACCATTTAAAAATAAAACACCACGGTGGTGGTGGTGGGGGGAGCAGGTAAGAAAATTCAGCAGTCCTTGAGGTTGGAAAAAGCGTGAAGGGCAGGGAGCGTGGGTGAAGGCACACGTAGGAGATCTGAGTCACGCAGTCTTTAGCCAGCCAGTACCCCCCTGCGGCTCCTGTAGGGCTCGGTCCGGAGCCCACTGCTACTTCTGCAATGACTCCAAGCTGTAGGTAATGGACCTGAACCGTCTCGAGCTTTGCCTCTGCAGGTGCTCAGAAGCAGAGGTGGCTGATCTGACTAGCTCAGCTCCTTTGCCCTGAACAGCGGTCCTTCAATTTTGCACTGGCATCAAGTGAGCATATCATTTGTTCCAGCTGTCTGCTCAGAGGGGCTGTGGCTTAGAGGCCTCCACACAAGTCACTTGAAGCAGCAGGATCACGGGCACGGCCCTCAGGAGGACTTTGCCACCCCCATAACCATACCTTCTCCATGGCCCTTTGGAGAACTGTGTCCTCAGTTCCACCCCCAGCTCCCCAAACCATGACTTCCCCAGTAATGCAGCCTTATTCAAAATGCCTGTTGGACCCCGCACTGCCTTGTGATAAGACATCACCTAGGACCAGCGTTCTGCAGTGCTCCAGTTGTCTTCAGCTCCTGCTACAGCTGATGTGTTTGGCCAGCACATCCTCCTCCTTCTCCTCCTCTCTATCCCTGAATTTTGTTCCCTGACCCCCAGACCCCTCCCAGCTAATCCACTGTGGAGAGAAGGCAGCATAACCTACAGCCTGCTGCCAAGCCCCTCGCAGCTAAGGCACCAGGGAACCTCAAAGCTGTCTCCTCCTAGGTACAATGCAAGGCCTTGACAAGATCCCTGGGAACATCTTACGTTTTATGTTTATTTTTCAGCATGATCATCAAGCAAGACAGCGAAGAGACTCGTCACCATCCATCACGAGCTTCATTGTTTAGTAATAAGATGTATTACCCCCTTGCAGCAAAATAACACTCCAGCCAGAGCTCCCATTTGTTATGATCTGGCTGACTGGGACAGCTGTTCGTGTCAATGCTGTAAACACTCCATTTGGAGCAGAGACAGCAAGTTTTAAGTGCTAATAAATGGGACTGCAGGCTGCTGAGCACACACAGGGTTAGTGGCTAGTCACCACCAGCCCTCTCTCACGGGGTCCCTTGCTCATCCCTGCTCTGCTGCTGCCTGCCCAGCTCCAACGCCCCCCTGACAATGAGGCACAGGGGGGCACGGCCCTGCCTGCCCCATCGCACATCCCCAGCCAGCTGCTGCGTGGGCCGGGAGGATTTGGTGCTGGAGCAGCAGGGTGAAGCTGCTTCCTCAGCTCAGCAAGCGTGGGGTCAGCACAGCTGTGCTGGAGGAGGAACTTTGGTGTCAGCATGCATCTGGAGGGAGCTGTGTCTGCTTTTCTGCACTCACCTTTATCAGAAGCAGCCTCAGCAGATCAGACGGAAGGGAGAAAGCTTTCCAGAAAGCACCAGTGGACTTCTCCAGGAGCATACGATGCTAACCGAGGAGGATGGAATTAAATGCTTAGCTTGGTCTCTGATCTTTCCAGGGTTGGAGGCACGCTCTTATCTCCAGCCTATTACTCACTTCATCGACTGCTCAGCCCTAAACCTAAAGCTCCAAAGAAGTAAAGGCCCAGCTACTGGCAGCAGCTGGAAGCTGATAACAGCATACCAGGGGAGTCAGAGAAGATCTGACACCATGCCACATGCCTAAGCACACACTGGGGCCGTTCAGAGCATACTTTCTCTTGCCACATGAGCTTGACCATGGCCAGCTCCAAAAAGACAGCATCCTTCCTGCATTCCCAGATGGAGGCAAGAGCCCTGGGACACTGTGAGGGTGCCTGCACACACAGTGCTCTCACCCTAGCTGCACAACAGCTGGCACAGCAAGGGCAGAGCCTCTGCAGAGCAGCCTTCGGTGATGCACGAGGGCCTTGTGGCAGCATCCATCAGTGGATTTCAGAGGTCACAGCCTCACACATTACACACAGATGTCAATTCCATTTCTACAGCAGGAAAAAAAAAAAAAAAAAAGCTTAAAGTCACACAGACAAAGCACTGGCAAGATATCTTGATTTATCATTGCTGTCATTCTAGGAATTCACAGTAGCCTGAGTTCACCCTTCAGCTCCTTTGAGAGGTACATGAACAATAGCGGCGGAGGACAGGTCCCACCTCTAAATCTCTGAGGAATTCAGTCCTTCAGGAAGGCTGCAAGGATTTTAAAACAAAAAAAACAAAAAAAAAAAAAAAAAAGAAATCAGCCCTCCAGTCTCTGCAGCAGCTTGAGAAACTGCCATGAGGAGCAGTTCACTCCCCCAGAGAGCATGCAGTGCGAGCACTGTGAACCATCCAGAGCAGCAGAGCTAGCTCAATAGCACGCGCAGGAGAAAAAGCCCCTTGGGTTTTCACACAGTTTGATCAGACCCACAATCTCAGCTGATTGCAGGCAGCACAGCATCACTACACCCAAGGACCTGGACTGAGTCTAGACAGAAACAGATAAAGGCACGAAACATGACCAAAGCACCACTGCTTTCTCTCAGGCAGCCTTACAGCTTAGCCAGGTCTCTGTCTGGCCAGGAACTTTCCACTCTCCAAACAGAGCTGAAAAGGAAACCCCACAGGCATCAGATCCTTCAGCAGCCTTAGGCTGCATCACATTCAGGAGATTATCACAATCACAGGTGACACTCAAGGAGATGAACCACAGCTGCTCACCCTCTCATGACAAAACTACCTTGTCCATCAAGCAACCTCCTTGAAGCAGAGAGGAGCAGCACTGAACTCATCACACTCCTGAACACCACCAAGGGGCCTCTCACCGCTCTCCCATAGCATGGAGCAGTTCTCATAAGCTGTGCTCAACACTGAGACAACAAACTTGGGTCCAGACTCAGACATTTCTAGACAATTAGCTTGTAGTTTGACAGTTTGATCAGCTTGAAGCTATTTTTTCCCCCCTTCTCCTTTGTTATCTGCAAATAGCTCAAGGGAAGCCCAGGCTCACACCTTGAAAAGGGCCCCCAGGAGCCAGCACAAGCCAGCCAACAGGTTGGGAGTTGGTTCAAGAGAAAGGACTCGAGTCTGTGCTGCCTCTGTGTCCAACACAACACAAACCCTGAGAGCTCAGAGGCCACCAACTAGAAAGGCTTAAAGTCCTAACTCAGACACACAACCTTCCCTTGTTGTCACCTTGTACTCACTCAGCACTAAGAGATTCCATTGAAAATGTCCTTAATGTTTAAGAAAGGAAAAAAGCACCCTACACTGCCCAGGCTGTGAAGGATCCAACCCCATCCACACCTCTGGGGGTCAGCCTGGTATAATAAATAACCTCACAGCACCTCATCTGGGTGGGGGAACTTCTTAGCCACCCACAGCTCCAACCTGCAGTGCTCTTTGGTGATGGCTAACGAGAATGCCCACACCTGTAGCTGAGTCCAACACAGGACATAAGCTAACAAGTGTTAAAATAAAGCTGTCAGTGAGAGCTGCTTGCCTTTCTGCAGACAGAACGGAGCCACAATGCTCAGTGCCCCTTCAGCGGCTGGATGCCCCCACACCTACCCTCACCCTGGGGAATTTGAGGCTGTCACATCTTCTGGTGGAAGAGGATGTGACCCAGTTGCCCAAAACCAGACTCACTTTAGGCACTACAACCCTTCCTCTCCGACATGCCCCCCTCAGCTAGTCAGAAATGCAGCCACATGGCGGAATCCCACCTCCTGCCAGGCCTTACCCACCCCTCATAGTTACCTCAGGGCCTCACTTTCCAGAAGCAGAGCGTTTCACATTTGAGATGGAGGACATCTCAGCTGTCTGCCTAAATCACAACCTATTTGTAATTTAATTCAAGGTGTTTATGGTGCAGTTTGCCAGCTGCTACTTTTCGGCCCAGTCAGCAGCAGACAAACCAGCTCCCGCCCCCCCCCCCCCCCCCCCCCCCCCCCCCCCCCGCTGAAGGGCTTCTGTGCCCCACGTTCAGGTGTGAAACCCAGACCTCCCAACACTTTCCTCACCCCAACCCAGCCTGCTTCAGGCCTTGCTTTGAGAGGACTCCTTTGCTGCTTTTCTCCCTACCATTGCCCATCGAGGTGCTGCCCGGCTCCCCGGCCCTTCCTGCTGCACACAACGCCCTCAAGCGTGTTCTTATGCTGAGCTCCTGGGGCAGTAAGTTTGCTCTGACCTGAGAGGAAAAAGATAAAATAACGAGAAATAGACACGGTGTGCCAGTACTTAGGAACACAATGCACAAGCCTCCCCCTGTTTTGGGCTTGTTTCGCCTCCTGCAAAGGCTGACAGCCCCTCCAGCCCACACTCACACCATCCTCAGGCCTCAGGGGAACAGATAAAATCTGTACAAACAGCCCTGAGGGTAAGAGAGGAGCACCCACTCCTCACCCATCTGTTGGGGTGCTCTGTTTAGCAATCAGGTCCCCAGGATGTGTCACCTGCAGGGTGACAAAGCACCAGGGAAGGGGCAAGGGTGACCCACCTCCTGGCTGAGCTGCTGGAGGGTGAGGGAGTGGGGGAGGCACAGCACGCTGCTCTTTTTGTGTGGTAAAAAAAAGAGAAATAAACATACCAGGCTGGTTATCCTTAGTGCAGGTGAGGCAGAGGGGCCAGGGAAGGGTTTAAACACTCCCTATCTCCAAGTTAAGCTGCCTGCCCCAGCCTGGTACAGGAGCACTCACCCAGCAGCACCACCCCTGTGCTTTCACTGCACTCTGATGGGGCAACAGCCGCAGGTGGGCTCATGCCTCTCCTCACACCAATGCTTTGTGCAAAGATGTCATGCACTGTGCACGTTTGCAGCCCTCCCACCTTCCTCCCATGCCCCCTGAAGTCTGTCAGCCACAGGCAGGCGACCCTGATAGGAAGCAGCAGTGCCCAAACTCCCCGTCCAAATGGCAAAGAGCAGGCTCTGTGGTGGTTTTTCAGCGAGGAGGTGGCCTTTTCCATTCTGAACCATCAATTTGGGGGTTGGGTTTGGGTTGGGGTGGAGGGGAGCTGTGGGAATCACCGGCTGCAGCACCCCAGGGTGCCCAGTCCTAAGTGCCACAGGGTGCTGAGGAGATAAAGCAGACATTGCTGTGCTGCAGCTTGACTGAAGTCCAGGGGGGATTGGCTGCAGGCGATGAAGACTTCACACCAGACGTGCTCACCTGGAAGAAGAGATGGGGCCGTGCCAAATGGCAGGCAGCAGGTCTCAGAGCACGGGCCGTCAGCGTTGGCACAGGGGCTGTGCCAACAGCCTGCCATGGACAGGCTCCCACAGCCAGAAAGCAATTCCTTCCTGCCTCTGCCAGCTTGAAATGAACAGCAAGCAGCTGCTGCCCCATCTAATCCATCCTCTGAGCCCTTTCCCCCTTCCCAGCCCAGCAGCTATATTCTGAGGAGCCACAGAAACCTTTCCCATAACTCGGGCCACATCTATAGAAGCTTTTCAAGCTGAGGGCTTGAAGATGTGGGAGGTTGCTGCAGCGTGCTGGCCTTCCCAGTGTGTGCACACCCAGGGGAGGGTGCTGCAATCAAACCTCACTCAAGCATGGCTCCAAAGAGAGGTAAATGCTTGGCACTCCTCTGTGTGCATTGGTTCAGTGCAGGCCTGGGAGGTGCGGGGTGGCCGCTCGGTCTTACAGCAGCACTTTGGTGCTGCATGGCACGGACGGAAATCCTCAGCCAGAAGTTCACACCAGGCCTTGTGGTGCTGCAGGAGCAGGGAGGTGAATCCCGTTCTTGTGGGGTCGGCATGATCTTCACACGCTGGCAGGAGCACAGTATGGATTGGAGGAGGAAAAGGGCTCCAGAAAACCTGGACAAAGCTCTGCCTGAGCCAGCCCTCCTCCAGGCCTGCGTGGGAGCTGGGCTGTTTGTTGGCTTGTCTGGCGTGCAACAGTGACAGGGCGATGAGTGAGGGAGCCAAACGAGCGAATGCCAAAATCTTTTATTTACAACAGTCTCCAAAAATCAAGGAACACTGAAAATAGTGAGGGTAGGAGACGACTTACAAAAGTAACACGCATACGTTACCGTTGGGAATTGTGCTACATCACTCTGAGAACCAACACTTGAAGGTCTGCACGCGACGCGGTGAAACGGCAGTGCCTTGGGGTGCTCAAATCTCTTCTCCCCGGCTCTCGACCCATCCTCCCTCCCGTTTGCTCTCTTCTGCTCCCCCCTGTGAACCTTCCTGCTCCTGGCCATCGCCGTCCCATCCCCTCCAGCAGCCACCCAGAGGAGGAGCGGAGGGGATGAAGGGTCCTGAACCCCACAATCACCTCCTGGGGATGGAGACAGGCTGTGAAAGACTTCCAGCTCCAGGACCCTGGGTCTAAGCCAGGGCAGAGGAGTTGGCAGAGGCCTTTGGGACAGCATAACCTGTGAACTGTGGCTTGCATGCTGTGCGGGGTGAGCAGTGATTTCAGAAGGAATAACCGAGAGACTGCGTTTGCCCTGCCTGGCTGCAAATCAATCAGCGCAGCTTCCTTGGTGGACAGCATGGGAGGATTTATGTGTGTCTTGGGGGTTTATAACCTTCCAGGAGGGCAGGCCACTCTGGTAAGAAAATTCAGGGTAGGACAAGCAAAAAGAATTAGATGTCGTGACATAAAGCAAGATGCCAGTTTGCTCCAGCGGAGACAAAGCCAGGGGTCTCTGGAGACCCCTGCACCCGGACTACCAAATCAGTGCTCCCAGCAGCTCTGTGAGCATGCCCCATGTCCTTCTTGGGAATAATTTGAAGCTGACTTTGCTCTGGCATCATTTCAGGTCCAGGAGGGATCGAGAACATAGCCCAGCACAGCCACTGATTCCTTTCCAGCATCTGTAGTCTTTGAAATTGCCAGGGTTGGTGGCCAGCCCTGATGTCCCTGCTGCCTCTACAGATTCTGTAGGAGCTCAGCACCTCAAGAGCCACTGCAACAAAAGGAAACAAATGGAGCAAGGAGACCTGGCTCTATTTCTCCCTCTGATGCTGATCTTTACAAAGCACACCAAATTTGTTCCTCCTCACTCCAAAGCTGATTTAGGCAGGGCTGTTGCAAGCAGGGGCTCTGTTGTCTCACCAGTGTCTTTGGGGAACCCTGAACTCATTCAGCAGCTCTCCTGAAGGCAAGGGGCAGCAGCAGCAGCTCTGCACGTCTCAGTGCTTCAACAACGTGGAGCAATGCCCTGTTGGAACTGCCAAGAGCTGCACAGGAGAGGGCTCCTGGTCAGGACAGGACCCGCTCTGTTTTGTAGGATACTGCATTTACCAAATGGCCCCCATCCTGAAACATTAACATCAGCTTTTCAGAAGGTATCCTTCATAACAGGATTTTATGAGGAAAAAGAAGAGTGGGCAGCTACCAAATATTTCACTGCAGTGTGCTGTAACCGAGAACTTGTATACATTTCTTTTTAAGTGCAGCAGTAAGATTGTTTTGGAATGGAAAAACAGCACATTCTCCTCCAAGTAAGGCTGGGATCGAATATTTCCATGACACTGGGCTGCTGTGTTCAACTGTTTAAAAACATCAAAATTGGCAGCTTCATACGAAGCATTTTAGCACCTTTGCTTCCTCTGTCCAAGAAATTCTCCCAGAGAAAATCTCCAGACAGTTTTAGTCCAGCTTCCACAAGCATCTTAGGCAAAAGCAGCTAGCACTGAGAAGGCTGAACCTTGCTCGGCAAGACGGGGCCCAAGAGATGGTCTGGGCAACAGAAGAGTCATCAGCGAAAGAAGATAGGCAGAGATGTGGGAGGAATTAATTTAGGGCAAGCATCTGCTCCCGGAAAAGAGCCAGACAGGTGAGCCCTTGCTTTTTATTGCTGCAAGCATCTGCCTCAGAGCACTCATTCCCAATAGGGCTGTCAGCCCCACCTTTGCATTTGCTCAGATAAACCCATCCATTTTCTTACCCCTATAATTTTATGAATATTTTCTAATGTCAAGGGGGACGCTGCCTACATGGAGACGGATGTACACATCTGCCACTGATTTATTGTCTCCACAGATGGCTGGGGAGATCAGGGTGTTGCAAACATTTTGGGGAAGGACGGGCCCTGCCTCTGTGTCTTTGACTCCATAGCATGTGGAGAAAACACCAGCCACCCTGACCACAGAGCTGTGCAGACTGAAGTGGGGACAAGGGGGAACATCTACTTAGACCTTAAAGACAAGTGTCATGACCATGAAGTTGTCAGCTTACCTATATTTGGTGGGTCCTTGCACAGAAAAGCATTGTCTGGGATCATCTCCTGGCTCTTCTGGGATCATCTCCTGGCTCTTCTGGCATCTTACTACAATCTGGAGAGGTTCCTCCTCCTTTCTCTGCCTCTGTCTCCTTGCTGGATGTGCACAACCTCCTCAGCATGCCTTTGTGAATCATCTGTTACAGCTCTGCACCTACCTCAGGCTCTCTCATTTTCCGTCCTGAATGAGGGAATCATTCAGAAAGCAAGGGCAAGGTGATGTTCCTGCTCCTGCTGGTGCCAGCCAGCCCTACAGCACCGACTGTGCCTGGGCTGGCCAGGGAGGAGGAGGGAAAACGGCAGCCTTTCCTCTCCCCTGCCTGCTCCAGAAAACGGGACAGCTTCTGCCAGGTGCTAACAACTCGGTTATTTTTATCTGAGATCAGACAGTGCCAGATCAGACCTGAAACACCAAAGGTTTTCCACTACTTTGAAATTAATCTTTGCTTTCCAAGAGTGGCTGAGCATGGTGTGCCCAGCATCACTCTGGAGGTGAGAGACTTATATAGTCCTTCATAGTGATCAAAACCACAGGGCACCTGGGGCCTGAATGCGCTTTGAGTTTTACAGGATTCAAAGCAGATCTATGCCATGCCTTAAAGCCCTTTCAAGGCTTCTCCGTGCTCAGAGAAGGAGGAACTTCCTGCAAGGCAGCACTTAGCACCTTCCTTTCTTGTCTGCTGACCTGGAAATATCCATCAGCTTTAATCACCCAAAGGAGGTCGAGCTGCAGCCAGAGCATCCCGGGCAGCAGCACCGGGGCTCCCTTGCTCTCCCCCTGCAGCACCCACCTCGATCTCTATCATCAGCACACTGCCCTCCATGCTCACTGCTCAGGGCACCACCTGTAATTAAATCTGGAGAACAGCCATCAAGGAAAGCAAGACTTGCAGATCGATGTTGTGCTATGTTGCACCCAGCAGCTATCAAAGAAGCGCAGGTTTAGGAGAGTTAAAAATACTTCCCAGAACCATTTATTCATGGGCACAAGGTTCATCCTGCAGGAACTGGGCCAGATCAGAGGTAGGGGCCAAGAAACATGTAACACTCTGCAGAAAAAGGTAACTCAGCTGCGCTGTGGGGTGGTGAGGAAGAAATCAGGTCTGGTCTGCTAATGCTTTCACCACCTTCACTGCCTGCAGCAGGAGCGCTCTGGATTTTCCCTGGCATCAACAAGGCCCAAGGAGATTCCTGTTCTCACACTTCTTTCTCCATTTGATACCTTCGGGAACCTAGCTTAGGAACAAACATTTGATCTGGTTTCAGAGGGATGGCACGATGTGAAGGCGTAAGAGACGGGCAGGGATCAAAGCAGGGATTCAGCGAGCCGCACAGAAGCAGCTGCTGGTCTGTCCCAGCAGCACAGCCCCAGAGCATCGCTGGTGCTGGGGACCGGCGTCCTGGTATTTCCATTTTAAAAAGGGGGTCAATCCAGACAGAGAATGCAAAGCCACCAGGGACACGGTATCTGCAAACAAATGAGGACTCAGGCTGCTTTCTGGCCACCTCCCTCTGCTGGCATCCCTGTAAATAATGTTTAATGCATCTCCCAGTGGGCCTGACCCCTCCCCCTCTGCCGAGGACCAGATGCGCTGCATCTCAATGCACACACTTAGTTATTTCAATTTTAAGAATATGATGGAATCAGTGATGCTTAAAATGTACTTGTTAATGGCACTAGTTTGCAATTTCATTTTACTTTAATATAAACCATCTGCTGTGAGCAGGCAGCAGCCGCAGGCTGAAGCTCTGCTGCCTTCGTGTCTGCACGTGGGAGGGGGGCTCGGAGCTGTCACAGAGGGTGCCCCGCTGTGTGTCCATGCATGCTGCCAGCCTCGGGCTCTGCCTGGCCGCAGGGCTTAGCTCGCCCTCAGGTTAAGAGCTGGCTGCCAGGTCCAGGAGCAAAAATCGTTGCAGGGAGCTGGAGGCCTTCAGTTCGCTCTCCACAATGAAGAGCAGAGGCAGCGACTGGTGAGGTCACACAGGGAGCAGGAACTGGGACTGCCCAAGATTTCTAGCTCTAATCCCACAACAACCCCACTAAGAGCTGGCTGGGAAACGTGTCCTGTGCACTGAGGTCACTGCTGGGCACAGGACACGGCAAAGGGGTCCAGACACTGCTATCCCTCAGCCCACTGCTGTTGCAAGGCTCATGTAATGATGCACTGGCCTGGCAGGGTGCAGGACATCACCTCCAGAGCCACTGGATGCTGACCCTGGCCCAGAAGAGGGAAAGGGCAGAAGGGAAGGTTTCTGACAGGGAGCAGAGGGCCTGACTTCTCCCCTTTATCTTTGTGGTTCCAGAAAGCTCTGTTCATTTAAAAAAAGAAAAGCAGAAAGAAAATTGAGAGAAGGATACCTCCTCCCCTCCTGCTTATGGGCTGAGGAATTCCCTGGGCAGCCCTCACTGTCCGTCATCCATCCATCACTACCGAAATAAATACAAGTTTAGAGCAAAACCTATTAGAAAATAAAGTGCATCTGGAGTTGAAAAACTTCTGGAAAAAAAGGGCTTTTTTTTTCCTCTTTTTTTTTCTTACAAAAAATATCCTTTAAAAAAAAGAAAGCGAAAAGAAAAGGGAGCGAGAGGACAGAGCGTGCGGCTCTTGGCCTAAGGTCTACAGGGCTGTCCCGTTGGGGAGGGGGATGTTAAACCCGCTCTTCAGCAGGGCAAGGCAGATGCATAGCCCCAGCAGGCCGGTGAGGAGCACTCCTGCCACCGCCTTGAGGCAGGAAGTCCTGCTCCGGGTGAAGGTGCCGGGCCCCATGATGCTGAGCAGGGCTGTGCTCACAGTGAGCGTGTAGAGGATGGAGACTCCCGTGTTGAGGGCCACGATCTTCCCAAACTTGGCGAAAGGGGCGATGATGCAGAAGAAGAGGGGGACGGTGGCGATCCCCGTGGTGACGGCGCTGGAGACGATCGCCACTCCCACGTGACGGACTGCTTCAATCGTCCTCCACTGGCGGCACGCTGTGGGGTCCTGGCAGAAGAGACAGTGTTGTTAAGGGATTGTGGGGACAAGCACATGGGGCTGCAGTGGTGTTTTAGCCTTTGAGAAGGCGGCTTAGCTCGTGGGGTCCCGGTCTGGGACAGAGATGCTGTGTGAGTGCGGATCTCAGAGTTCATGCAGGCTCTGAGCACGCTGGGCAAACAGCCATAAAGGTAAAATCCATCAGAGGCAAAGGCTGCTGGATGTTGTGCCTCCATCAGTGCCTCCTTTCAGCCATATCAGGCTGACTGCTGGACCCGCATGACAGACACTGTACCTGGGGAATGGAGATCCCCAAGCTTTTGGGGCATCCATCCTCAAGAGGGAGATGTTAACCAGGCCAGAGGAGGCCTGGAGGTCCAGCACAGCAAGCCAAAGTGATTTGCTGAAGTTACAGGGTGAGTGTGGGGCTGTTCCAGTGCAGGACTGTCTTCAGTGGGGCAGGAAAGGGTATTGCTTTGGACACAGGTGTGTCCAGTGGCCAGTGAGAGAGGGACAACCATGTGGGTTGGATCCTCAGCTGGGTTTGTTGTACAACCATGTGGGTTGGACACTGAGCTGCTCACTGTCCCCAGGTACAACAGCTCACATCAGTCTCTGGCAGTTGGAAAAGCAGCAAGCAGCTCAGGCATGAGGTTGGCAAGACATCCCCCCTTGCCCATCATGCCTCGTGTCCTGCATCATAGCCAAATGGTACAGAGGGCACGAGAGGATACAAGGCTGCAGGAAGAAGAGAGCTCACCTCCGTGTGGTGCAGTGGCAGGTTTTCCCCTGCCAGCAAGTAGCCCTCCACCAAGTGCACGCAGTAGTCGACAGAGGAGCCAACGAGGATGGAGAGAGAAATGGCTTCCACAGCCCCCATTTCCCAGCCAGACCAGTACATGATGGTCACCACCAAGCAGACCACCCCTGCGTGAAAAAAGTCACGTTAGGCAAGTTTAAAGGACGCAGGGAGTGCTGCCCAGCCCTACTGCTACAGCTCCATCAGGGATTTTGAGATCACAGCCCTGCAGGTCTCCATGCTAGCCAGTCAGAACCTTGTACATGTCCTGCCCACAAAGGCAAACACCTCCTTCACCTTCAGTGGCCATGGGACCCTTCAAAAAGGCACTCAGACCTGCTCGGAGCAGCAAAGCAACTAACTGAAATATCAGGCAAAAAAGACAGACTGATGCCAATCCAAAGTAATGCTTGCTAAAAGAATCCAAGCACAAGCCAGCGTGCCTCTGTGCACTACAGGCAAGAAGGCCCTTTGTTTTGTTTGACGGAGTTTACACACAGCCTGAGCACATGTACAGATTTTTCTTAAAGGCAAGAGTGATGTTTGTTTGTGAGTCATGTGTGGGAGACTAAGTGGTTTTAAAATGATAGATTTGATTTTTTAAACTGGGAAGTTTAGCAACACACTTAGTCCATAATATCGTCAAATCACCAGCCAGGGAGAGGGAGCTATTTACAAATTTGCTTCAAATGCTAACAAAACCGCTAAAATATTCAGCTTTGAAAATCTCCCACTGCTTGGAAACAGCAGCCATGGTGCAGATCCTTGGGAAGGAGTGCAATTGTTATTCAGAGCATGTGGGACTTAATCACATTATTATACATAACAGGCAGGGATGGCATTTGGGTAGCTAAACCCCTTATTTAAACAAATAGAAGGGATTGTGTAGATAAAACACACTGGGAATTAGACACACAAATCTGTTTTCCCAAGGAGGTTCCTGTGCATTTGTTGAGAGTTTCTCCCATTCACCCAGGTACACCAGGATTGAGTCCAGGAAAGCCAAAAGAGTTGACACAAAGTAGGAGCAATTCAGTTCAAATCACTGGAGGCTCAGCAGTGCCACAACCCAGCAATTTCAGAAGAAGGGAAAGCTTGGCACGGTGGGACTGGTGTTTTTACCTAAAATGCTGAGCAGCACCGGCAGCAGGAGGAGGATGTGGGTGGTGAACACTGCCACTGCAGCCACACAAATAACCAGCGAGAGGATGAGACCGTACAGGGCACTCTGCACTCCTGGAAAAGAAACAGTTGGAAACAATTGGAGTCTGGGATGGTGACAGCTGGCATGAGGGGGGCACCGTGTCCCTGCTGGTGACAAGGCATGCAGGGACTCCTGCTGGCACAGATGGAAAGGGGAGGATGAGAGTGGGAGGTGGGTGATCCAGGTCCTACTCTTGCCTCCCCCATCAACAGGGGAAATTCCCTCACCTCTATTTCCCTGGGCCATGCTTAGGATTTTGACAGTATGTGCTGCTTGGGGTAGAAATGAGCTTTAGGACTTTGCACAGCAATGATAAGGGACTTAGCACAGCAATGATAAGGGATATAATGCTTGTCCATAAAATGGAGCAAAGAGTGCTGTGAAGATACAGAGAGTCTAGGTTCCTCAGGGAGAGAAGTATGGCAGTCACTTGCCTATAATCTCCATGAAGATCTGCTTCCAGTGCTCACAGGTCTGGAAACCATGTCGGAGAGCAGAGCCCTCTGGGAAAAGCTGGAGTTGCTGCTGCAGAAATGTCTCCCATTTCAGATAGTCAGCGTATGTCTGGAAGGAAGATTTCCCCTTGTAGGTTGTCTGTAAGAAGATTAACATGTTATTCTTGTGTCCTGCTCTCAGAGGCAGGGTATGCAAGGGTAGAGGTAGAACAAGCCAGCTGGAGAGCAGATGAGCAGATCCGCCACCAGCTCTTGCCCAAGCTCTCACAGTAAGAGCATAAGCAGCTACTTCATAGCAACTCGTGAGTGGAGGCGTCTGTCTGCAGCCAGGCACAAACACTAGCAAGCACCAATTATGGCTGCAAATGAAAGTGGCTGGTGCAGAAAGAGCAGAGCTAAACCCCCTGAAGTCATGAGAAGAAACTGTCACAAGGATAGATGGCAATGACACGTGCTCACCGATTCAAACGCCATGGAGATCCACTGCACCTTCCCATCCTTCACGCCCACTGCCCCGTGAGAGAGTTGGCCAGGCAGCAGGTTTGGCTCAGGGATGTTCTTGCACTCAGGGTGCAACATCTGCAGAAAGGAGGAGATGCTATAACCTGGAGAGAAAGAAAGAGCAAGGGATGGAGGACGAGCAAGGGATGAGGACAGGACAGGGAAAGGGAGCACATGGGAACAAAGGTGAAGAAAACAAGTGAAAGCTGCAGCTCCCACTTGTCAGCAGCTGCTTACTCTGACTTGCAAAAGCACTTGATCTCAGCACCAGAGCCCTCAGCTGCTGCTACCTTGAGAGGGCACACAGTGCCATCAGCACCAACCAGGACATGCCCACGGCTGTCCCCAGTTGTCAGGAAGCAGCACAAACAGCAAGTGCTCAGTTAAACCAGCACAGGAGCCGTCTGCGTGACCTGGAAGGGTTTTTCTCCAGGTGTAAGGTTGGCTTTTTTCCTGAAGCCAGTAATCCTTCCTGAAGTTGGCTCCGTAACCACATGACCTCTGGAGTTGGAAGAGAGGGTCACTGGTTAGGGATGTGATGCCACAGGGGAACTGAGGAGTTACTCAGGAGTTACTAAAAAGATATTTACTTGACCTACAGATTATATCACCACCAGTGCCTGCAACTTGAAAGAATGGATGCAGCTTTGTTCTTATCATCACTGGATTAATACTTTCTGATTTGCTGCTGAGGACCCCAACTCAGACAAGCACTGCTGCAAACAGAGCTGCAGAGCAGGCCTCTGATATTGCTGTCTCACTCGCTGTGTATTTCTCATCCGTGAAACAATCAGTACAACACA
The DNA here is from genome assembly GCF_047663525.1 of Anas platyrhynchos. Lineage (NCBI taxonomy): Eukaryota > Metazoa > Chordata > Aves > Anseriformes > Anatidae > Anas > Anas platyrhynchos. The sequence continues at coordinate 5,171,285 of NC_092608.1, read as the reverse complement.
TGGAAGCATAGAGTGAATAGCTTGTGGAGGTGGGAGCAGTGACTTGGGCCAGGTGGAGCCAGGCAGAGCTGTGCTGCAGGCAGCTCAGGAGAGCTGACTGCTGAGAAACCCCTCTCCTCCCTGCACCATCTGCATTTATCACTGACTGGTGCATTCATTTCCTTTCCCTGCTTCATCAAGGTGGAATCTGAATGTTTAAGAGCCCTTAGCAGGGCTAAGGCTAAGTTTCTCAAGCTGGAGGGTGAGAAGCAGTCTGTGCCCGGGGACCCCGGACCTCCGCAAGGACCCCACATACCAGAGGGCAGGCACTGAGCCCCTCCTGGCTTCACCAGCTCGGTGTTGCTGGCGATGGCTTTGCAGAGGCGGCACAGGTTGCCAATCTCTTTGAAGAGGTCGAAGCTGTCATCATAGATAACGCTGCCCTTTCACAAGGAGACACAACAACAAGAGCACCACACGTGAGGCATGTACACAGCAACTGGCACAAGGCAGAACCTGACCCTGGGCACAAGGCCTGGCACCACCTTATACAGACCACAGGTTTTTACAGTGGAAAGAACACCAGACATCTTTGCCTCACCAGACAACCCAGGAAAAAAATACATAAAAAATAAAAATCAGGCAGTGTGACTGAAGCACTGGTGAGCATGTGGCTACCAGGGCATGCCCCAAAACATCAGGGTCTGCCTAAGGAGAAGTTTTGATTCTCTGGCAGTGCCCAGCACTTAACGCCAACTTTCTGCCCACCCCACTGTTTGTGTTTCATGCTGCCCTCTCCAGAGGCAACAGGCAAAGGCTGATTCTGCACAGTGCCCTCAAATCAGAAGGCAAGAGGAAGAGCAGAAAGCTGAAATGCATCTGCCAACTGACCAGAGCTAAATGCGATTTTGCTGGGGAAAGGCTGGGAGTACAACAAGGTACCAGATTTGGGAGATAAATTGTTCCTGAAAAAGTCACATCTAGGAATCTTCCTCTTGAGTAATTGTTATGTATTTTTCCACGTTACTATCTCATAATAAAACAAACAATTATAGAAAAATATCTTGACTTTGTAGTGACATTTCCACACTGAGCTCAAGATGGGTTTGATTCTAAAATCCCCAGGAAAGCCAGGCTCAGACTAAAAATTAGAAGGTAAGATACTGTGCTCAGAAAGAGATTTTCTGAAAAGTCTGAAGTGATTTCAGTAAAGGGCTTCTTCAACCCCATTATTCAGGAATTTGCTAAACAGAAATGTGCTTTTGGCTCATCACAAAGCTGCCACCTCTGCTACTCCATCTGTCCAGACTTCTGGACCATACTACCTGGGAGGCAGAGATTAACTAGATACCATCCAGGGAGACCTTCCTTCACCCATCAGCCCCAGGCATGCCAGGATTTGTGTACCATGTCTCCAATGACGTGGTTGTCTGAACGTCCTGTGCGATTAATCCCTCGGATACCAAAGACCACGAACACCATGGCTCCTGTGTCCACCAGCGGCCGCACTGCTGGCTTCCCGCAGCCCGTGTTCATGCAAGGATTAAATCCAGAGGTTGCTGACAGCTTTGCTTTAGGTACTGCTAATACAGAAGAAAGAATGATTACATCAGAAGAAGGCAACAACCCAGCTGACTCTCCAGCCCAGTCACCAGCAAGACGTGGCTGAACAGGTACCCATCAGCCTTACCTTTCTCACTGGGAACATAAAGGATGCCTTTGGTGGGTCCGTCTGGGCTAGAGCTGAGAAGACAGCCAGGAGGTGCCACACACACTCGGCCATGGTAGGGGGGCTTGTGCGACTGGGCAAAATACAGTTTCCTGTGCAACAAAGAGAGTTCATTACAGGAAGGCAGGCGTAATACAGATGTGTCCAAAGCACTACATGGGCAGAGACATTCTCGGGGACAGAGGGATGGAAAAGGTGAGCAGCTCCAGGCTTGGATCCCTAGCCATTGTGCATTGTGTGCTGCCTGTTCAGCCCAAAACTTTAGGTGGGTAAGGGCAAGACAAAGACCAGCAAATTCTTTTTGCCCCCCAAAGAAGCCCGCAGTGACAGTTCTGCACCTGGCAAGCCCCTGGCATATTGATGATGTTACGGGCCTGCAAAATAACACATTTTGGGGCACATGTGCAAAGAGACCTAGGGCCAAGGATGCCACCAGCTGAGGTCAGGGCTGGCACTGGACACTGGGCATCCTGTATCAGCCATTCAGCTGTACTGCTTTTGCTGCCTGGCCGTGGGTGGGTTGGGGAGGGTTACCGCGTTCGCTGCTGCTCCTTGGCGGCCACATAGAAACTGAAGTCGAACTTCCAGCCTCTCTTGGTATCACAGGACAAGGTGGTCATCATCCACTTCCTGGGGCTCGTCTGTTTAAGCAGCCCTACTGTGGACACACAAGCTGTCAGCTTCCTGGTGAAGTTACCGAAAGGCACTCTATACACCTAAGCAATGGATTAATGAAAACAGACACTTAACTCCACAAGGTTGCAGCCTGTCACATGTTAGCATCACACACTCCCCTCCTCCCAGGGCACTGGCACAACCACATGGAATGAGTGCTGCAGGCACAAACCCAGCCAGTCCCCAGCCTGCCTCCTTCCCAGGGTGCTGGGCAGTGTGTGATGGAGCCCCTCACCGCCCCCATTCTCTGTGGCCTAGGCTGGGTGCTGCTGCTCTGTCCGGGGTGAGGGTGCTATGAAAAGCAGTTCTGCTGGGGGGGCCTATGCACAACGTGGCCTGTGAACTGTGTCGCCTGCTCAGCAGCTATCTGGGCACGGACAGAAGGAGGCAGTGGGAATCCAGCTGTTTCAGTTGCAGTTCTAGAATAAGGCCAGCTGATGATGCCAGGCCTCAGCTGATCCCCAGAGATGCCCACACTTCTCCTATTGCTGACAGTATTGTGGCAGTGCAAGGCTTAACCTCTAACAACACCCTCTGCATTAGCTACCTTACTGCAATGCCCTGGATATTTCACCCTGAGCTACCCAGGGCCCTGTGGAGAGACAGGAGGCTCTTGTGCTCACCTGCTGAGTGCTGCACTCTTGATATAGGGGTCCAACATCCCTGGACTGACTCACCTGGAACGAAGGCACCTCCCCGTCTCCTGGTGACACCATCTGCCAGGGGGCAGGGACGCTGGCGTTGAGAGAGAATCTGTAGATGGCTGGCCTTCCCTTGCTCCTGGACTTGGAGATATACACAGTCCCCTGCAGATCTGGAGCAAACAGAGAGAGGGCATGAGGGCTAGTGGTACTTCGCAACCAGCAAATCCTACAGACACGGAAATTGGGGTTCCTCTGGTCTGTTGTTTCCTCTGGGGCAGCAGGCACAGCCTCTGCCTTCGAGCAGCACAACACACATTTCAAAGGATTTCATAAATATATCCTGAGCTGCAGTAATTCCTGATGGCTTATTGATTCATGTCAGCTCAGGACCTGGCCCAATAACTCTTTTATTCTCAAAATCCCCTGCAAAGCAGGCTAAATTTACTCTCCTCATGGCCTGCCAACAAGGCTGTGATACAGGACAGGGATGCAAAAGCTCTGAGTTCCTAGCCCACAAACTAGTGCTCCTGGTGCTCAAACTAGGCAGACCAGAGGGATTTGTTGCTAGACTGTATTGCCACCTGGACTACAGGACACTGTCCTGGAGAACAGCAGGCATTCTGGAACGGGGATGGTAATGATGACCCTGGTCATCATGACCCTGATATATAACATCCAGCACCAAACCAGGGCTCAAGAGGGCTGTGTCCAAAGAAAATTATTCCACATCAGTTATTCTGAGGTCATAATATTTATGGTTTTTATTTGTTTGATTATAAGATGGGGCCAAAAATCAGTCATCATGTCCCACTTACCTTGCTGCCCTGTATCACTTATGCTCCCTTTGCTTCCCCAAGGTGACCCTGAGCCTCTTTTCTTTTTTTCCAAGGAAGTTCGGATGTTGTTCTGCAAGCTGTGGGGCTTTTCCTGAAACAAACCTGTCCAACAAGGTTACTCAGGGAGGAAAGAGTGAGTGGTACGACAAAGAGACCTTCCAGCCCTGCACATGCTGCTCACTTGAGTAGGTAACACATCAGGGGCTCTGCTAACACCAAACCCTGAGCACTGAACCACAGACCCCAAGCTGGTCACTGGCACAGTCCCTTATGAGTAAAAATAGATCATGTTCCTAGATTATAAAGGAATTAGCTCCAGCAGAAACACTCAGGCAGTTCCTGGCTAAAGCAGCTGTTCAAAATACTCTACTCCTACAGACAACTCCACCATCCTACTCCCAGTATGTGCCTTCCTTCAGCAGGATCCATCCAATACCCAATGAGATATTTTTAGAATTGTAGTCCTCTATCTCCTTTTCTAGCTCCCCCAGCTCAGGGTCTGGGCCAGGCTGCATCCCCTGTGTCCTGGGGGCCAGCACTCTCACCTGAGCAGGTAATGCAGGAGATGCCTTCAGCACTCAGGTTGTATTTCAGGTCTAGCAGCACCTGGATGTTTGTGTCTGGCCGGAACAAGACTGGAGCACGGCTTGCTGGACGGAGGCGGCTGGCAAAGAATATGGATAGGAGCAAAACAACGAGAAAGAGCCCTGCAAGGAGAAGCCCTGGTAAGTGTATGGGACCCTGAGTGCATCTTGCTCTTAGGACATAGTCAGCAAGGGCATGGAGGAAGGATGCTGTTTTTAAGAGGAGAAGGGAACAGCCCCTACAGCACAGTGGCAGCTGGGCTTTCCTGTACTGAACCCCATGCCTGGATAACCCCATCAGGGCCTGTCATTTCAGACCTGAGTGAAAGGAGAGGGATGGAAAAATCTTCAGGTTCCTCATGCAGTCCCCTTAGGGACCATCTGTTCCGGGGATGCTCATCAACCGTGTTAGAAGCCATCTATTACATCCCCTTTCTCAGTCTCCTGTCACTAATAATCAAGGCTTGGAGACGAATTGAGATGCTGTCAAACCCTCTAAAACCCATGCAGATGGAACATCCCCCCTCCTTGCTTACCCACAATCACCCATCTGCTCTTTACTGCAGACCACAGCACCCAGTGCTCCAGCAGCTCCTGCAGATGGGCTATCAAGTGACCTCGGCTGCTCTTCTCCACAGTGAGCTGCAGATTTTCTGGCATCACAGACACCAAGGGAACATCCCCCATTTCCAGAGAGACTAGAAAGAGAGAAATCAAAGGCAGTCTCAGTAGTCAGTATCACGAGTGCCTCTTGTAGCTTCCTGCTCTCCTTCACAAAATCTCCTTCTGCGAGGTGCTGCACAACTCAGTCAAGCTAAGGCGATGTGATAAGATCCAGGCAGGTGCAGTGACTAGCCCAGGATGCAATAAGAAGCATCTTTGGCCACTGACTGACATGTAACAAATTACACTACTAAAGCCACAGCTCAGCTGAAAGCCTGTGCTTCAGGTTATTCTTCCTCTGCCAGATCCCACTATCGTTGTGGATATGAGCACAAAGACACTGCGTGCTTCTTGGGCCAAGCAGAATTTGTCCTTCTGTCCCACTGAGCACATCTGGAAGCTAATGACACGCAGCTCACCTCCTCCTGACTACAGCCTGGCTCCTCCATGATCCCTCATCGCTCAGGGATGCCCAGGGAACCGCCCTCTTCTCTACAGGTGAGAAGTGTTCACTTGCTCTAGTGGAGTCAAAGAGTGCCTGGCATGCTGTACAGCTGACCCACAAACCATGCTTGATCACCAGCTGGAACAAGCTGCTTTGCTACTTCATGAGTTCCCTGATGCCCAAGGGTCCCCAGAGAAAAGCATCCTGCTGTTTACTCTGCTCAGAAGGGAAGGAGTGATTTCCATACATTACCATCTCATGTGTCCCCAGCATACTAAGAAGACAGCTCTTGCAGCGCAGAGCCAAAGCACAACTGTTTGTGTAGCAAATGCTGCTCGGAGCCCACCCTGCAGGGGGAAGGTCTGGGCACTGCCATGGGATCGATGGGCCAGGGATATATTTGCCTCCAGTTCCACTCTGCTGCTAGGCCCAAAAGGTACTCTCTGCCCAGACCCACCCCAACTGTGTTTTTTAAAAGGAAGAGATCCTAGCAAGATTTAGAAGCATGTTTTTAAACAAGAGCATGAGCCCTTAAGCACCCTTATCTCCAATCAGAGCTAAAAGGAGTATCTCTTGCTAACAAGTGATAGGACATTTCTGGGCTCTCTTTCTAGATTGCTTGCACAGTCTCAGGCAACTCATTGCCTCCTCCTTGCCATGAGGGAGGAATTGCTCTGAGGAGGTCATGCTGGAGAATGACAAAATGTTCTCTTGCCTGCTTCCCAAATGCAGCGCTCCAAATGGCAGGAAAGAGGGAAAAACATCCTCTACTTGAAGGTGATCTGTCCTGGTGCTACAGATTCAATGCTTCATGGCTACATCCACGTGGCAATCAGTGATTCCCAACACCAAGTACAATTCACTTTAGACCCAAGAAAGTTAGCAAAGCAGTTAGCAAGCACGTATCTGCAGCCACTGAAGATCTCAAAGCATCCTGCAGTCACTACTGAACTCAGACTTCTCCCCACAACTTTTGTGGCAGCATAATTTTGTGACACCCTCCTGCTTAAAAGTAGGTGAACTGAGCATGGACAGGAGAAGCTCCAGGATGGACAGGACAGCATAGTCCCCCTGAAGGCACAACACAACAGGCACATACCAGGCTCCTCCTCCACGCTGAGCAGTGGGATGTCATCATCGAGATAGGGAAGCGTCTCTCGGCCTGCTCTGGAGGTGGCTTCAGAGGCAATGAAGAGATCTTCAGCCAGGTGCAAAGCACTCTTTTTGGTGCACTTCTGACTGCAGCTAGATTGGGGCAGAGAAGGAGACAAAGGAATGAGCTTTAAGTCATGTACCCTGAAGTTACCAATGGTCTCCTTCAATGGTCTCCTTCAGCAACAAGGAAAGCAGCAACAGCCTGCTCCAATTACTTGGAAAGACAACAGGCAGTGCCGTGAGCAATTTCCATTGCTAAGTGCTGAGAGGTCAGGGGCTGAGCTGCTACAGCAAAGCAGTAGCAGGTTGGGCTGAATAAACAGAGCAGGGCTGAGCCACACACACTGGGCACTGAGTGACGGCAGTTTCAGCAGTTCATATCCTTGCTAATGAATTAAATCAGGCCAGGTCATCTGCACTGCTAAAGAGCAGGGGAAGGGAAATGTGCTGACTTCCAAACACACAGCTGCATGCACTGCTTGTGCTTGCAGGCAGGAGCAATGGTGATCTGTCTGCTGGGCTTGCGTGTGCACAGCCTGAGGATTGTGGCTGTGCAGTAAGTGCTCTGAGGACACAAATGGCCCCAACACTTCATGGGATTCAACAAAGAGGTATGATGGACACTGCTGAGTCTGTCTGCTGGGTGGCACCAGCAGAAGGAATGAGATTGGGGCCTGGCCCTTCTATTTTGCTCTGATTTGGAAGGGCAGCAGCTATATTTTCTATTCTTGGACAACAGAGAATGGCAAAATCAAGCTACCTAAGGGGGATGAGGATGGCAGAGAGGACTGGATAAGGAATTGCATACTGTCCTGGCCATGGGCTCCAGCCACAACTTCCCACTCACAAACGGAGGCTCCAGAACTCACCTGGTTTGACAGGAGCTCTCTAGTGGGGACACATAAAGGGTCCATATTCCAAGAGCAGCTGGCATGATGAAGAGCACAGCTACCCAGCAGCAGGACACAATCAGTGACATGAAAAGTCCAAAATCATGCACAGCTGGTATCTGCATGAAGACAAAGAACGTGGGTTTGGGATCAGAGAAGTGCTGGGACAGGAAACCTAGAGAGACAGAAAGATATCTGGAGGAACCTGAGAACAGCTCATACTGCTCTCAGTCATGGTAGTCAGCAAACCAGGCAGGAGCTGAGTCAGAGCCTGACAGCCACTGGATTCCTTTTGATCAATGGCACAGGAAATATTGGCATGGATGCGGATACAGAGGAAGTGTGTACTGCCTTAGAACAGGCAAGAGAGGGCCATCTAGGGAAAGTAAGTCTGGCACGCCCCTGTGCTCAGAGGGGCAAAAAGATGTTACTGGCAGCTTCATTCTCTTTTAGGGCCTTTGGAAGAAACAGAAAGCCCCAAATCCCCAAACTGCAGCATACCTGAGAGAAGATGTTGGCAGCATATGCTGCAGCTGTGGTCAGGGAGGTGAAGAAGGTGGCCTTCCCCGCTGTCTGGATGGTGTGGATCATGCGCAGCTGCACGTCCTTCAGGTGGGTGGCTTGGCGGTAGGTGTTGATGAAAACAAAGACATCATCAACCCCTAGGGAAAAAGGGAAGGGGAGTTCGATACTTAACTCACAATAGGGACACGTGTACTGAAAATCTAATTTGCCCTGAGCTTCTGATCTGAAAATCCTCCCCTCACAGACAATGGAGGGAACGGGCTTGCAAATTTGATCTGCATTTATCACCATCACCTTCCTCTCTCCTGCAAGCAGCAGTTAAGGCAAGGCAACACAGATAAACTGGAGTAAGGATGTGCTTACCGATCCCCACGATAACGAAGGCAGCCACCCCATTAAGTATGCCCAGGTACTGGATCCCAAAAACCACGTGGTACAGGAACAGAGCCACCAGACAGCTTAGCCCGATGCTGGCAATGCCAAAGAATGACAGGAACACTGTAGGAGGAAAGAAACGTGGAGAAAACACTACTGCTGGCCACCCTCAGGGATTACAGACACCTCCCACCTGCCCTGCTGTGGTACTGGCTCTCAGGAGCGTGCTGGGGAGAAAGAATAGCTCAGGGCTGTAGGAGTACAGCTTGAAGACTCCCTCCTATGAGCCCCATCCACGAGACTATATCAGCCTTACACCTGAGTCAGCAAGAGAGGAACCCATATCTCACTCCTATTCTTTTGTGAGCTTTCCCCCTACAAAGCTCTTTTCCCCACAAAACTCTGCTCTGCAGAATCAGACTTGCAAGACCTTTTGCCTGCTGCTGTGCCACACAAAGCCAGGTTGGGGCCAGGGCATCAGAGACTCTCCTGGGGCTTGCCCACAGACACGGGAAGGCACGTCACATTTGGCTCTGTGTGAGAGCAGAGCAGCTCTGACTGCAGCCTACCTGAGCAGGAGGTGAGGATGTAGACCAGGACTGCTATGCAGCTGCTGCTGATGAAGGCCAGCAACATGTCATTGTTGAAAGTCCTCCTTACTTCGTAGTCAAACAAATCCGTCCCTCCATACAGCACCTGGACTTTGCTGGGTGGGAAGATACGAAGGGAAAAGAGTAGGCAGCGTTGAGTGTAAAGACAGCAGAGCCAGGGGATTTATCAAAGCACATCATCCCCCCCAGGGCCAAAGGAGGTCACTGCTCTAATAAACTTGGCAGTTCTCTGAGGAAGCAGTGAACTCAGAGCAGTGAAAGCAGGTTGAACTAGATTGCTGCTGGAGGTGAAGTTCACACAAGAAGGGAGAAAAATAAAAGAGCAGGTCCAATATTTTTAGAATTCCTCCAGTGCCTGGTGGGTCTGTGCCACTAATGGACTTCTTGCTGTCAGCAAACAGCTTCTGAAGCCTCAAAAGGCAATTCCATCTAGAATCCTAATCATTGCTTATTATATTAAGCACAAAGGTGATAACCAATGGATGCAGGCAGAGTTAGAGCTTATCAGGAGCCATATGATTTACCAGCCTCTGCTTCTGGAAGCAGACTCTGAGCGGAAGTAATCCAAGATAATTTAAGCAGTACAATAGCTGTGCACCATAGGAGACTACCAGGAATCCAAGCTTTAGAACTGAGCCTTGGCCCCAAATTCCCTTTTGACTTCTCCTAGCTGCAGCCCACTCTGCCAGCCCATTGCTGAGAACAAACACTCGGTGGATGCTTGTTTTCAGGGCTAACAAGGGCTGACTGCACTTCACTCTGCTTTTGAAGATCAGTGTCCCTTCATTCTGAGACCTATTGAGACTCAGAGCAGCAGAGAGCTGGGGACTGAGAAGCTGTACTGCCTTCCCCCAGCTCTCTGGGTACTGGGCTACCTTTTCCTTTTGATCTATTTTACCTTTTCACTTCCACAAGCATTGAGCAAAGCTCTGTTCAACAAGAGCCATACAGACCAGATGGTGAAACAAGTCTGCACTTCCTGAAACTGATTCTGCTCTTACATTCCTCTCCTCACCCCTCTGTGCAAAGAGTGGACACTTCTGGAAGGATTTCTGCTGGCATGGGCAAAAGCAGAATCAGACGCACAGGTTGATGCCCTGAGTAAGGGCCATTTCACTCCTTGCACCACATCAGCTGGGGCCAAACTCAGACCAGGAAGGCAGAGCAGCAGCTTGGCTGGAGCCAGTGGGATTGGACTTGTGAGATGGAAGCAAACAGACCCAATGCCAGACAGGGACTGAGCGGAAAGACAGGCACTGGATTCAGTCGTTGGCTTCCTATCAGTGTCTCAACTGATGTCTCTGGCATGCTGCTGCAGTAGGAAGTGACATTAAAGGGAGGCATATGAGTGGTTTTCTGCCATATGTCCCCCACCTTCATTCACAGCATTGTGCCAGAGCCCAACTTTGAAGATCCTTTCTCTCCTTCCTCCGGAGCATTCCACCCTGGCCACTGTTTGAAACCAACCAGCAGTCTGAGCTGGCATGGCAAGCTTTCTGAGCCTGCAGCCTTCCAGGTGAGGCTGGATGCTTCAGGGTTATCAGAATTGAGCAGACCTGTTCATTCCCATAAACCTTTTGTAAACCTTTTACACCCTGCAGGATCTATTCCAGACACTCCTTTAGTGCCATAGCAAGCACCATCTTCCCCAACCTCTGTTTTTTCCTGCCCTCACCTTGTGGACTGCTTGGCCAGCATGGCCACGTAGGTGACGACAAAGCTCTGGAACTTGCGGCGCTGCTCCTCCCAGCGATCCTCCACCGAGTAGTAGTTCGGCAGCGGCGCCCCAAAGAGGATTTCACTCCGCAGCAGGGAGCTCTTCATGTTCTCAGCAGACAAGCCCTCGTCTACATACCAGTAGAACTCGGGGTGGGTCATGGCCAGCTCCAAGGATCCTGCAGGAGAAAAATGCCACTTCTGTTAGGCTTAGCTGACCTGGCAAGGCACAGGGACAGTCTGACAAAGGCGAGCCGGGAGTTATCTTGTCTTTCAGAGTGATGCTGACTGCTGCTGCCTTGCAGGGAGCAAGGAGGGCTGGGAAAAGCTGGCTTGCAAAGACTGACCTTCTTCTGCTGCTTTGTGCCTCTGCCTGCAATGCTGCCTGTGTGCAGATCCCCCTCAGGGACACATCTCTCCCTGACTGTGATCTCAGCCACAGCTTGCGTGCACGCATCTGAGCTACATACAATGCATGCGACACCCCCATCAACACCCCCACTGCAGAATGTGCTTAGCTCTCTTATATTGGGCCAATATTTGAAACATCACAGTGGGAAGCACAAGAGCTAAACAAATGGCTCTGCTGTGACCTGCTAGCCCTGCCATCTGACAGTCAGGGACAATTTGAAGAGCACACACTCCTCAAAGAGATGCTTGTAACAATCCCCTCAGTACCATCCCATGCAATACAACTTGTGGTGACCAATTGTCTTGGCTTTGGCATGGCAATAAGAAGTTTCTGAGCTCTTTTCAAGGCAGAGAGAACTCTGTGTTCCTATGCATATTGATAAGCCAAATCACACAGAAGTGATTGCAAGTGCGTTGTTTACTGCCGCTCAGCAGACTCCCAGGAGAGTTGATTTCCCCAGTGCTGCAGGCAGGCACATGAGCACATGAGCTGACCTCTACTCCTGGCAGGCAAACAGCATGAATATGAAGAGTTACCAGGCCAGCAAGCAGCAAGTCACTGACTATGGTAAGATGATCACCTGCACAGGCAGGGGAAGACCAGGGAGCTAATGAGCAGACTCCATTTCTTTAAGCACACCATAAAGACCAGAGCCAGCCAGTTCTCAGTAAGACACACTCCCTATCTGCCCCCAAAATCCAAGTTCCCTTGAGTTCATGCCAGAGGAACTCAGAAACCAGGCACTTTCTTGCTTTAGTAGCAGAGCTATAACACTGGAGCAGATGGAGTTAAGCCTTTGCCTGCTCCCAGCGTGGCTCCCGGACAGCTATCATGTAAAGCACGCGCTGGGGAGACAGATGGAGTCTTCATCCCACAGCCACATCTCACCCACAGACTTCTCATGATTCACCTCTTCACCATATAGAGCTTCTGCTCTGCTGGAGGGACATCGTGCAGGGTACGGATGGGAGGAGGAACAGGGCCTTCCTCCTCTTCTCCTTATAGAAGCCTTTCCAGCGGGTGACTCACAAGCTGCCTTTCAAGCTCCAGAGCAGCCCACAAACCTCTTTCATCTGCTCCAAAGTGCAGGAAAGCACATCCCTATTGTCTGTCCAAGGCTTGACACGCTTCTAATGAATCACAGTCATTTGCAGGAGCCAAGGACCAGTGGAAGGTGTCTGTATAATGCAGAACTCCCTGCACTTGTCCCTGTTGCTCACCTGTCAGGGCCTGTGCGACTCATGACTGATGTTGCAGAAAGGGCTTTGCTGCAAGGGTGGAAAAGGGGCCCCAGCACAGAACAGACAATTCCTCAAGGCACAACAAGGCAGCATCTTCTTCTCCACACCAGGCAGCTGCCCCTCCTAGCTGCACACCTGTAAGTGACTGCCTGAACTTGTAGATGTGTGCCTCAAACGTGCTAACCCCTGCCCGCAGCACTCAGCTCACCTTGGATGTCTGCAAGGTCTTGTCCCATGCCGTCGTAGTAAATCTTCCCTCCTCTCTCAGTGGGGAAGAAGTAGGTCATGAGGGAGCTGGGAGGGGAGCAGTAGGAGTAGGAGCCCAGGGGCAGGTCCTTCAAGACCTCATGGGGCTTCCAGCAGAACTCCCGGAAGCGAGGGTGGTCCATGATCTTGCGCTCGACCTCGTGGATGGTGACCAGGCGCTCAGTGGTGAAGATGTTGTTCTCAGCATCCCCCCGAGCCAGAAAAATGAGCTCAATGCGCCAGTGCGCGTGTGTCTGTGTGTTGGCACTAATGTAAGTGTTCGAGTAGTCCCAGCGCGGGGCACCCCTCTCCGCTCGGGAAGTTTGGTTTCCCGGGTTGAGGTGGGCACGGGGTTTTTGGGGGCTAGTCCTGCCCTGCGGGGTGCTGCGCTTGGCCCGTGCACCGCCCCCCAGGTGGGAAGCGTTGAGGTGGAGCTGTTGGAGCTGCTCAAAGATGAGCCTCTGCAGGGTCTCAGAGGTGAAGTCAGCCAGGTCCCGGCGGTTCCTCCCCCACGACCCAAACTGGGACTTGAGGGCCAAGGCAAGCGCGTCAAAGCGCTGGGAGGACTCGTGGTTACGGATCTCGAAGGCGTTGTAGGAGATGTCGATGTCCAGGGCTGGGTAGTGGAGGAACATGACAACAGCAAGCACAGCGGGGATGGCGCAGCCAAGGAAAAGGATGAAGCCGGCGCAGTACGGGTTGGTGAATATCCAGCCAACAATATTCCAGAAGCCAGTCGCCGGCAGCGTGACACGCAGTGGCCTGGCTCTGCACGGGCTTTTACCACACAACAGAGCACCCTCCTGCCTCTTCCGTGAGCTGAAGGCAACCTCTTCATCTTCCTCGTCTAGCCAGGAGTCCTGTAACAAGGGGTCATCCTCCGTGTCCATGTCCAGTGCCTGCACAAAGGGGAGAGAAAAGCAGTCAGCGGGTGTCACGAGGCACAGCTGGGATGTGGAGCAGTCACACAAGGGTCTCGGTGGTGGAGCCAGGGTGGGAGGCATGCTCCAGCCCTCTCAACAGCGATGCATGGTTCCTTTTGGACCCTGCAGATCTACATTTACTGAAAGGGTGGGCTCCTCATGGAGTATTCCACACCTTGCTGCCAGGAACCACAGAGGGGAGAAGTTCAAACCACAGTCACAGAGCCAAGTGCTCTGGGGACTCCTGGAGCACCAGGCCTGGAGACAGCAGGGGATTTGCAGTACACTGCACAGCCCTGCCTCAGATCACAGCAGCAGGAACACTTAATTAGCTACCAGATGAAAATCCAAGAGACCCTATCTTCCTCTCATTAAAACTGACAATAGATTTTCCCCCGGGTATTTATAGCTGTGTTTATCTTCCCATGCATGCACACACAGCCCCCGAGCACCCATGCCTGCAGACCCACACGTATGCACGCACTTGCACATGCCGATTCCCACAGAGCGCTGACTGTGACCCTGCCCTGGAGGGCCATCCACCACCAGAATGGGAAGGGGAAGGGCTGAACAACCCTGGGATCGGGCATGGATCTTCCACAGAGGTCCTTAGCCTTTCCCAGAGACAAGTGCAGTCCTCTGGTGCTCGGGGTGACCCTTCTGAGTGCTTCAAGTGCTTCCCCAGCTGCGTGAGCATCTCAGCCCTGCTTTTGTTTACGACTATTGTTTATGGAGTGGGGTTTCCTGGCTTCCATAGAATAACCAGGATGCGAAAGCAGACACTGTTCCCAGGGAAAGGAGCAAACTCCTTCCCTGATCAGCGCACACTTTGGCAGGAAAGAAAGGGGGACTGCCTGGGAGTTGCTCTCCTTTGCTAAGGGCTCAGGCTTTTCCACGTGCCCCTCTTTGCTGTCGCATGGGAGCCCCCCAGGTGGGAAGCCCAGGTGGTGGTCCCTGAAGCAAAGCCCGGCAGCTCCACAGCCAGCACAGGTCGCTGCCTTTATGGCTCCAGCAGCAAAGCCTGCAGCCCCCTCTCCCTAATGAACACGTTCAATTCATGGCTTGACCCTGATAGCTGCAAGCAATCTACACACAGGCCAGAAGCAATTTAAGAGCTTCACTCCTAACCAGTGTTTCTATTTTAACAGGACTTCTATCTGCAGGAAGATGAATTGCCAACGCCCCTTAACTCTAGGTCCCCAGAAGACCTGGGGGCTGCCAGAATTTGGGCCAAGAGGCCAAGCAAGGGGACAGAAAAGCTCCCTGGCAGAAGAGGGATGTGACAAGGGTCACAGCAATCCCTCTGGCTCTGGTCAGCCCGGGTGAAACCTGTGGCTTTGTACACTGACCGCAGCAGCTCCCGCGGGATTTACTCTGGCCTGGAGAGTATCCGTGCTGGCAGGCTGCACAGAACGCTCCTCCCAGCGCTGTGGGAAAACCTTTGAGCTCTGGTCTCTGCGTTCCTGCCCACGCCGAGGAAAGCACAGATGCTCATCAGTGGCTTTAATCTGCAGTTGGGATTGTCTCAGGACATCACGCCCTTCCTGGCAGCAGGACAGCAGGGACTCTCCCTGTCCCCTCGCTGTGGGCCAGGCTCCTGCTGCTGCCTCACTCACCTCGGCCAGGCTGCAGGGAGCTGTGCGGGCGGGCACGTGTAAACCTTGGCCGAATCCTCCTCCTGCTCTGCAGCCTCGCAGTGTGAAAACAGATGGGCACCACTGATGGCAGATGGCCACAGTCCTTCTTCTGCCAGATCTCCACATCCTCAGGAGGTGAAGAATTAGGGTGAGGAGAGGGCAGCTCACAAAACTCTGCTGTGCTGTTTACCCCTTCACACAGAGGGCTGTCACACAGCAAGAACAAAGCAGAAGGGCATCTTTTTGGGTCTCTACAACGGTTAGAAGGAAGCTGGCTGGCTTTAGGCTCCATTAAGATTTCTTTAGTATTCAGGATGCACAATCTTGAACAGCCAGGAAGCATCCCAAGGTTTCCCTGAACAGCCATGCATCACTGCATGAGCCAAGAGCCCACGAACAATGCTGCCCAGGACGGCTCCTGGTGTGCACGTGCATTGACTTCATGGGCACGTGCACCAGGGCGCACCGCTGTTGTTACAGAGAGCCTCTCTTGCATCATGACAGAGAGGAGGCTTTCCCAAGTCCCTGTGCCTGCATGTAAATCCCCTCCCAGCTGTTCCTGACTGCAGTCCTGCCTTCTCTTCCAAACTCCGAGCACTCCTGCTCTTCCTGCAGAGCTGCCACAACCCCCCCAAGCACTGACAAAGCAGCGGAGGGCAGCAATGTCACCCACCGGCCGAGGCCCCAGCCTGGTGCCAGCCCCAGCTCGGGGGCCATCCTGCACCGCTGGGCTTTGCAGCCAGGCCCTCAGCACACACAAAAAGACAGCCAAGCTCCAGCTCCTGACTCCAGCAGTGCAGATGGGTCACCTCGCCTGTCCCACTGGGCTGGGTGCTGTGCTCCTGTGGTAATGCCCGCTCCACCAAGCTGCTCTTTCCCCATGGGCCTGGGCTCCCCTTCAAGAGAAGGGAGTCACTCTGATCAAGCAAATGTAGTCACTTTTTAGAAAGAAAGAGAGGTAAAGGGCCAGAATCATTTCCCATTTATTGAGCTACTGAGGAGAAGGAGGAAGAAGATTGTAATCCTGAAACAGAAGAGCCTGCACGTGACAAGAAAGGGAAGCAAGAGAGACTGAGATAGTAATAAGTTGGTAGAAAAAAGCATCATGCCATCATCTTTTTTAACCAAAATCTAAATCCGCAATTCAAGGAAGAGGATCAGACCTCAGGCATTTCTCTCTGGCTCTTCCCTCCACTCTCACGGCGGTCACAAAATCTGCCTTATAACAGCAGGGCCCCACAATACGTGAAGGCCAAGGCATGCCATCCTCTAGCTCACGACCGTGCACAAACTCTGATGTAAACCCCAGCACAGCAAATGCTGGAAAAGCCCCGGGATCACTTGGTCTCACATCAGGCCCAAGTCAGGGCTCTGGACGGATCCAGACGTGGTGCAGGCCGGAGGACGAGGGCAGGGAGGCAGGGAGGGAGGCCCCTGGGCCCCGCTGGGCTGTGAGGGTGGCAGCCTCCCCCTGCGTGTGGGGGAAGCAGGTGTGTGCCTCCTGCCCTACTTCCACGGCAGCTCTGAACTCCTTTCTGAAGGGTTTACCACATGATTTGGCTGCAAAGCCAGACGCAGCTCACTTCGCATTGCCCCTGGGACTCGGCCGGCCTTACCGCCTTCGTCAGATCCTGCCTGGGTCAGGATGAAAGCTGATCCAACCCAAAACCACAGCAAGCTGAATTGGCGGGGGAGATAAACCCTGAAATTGGCCAGGATGGGAGTGAAATGCATTTTCTCTGCTTGAATTTTACTTGGAGGCTGGCCTGGTTTCCCTCTGCCACCTCCCATACTACCCAGGATCTCCCAGCACCGAAACATGGCCCGTTTACTTTTCCACTTCCAGGATTTGCAGAGTGGACCCAATCCCGCTGCTCTAACCAAAGCTGTGTCTCACTCCTGAGCAAGCTGAGCCTGCTCCAGGTCAGAAGATGAGAAGAGCACTCCTACAAATCCTGGATCCATTTCTTTGCAGAAGAGGCACCCATTCAGCCCGTTGGGATAGGCGTTCAGGTTTGTTGGGCTCCCATCCTAAGCAAAGAGGCTCACACCTGGTCAGCAACAGCCACGGCTCTGTAGGGTGGCAGATCCTCCTGTGAAGAGGGTTGCTGACTTGTATTTAAGGTGCTGCTACAAGCATAGCTCCTGTGAAGTCAGAGGAAGTTAAATGAAACTGGGCAGAGTAGTTAATACATAAGTACATTAACTGGAAACCACCACCCGCTCCGTGGCAGGTTCTGCCTCACAATTACCCTCTGCTTCCCGAGCTGCACCACACAAAGTGAGAGCTGGCAGGACCCTACAGCGCTGCCTTATGGACAGCTCTGGTCCACGCAAGAAGCAACAGCCCCAGCTGTGGTCACCATGGGGTGCCCCATGGCAGGGACCCTGTCCTGGTGTCCTGCTGCCTTCAGGATTTTCCACAAGGAGCATAAAATCAGTGAGTAATTGTGCAGTCCCAGTGAAAAATGGAGCCTGAACCAGCTTCTCAAGCACGGAGAGCTCAGGGGCTGCAGGGGAAGCCCGGCAGCAGCTGTTGAACAACTGCTGAGTTAACCCGCAAAGGTCTCAAGGAGACCTTTCAGAGCTGAAGTGCAGCCATAGCCCCAGGCTCCCCGATCAGCCGGCTGCTCCCTCTCTGCCCCTCCAGCCTCTCGCAAGCTGCTGAGAATCTGCCTCCCTCCTCCATCAAGATTCCTCTCTTCCCCTCGCCTCGCGGGCCTGCCCACACAGCCTGCAGCCGCTGCTGCCTCCTGCACGGCCGAGCTGTGTGGGCAGGCTGCGCATGTGGGACACGCTCACGGAGTGAAATGGGGTGAGGCAACAGGCAGGTCTCCCCAGGACACCCAACTTGGGGTAGATGTGGGCCTTTTCCCTTCCCTGCTCTGCCAGAGTGTGGGTGAAGTTGACCAGCAGGGTCTGTAGAGCTGCCTACACGGAGCGTGCTGCAAAGGGGACACATCTCAAGGAACCACAGAGCTTGTGTCCCTCTGGCTGTGCTGGGCCTGCACAGCTCGGGTTCAGCTCACCCACCTCGGAGCCTGGCATCTTTGTCCATGCTGCCTCGCTCATTCAGCCAGCCGAGAACCCCTTGGGGATGGGGAGGGGAAGAGAAGAGGGAGAGGCAGGCGAGCTGCTGGCTCAGCAGCACCGCTGAGCTCGGGGAGACCTTGTAGGAAACTAATGGAGATGGAGAGGGAGGGTAAGAGGGGGATTCAGGAGGGATAGGGAAGGAGGAGTCTGTAGTACAGTACACAAAAATCCCTCCTCCTTTCCCATTTAGCCTTCTGGGCAGTTTTAACATCCTCCCAGGACGCCTACAAAGCCTGGTCTGAAGATGTGAGTTCTGAAAAGCCACCATGGTGGAGAGACACGCGGCCATGAAGACACTCACACCATCCATTGGCACAAACACGCAGCTTTATGGAGGGGCTAATAATGCCAGCACCCAGCTGATGACTTGTTTTGCCTCCTCAAGGCCACAGCAGCACTGGGGAGATGTGACTGGGGGTAGGAATAATTATAACTCCTTTGAGCCTAGCACACAGCAAAAGTGAAGGGTCAGAGCCAAACCTGGGAGACCTTATGATCAACAAGAGTTTTGCTCCTGACTTCGGAAAGTGGGATCCAGCTCAGACCCCACAAGCCCTGAGGATTTTTTTATTGTCACTCACTTGCACCCTGACCAGGCAAAACAGCCGTGCAGCTCCCAACAAACAGCTCTTTTTTTGCTGAATTCCAGGATAGGAAATAGTCATTGACAAGCTGGGGAGAGGCAGTGACAGATGAGGAAGCTAATTACACCCGACCTGACTAATTAATGCCAACTTTCAGATTAAAAAAAAAAATCCTCACTAGTGTTCCATTTCAATTACTCAGTTGTTCCTTCTTACAGGAAAAAAAAGGAAGCCTTGTGCATCAGCAAGCTAGAGAGAAAAAAGGAAAGAAAGCACAAGGCTAGACAGGGAGGAAAGACAATTTCTGTAATATGGGAGATTCCTATCGACATAATAATTAAACTTCACATTTGTTTCTCCCATGGGCAAAGCTTTCAGAGCAGAGCTAGCAGTTTTGTGATCCTCTTTGTGTTCCTAAAAACTCTTGGAGTTTCTACCAAAGGCAGCTTTTGGCCCCTGTATGAGCTGTATAAAGCTCCTCTATGAGGGAGAGAAATGGGCTTTGTGCTTGCAAAATTATCCTGAGAGCATCCAGCTCCTGTAAAAAGCCCCATCTCTGTAATGATGGTAGTGGGGATGGACAAAGTGCTCCCAGGCCCTGTCACGCTATGCTGCACATAGCCCTGGCCATGTAACGTGGCTGGAGGGCATCGTTAATGTTACCCACTCTACAGCAGTGCTCCACAGCAACACCGAGGCTCAGGACCCTGAGTTTTCCTCTCCTCTGCACTTGAATCACCAGGACTAGTCCAGAAGTACTGTTTTCAGAAAGAACAAAGAAGGGCTGTGTAGGTCCCTGCTTTCTCTTTATCAACACAGCTGTAAGTGAGCGCACAGTTACCATGTGTTGCCCTCTGCCACCGCAGACCAGTCTCGCTGCCTTGCAGGAGGGGGAAAAACGAAGCGGTAGGAGGTATTAGGTACGACTCTGGGCCCCTAATTGGAGGTCTGACTTTCAAAGGTGTTGCACTCCTGGAAAAGCTGAGCAGGCTGAGGACACCTCAGTCTTGGCACCTGACCCTGAATCTCCTGAAACCCTTCTGAAAACACTGATTTAATTCAGCCACTGCCCTTTGCCTGAGGACACGGCTCAGAACCCATTTCAGCGGGATGCAAGCCCAGAGATGCACATGCTGTGTAAAGGTACTGGTTTAAACTCTTGGCTGGGCTGGCTCCCCTGTTATTAACCAAACAAATCTTTTCCAGCTGTACAGCACAATGCAGCAACTAGGCTTTAATCTAGTTTCTTTGTGGGCCCTTGGCATTCCCCTTCCCACTTGCTCCTTTGGAAAGACACACCAAACCACTGCCAGGCCCCAGGCACTTCGCAGATCAGAGTGACATAAGACTCTCCAGCAGCATAGTGCTGTTGGAATCGCATTCCAACAATGTAAATGTGCTTGCTGAGGGAACAAAAGAAAGGTTGAACTTTATTGTTTTTAAAGATACATGTATATTAAAGCTCTATCCTCTGCAATTTCACATTCCCATAGGAGCCAGGACAATAGACAGGGCTGTACGGAGGCTGGAGGACTGGCTGAGCTCCCCAGCTTTATGCAAGACACCAAGTACATTCATGCACACTCACTCCCGAGGTGTTCTCTTTCAGGCTGCCGATTGTCCTGCCCCTCTTTCCCCTTGCAGGCGCTTTCAGGCTGGCTAAGAGGAGAGCAGCTGGAAGAGGAAGGAGCCGGTCAGATCTGTTGACCCGCTTGCAGAGGCACAAAGGCTGGCTAGAGCACTCTCAGCCCCTGACACTGAGGATCTCCTGCCTGCACCTGCCTTCTATTCCAGGTGCCTGACAAGCACTGATTAGGTCTACTCATAATTACATGCCAAAAACAGCGTGGAAAGATTAGCTGCAAAGTCAAGCACTCACCAGTCAGGAAATGCCAAATTCAGGGCTGACACAGCATCCTTAATTTGCCCTCCTTCTGTAAATGCTTTGCAGTGCAGTTTTTCTTCCAAGCCCAGTATCCAAAGACAAGGACTCTGACCTCTGCCAGTGCATGCGATGGATGATGCTTCCTCAACCCAGCAGCTATTTGCTACCTTGTTCTCTCCTCATTGTTCAGCGTGTGGTCTCATGCCTCATTTCCTGCACGTTGCTCAAGCCTGGCGCTCAGAGGCAGAATTATTAATTTCCTCATGAGCTTTTCAACGCCGCCTGTCACGACAGCGTCTGAGGGCTGAACACACAGGGCTGAGCTGAATCTTCTCCAAGCATCTCTGAGGAGGGGGTGGTGCAGTACCCATCTGACAGATGCAGGTGTTCAGGAGATCAAAAGGAAAAAAAACCAGACACTTATTTTGGTGCCTCGTTTGAGACAAGCAAGATACCTAATTTCTTAGAGTGCACAAAACGGCACAGATGGGGGCTGTGTGCGACAAGCTGCAAACTCCACTTTGTTCTGCAAGCATCATTTGAGCTGTAGCATCAGGCAGATCCAGTGCTGTGCAGAAAAACCTCTGTGCTGGAAAAAGACAGCCAACCTCTGCAAAGAGAGCCAATTTCACGCAAACTCTGAACCACCAGCGTGCCTGCCAGTACCTGGGATAGCTCTGAAAGGCCTACGGGTGACAGAGATAGCAAGGACCATCAGCTCCCTCAGGTCTCTTTATCTCCAACCCAGCCACGTGGGCAAGGAACAGGCTGGAGAAAGGGACTGCAAGATCAACATCTGGGGAAAAAGCAGAGAGGTTTAAAAGCTGTTTGCTATGTGAGAAGCCACTACCTGCACGCAGAACAGCATAAGTGGAGAGAAGAGCTAGGTAACACTGGGCTGGAATCCACACTGGGGTGCACAGCAAAAGCGAAGGCTTTGTTGCTTTCAGCAATCAGTAACTCCACTGTGCTTCGTCGGGAGTAAGATGCTGCAAATGAGAACTAGCTCTGCCACCTGAGTATCCTACTTTAACACTGCATTTTTCCTGAATGGTTTAATGAGGAAACCTGGCAGTCCCACTGCCTTGGAGCTAGAGGACTCCTTACGGCACTGGTTTGGGAAATCAAGGCAGCCTCACCAGGGTTCCAGCAGGTACCATCTGGGAGGCCTGCCCTAGATGCTGCTTCCTAAATGACTCCAGGAAGAAGCAGTATGCAGAACAGTTTTCAAAGAACTCCAAAAAGACATAAAAAATACCCCCAAATACTTCAAAGTGCTGGCACAGTGGCCCTTTTTAAAGAAAAAGATCCCCAGGGTTTATCTGCATCAAACCACATGTATTGGGGTCCTGCCATCCCAGGGCTGCTGCAGAGGTAAAGCTAGACAAGAACGTGGCTATCATGCATGTCAATGCTGAAGAAAATTCATTTCCTGATAAAATAATTTGCTCCTGATTATTGTAACTAATGACTGAGGGTGTTGGAAGACAGCTTCTTGCTTACAGTCTCATGAAACACGCCTTGCAGCCCGGTGCCACGCTTCCCACTCGAGTTACTTGCCGGTGCTAATGAAAAGGCCCCGCTGGCACTCAGGCATGTGGCACTTACAGGTTTCTGCACACTGGCACCAAGCAAGCCGAGGCTCTGATATGATTCAGAAAGGACTTCCCCACCCACTACAGATCTTACTTAGATTTTGCCTGAGCCCCGGCTGCTTGCTGCTGCTAAGTGAAGGGCTGGCTTCTGGATGCGCTGCGTGCCTCCGGGCGCCCTGATGCAGGCTTCAGAAGCACCCTGGGTGCCAGCTGCCAGGGGCCCAGGCTAACAAGCTTGTTAAAGGTGGGGGGGTTTCCATGCTCTGCTGTCTGCCACTGAGCACCTGTGTTCATAACAAAGCCTTCGCAGATCATTAAATACAGACGGCTGCCACAAACCAGGGCTTGTATCAGTATCCTAAAGAGCATCGCTCGCTCCAGGAAGGAATCTCACACCACAGAGAAGATTCACGAGCTTCCAAGCCCCTGGAATAATCTGCCACCCCCAAAGCTTGTGTGCTGCTCTTTTGTAGATAATCTCCAGCTTCCCACACCACTGTCCTGCAGTCAGCCCCTGCCGTTCAGTTATTATCCCACCCCGCGCTCAGGCTCCCCGCTTTACATCCCTGTGGGCACTGACACCACTCTGTGCTCAGCTGCGTGCTCCCAGCTCTGCCCCTGCTCCCCACAGCTGCTCCTTGCAGCAGGAAGCCTGAAGACAAGGGCTGGCTGTGCGCTCTGCTCCATCTGCAGCTCCGCAGCAATAGCACGCCTGTGTGTGCTGTGCTGCTGGGGCGAAGCAAAGCGCTCCTAAAGGCCCCTCGCCAGTGTCCCCACAAGCTGCTAGTTCATTCCTGAGAAGGAGGACGATTTCTTTCTCCCCATTCATGGTTGTGTGAACAGCACGATGAAAAGTAGCCTTGGGAACACCAAGCTACACTGCCAGCCCTCCTTGCCAACCATGCAGTAATTTCATTTTCGCTTCTTGCCCCTCCAACATAAAAAATACAATTAAGGTTAAAAGAACGTCTTGTGAGGAGCACTCCCCTCTACCTGAAGTGCCTTCAGCCAGCTCTGCTCACCGTGCTCTGGCCTTTAGGGAAAAGGAGGTGCAGGCAAAAAGCCCCATCTGCACATGTCCCAGCCATATGGGTCAGGGTGCCTCATGCCAGATGCTTCCTTGCCTCACTCTGATGGATCTAAAGGTCTTGCCTTTTTGCTGCTATAATTTACTGACATCAGCAAATGCCAAATTCACAACAGGAAGGCTGTAAGGACTGCCATCTGTGGTGGGAACATGGCAACACGGCATTTCAGTCAGACTTAGCTCTTCAGCAGGGCTTTCCACAGAGCGGCAGGAAAGATGGATGAGCCTTGCTGTAGTCTCCTCCATAAAAGAAGAGGGAGCAGAAGACATGCTTAGGCCATTCATGTACCTTTCATGTTCCATTTGTGTACCAGTTACTGCTGGATGAGGAGGGACTCACAAAGTCACTGGTAGGTGCTTGGAAGTTGGATCTCAACAGGTATACACCTTTCCTACTTTCCCCACTTCCATTTCCCTGAAATGTACGCAGCCAACCGCTCTCCTCCCCTTGAAACCTGGTGCTTCCGCAATGAGATTAATTAGCACGGCTTCTTCATCTTCCCAGGATTCTGGAAGCAGAAATGTAAAACCCAAAGACTGTAAAAATCGCAGGTGCCACAGCTGATGGCTCTAGAGCAGGACCTGGGTGAGCTCAAGGCTTCTCAGGGCAGGGGGAAATCTTCCTGCAGGGAAGAGGAGGATGCAGAGAGGAGACGAGATGCCTCCGTGCCCGAGCAGCACGTCAGCAGGTCCCCCGCCACTACAAGGACTTAAAGAGTGCTGCCAGCTGCACCGACCATGCAGAAACTCACATTAAATGTTAGCACAGCTCAGTGAGCACAGTCCTGCAGACCGTTAGCAGAGGAGGGGGCAGGCTCTCGGAATAAGCAAACAGGCTTTAATGACACATTAATCTCAGGGAGAATCCAGGATGCTTCCTAACGCAGACAGCAGCCACAACAAAGAGCTGGTTCCTGTTAGTCCCTGAGCAATGGAGGGAAATGCTGCTGCCAGCAGCTGCCAGCGAAGCTGTGTGTCCAGGATACAGATGTAGGCCACCAGGACAGAGCTGGCAGCAGCAGTGTCCCTTCTCTCTCCCCGCTTCTCCTCCCTCCCAGCACAGACCCCGAGGAGCGTGATTAAGCCTAGCACAGGCATTCAGAAAGGGGCAGACACCACCCCCGTCCCTTTGTGCCATCAGAAATTCAGAGAATATCAGCCGTGCAGGCTGCAGGAGCTCAGGAAACTTGTGAAGGGCACTCATCCAGCCCAAAGGCTACCAAGGGATTGCCATCTGGCAAACGATCAGAGCGTTTCAGGCAATGGTTCCCAGTTCCTTACTGCCTCCCTCACTTCTCAGCCAGATGTTCACAAGCTGAGATGTTACTTGTGCTAATTGCAGGAGCAAGTCCTGCAGTTAAAACACCGAGACACAGGAAGGGTTTGTGTCTCAGCAATTGATTTTTCTAGCTTTCCTGGGGCAAATCACATCACCTGCTTCACAATGGCTCTCGCATCCCGCACCCTGAGACACCCCATTTCCATCCTTTCACAATATGCTTGTCCTGAAGCCTCCTGGGATCCTCCTCCACAAACAACCACACTCTGTTCCTGCCCAGTCCCTCCCAGAGGGACTCAGCTCCGCTGCCCCGTGCTGAAGTGGAACTGCCTCTGGCCCAGCTGGCTGAGGACGGAGCAAACTTTCTGCAGTCGTCTCCCAGATGAGTCAGAGGCGTGGAAACGCAAACACAGCGGGGTGTGCAGCGTAGCTGACTTGATGGGAATGTAGGCAGGTGGTGCATATGCAGGATGATTTGGCCTCATGTGTGCTAGGATTCGGATCCAGAAGGGATGATCTCCCCCACAACACATCACTGTATGCTACCGGAGAAACACAAGGAATAGCGAGAGGTCTGTAAAGGAAATGTCATCACAGTCTTAACTTAATCTGTCTCTGCTACTTACAGTATAGCTCCCTCTTACAGGAATGTAAATAGGGTCAAAACTTTCCCACTTACACAGAAACCCAAGCTATGAACTCTGCAGTCTCTGCAGGGCGACTCTCACCAAGGAATTGGTTCCATGCAGCAGATTTACAGGAATGAAGCTCCTTATTTTCAGTTTGAGCAGTGCCACAGGGCCATTTACTTGCTGATGAATCTTGTTGCTAGTTGTCACAGGACAGTGTTTTATAACTCCCTGTGATGCTGCGATGTTTCTACCATGCTCTGTGCACAAGAATATTGACATCAGTGACAGAGAAAAGAAAGGAACCAAAGAACCACAAGTGAGTTGCCCAGTTGCAACCTGTCCCAAAGAGCCCCACAGGAACCACCAGAGCTAAGATATAAGGGTTAGGATGGGGAGAAGGAGTGGCCTGGGAAATAAAAACTCAATTTTGATGCGGAAAAAAATGGCTCTAAGCACATACATCAGTTTCCAAGGCACGCCTGCAGACTTGACACTCGGTGGAGTGCAAGGCACTGACAAATGCTCAGTGGGTCCTGAAAAACCACAGTTTGCAGTGCCTGGGCCTTGAGCTTGGAAACTGCAACTGTTGGCAGGCTGCACTGGGAAGAGCAGCGTTCTGCATGGTTCGAGAACTAGCCCAGGCTTTCCAGCAACACAGATTTAGCTTTCAAAACAAGCTGTTGTCTACGTTGTCCCGACTCACAACCCTCGGTTTAAATGGAGCCCACTGTTTTATTGAGTCACTTTCACGCTCTTGTGGGCCTGACCACCTTTCCATTTCAGCTCAGCCATAAAAATTGGCTTGGAGATGAAACTTGGCACGAGCTGTTAGTTGGAAAGCAAGTGGGAGGGTGTGCAGGGCTGGGAGGAGAGGCAGCAGAGGAAATGTGAGGACAGAGTGTGTGTCCAGGTTTGATTTACAGGCAGGAGGCAGGGCTGCTCTGGGCTTTTCTCAGACACAGTTAAAAAGCCCCTTTGGGCTCTAATTCAAATCTGAGTTTGCAGCCCCATCTTCTTCGGGAATTCATTTGCCTTGTTAAAAAGAGGAACAAAAAGACAAATGATTCGATTCAGGGAATCAAGCGTGCTGCATGTTCAGCAGTACCCCAAGCAGTAGAGAGGATTAGGATTTCTATATATTTTTTTTAAATTGTCTCCACAGACCTTAGTACTGCACTCAAAAGCAATTCATTCCCAGCTCCTGGGTATACAACAGAGCCAAGAAACAAGTCAACATATAGCACATCCCCCTAGGAGCAAAGAGCACTTTGCATTTGCGCATCATGCCGGCTTCCATCAGAGCCTGCATAAAGCCTCAGCAAACACCTATCAGATCCAATTCTCTCGTTCCCCTAGGGAAATGGGTCGGATTATATGCAAGTTTACAAATGAATTAAGCAAGGTTCCACAATCTAGCTCCAGCTCTGCTGGAATTC
Source organism: Anas platyrhynchos (assembly GCF_047663525.1). NCBI lineage: Eukaryota > Metazoa > Chordata > Aves > Anseriformes > Anatidae > Anas > Anas platyrhynchos. The sequence continues at coordinate 5,144,408 of NC_092608.1, read as the reverse complement.
AGCCATAAGTTTTGCTGACTTTAACAGAAGCTAAATACAGACCAGGCAAGTTACAACCAACATGAAATAGCTCCTGGGTTTAGCTGCTGCTGGGGGAACAGCAATGGTGCCTACAACTCCAGCAAACACCGACACAAATCGGGCACCTAGACACTGAGACATCCAAAACCCAGTCATGTTTATTGCCACGACCTTCCAGATCTGCTCAAAGTCACAAGATCTGTGGCAGAGCAAAAATAGGACCCAATTCTTCCCAATCTCCTGCTAAAATTACCAGATTCCCCAGCTCCTCCCGTGCTCAGTAGGGAGGACTTCAGCAGAGTCCAACACTGACACATGAACCTTCTTCTTCACTGTTACTCTGCAAACACAGATCTTTCAAGAATATGGGGAAGCAGGGGGAAACAGGGCTGCTAGAATTTATTTTTGTAGACAGACTGAAAGAAACAACGCATTGGGCCAAGTAATCCTGGAACTGAAGGTACAATTTAATGCAGGGAATTATTACTATTTTTAAAATCAGATGAAAAACATGTGGATGAATAATCAGAACCTCTGACTTGCTAGCCCAACATCAGCCAGCCAAGTGAGCTCAGAGTAAAATTCAAGATCTCCCAGCACGCTGTTTACTCTGTGCTCAAGTCAAAGAAATTCCTGCTGTGCAAAGTGAAACATGTGGCAGCAGCTGACAGGATGCCCTGGAACCTACCGCAGCTCATCCATGCAGTCATCTGGGCAGGTGGATCCTGGGCTGGTGCCCCCAGTAACAAGTGCAAAGTGACTTCACTGCCGTGACTGCGTTCACTCAGGGAGTGAGCTCACAGCACCGAGCCAGGCCCAGCAGCAACGACATCCTCACCCTGAGGTCCAGGCAGAAAATAAACGACTCTCACCTCTGACTCTCCCACATAAAGCAGCAGACAGACAGGAGCAGCAGCAGTTGAAAATCCAGACGTCTGTCAGGATGTCTTTCACCCCCCTCCAACCACATTGGCCTCTCCCCCTTCTGCACTATTTCTGCAACGTGCCTTCTATTCCGGAGGAGCCCTCCTCTATTAACAGAGCTTGGCAAAGATCGGGAACCGACTGTGCCAACTCGCAAGCCTGCTGCCTTCAGGCAGATGGCGGGGAAAGTATCCCAGCCTTGTTCCCCAAATCTCTTCTCCCAGCAAACAGAGAGAGCTCAAAACAGGAAAGAGGGACGGGAGCTCAAGGCTGCAGCCATCTGGGAGCCCTGCTCACAGCGCGGGAGGCAGCCCCCAGCTGGTGCCCTGCCTGCAGGGGGTTTTGTCCCCACGGCCCTGCTGCTCTGCCGGGGCTGGGAACAAGAACACGGGCTGCCCGGGGGGTTCAGGCTTCAGAGGTACAGCAGGAAAGAGGATATGCTCTGACTCTCTAAGGGAAGAAAAAAAAAGCAGTGATGCTACATCAAAAAACATCAGCATGGCTTATGAGTGGGGCAAAGCAAACCCCTCTGAGGCAGCTGGGATCCCCAGGAAGGCAGCCTGCACTCAGCCCCTGGCAGGACAGGCACAAATGGACCCTAGGGTGGGAAGTACAGCCAGGTCTGGTGAAATCCAAGCGCCTGGTTCGTGCAAAAGGAGGGCATCATCCCCAACCCCGAGCGACAAACATTACACCTTCGCAACTTGCTTTGCCAAACTTTTTTTTTTTTTTTAATATCTGTATTTCCACCCGCTAATGGTGCGGCACTCCAGTTATTAATCTTCCCTGTTTTTCAACACTAGAAGAGCATGACTCAGAAGCAGCGCTGAGATCTCAGAACTTCTCTCCTGGTGCTGCAGAGGACAGCTAATGACAGTGTGACCGGCAGTAGGGTCAGAAACACTGTTCTACCAAGTGCTAAGCCAGGCAGGTGTTGTAGCTGGCACTCAAAGCTCACCGCCATCAGTAGGACAACTTCCACTCACGGTTTACCACGAGCTGAAATATATTGTGGACTGGGGTCAGTGGAAACTCTCTTGCTGACTGCACCTACAGCTGGATGAAGCACTTAACTCTTACGCTGTCTCCTCCACGCTCCTGAATTATTCATTAAGGGCCAGACACTGCAATCCATACCCACACTGCGCTTAATCTGTCCTTTAAATTGACTTGCATTAGTCTGAGTCACAGGCACCACAGCACTGTCGGCGTTAAACAATCTCACTGAATGCAGCACAGCTATTCACAAAGCCTGGTCCTCCTCTGCAACAGAAAAGGAGGCAGGATCCAGCCCCTACAAAAGCCAGCAGCGAGGCTAGACCTCAGAGAACATCCACCCTGGTAAAGCTGCATCGGGATGAATGAACTCGAGTAAATCTGTGTGAAATCAATCATTTAAAGAGATAGCCTGTTCTGTGGTATCACAGGGGAGACGTAAGGGAGCGCTAGAAACTAATATTTCATCGTTCAGCTTCATCACAAGGCCTGGAAACGCATTACGCTGCCCCTGGCCACACATCCACAGAGCCGGATAGCAGCTCACACACACCTCCGTGCACAGGGAACAGGGAGGAGAGTGGAAGGAGGGAGGCAAAGGACACATCCCACTCTTCACTGGCACCAAAGGCCCTAAGAGCGAATGCACCGAGGATGTAGCAAGTGCCCACGCACCCCAGCAGCTCCCTCCTGTGCCAGCCTTGCACCTCCCAGCACCAAGGCTCCCAGACCACGTCGCTGGCTGGATCCTGAAATCCCCCGAGGCTACCGAAACAGACAGCAGATAAAGTCATGTCGCAGGAGAGCCAATTACCGAGTACCTTTCACCACTGCTCCTAAATCTATACTTGGAGACTTTTCACAATGGCAAAAAAAAAAAAAAAAGAAAAGCCAATCAGGTAAGTGAAAGGAGAAATTTGTCCACGACATGGAGGAATAAAATGGGGGTTGATTTTTTCAAATGAATTAATCTGTTCAGCCCTCATTTATGTCAGTGCTTGATAAGATTAGAGGATTAAACCAACTGAATGCTAAACGCTGCGTGCTAAAGAGAGCCTTGCCAGGATTTACTGCATGTTGGTATGCAGGGAGATCACGGCAACATCACCCAGAGGCCCTGGGACTCACAGCAGGACCTGCTCAAACTTCAGAAATAAAAATCACAGCTTATCCAGATTTTCCATATGCTGTCAGGGTATGAACTCTGATCCCTCTCCAGTTTCAGTCAAGCTTACTTACTAAGTACTCATACCCACCAGGCAAGTCTTGTATAAGCAGCACTTATCTCAGAGCACTGGCATCACAAGAGGATTTCAGATGTGCTGTGGTTTTTTTGGGGATGCAAAATGGTAACGCTGTACTCGCATCCTCCTGCAGTGCCATACAGAACGCACACATCCCACCACACTCCCAAGCTCTACAGTTACATACCCGTACCCGCATATCGCTGCTGCCCCCACAAACTCCTGCACAATACAGCATGTTGAAAACACTTTTCGCTGACAGTTCAGGAATGACAGATACAGAAGTGTTCGAAGTTATCTTGTAGCAGAATCACTTTTTCTTTTGGTCTGACAAAGGTATTTGTGATGTTTAATTCATTACCGCTTAAAAAGCACAAGATCTGGGGAGAAGCAGCCATGGAAACACGGGGTATTTTGAGAAATTTTGGCACCTGGCAAAGGCGTTCTCCCAAAACACCTGAAAACTAACAGATGTCAGCAGTTTGAAGCCCCTCGTTTCTGTGTCCCCCAGCACACACAGGGCCAGTCAGCTATTGTCACTTACCCCACTGCTGTACAGACAGCAGGCATCACACTTGTCAGCAGAGATAAGACCACCAGGATACTGCCAGCGAGGTAAATCTAGATAGACTAGCCCTTAGTTTATTTATTTATTTAACCCCGGGATGAATTTGGCCCTGTACTTCTCAGAAACTGAGTCATAATCTCCACCCCAGTGGGTGGCTGGAACGATGCTGATGCTCCTTCCCCAGCGCCAGGCTGGCTCTCCCACACCGTGCTGCTACAAACTGCCCTGGGCCAGCTGCCCTTCAGCTTTTCCCCACGTGTGTAAAGGTGAAACAGTCACAAACACTGACGGCGAGTTTCCCCTGGAATCACTTCCTATTAAATGGGCATTCTCCCCTCCTAGCGGAGTACTTTCCACATGAGACTATGGCAGGCTTTCAAAGGGGCAGCAGGAAGAAGAGGGGGATGGATCTTTTTATCATATTAAGCATTTCCTTTCTGTTTTGGTTGTCTTTTTCACTACTTCACGTCTTTTATTTCAGGCTCAGGGCCCCATCAAACTACAAGGCTCCAAAGGGGTAAAGAGACTGACTTGATGATTCTAACCTCTGAAGATGCATCCAATGTGATAAAAGAAGTGTAGCTATTGAAACGTCTCCCTTCAATACAGTTATTGTGTTGCTAGGTTTCCATCTAGACACACAGCTGAAGAGAGCAATCAAAGGGAGCTGATGCTGTGGATAATATCTTTATCAACACTTCATAAGGTTGTTGGAGAGGGAGAGGGGTCCCCCGAGCAAAGTTTTACTGGTGAGAATAGAAAACTAGTTTCAAAAGCTCGCCCCAATTTTCAAGGGAAAATTGTTCTAAAAAACCCCCCAAGCTTTTTGGGTAGCGGCCTTGATGTGTATGCACGCATAGCTTCGTGGGCACAGAGTCTGTGTGTTTATTCTGTCATTTGAATTGCAACAGCACTTCCCTGGCAGTGCACAGCTCCTCAGCCCACTTAACTGGAGGCTTGTCTTGTGCCACAAAAGCGGGCAGGCATCAGCCCGGTTTTAGAAGAACTTGCTTGCATATTACATTAAATCTTAACAGACTCAGCACAACTGTCAAAATGCTATCCCAATAATTGCATAAGCTCGGGTTGCTAACCAGCACACTGCTGTGCCTGTGCACAAAACAAAAGTACGAGTGACACAGGGTGCGGAGGCACCGCAGATACAAGGTCCTGGACCTGCCTGAGGGACCTGCAGCTCCCAGCTTTATTCCTCTGTCCCTGAGGTTTTCGGTAACACCCAGATCCAGCAGTTCCCACCCTGTCCAAGTGCCTGAAGTGGTTTCAGATCTGTCCGCAGGGGCACCATGCCCTACTCATTCTGTTGGCCATCACATCGCTGAGTAGGAAGGAGGGTGGTTGCTTTTTCTCTGGGACCTTTTCTGCTGGTGTCTTTGGAGAGCACCTGGAACAGGAAGGGTCCTGGACTGGGCTGCAGTGGGGGCTGCTGCCAAGCCGTGTAGTGCCCCTGCTAAGTGACCTGGGGTTTTTAGGTCGGAAAAGCCAATTTCTAAACAAGCCAGGACGGAACGGAGAGGCTATCCTACATGTGCGAGGTGCACAATTCTCCACACATCTTCTGGAAAAAGCTTTGACACCAGCTATTGTGAGGGATGGGAGCCGGGCTGGATCCGCTATCACCCCCGAGCAGGGAGGACGCCTCTCCTGGCTCTGCTCCTCCACAGGGACTCAGGCCAAGCCTCCCCAGAGCCGGGGACACAAAGCTGCTCAGTTGTGGCTCCCAACTTTTCCCCCAGGAGCACAACCCCGCTGCAGGCACGGCTCAATCAGCTCATTATAGAGGCAGCCTCCCCGGGAAGCGCTCTCCTTTGTGCATATTCATGAACTCTCCAGAGCTTCCAGGGAGAGTTGGCTAAACACACAACCGAGGGATTTAGCTGTTGTATTCGCAGGGAAAAAAAAAAAAAAAAAAAGAAAAAAAAAAAGTGCATGTGGGTTAAAATAAAGAAGTAAACTGAGGAAAGGGGCGGCGGGGGGGGAGTGGAGCGAGTGCAAGCTGCGCCCCGGGACCGGCCCTACCCGGGGGGGCACCGCACGGGCAGACAGGGGATGGATGGGCAGCGGGAGGGGGCTCAGATCCCCGGTCCCTACGGTCCCCCCCTGCCCCTCCGATCTCCCCCCCCCCCCCCCCGGTTCCCCCGGTCCCTCCCCGGTCCCTTCGGCCGCCCCGCGGGGCTCAGCACTCACCTCCGCCCGGGGGGGGGCGGCAGCAGCCGGGGGCTCGCAGCGATGCCGGGGAGGGACCGCGGGGCCGGGTGGCCGCCCTGCAGCACCGCGTCTGTGTCTGTCTGTTTGTCCGTCCGTCCGTCCGTCCGTCCTCCAGCCGCTTTCCCCGACCCCCCCCCCCCCCCCAGTAGCCCTCACCCCGCCGCTTTTTCTCGCCGCTCCGCCGTAACCCCCCCCACCCCCTCCGGGGGGCGAGGGGCGGCCCCGCCGGTCCCCCCCCCCCCTGCGGCTGCGGAGCGGAACCGGAGCGGATCCGGAGCGGAACCCGGAGCGGTACCGGAGCTCCCCTCCCGCTGCTGGTGCCGCCGCCGCCGTTGTCGCCCCTGCGGGCTGCGGGCGGCGCTGCGGCCGCGCTATAAAACCCAGCCCCGGGCCCGGCCCCCGCCCGCCCCGGCCCCGGTACGGCGCCACCGCGGCCTCCGGAGGGAGCCCGGGGGTACCCCGGGGGTGAGGGGGGTCCCGGCGGGGGGCAGCGGGGCCAGGCAGCCCCGGTCCCTGCGGCAGGACCGGCCCCGAAGCGGTGCGGGCGGTCCCGAGCCCGGTACGGGGCTGCTGGCTGCGTGCTCGGGGCGGGGGGCAGCGGGGTGCGCTGGGCTGGGGTCCTGGGTGCTGGGGGAACTCCTCCAAAGGGGTGCTTGGCCCCAGTGCGGAGAGGTGTGCTGCACAGCCCGACCTCTAACGGGACTACAGACCTCGGCTTCCCGATAAAGTCCTCAATAAAGACATCCCCGACTGCGGGGGCTTCGCTTGGTGTTGACAGGAGGTCTCTAACGAGTGCTGGCGTTTATTTATCACCGGCTTTTTGTGACTCACTCTGGGTTTGGAGGTGAGAGGAGAACAGTCGGGTCTCTGCTCACCCATCCCAGCCCTGTTCGCAGCGTGGACCCCTGCGAGAGTTGGGTTGTGTCGGTAAATTGCTGAACAACCACCTGATGGGAACGGCTTTGCATCAGGCTGGTGACCTAAGGGCGCTTTGCCCAATTCTCTTGCTTATTATTTGAGTGTTGATGGTGCCTAGGAAAAAAAAAAAAATCCCCCCCACTCCAGTTTTCAGACAGATTTGTCAATTAAATAACAAACAGGGGGTGGCACAGCAAAAAAGGCCTGTCACCTGCGTCTGTCTCCAGGCAGGCGGCTGGTGCCAGAGGCATCATGTTCGTCCTGATGCATCACCCGAAGTGAGCAGGAAGCCAGGCAGACAAAGGCAGACCAGCATCTTCCTTGTAGGGCTCCAAGGAATACAAATTTAATGAGGCTTCTGAAGTGAGATTGCATTTCACCAGCCTGGCGCGTTTCTGCCAACGCCGGGGGTTTCTGCAGAGAAGGTGGTGGTGAGGGGCTAGCGATTGGGTTGGAAACTGCAAGTGTACGGGAAGGGGAAAAATGGCTTTTCCTAACTTTGGCAGCGATGCGAGCGGAGCCCACGCTGATGTGAGGGACAGCGCTCAGTCAATCACAGGGCAGAGGCAGCAAGCAGCAGGGAGTTATCAGCCGGTGCTGCGTGCGAGCACTCAGACAATAACACCGTTCTCGGCAGCGCTCCGACAGCCCTCCGGGCACAGCCAGGCGTAGGCGTGAGCCCACGGCAGCTCCCTGCTCCCCTCCTTGCACGAGCACTCACTGCACGAAGTCCCGCAATGCCCACACGGGCTAGCAGGCACAGTGGTGCTGGCACACCTCACACACGATCCATACCACTCTCCTCTCTGCACACAGCAGTACGCTGACTTGACAGCTTTAGTTTTTAGAACTTGTTTGTGGTTTTCCAACAGCATGAATGCTCACGGCACCTTCCTCTGCCACACTATGAGCTATGCTAGCCCTTAGCTGGACTGGAGGTTTCTCTTGCTATGCTAGCACTTACATGAAAAGCAAGCCCTTCCCTGGCAATGCACAGACGCTCAGAACGCCAGCCATTTGTTAAATATCCCTCCAGAAACACACAGAAGTCCTCACAACACTCAAAAAGCAACTGGAATGCTCACCTGGATGGGAGGGGGCTGGCTGGAGGGTCGCCAGTCCCACCCTATGGCACCTCTGTGATTTCAGTCTCTTCCTGTTCTGCATTGGCAGGAAAGAAAAGGTTTCAAATATTTGGAGATGGGAGATGCCGGATGGTGCGTGTTTTAGCAAAAAGTGGAAATTCTCACAGCTGGCTTTACGCTTCCATCCCTGCCCCTCTGTGCTCAGAGAGCGTCAGCCTCTAACCACGATCATTTCCCTTCCTCGGGCCTCACAAATGTTCAGCAAAACGGTGTGTGTTGCCAAAATGAAAAAGTGGTTCATTACTGGTTGACATCAGCAACGCCGAATGTGTTTTACTCAGAGCCACGTTGGAGCCGTACATGAGCAGCAATATCAGTGCACATAAACACAGCCCGTACCAAACTGCAGCTACATTTCTTGTTCATGCCCGTACAAAATGGTTTCACGGCTCTGTTACAGCCCTCGCTAACAATGCAGACGCGGATACAAAGAATTAGCATAATTTGTGGCTTGCAGTAACCCCGCGGTGTGCACGGGCGAACACCTAGCGCGCAGACGGCTGCACATCCTCATTAACCACGCGGGGACACCAACAACACGTGGCTCCGGGAGGCATTAGCACCGCTCTGCAGCCTGCCTGAGCAAGCTGCGCGTTCGCAGCCGCCTGGGCACGTGCGCAGAGGCGCACGGTCACGGGCAGGCAGGGAAAGGATTGCTGCTGGACCTAACGGCGTTCCTGGCTAAAGAAAGGCTTTCGGGGTCGGGAAGCTGAGGGAAAACGTCTTCCCTTTTATTCCTGCTCTCTCACCTTCTCATATCCTCAGCACGACCGCCTTCCACGCCAACATCAGACACCATCGGCCATTCCGCGCGCTTGTATTTACGGCCCCTCTTTGAAATTCTGACTGCTCATCTATGCAGAATAAAACTACCCAGGCAATCTTGCCTGTTCAGGTGCTCATTACTAAAGCGTTAAATAATGCCAGGCAGGCTCTCTCAGGCCTTGTAAATTTTATCTGGGGGACTTGCAGCGTCCACAAGGTCTATTACTGCCTGATTGCCTGAAAGGCTTCCCGGTTTGCACCAAACGGCACGCCATGCAGAGGGGCTGTGTAACTGAACTCCTATTAGGCGCCACTGCTGGCTTAGGAGCTGGGCTCAGCGAGGTGAAATGTGTGTGTGAGTGCAAGCAGAGGCTGCCAGCACATCCCTGGAGCTTACACGGGGCTGCCAGTGCTTGTGCAAATGGATGTGCGTGCCTGGCTGGCACGGGGAATGTCAGGATCCCAGGGGGTGGGAGCAGGGACATGGCAAGGGTCAGGATCTGTGGGGCTGGGCTCACCCCATAAATGTCACTGCACGTCAAGCGCTTAGGGGTGAGTGGGGTTTAAGGTGGCAAAGCTGGGAACAGCATCATCCCGCTGAGTTCAGACCTTCCCCACTGGAGCAGCGTTCTCCATGTGCCTGCTTTACATTGGAGTTCAGGCCAGGACTCAAAGCAAGGCTGTTTGACTATATCAGTGAGCATAATAAAGTGGGGAGGAAATAAGGAAGAAACCCAGGAAGAAAAGTTAAAAGCCCCCAAAGCCAGAGAGGTTCTGCTCCATCAGTTGCCAGCTGCGTCCCAGGAGAATCTGTGGGTCCATCCCTCACCCCACAGCTCCTGGGGGCAGTCCCTAAAGGATACTCAGCAGCAGGTAAAGCATGTTTTCAGAGGGAAAATGCTCTGTAGGAGACATCCCTCACACTGCAGCCCTTTTGAAGTGCTGCCGTTTGTTTCTTAGTGCCTTCCTGTCTGGAACTCAGACCTTTCTTCCTCCCCTTTCCCATCCCAAACGTCCTGCTCGATGCAGCATTAGGGAAACCGATGTTTCCTGCCTGTCCCCAAAGTTAACAGAGCCGCATCACCAACTGTTTCTGTGGGCCATGTATTTATCAACCTCAGCCCTGACCTGAGCGAGCAAAACAGCTTCTGGATGCCACCGGGTCAGGCCCGAATTCAAACTGCCAGCCGCTTCTTTCTTCCTCAGGCAACACCAGTGCTCAGAATTATGTTAAATATTTCCCAGCTGCAGCAACAATCCCTTCCCCAAAGAGCGCAGCGGCGAAGGCAGGCGGCCAGCCAGCCCCCTCTTTTATTGGATACCATTTCTCATGCATTTCGCGGGAGCCAGATGGCACCATCTGAACAGCAGTGAGCCGGGAAGCCTTCAGCCGTGGCAGTGGAAGGGAAACGTGCCCCAGCCCCACGCACAGCAGCGCGGCGCTGGAGCCAGCCCCGGCTCGGGCAGGGAGCGCAGCTGCAGCCTGGCTCTGCCCGACGGGCTCGGGGTGCAGCTCGGCGCAGGATGCTGAGGTTTTTCTAAGCAGCAGCAGGAATTCGCACGTGCAGACCTAAATTGCTGCTGCTGACAGGTGCAGCCCCGCAGCTTTGGGGGCAGGTCGGTGCCCCAGTTCGGAAGGTCTCTGGGGAAGGAAGGCTCGGCTGCAGATTGCACACAAAAAAAAGGAAGAGAAGTAAAGGGAGGCGAAGCGTATTCCGCACCCCTGCTGAGCGGGGGGCATTTTCCTTGCAATTAAGTGAAGTTAATGGTTTTATGGAAGTTATTTGTTTAAAAGGCCTTCGCTGCTCTGTTTAATGGAGTTTCACCAGCACTCCCCAAAGGCGCACAGACTGCATTAGGATCCCCGAGCTCGCATCCTAACCAAACAAGTCTTCTCACCCTGACATCTTTGCCCTGCACGTTCGGAGTGTAGGAGTACCAGGGCAGCCGTGCCTCCTGTGCTCACCTTTCCACTGGAGTCCCAAAGCCCCAGGATGTCCTGAATATTCATGATATAAACATTAGCAATAAGGATTGTGCAATTTGGACAAAGATATATTTTAGGCGGAAGAACCGGGAGAGAACAACTGAGAGAGAATCTTTACTCCTGAGCTCTGGGAACTACTGAATAGCATTTTCCTGAGCTGTAACTGGTGGTTTTAAAATGCAAATCAGTCTTGGGTTTTGAGAGACATTGTAAAAAAAAAAAAGGCCCATGCAGCAAAGCTTTATTGTCTTGTAATGAATGCGGGATTTGCCGAGCTGCTTCGTGCCAGTGAATGCACAGTGGATGCAGGCCAGGGACTCGAGAAGTCCTGAGGCTTGTCCCCAGCCAGCTCTGCCACTGACTCACCGTGCAACCTTGAACATGACATCCTTTCCTTTATTTCAGCATCCTCATCAGAGGACAGAGGGAAGGGGAGAGGGATGAGGCCATTTCTGTGCCTCCTGGTGACGTTATACATTACAGGTCACTCCGAGGTGGAAGCCAGCAGAACAAATGCAGCAGCTGTCTCCCTGCAGGGACCGATGAATCAGGGTAGTGTTGCCTTGTTCTTAACGGTATTCCTCTCATGAATGCTGCTCTACTTCTACTTCTCCTATTCCTATTCCTATTCCTATTCCTATTCCTATCCCTATTCCTTGAGCCCCAGAGTGTGCAGAAAACCCTCCACAATTGTCCTCTTCTTCTCCACATCCACCTGTAGAGCATCAAATACCATTTTACCTGCCCCTTAGTTAAAGAGCTCTTCCTAAATAGGCTCTACACTACAAATCATAGTAGGAATTGAGCACAGAAAGGGAGACGTGATGTGAACTTTTACCATAGATAGATTTTCTTCAAATTAATAATGATATACACAAAAAATAACAGTCAACACAGAGGCAGGATGGCCTGAGGCTCATGGCAGTCAGAGGACCCCTCTATTTCCATTGTTGCTCTGCCATAGATCCCCTCTGGGACCTTGAAAAAGTCACCCTGGCTCTCTCTGCTTTGGCCTTCCTTTAGCCTTTTGCTCCCTTCTCTACAGCCTGGTGGTGGGAGAGCTTTGGGGAGCCATTTATTTGCTCACTGCTGCCTCTCCTTATCAGCTGCCTTCATTGCTCTCAGCCCCCAGTGATTGTGAATTTGGCCCTGAAGGGTAAGCTGCTGTTTTCTCAACGTGCCCCTTCAGAGCTGCCCTGTGCCAGCCGCAGCCTGCAGGTGCCTCCCCCTGCGCTCTGCCCTGGGTGCAGCACCGAGGGAAGGCTGCCGAATGTGGCATTTAGAAACTTTGCTTCATTCCGCAAGGTCACCTCAAAGAGGCCAAAAATCCCAGCCGGCTCACGCCAGCCTTCACTTATGACTCACCAGAGAGAATATTAACTGGTGAGGAGAGGCAAAGAGCGCCGTGTTCCACTGCCAGTCCCCTGAGGCCCCTGACACCGCGGAGGGAGCGCTGTTAGCCGAGCTCTTCAACCGCTTTTCGCTGACAGAAATGCCCTGGCAGCTGCCTGACCTCCGTGTAGCACCACTCGCAGGTCCCCTCAGCCGCCGTGTCACCGACAGAAGTCACGCACAGCCCTCTGTGTCCTGACGCATTTCAGAAGCGAGCTGAAGGCAAAATCCTGCAGGAGGAAGGCGCCGCAGGAGCAGCAGTCACACCGGGGACAAGTCAAGGCATTTTGGTAATAAAAAGCCAATATTTTCAAATCGGGATGCCCAAAGGTAGGTTTTCTAATCCATATTTAAACACCTGAGCATTAGGCCTGCAGCTCCCATCACCTGTAACAGAATTTCTGAGTGCTCAAAGCTTTTCAGACCCGGCCGTTTGTTTCCAAATACCTAAATGGGAATAAAGAGCTTCTCAGGAAATGCTTTACTGTGCCAGCAAAAAATTTCATCTCTTCAGAGGAAACACAAATCTTTACGAAGCACTGTCTGGAACCCAAGATATATTAGTTTAAGCTGAAATATTTGGGGTTTCAGATATTACTTTCTGATGTAATAAAAATAAAATATGCTTAAGCAAAGCACTCTCTCACTCCTTTTCCCACCAGCTTTGCAGTGGGGACAATCAGCAGGTTCTGCATAGTGGTAGAGGCTGTATGAAAATGCTTCTGAGCATCAGGTGGAAGAACTGCCCAGTTCAGGAAGCCAGAACAGAAAAAGAATCAGAAAAAGGAAGACAAGAAATGAAATTAAACCATTCACATGCTGAAATAAGGCTGCATACCCACTGCCGCTTTGGAAATGTTACCAATCTCTTTGGCCACTGGAGAACCAGGAGAGCCTGCAAAGGTGACTGTGGGTAAGAAAATTAGCAGAAAGCAAAAATTCCCATAAAACAGCAAAGATTCCCAGAAAAAAAAAAAAAATAGTAGCAAAGTGCTAGGTCAGAAAATTCCTGGAAAACAAGAAGTTCCTAGGAAGGTTCTAGGTCAGAAATTCCTAGCAAGGAAAATGATTTCTGGAAAGCAGCAACTTTCTCTCCTGGTGTAAATCACCATCAGCAGTGTGTGGGAAATGTTCCAGCACGCACGTACAAACCCAGGGCACATTCTGGCCTAATGATTAATGCAAGAGAAGATGACACTCCAATTCCACGCATTTATATCAGGTATTTTTCCTATTAATGTCACTTATCTGGAAAAAAAATAAAATAAAAGTGTGTGTGGGGAAACAGAGGCCAGATTCATAGCTGCTGTAAATCAATCCCGTTCCATCCTGACCTCAGAGAGGTAAGCTGGTTCCTAGCAATGGAGCACATGGCTAATATGCAAACACCCAGTGGTGGGGGTTCTGTACGGTAACTGCTTGGCAAATAAATCTTTTGTCCCCACTTTAAAATAGCTCACATAGCTATCTCAGCATCGGCTATTTATACATTGGGAAGCTAAGCAGCTAAGTCTTTCATCTCCGGACCCTTGCACCTAGCATTCTGCATCCTGCCTTAGTTGCTGTACCAGAAATAAAAGCTCGTGCTGTTTTCACACCCCAAGCAAACAGGGAGCACAACTGAAACCCTCCACCTGTTCACAGCGATGCTTTGTACATTGCTTCATGCAGGTGTTTCCCTCTGAATACCAGCCTGAATATATTTGAACATCACGGGGAAGGAAGTCAAAGCTTGTGCTGGTTCTCTCCCAGGGACCCAAAAATGCCCGGCACAGGGGCCATGCATGTGTCCGAGCATCTCAGCCCAGGCAGAGGGGAGATGTGGCTTGGTTTCTACCCAAGAGGGTGGTTTCAGGCTCTGGCAGGGCAGCTCTGCCTGTTGCAGTGTCTCCAGGTCATTTCCTAGAGCCTGTCCCACCCATGTCAGTGGGTTTGGGTCTGTGTGGCTGGCTGTGAACTGGGGCCACAGCAGTGTGGGGACAGACCCAGCTGTGCTGCCTCCAGGGTGGACAGAGGGACTGCTGGCACGTGGCTATAACTGAGAACTCAAACCATCACTGCAGAACAGCCCCTGGTTGCTGAAAGTGGAAAAAGTGTCCTTTGGGAGGTGAAGCTGGGGGAATATCTTTTGCAGTTGCTTTTAGGGCACACCCCTGTTTCCAAACACAGTGTTATTAGTGTAAAGTGAGGAGTCCAAGCAGACAGACAGACAGACAAAACAGAGCCACTGGAAAAAGCTAGACTGTAGATAAACCCAGACGAGTAGATTGATAAAATATTCTTAGGCAGGAAACAGACAGCATGAAAAACAGGAAGATGGAGAGAGAGATTTAGAACTGAACTTAATACTTCTGTGATTTATTTGCATTAAGCTCAGGCAGTGTGTGTGGCTTGGGTTTTACTTGTTTATTTTGCTTCCCCGACTGCCTTAGGTGCTGGCAGAGAATTATTCTGTCGAAGTTGCAGTCCATGGGAGGTTTTGGAAATTTATTGTCCCCGGGGAAAAATGAGAAGAGTTTCATAAAATCCTGTCAAAGTTTTGCAAATTCTGAAACTCAGAAGAGAAGGAGTTACATGGGAAGCTGTCTACATCTCCTCCCTGTAGTGAGAGCCCAGCTTTGCCTCCTCGCATCCAGAAGACCAAAAACTATCAGCGGCCTTCTTACTGTGCTTCGCGCGAGGACATTCTGCAAATTATGGACATTTTGTCCAGCCAGCCTTCCCACAACAGATGGCAAAGCAGCGAGAATGGCCAGAACTGGTGGGTGGCGGGGATGTTTACTTTAATAAGGCCCAGAGATTAAAGTTCTACCGGTGCCCATCAGCAGTCTGTTACATTCATTCATTTATAATTATTTCCCATTTTTCCCTGCAGTTACATTTTAGAATTGTCATTACTTGGATCCCTACAACTATGCAATGTAACTGGCACGACTCTGCTCCTGAGCGGGGCATCCGGGGTCCCTCCCGGGATCCTCTTTGCAATATCCAAGCCCTGGCACCAATCTGTGGGACACGGAGCCCATCCCAGCCCTCAGAGGTAGGACTGTGGTCTTGCAGAACCTCTTCTGCTGTCCAAAAGAGCAGGAAGGAAAGTGAAAAGGCCAGGGAATTTATGGGTACAGGAGGGAGAACAGCCAAAAGAGAAAAAGAGTGAAGGAGAGAAGTGAGGGGATTAAAAATGGTACAGCAGAAGAGGATAGCTAGAGCACAGCACCAGCCCCCATAATCCCTGCTGAAGGATTTGAGCAAGATGGATAGAAAAGTTGCAGAGGGAGAAGTATCTAATGTCTAGCATGAAACTCTGGGGAAAAACTTAGGATGGGAAAAGGAGAAAGTTAAAGTGGGAATAGAAGACAGAAAGCCACTGAAGTTGTGCACTTAAAAACCCAGCAAGCCCAGGTGTATGAACAGCAGAGATAGGGGCAGGGAGAGGCAGCTAATGGAGGTGCTTGTTCAAAAACCGTAAGAAACCAGCTGCTCCCAGCCCCCATGTAAGCCCTGCTGCCTGCAGAGTCCCAGCTTGGAGCATCATCCATTTCCTGGGCGCTCCAGCACCAGGGAGCCACACTCTCCCAGGTGCTGTTTGCTTTTGACGGATGCTGCTGTGACACATGCAGCATTAAACCCAGCAAAGCGAGCCTTATTGGATTCTGAAAACCAGGGTCCATCACCACTCAGACTACTTATAAAACTGTCTGGCTTGAGAACAGCAGCAGCCTTCCCTCGGGCATGCAGGAGGCATCGCTTACACCAGCACGAGCCCTCCCACGTTCACTGTCTGCATCTACTCCAGGCCCTGCAAGAGAGCAAACCGAGCAGCTGACACATCCTTTTCCTACAATTTTTGGTATTTCCTCTCAATGAGTCTTGTTTTTAGTGGTGATGGGCTTCAGGAAGCCGTACACCACCACCAGTCATCCAGCTGGGAGGAAACCCCTGTGGGTGGGACACAGTGGAGACTCATGAAGCTTTTGATTTAGGGGATTTGCATCATCACAATAAGGGTCTGCGTGTTGCCAGGCCACAGGAGAGGGATGTGTCTTGTTTCACTCTGTGCTCTACCAAATGGGCTCCTCATCCAGCTCCTGTTTCCTGGGAGAGGCAAGAGGGCGAGGAATGAGAGCTCTCCTTCACCGTGACTGCAAGACGGAGTCAAGGGCTGGCAGACGGGCTGAGGGTCACTGTCTCCTGCCGTGGCTGTGATCTATGACCACTCTTCGCTGCGGTTTGAGGTGTGAATGGTGCCAGGCCAGCTGTGACCTTCTCTGCCCCTGAGCCTGGATCCCCGAATGCTCCCTGTCTCCAAGAAGCTTTTGCAGAGAGTCTCACTCTGTGCTCCTGTAATGAGCTGCACAGCACGGTATGGAATTAGCAGAATCTAAGTTATTAATTGTCTACAACAATTAGCCAGGACGCTTGGGCCTTCAGGCACCTTGGTTACGTGTGGGAGCCAATTACAGTCTCATACATATTCATGCCAATTCATCCACGAGCTGAGAGCTGCTTCCCTGGCTCTCTCCACATCTCCTTTACTCCAGCTCACATCCAGCCCACCTGGAGCCAGGAAGGAACAGTAGTTTCCTTTCCTTGCACGTTTCACCGAAATCAAATATTTGCTGTGGCTATAATTGATGTAATGCAAATGCAGAGGTAGCATATTTGGCAAACAAGCACAGAAACCGGCCAAACCTTGCTCGTACCTTGCAAGAGGAGATGGGGAGATGTTGCTGGACCCCTCACTCGCTCTGTCAGCATACCACAACATCTCATCCAGCCCAGCTTGAGGAGCGATACCTTTCACAGTCAGCTACAGCCATAACCCCATCTGAGACCACAGCCTCCCAAATCCCAGCCCTCACGGTGCAGGTCAGTGTGTTGCCAGTGAATTTGGTGGTGTTAGACCAATTTATGCCCAGTGAGGACCTCAGCAGCAAGTGCTGAGTGAGACATTGGGCTGCTTATCAGATGGCCTCCCTCTGTAAGTTTTTTTCATAATTTATCTGGTATTTTATATTTCACGGAGGGAAAGGTCTAGAAACAGCCTTCATCACCAACCCCATTCTCAAGGCCTGTGAGCACCGTGCTCTCCCCGACGTGGGCTCAGCTCAGCCTGTTCTGTGCACAGCAGCAGGTCCCCAGCCCGGCCGCCTGCCTTGGGGAAGGAGTGCTGCATGGAAAGCACAGCTGCTTCTCTCCTTCGGGTACAGGCAGCTCGAGAAAATAGCTTGAGAGGTTCCAGAGGGAGAATTTCCAACGTTTCTAAGGAATTCACTCATCTAAATTTTTTCAAGGAAAAAAACACAAGACACTTCCCTGCCACACCAGACGTTGCCATGTGAGGGCTCACCTTGCTTCAGACTCTTGTGCAGCACCAGGTAAGGCACATAATGCCTGCTCCTTGGTGAAAACATGGGTGTGCTAACACATCACTGCTGCCGAGAGGTTGCTCTGAGGTTCTACGGGTAAATATCCATGTGCTCTGCTCCCAGGAATAGGGTGACCCCATAAAACCACTGAAATTTCGCTTTACCCCAGCAAGAGCTGGAGCCAGTCCCAGGTAAGTGCACAGGGCTGCAAGTGAGCTCCCCTGAGCGCCTTGGTCAGAGCCTGCCCGAGCAGGGACACGTGTTTCTGAGAGCCCATTGATCCATCTGAGTGCCCATTTAATATCTCTTTCACAATAGCTATCCAGGAGCTAAAATGTTAAATCTATAACCTACTCTCTAGATTTATTGTGCTGAAGGTCGTTATGACTTTTGTGGGCTTTAGAGTGCAAAATAATGTTAGAAACACACGTTATTTATCTGACACACTATGGTGACTCCTCTCCAGCCACCACTGTCTGCCGTGGAAATAAATCCTGGCCCTGTGTTTGGGAACCAATGCTATTTCTGTCACACAGGAGCCCAGCTGAAGCTTTTGAAAGAATCTGATTTTAATATTGCTAATGTTGCTTTTTTTATTTTTGTGCACCCAAACAACTTCCTGAAGGGGCCTGACTGGTTTTGCCTTTCCAGTCATTTTCAATCATCTTCTTCTCAGGCTGGCGAGAGGCAGGTCACAATTTCCAGAAGTGACTTGTGACTTGGGCTGCTTTGCTGCCATTACGGCCACCACCTCAGTAAAAATCAATAACAAATTAAACCACGCTAAGCAGCGTGACCAGTGGAAGAGCGGCTGCAGGCTGCGAGAGGGAAAGGGCTTGTATATTTAAAAATTGAAGAGAAATGGAAAGAAGATAACTTTGGGGCTTCATCAGAAGCAGCCATGCTGGCGAGGAACTAGTATGTACAGAATGCACTTTAGCCTCCTGCATCATCCTTAGCTTGTGACGAGGACACAGCACTGCAGACTGTAGGTTTCTCCATGTGCTTTTCAGTGTCTGTCTTGTTCCCCTACAACCCCCCCTGTACAACAACAGGGTGATTCAAACCACCTGCACTAAGGTCCAAGCTCTGCTGATCTGTGTCTCAAATTAGTGATTTCAGAGATTCCCAACACGTTGTGATCTATTGCTGGTAAATGTACACATTTTATCTCTCAAGAACTTAATTTAACCTCTCAGCTATCTGCTGCTTTCTTTCTTCCCCCTTGTCTGCTTCCTCGTTTGTAATTTTTCCCTTTTTATTGTGGGGATTCTGCCTGTTAGGGGAACTTCACAGAAGGAAAATAAACAGATCAGTATTCGATGTTATGCTTTCTGTTTAGAAGTTTGTTTCTCTTTCTTCTTCTATTGCATCAATATTAACATGTTGATTCATAAGCAAAATGAATAAAGTCTATAAATACAATTTTTCTTCTTTTTAAATCATGAAGCTCAAAGTTATGGTTCCCACAGCAACTGTAACTCAACCTCTATGTGCACATACATTAAAGGCAAGGAAATTATCACCCAAGGCAGCAATTGAATATGCGTGAGGGGATTATGGTACTGACAGCGGAAGGACTGCAAAAGGTTGAAATCCCAGCAATGTGAAACGTTTCAGCTCTGTCTGTGACAAGATGTCAAAAAAAAAATAAAAAAAAAAAAAAAGAAAAAAAAAAAGAAAGAAAAGATCTCAGAAATCTTGATCTTTATGGACTTAAATGGGATTCAACTCTGCAGCATGCAGAATTGCTTGACTGAGCTGGTATTACCTTTACTGGTGAACCCCACTGGCCTTAAAGATGCTAAGGCATTCCAGAGCCAAAGATGGTGCCACTGAGCCTACACGTGTGCCTCTCCCATTATATGGAGCCCGTGGGGCGACCCCAAACCACACAGAGCTGGAGGGTCCACCAGAACCCTCCCCGTAGCAGAGCACAAAGCTACAAGAGTCATTAGAGGATCTGCTGCATTCACACACCACCTGCCAGCTTTCCCCTGTTCCAAGCCTATATGTTGCCCTTCTTTTCTGGGAGAGGCAAAATTCTGAAATCTGGCTTCTCAGAAAGGATTGGGGCCCCCAGGGACACAGATGAAAGGCTGGCAGCCTCTACGGACAAGAGGTCTGAGCCCTTCCAGCTCCTCTGTACTGCGGCTGCCAAGGCAGCCAGTCACTGAAGGGAAGTGTTCGAAGCACAAACGGAGTCCCGGGGGACTCTGGCTAAGTTATTCCAATTATTTGTACAATAAGATGAAAGAGGGACGTCTTCCCGTTTCATGAAGGCTTTAGCAAATAGAGTCCACCAAGTGCTGATGCTCCTTTGTGAGGCCTGAGAGCTGAGAACTAATTAGTCCTAAATTATACCCCTGACAAAGACACAGCAAGGAAGCGGGGAAGACGTACACATGCCAAACCACTACAGCGTCCTTTCAAACGGCAGATCAAACAGGCACCACCACTTCAGAGGGCCAAGGATGCCTCAAGCAACCGGTTGGTATTTACGTTGAACAGCAAGGAGAAAGGCAGAGGAGGGTGGGAGAGAGAAAACACAAAAAGAGCTGGCAGGAGCGGCTGTCCTCAATCCTCCCTCTGCCTTTCCCATAGGGAAGGGGTTTCCCTTACATTCAGGCCTTCGAGATCTGCACAGCTGCTCTCAGCACCATTTGCTGTCATTTTCCATCGGATGTACTTTTAACAGGCTTCACAGCCAGCCCTTTTAAATAAACATGAAGGCAGCAGCTCCGCAGAGTGCAGCTGGAGTTTGCAGAGCGCCGTTTGATGCGTCGCGTGATGCAGGAGATGGCGTGTGATCCTACAATTAAAGGACGCATCACAGTCCAGCCCAGGAAGATTAAGACAACTGCTGCTTTTAAACTTTCTGACCACACAGAGCAGCGCTGGGTGCTTGTTTCGCTCCTGTGAGGAGTGCTGCGGAGAGGAGGGTCTGCTCCTGCCCCCCTCCAAGCCCTCGGGAGGGAAGAAGTTCCCCCCAGCCTGCTGCAGGGCACAGAGGCAGCCTCGCCCCTTTAGCAGCCAGTTGGAGGCATGCACAGAGCCAGTGCCAACCAAAGAAATGCCTGGGAGGAGACACAGCCACAGTGCTTTAGCCAAAGCCATTTCACACCGAGAGTGTCCTGCAAACAGTCCTCAGCGCTCCACTTTCATGTCTTTATATGATGAACGCCGTGCAGTGCATGCTTTATGTTTCCCTCTGAAGTATGTGTTTGGCCTTTTCCAGAGGCACAGCCCAGGATCCGACACACCTTCACTCCGTTACCCCCTGGCAATCCCACACCTCCTCTGCTTGTGGCGGGGTGGCTGCATCTTTGGACTGGCACGACAGACACCACCTCCAGCTCACAAGAGTGGTGACAGCCCAGAAAGAAGTCCTAAAGCTTATCCTAGAGCACAGAGCATCAGAAAGCCTAAAATCAACTCTTTGTCCCACAAAGTCCATTCTGTGACGAGGCAGTTCAGGAAATGCCGAAGCTGTGTCACAGCTGGGCCCAGTTTTGGCTGGAGGAATCCCACGGCAGTCCCTGGAGCAGCACCCAGCTGGGCCCAGGGATCAGCTAAAAACCCCGCAACCCCTGCCCAGCAGCCCCTCTCCCTTTTCTTCTTTTTCTTAGAATCACAGAATCAAACTGCTCGGGTGCTTGGAGCACTTTGCCAGCTGTGTTTCTCTTCCTATAGCTGCCTCCGGACCTTTGAACTTTTGTCCCAGCCCAGAGCCAGTCAGCAATGCTATAGATTTCCTCACCGGCGCGTAGCTATTAAGTTACTTAAAAGTATTATCAAAATCTGCGAGCTGTAAGATTGGAAGAAGCCCTCTGCCAGCCCTCCCCTTCAGGATTTAACTAACCCGTCTCGGCACAGCTCCATCCTCCCTCCCTCCAGTACCTCCTCCCTGGGAGCAGCCAGTTAAACACAAGTTGCTAAATCCCCTCGACTGTCCTGTCTTGTCCTAGCCGTTCCCCTGATGTAAAGCAAAGCCCCCAGGGCTGAATGCCACTGTGGCATGAATCATGTTTATCGTGACAAGAAACAAAGAAGGGAGAGAACAAAGGAAAAAGGAAAGAGGAGAGAAAACAAGAAAGGAAAATACAAACAGAAGAGTGAAAGGGAGGGATATAGATAGACCCATTAATTTCCTTCTGTTTGCTCTGGGATTTAAACAACAAGCTGCTATGTCTCTGGTTTATCTTGGTTCTTCAGCTGTGAAACGTGCTGTGCTCCAGCGTCTTCTGAGCTTTAGAGATTTGCCAGGGAGCTAGGAACGAAGCAAGAGGCTCAGCAAACAGAGATAGCAGAGGCGGCTTCATACATCACACTCCGAGGAAATTCATTCCTTTCAGCGCTGCCCATGGGTGAAATTACATTATATTCTGTTTGGATAATTGGATGTCATATACCAACCGACTTGTTATAGGATGGCATTTCCTTCCCTACCGAGGCTGTTAGCAGCACCCCAGGACAGGGAAGGCAAGGCGAAGGTCCCGTGAAGTGTGGAGAACAAAGTAAGGACACCGAGCTGCTGGCTGTGAGCTGTCCTGGTTCCCTGCTTGACCTCTCGGGGACAGGGGAGGGAAAGAACAGGGGAGAGGAAAAGCATATAGGGCCAGGGATGAAGGAAACAAGAGGGAAGGGAGCAAATCCAAAAGAGGAGAGAAAAGGAGGAGAAAGTAGCAGAAGGAGCTTGGTTTCAGAATGTGCTTTAGGATTTCATGGAGAGGTCATTTTGTGTGTGACCATACCCAGGAACATCTCAGCAGGCACAGCAGGACTGGTGTGTCGGTCTCACAGGGCAGCTATGGCACCGGTCTTCCAACTGCAGCTTTAGGGAACAGCCTGCACGTGGGAAGGGAGAATGGATATCCTGGGGGATTTTGCCAGCATGAATGCCAAGCTTTTCCTTCTTTTCTGTTAAACTGGGATGGGATGCAGAGAGAGGTCTTTTAGCTAGAAATTCACTGGGTGAGCAAGCCTGGCTATGGGGGCAGGTCACGCTATGGCTTCCCATTAATCCCGTAGTCTTTCTTTTCTTTCTCTCAGTGAGCACCACAGGGGAATTTGGAGTCTCCCAGCCATGCCTCGCTGCCTTTTATATTCACCACTTACCTACATTTGGTCTGAAATGCCCTCAATTTCCCCCTCATTGTCTTCTTTCTCGCAACTCCTCACTCCGCTTCGTTGATGGCTTTTTAATAGCACAGTTCGAGTTGTCAACACGCGCCGGAGGACAATCTCATGTGTCATAGTGCCCTGGTGCAGCCTGGGAACCCCATCTGGCTCAAGCGAACTTCTTTTATTGAAATAATCTCTCCTCCCTGCTCGTTATTGAATCGTCTTGGCTCAATGGCCTCGCTCAATATCAACTTTTCATGCTTAATAATTAGTGCTGGAGAAAAGAGTTTCATTGAATAAGTGTTTAATGTCACACATGATTAGGAGATGCTGAGATGACCCAACTAGGCAATTCAATTTGAGGCTGCGACTGCTCAGACGAGGGACAATTAGGAACATGTTCTAGACTGTGGATATATGCTAATAGGTGCCTGCAAAGATATTTACGGGAACTACACCCTTCTCCTCCATCCCATGTACTTTTATCTCATTTCAAGGCCTACAAACAGATGCTAGCCTTGATTTTTCCACTTGAGTTGCACCATTCCCCCATGCAATGAACTTCAGAAACCTGTGTTGCTATCAGTTGATGGCAACAATTGCTGCAATTCTCCCCTTAATTTGATAGAGCCACCAGGTTTGGAAGCAATTTCCAGCCAAGCACAAGCACTCAAATACCTAGATCTGCTGAAACCTTTAAATGTCAGCATGCCCACAGCTGGGCCCCAAACCACATGCTCATTTCCTGTCAAGAGCAGAAATTCTGAAAGTGACTTTTCAACAGCGAGACCTAGACAAGCTATAGATGCAAACCACAGTCACAAAGTGCTTGTCTGTCTGTCTGTCTGTGTGTCTGTCTGCCTCTACCACTACCTACCTACCTACCTACCACTACAGACAGTCCGTCCTTGGCCAGGATGTCTGTGTACTGTTAATAACGACTGATGTATTTAGTCCCCAAAGGCTCACTGCTAATATCTCATATTTCATACATGGAAGGCATGGAAAAAATGAGATGCTGATAAAAAAATAGGTACAGACCAACCAATATATTTAGGAGCAAAGACGAGACAGAGGTGCCTAATTATTCTGTGGGATCTGGACATGATTTTCCCACGGCAGCCCTACAGTGAGTTCTGCCAGCTCTGGGGTTACTGTCCGACTGATGAACCATCCTTCCTCTGCATAACCAGCTACTAACAGGCACTCTGCAAAAAATGTGCTCTCCATGCTCATAGGGTGTGAAATCCTGTCTTAAGCACATCCTACCAAAGTGACTTTTCCCACTTAAATTCACTAACACACCAATCTGCCACATCTTCATACATATCACGCTGCTCTCAGCAGAGATAATAAGACAACTTTCTCAATGAAACCTACATTCCTCCCTTTCTCTGACTCCCTCATCCTCACAGAGCCTCCTCCCCCACAAACCCTTCAGTGTAGCATTTTTAATAGGATTTGGAAAGCATCTGATAGCAGCTGTCAGCCCTTTACACCTGCACAGTCTGCACTCTGCTCTTCCCAATAAATGAGCACATTGATCTATCAATGCAAGACGTATTTCATTTTCCTGAAACTTCTGATCTGCATGTTTGTCCCAGAAGAAAGAGTGACTAGATGAGAAATGTGCTCCCTGTTTACAATGATATTTTATGTGCAAGAGATTGATTTACCCTTATAACCACCAAATTCCCTGCTGAAAACCCAGCAGAGCCCTGCATAGCCTGCATAACCTAAAAGATGCCTGTAAATACTGAGTGACCTTCTTTGCCCTGGGGAATAAAGCAGCAGAAGAGCTGCCCACCTCTGTGCCTCTCGTTGGGTACAGGACGCAATGATGCCTGCACTGTGTGAGTCTGGCCCTGCTCTGCTGAAACAAGACAAGGTTTTGCCACTGAGAAGAGAGGAGCTGGGCCAGACCCTCCATGGCAGAAGCCAGGAATGCAATGGAAAGCACAGGAAAGCACGGTGAAGGCAAGGTGCAGTCACATACACTGCAGCTGGACAAGTCTCTCCAACTGCTGAAAAGCTCTACTACAACTTTTCAACAACTGTTCCTGATAGAGAGGGTGTCCATCCTGCGCTTGTGTTCGTCACAACCAAATGTCATGCTGGGTTTTAATTTCAAGCTGGCCTGGATGGAAGAGCACTACTGAGTCACCTCCATGCCTCGAGCTATCGATCAGCCCTTGTTCTATTAAAATAAATGCATTATTTCCAGGAGACACCATGGAGAGCTCCCATCTGACAAGCTACCCTGCTTAGCTTTTTTTTTTTTGAGGCTAATGTGGTCACTGTTTAAGGATAGCCGGACTGCAGGACTATTCCCAAAGCATACCAATGTAGGCACTGGCTGAATGATTGCAGGGACAGGGCTGAGAAGATGGAAAGGTGAGGGTCAAAATCTATGCAAAGAGAAGTGGCCTTTCCAGTCACCTGGAGTTCTCCCCTTCCAATTACAAAATGATGAGGCTCAGGCATGTGGGATCTTCCCAAGAGAAATCTGCAGCCTGTGATGGTTTCCCTCAAGGCTCTGTCAAGCTGTGGCGATTGCCCTACGCTGGCCTTCACATAATTGGCACTATTGGTATTTTTCCTAGGCAGCCCTGCTTCAAAGTGATTGCAGAGGGTGTTGTTATCAGCAAGCTAGTGAGCATTTGGACAGAAAGCACCATACTCCATCACCATAAATATTTAATTTTTAATTAAACAATTGGGAGTTTTTTTTAATTTTGCTAATTTCATCTCGGTTCCCATTCTGCTGCAGCAGCAGACGAAAAGTAAGGGGCAGCAGAAGATACCAGGACTACCACAGATCACCAAAGTGAGATTCATCTTCCCAAGAACAGCAGGAAGCAGGGACTTCTCTAGAAAATAAATCTTGATTTCTCAGCTACTCGAGGGTCCTTATCCAGAACTTCAGCTAATGACATTCTGCGGCTTGAACAGGCTCATTTCAGGATGACCTTAGTTTCCTGCTTGTTCTCCACTTCCCTTCGTCACGCTGTGTATTATTCCTGCTAGGATGTGTACAATAAAGCAAGATAGCTTCTTTTGTTTTTTTCTTCCCACCCTGATATTCACAGGCAGACACAGTGAATAATTATGCATGCAGGCACCAAAAAGAGAAATCACTTGGATGAATTAGGGACTTTCTTTCATTGTTTACTTGTGGGGGTGAGAAACTTACTCAGATCAGACCATATTGCACATGGTAATGGAACGCAATTACCCAGTCTTCTCCATCTCAGAGGAGAACAAAGTAATTTGAAAGTCCTTGGAAGGTGAAAGAGGGGGAATTGAAACCAGAATCAGAGCAAAAGGAGAAAAAGACCTTTGAAAGAAGTGGGGCCACTTGGTGTTTATTTTACTTGTGAGATTTCTTTTAAAGCCAGACATTATTTCAGAGGTTTCCAGCCCCAGCACATAATTAATGAAATTAAGGTGAGGAGTTGCTGCTAAATATTTGCTCACGCTACAGGGAAAAGAAACAGTGCCAAAAGCATCTGGACTTTTACAGGCAAATAAATCAAGAAAGAGAGGTGTCTCAATTACTCAGACTCCAGAGGGGAAAAGGACCTCTCTTTACAACAGAGTTTCCAGTAATGGTAAAAACTCACAGCTCCTCAAAAACCCCACTGCCAGTGCCCAGTTTGCAGGCACAGACCACGACTGTCTCTGAAGTGTCATGTTTGTGACTATGTCCTTCAGTGTGCTACTGGGGCTATAGCATAGGGTTATTTAGGGACAGCCGGGCCATGGTTAGGAGCTTTGACACTAGTCGAACTGGGAAATGCCTGCCCTTGAACTGTTTGTGCAGTGAGCAGCTGTTAAACCTCTCCCAGTCCCTTGGGTGCCAGAGCTGGCCCCAGGACCCATCCATCTGCCCATGGCACGTGTGATGAAGCCAACTGCGCTGCAGACCAAACACAAGGGTGGCCAGCTCCTGCTCTGCAGGCCATACACCACCATCAAGTGAGGTTTGGAAGGAACATCCCTCAGGCCACTCTTCCTCACTCCCCGGGATTTACAACACGGTTAGTTAGGCACGGTGCACCTCTTTCAGATGCACCTATCACTGGTCTCAGGGAGAGAAGACAAATTAGGCTTCCAGTCTAGTCCTCCAGCTGCCAGGTATGTGGGGATGAATGGCATGCAGTAATAGCAGGTCATCACACCCGCACTGACAGTGCTGAAAAATGGGGTCAGCAGAGAACCCAGAGGTTTTCCAGGGTCTTGCACTCAGCCAGCAATTGCAGGTTAGTGTGTGATAGACCGAGAGGCCGCATCGAGGAGACAGTTAATAAAAGCAGGACTAGAGGAATCAATGTGTTCTGACACACCGGTGACAGATTGGCAAGAGGGACAGATTTAATATCCGAGCGTTATCCTTTCCCAGCCTAAGGGCCCTGAAATTGATTGAATAAATTAAAGCATTGCTGTGGATGACACTAGAGTTAAGGTTGTATCAGCACTTCCATCTTAACTCCCTATATTCTTTTCTCTGAGGTTTTCTTTTTCATGCCTTGGCGCAGAAAACTTACTCCTGTGCTACAACCTGGCTGAAAACATCTTAGCTACAGTGCAATTTTACTACTATTATTTTCAAGAAGAGGTAAAAAAAAAAGCAGGGAAAGGAGGGCAGAAGAACTGAACAAATAGTTCTATCTGTGCGCCCTTGAAATCAAAGGCGCACATGGCCATGTCAAGCTACTTCTGAAAGCACTACATGCTCCTTCTGTGTCATGGTCAATCTCTCCTTGCAAATAGTGAAAAGGAAAATAGACTTTGAAAAGAAAAATGTACAGAGGCCTCACAAAAAAAAAAATAAAAATAATTAAGCTGTAGGACAAAATCATCTCTGTGCAACTTTGCTTGCATGCAACATTATTCATTCTTCTGTTACTAAAAGCAGCCAAGGTAATTGCTGATGAACATTCTTCAACTTTTATGCTTTATTATCTCTTGGCAAGTCTCTCTCCCAGTTGTCAATAGGTTTTTAAGTCACAACAAATCCAAGTGCTTAGCTAGAGTCAGTTGCTATGACAGAACGGGGCCCTTCGCTGGGCTGGGCTGATCATCAGTATTCCCAGGGCACCTCTCCACTGAGTAGGGAAGATGAGGATCTTACAAAAAATGCTCAATATTTTCTTTAAAGCATCAGGCACCTTCATATGAGGGAAAAAACTAACCTCTGCCCCTCAGAAATGGTGTTATGTCTCTTCCAAAATGAGATTTAAAACTGCATTTTATCATTTTCATTTTTATAGGCTGTGTCACTTTCCCCAGCTCCTATACCAGCCGCTGCTGGGTCAGCAGCCTCTCAAACATCACCAGAGTGCTACCCAGACATCTGTTTACGTGCGGTTGGTTAACAAATAAGGGGTGAGCAGACCAAGCTCTGAAAGTTGTGTATTGCGCATAATAAAGATTGCTTAGAGCAAGTGGCCTCTGCTGTGCGGTTCTTTGCATTAGTGCTCAGCATCACAGCCTCTAGGAGAACGTCAGCTCCAAAATGGGAACAACAAAAATTTGATTTCTCACATTTTTTTTTAATTTCATTAAACTTGCTGTGCACAAAAGCTCCAATGCTGAGCACTTGGTGCATCGCTCATATCAGCAGTTAGCCGTCTGACCCCATCTCCCTCTTCTTTTCAGCAGTGCCTATGGGGCACTGGGGAGCAGTTTCAGCCCCTTCCCTTTGCGAGGAAGCAGGTGTTCAGCAGCTTTGCACAGCCTCACGTTTCACCAGGCAACGCAGCAGGGAAATTTGCCTCCTTTCCCTAACTGGCACCTGCCAAAAAGCAGGATGGTTCCCAATAACTGCATCCCCGGTGCCCCGGGATAAATTTGCGCCCGAGAACGCAGTGACTGCTGCTGTCCTTAATGGCAGCCACGTGGCTAAAGCTGCACAGAGCAACTCGGAAAATTTGGAAATGGTGTTGAAAAATACACATTAAACAGTTCAGGGCCGCATGCAGCTGAGATGCAAGGCACAAGAAGCTAGGACGTTCAGAGCAGGCACAGCAGTGTGCACCCCACCTCTACGCCAGCCAAACAACGTGGGTTAAAGTCAAAGTATCCGAGTCACCCCTGCATTAATCTAAATTTACAGCACCAATTTATGGGGGTAAGCACACAGTGATTCAGGCCCTCGGTGTCAGCCTCCATGGGGACTTCAATGACTCCTTCAGCTTGCATCTGAGGCCACAGGCAGTTTGCCCATGAATTTAAACACAGATTGAACGTCAATGCCTCTTCCCACAAATCAAGGCTTCTCATTTAAAACATTGCACTTGCATGTTAAATAGAGACTAATTACACACTCAAAGGGAGGACAAATCTAATTTGACTAGAAGGATACAGAGAAAATTAATGCAAGGCTCTGGCACTGTGGAAAAAAGCCTTTCCCAGTGGTTAAATTGGGAGCAGGATAGGACCAGTGGCTTCGAAAATTAATGCAATGCTCTGGCACTATTGAAAAAAACCTTTCCCAGTGGTTAAATTAAGAGCAGGCTAGGACCACTGGCTTCTGTTCCTGCTCCTGAGACTTCCTTCCTTGTGTGAGTCCTTAGCCCCCTCCTGGTTTCACTGCTCCTTGGGTCATCATTTGCATCAGGACGCAAACAGCCACGCCGCTGCTCCCACATCCAAACACATCGCGCATTTGTGCAGGGGGACACGGGCTTCACATCCTCTGTGTTTGTTATTTTTTGCATCTTCTGCCAGAGTGGTAAAAGTGAGCTTGCTGGCCTTGCTTATTGAGCAGTGTAAATGATGGATTTAATCTGCTATAACACAGCTATCACCCCCAGAAAAATCACATACCTGTTTGTGAGTAATGGGAACCTTCTGATGTTTTTTTTTACTAAATAAAACGGAGCACAGTTGGCTAAGCAATCTTTGGAGGCTACTCTTTAAACATCAACAGCTCGTAGCATCCTCAGGCAGTGGAAGTTTATGAATCTCTCTTTGGAAGTTAATGCACTCATTAGTTTTAGGCTGAGGGAGCAGATGGCAGCAGCCTTTCCTTTCCTTGGACACAGGTGGCACAGTCTGCACTGCCCTTCATTAAAGGCTTTGAGACTATTAAAGAAACTAGTAATTAATCTAAAGATCCATGTCAAAGGGTTTCTCTCCTTCCATGAGGTTTGGGGTTCCCACTGCACATAATACCACTATCAAGGAGCCAGCACAGCACAGAAGCTGAGAGAGAGAGGGAAGGAGACAGGAGGAAAAAGAAAATTCAAATTTCTGGCTGATTTTCACAAGAACCGTGCAAAACATAAAAAAATGACATCTCAAAATAGGAAAGCTCACTTTGGGGTACAGCCTCAGGGCCGAAGTTCATCCCAGGCTGAGCCAGAGGCTTGCCAAGACTTGCAAAAATTTGGAGCAAATTTGGGCCCGTGCAACATCATCCAAGGCCTGATTCCAAATGGAAGGTGGCAAATGTTAACCTGGCCTCAGTGCTGAGCAGACCTCTGGGGCTTCATAATATCCCTTCACAAGTACTGGAAGCAAGCCACCTCCCAGCCCCTATTGCTCAGCCATGTGGAATGGGAGATTTCAGCTAATTATCTGCAGGGCTATTTCCGTTTGCTTGCATTCAAAGCAAAAATCAGGAGATGCTCAGAGAAGTGCAGCTGGAGGAGAACTGAAGGAGAGTTACCTCTGTGACCTCGTGTAACCGGGCTGATTCCTGCTTTAACGCAGCACAGCAGAAACCAGCACCTCACCTGCACCTCATCGGGGCCTCATTCAAGCATTCATCTGAAGCCCACTATGAACAACAAATCTTGACCGCTGATCGAGAAAACCCTCTGACATTATCTGGGGTTCTGATCCGAACTTGGCGGAGCTCATGCATGCCCCAGGATGTCTCAGAGCACGAGCTTTCAATAGCAGCCTGTCTCCCAAGGACAGCTCAAACCCTGCAGTGGTATCAGATCGCTGTGAGTGTCCATCGGGTCCACAGATGTGGTAGGGACCCCTGGGGGATTATTCCTCCTCCTCCCCGCTCCAGGTCCCTCCTCACCTCTCACTCAGAGGACAGCCACTGTCTCTTTGACATGAGATGTCCAGAGAGGGACTGAACAAATGTGGTTAAGACTGAGGTTAACTGAGGATCAGTTCTGTGGTGTTGAGCCAAACTGCCTTCCCAGCTCAGTCTGGGGATGCCTGCGGAGTTAGACCAGCAGAAAATAGGACTTTTTTACTGGTGTTTCTGTAACAGACAGCCCTATTGCATTGCAAACAATGAAGGGTGATGCAGAATGCCAAAAAGCATCTAACATGGCAGGCTGGCTCTTCATATCCTGGGAACCCAGCTGCAGCTGCACAAACTGATTGAAAAGATGTGATCCCAGGGTTTTTTCCTATAAAAGGTCCATAAAAGAGGTTACACTGTAGAGGTAGCTTATAGTTAAGCAGCAGGTCTGAAGCATCAGACACTTGCCACTGTCACCAGCTCAGCTACTTACTCCAGAGAGGAAGGCAAAGACCACAGAGCCCTGGTGCTGCCTTGGGCCAGGCCCTTAAAGAAACGCAGTTTCTCCATCTGTACAACAGGGATAATGACATACAAGTTTTGCAAAGTTATTCTTTGGCTAAACTAGCTAAATGATGTGATCTCTGTAAAAGCGTATGTACAAAGAAACCTCAACAGCCATTGAAAATCAGCCTTTAGGATTTAAAAACTCACCAAATTCCACTAGCAGTGTAAGTGTTACCACCACAGCCAAGGTTCTTTCCATCTCTGTGCCCAAATCCTGTAGCTCTAATAATCAAGGGAATGTTTAGTCTTCCAGCTGTAATATTTCTTGCCTTTTAGGATTCATCCCTGACAATAATTAAGTCTCATAAGGACAAAACTTAAATGAGCAGTAGCCTATGGGGACGGTATTAGTGTGCTAACTGTGTTTGTGGTTTAAATATTAATGTCAAAGTGTAATTACCATCCGCTAAGTTCCAGGCTAGTGTTTGAAAACACATTTAGCTAAGCAGGAAGAATGAGCTGTACCAGTTGGAAGCTTCTGTGCAGAAAGGATTACAACGTAGAGCCGGAACAATTTCTCAACCAGCAAAGAGCAGAGGGAGACATGCTTGGTGGGTGTTCTTCATGCAGCCCCAGTGTGCGGTGGCTTCCCGCTGCTGGCTGACTCCAGGCAGAAATCCCAACTTCTTCACACAGCACAGGGAGGCAATGCTACAATGCCTCATCCCAGTGGGGGTTGTGGGGGTTGTGTGTCTACCTTACAATTGCAATGCAAACTACACCTGTGTCCCAGGGACAAAAAGCCTCATCAAATTGAACGCCGCTGTCATTTTCCCCCTGTAGCATCTCATTCCCTGGGATCTGGGCAAGGAGCCCATCGAGTTCGCAAGCTCCCTCTGGGTCTGAGGGAGGAGGCACATCAGGATTAGTTCACTTATCACATCTGGACTCCCTGTGCTGTGTGCTGCTGGAGCTCTCAGGGAACATTCAACATCTGGCAGACCTGAGCCTGTACAGGAAAAGTGTACAGAGCACGGGGGTGGCAGGAGCAGAAAGGGGGGATGCTGCATGCAAAGGAAGTTTTGGATGGGAGAGAAGGTTCCTGTACCTGCTAGGGGAAGGTTCCTTCACTTGCTAGAGGAAGGCTGTGCAGCAGCCGTCACAAATTGCGAGCCAGATACAGTGACACTTAACTCTCCCTCTAGGTCTCAAGCATGGAACAGGGAGAGGCTGTAATTCATTTCACTTCATCTCTGTTCATTTCAGACAAACAGAGCAGAAAAGTCAAGCCAGAGAAAGTGGAAAGAGGGCATGAAATGGAGCTGGCTTTGTAACGGTTCAGTTAGCCTGGCCGCTGGTTACAAGCATTAATAACACACAAGCTATTCCCACTACTCCCAAATCTTTGGGTGATATTAAAAGTGCACGTAGGAGAAAAAAATCAAGGAAGTTGAAAGCTAATGCAAACAAATTTTGCGTAGTGTTGCCCAGATTCGTTCTTTTTTCAAACACATTGCTTCCCTGTCCCTCCAGGGCTGGGGTTCACACACAGAGACCTCCCCTCTCCGAGTAAGGCCAGAGCACCCCTGTCCAGGACCTCTTCCATTAGAAACTTGTGCCCTGGGTGTAGTGACCCCGACAGCTTCCCAGCTTTTTGCACAATAGATGAAGGATCAGAGATGATCCCTCTGATGCCGCCCTATGCCTCTGGGGACAGCAGAGGCCTGAACAGCCTTGCAGGCCTGTTGGACCACAGAGAAATCTTGCATTCAACATCTGTTGTAAATCCCAAGGAATCTAATGGGATTTGGCAATTTAATCCAGCCAGGGTTTACATGATCAAAAGAATTTCTTCCAGTCAGCAGCACTTACGATGAAAGCTAACCAAAACCTCAAAATATAGTCCCTCAGCAAGACGAAGCCATTATTCTTTCTTCTTGAGTTTATGTCTTTATTTTTATCATCTCTCTGAGAGGAGGGTGAGGAGAGAAAGAAAAGTAAAGTTTCAGAGCACAGATAAATTCTGCCTGGCTCAGCTTCTGCCCTGAGACACAAATATCTCCAACCTCTCAGTGACACATTAGCCTTCAGAGAGATTGATCGATGGCTGGATTGCTGGGAAAGACTCATTGCCAGTGCCCTAATGACCAGAGAAACCTGCCAGAGGAACTGCAAAATTAATTCTGGCTCTAAATAATTAAGGGTTAGGTGAATATTTTCTTCCATTAACTATTTCTGCTGGTACCCTAGCAGCACATTCCTCCCCGCCTTTGATGTGGGGATCGCACCTCCAGCTGCTTTGGGATCTGGCCCCACGCTCCCAGTTCAGGCAGCCTGGTCCCCTGGGTCCGGGCTCTCTTCTGGCAACGTCCAGGATCTCACACAAACCTAGTGTTTGTTTCAGGAGGAAAAGGAGTCATCCAAAAGAGAGAGCCACGTTTGGAAAATGAAGCCTTCTTCCCACCCTGCCTCTGTTTCCCCTACTTTAAAATGACTTCCTGCTCTTGGAGGATGCAGGCGACCTTTGCTGATCTATGCCAAGAGGCCACGGAGCAGGAATGTGAAATGCTCGGGTAGGTTTCCTGCCTGTCCCCAGTCTCTGGCCCTGTCAGATCCTCTGAGATGTGCCCTTACTGTTCTCTTTCACCAGGGGTCAGCTCCTGCAAGGTACTAAGCATTTCCTGCCTCCATCCTAATCCTGTCTGCAACTGCGCCGTGAGAATAATAAAGCAGTGATATAAATACACAGCAAAACCCATCCCTGCTGCAGTCACTGAGAGCTAAGAGCAGTTTATGGGTCTTAAAGGAAACTCGGTACAATACAGGATTAAGTCCTGTTTGCTTTTCTGTCTCTAATTTTCTCCCGTTCTTTTTTCAGCTCTGCTAGTCCCTCACTCCCTCTACAGGTTTATTCTGTAGCATCCCTTATGCTCAAACTGCACTCTTCCCAGTGGGAGGACAGTCCCAGATGAAACATCACAGTGCCAAGCAATGTGCACAGGGGTGTACATCATCTGTCTTTCCTTGGCAAGGAAAAATAGAGAACAGCAGCAACAAAGCACTGGTGTCCCAACAACCTGCTCCGGAAGGTGCTGGGACAGGCAGTGCCTCACTTCCTGGCACACAGAGGAACAGGCATGCTTGGCAGGGAGATTTTTTTATTTTTTTTTAAAATCTTGGTGCAGAACGAAATGGTTTAGTAAAGCCGAGGTGTAGATATGTCTTTTGAGTTAGTGTTTAGCACTGTGGTTTAACCAGCATCGTGGTTCACTGAGGAGAATGGAGGAGAGGAATATATCATGGATCCTCCAAACTGCCAGGACACACTCACTTGAGGCCATGCCAGAGCCTTTCCCGGGTTATCTGGGCATCCCCTGGTCTTCCATTCACATGTGAGAAGCCCAGCTCCAGTGATACCAAACCATGCTTCTGATGAGATGCATAAGGCTTTTGGATTTCAATAGAAACTGCTAATGGCACCTAACAGAGATCAGAATTTAGACCAACTCTCTCTGATTCTGGAAAACAATAAAAAAACAACATCAGTGCACCTTTAAACCAAAATATTCCATAATAAGCAGGGCTTATTTCTCTTTCGATGAAGGTGACAATCCATCAGGATGTCATCTTCCCTGACAGCTGTCACCTCTTTGTGAGACTGACACATTTGGAGAGCTCAGTGTTTCCTCTGCTGCTCTCCCGTGCTCATGTCCTCGTCACCGCATTTAAAGCTTTCTGCCAGCTCTCATCCGCATTTGCTATTCACATCTATCCATCTAGGTCTTTGGACTTCACCCTGTAACGGGCCTTTTGCTGTCAGTATTCACCTGGGACTGATTGGCTAGGCAGATGAATTTTGAATGCAGCAGTCACTGGTACAGAGAAGGGAGGGTGGGAGCCGTGGGACAGGTTCTCTGATGAGCTGATTTGGAAGAACTCCATGCCCACCTGCATCACCTAATGCCCCACCACTGCCACTTTTTGTGGCCACTGTCACAAATTTACTGTTTCATCTCTCCTCTTGTCTGCCTGCCTCTTCCATCCAGCTGCAACCCTTTCTCCACACTTTAGCTTGTTCATTCCTTTTACAGCTTCCCTCACATCGAATACAAATGCTCTATTAGTGCTGTATCCCCACCAGGCAGTGGGTATCCCAGGCCCAGCACAAAAGATGTTGCCTCCAACACACATGATGGAGTTACCCCTGCATATACCAGGGCCGAACATCAAATCAGGAATTACAACCAGGGAAGAAGTGGCCACCATCTCTGAAAGGAAGGTCAGAACATTTACCACTGAGCAGAGAAAGGAGATCCCCAAGCCCTGTACTAAAGAAAAGCGGGGAATCCTTAAGCCTGAACGAGGGAAGCTGCAGTGCAGGGCTGTGTCAGTTATTAAAGCAAAGAAGGCTCTTGACGTAAATCAGACAGATTTTGCTTTCTTTGATACCGGTACAAATCCAGGATAAATGCCATAATTTCACTGGGATTACTTCACATTCTTGCTGATGCAAATATTATTAAAATCTGGCTTCCTACCACCAGGATGAGTACCCTGCAGCAGAACATACATTGTGCACCTGCTGCTGCTGGAGCTCCTAATTGGAAATAAGTTTATTGACCAAGATCAGGATGGCATTTTATCAAGTCTTTTTTCCTTGTTCTTTCCGTCTCTCCATCCCTCTCTCCAGATCTCATTTATAGCCAAGAGAAGGGGAAAAAAACAGCATCAGCAATTTCTGTGTGCAGTGAAATACAAACTCTTCTTCCCAAGCTTCCTTGTGAAGCAAACCCTGGCTAACTGGCTGCTTTCTCTCCTTCTCATGAGTGATGAACATCTTCCTGAGCAGTGCATCAGACAGAGATATGAACCCTTTGCTGCTGTTGGTGAGCTGGGCATCATTTTGGTGCTCCCGGAGCGTCATGGCTTGTGGCTGTGACAGACACTCACCGGCCTTCAGTGAGGGCTCTGGAGGGAGTCCAGATTTATCTTTGCACCGGAGCACTTTTCAGCTTCCCGTTAAACCACATCCATGTCCTGCATACTTCAGATAATTACTGCAAAAATCACTGAGAGCAAAATCCAGAATCCCAGGCCTTTTCCCAAGAATACAGACCTCTGCAGTTTAAGCTAAAGCAAAATTTCATGAGTTAACTGCCATAACAAATCTGGCAAGTCAAAGGGATTGTTAGGGACAGATGGATGGACAGAGCCACAGATACACACAAACTGCTTTTCAGGTTTCTGCACTCCTGAGCATCCCTATTTCTTTCACAGATGTATCAGAGGGAAGATCCTTAATTATCAGTTTCATATTATCACTATCATTATTATTTTCTCCTGTGTTAGAACATTTGACACTCCTTCCCACTCTGTGGGATTCCCTGATATAATCTGAGTACAAACAGCTACAGTTACAACATTAATTGCTATTTATGCTGCCAACACTGTGTAACTACATGGTCATTTGCAAGTTCCCTTAGATCAGTCATTAATGATATTTTACATTGTCAAGATATTACATTCATAATTGCTGCGCAATTCAGAACATTCATGTCCCCTGACAAAAGAGCAACCCAGAAAATTTGAACAGTCCTGCCTGTGCCTTGAAGTTATTCCAGTTGGATGCGTTCATGGTGGAATTCTGCATTTGCTTGTCCCATAAAAATGAGCACAAGCAACTGGTTAACCCTGTTACCTCCACCTGCAACCGGCATGTGCCTGCAGTGTGAGGATCTGAGCCAGCTTCCACCAAGCACCCAGAGGATCCGCAGCAATTTCAGATGTGCCGAGCACTTTCCAGGTGTCGTGCCGTGTGTATGGCTCACCTGTGCTTACGTCCATCCCATTGCCTTTTTCTGTAATTGCTCTCCCATCGCATCCCATCTGCTATTGTTATCTAGAACAGCTAAATTAAAGATTCAAATACTCAGCTGACTGCGATTTAATATCAATCCAAGATTTCAGTTCAGACAAACCTGTTACCTTGCCCAAAGTCCTCTGGATGAACAGCACTTTCAGCAACCCACTAAGTTTACTTCTGTCTGGACTTTTAGGGAGTAAAAAACTACACTTTACAAACTGTTGCAATGGTAAAAATGACAACAGATTATTTTCATGCCTCCCCCCTGCCACGGACAGAAGCATAGCACTTCAGCTCCTTGCCTACAATACATTTAGCTGCCAAGCTGTGTTTCACAGGATTATTTAATTACCTCCCTAATTGTGTCATGGGAGCATCTTCTAAAGATGTGTCTTCAAGCTGCAGCAGTTGGGGTTGGCAGCATTGCATCTTCCCTGCCAGCTCCCCCCTGCCTGCTCTCTCCGCGTTTGTCTCATCTGTAGCAATAAATGAGCCCGGGCCGGTGCGCTCAGTCTCTCTGTGCCTGGGACTGCCACCAGCTCCTCAGTGATAACGAGGATTCCAGATCCCCAGAGACACGGGGATGGCAAAACTTCGCTAGAACAAGGCAGAATCTGTTTTCTTTTGTTGCTTCGGACTCCGCTGCATTTTTGGATTAGGAAAATATCTTCGGGGAGTCATTTCTCCATTTTTCAGGCCTGCAGTGAATTCATACAGTCACACCTGAGACTTGAATGCCATCGTCAGTAACCAAGAGACACGACTTAATACCTCAGAGAGCTCACTGCTGTGCAGGGAACCGCTCTGACTGCTGGCCACGGTTCTGAAAGAATAATAATTAAAAAAAAAAGTACTTGCTACAGGACTGCAGACCTAAGGAAATCAAAATGCTATTGATCCCAGCCCATCCTGTTCTCATTACAATCTGCCCTGCTAGTGGCATCGGGAGTTTTGATGAAATCCATCATTACTAGTAGGGTAAATATTTCTTGCGGTGGCATAAATCAGCAGCTCTTGCTATGCCAATTTCTGCCAAGTGTGAATATAGACCACTCCGGTATTTGTTATGAGCAGAGAAACAGTATATGGGGCCAATACACAAAGCTCCAGTACGGCTGAGGCTTGCAGAACATTTGTTTAACAAATCAGCTACACCATGCAATCAGTGTCTATTTTTCCTCTCATAAATAGGCATGCACGAGGGGAAAAAACTGATTGTTAAATCTCATATACAGTGGGTTTTAACAAACCGCAGATTTAAGAAGAAAAATACAAGTACAAATAAAGCTTCCCAGCTGCTTGTGATTTTTTTCCTTCCGGTTGAATAAATAATCTCCTTTGGCTAATTCAGTAAATACAAAATTTTGTAGAAATGGCAACTCAACAAAGAAGCCCAGTGCTTTCAGAAGGAGGAATTCCCCACGAAACAGCTTATAGATGAGAGAATATGCTTATGGATGGCACGTATGTAGGAAACAGTAAATTAAATATTTTTTTCAGTTCGTCTAGATATGAGAAGCAACAAAAAAAATAATGAAATAATGAAATAAAGAAAGAAATATTTCATTAATAGACTAAATGAAGAGACAAGAGCATGGTAGAGGGAATGGTTTCCAGATGTTTCCCCCTGGAGTCCTAAATAAAAGATAAACAAACTGCAGGACATTACCCAATCATCTCCACAGCAGTCCAAGTTTTAAAGCAGGTCTGCATGCTACAGATTTACTAAAGAGAATTGAATAAAATACCAGAAATACCTTGGAGGGGGCATTAACATAAGAGAGGAAAGGAAAAGGCAGGATGATGCTGTGTTTTCGCACCCAGGGAAATAAACACACACAGAGACATTGCGTGGTTTGAAGCCACAGAGCCGAGCTGGTGGCAATGCTGGCAGCTGCTGCATTCACCATTAAACCTCAGTGCCTTCAGTTTCCACCTCTATTTCTTGTGTTTCTTAGAAACATCAAGCTTAAAGCCATTGCCAGGCTGGGTTATGAATCAAAAAGGATGTGGCAGTACGTACTTTTCCAAGACATCTTCTTGTATGGTAGGTGCTATTGGTTTAACATCCCTCCATGGTCTTTATTAGCAAACAAAACGTGAAGCACTTCCCCGGCTCCATGCGAGTCCTTGCGAAGGAGGAGAGAGGCAGCGTAAGATAGATGTGTCAGCTGGGAGGTCTTGGAGATTGGCTGTAAGAATTTTAAGGAGCTAATTTCAAGAAAACAGTAATCAAGGGAAGATGAAGGGGTGGGAGAAGCTCATAAAAAGAAGCAAGCTGCTTCTCTCAGCTGAAGGAACGGGGCTGATATGGTTCTCTGAGGGTCCCAGATTGGCTGCACCAATTCTATAAACTTTGGATATTGTAGCAAGGCAGCTACAGGAAGCTGCATTTCTAGAGATTATGATTAGCTCCAGATTAAGTACTCACATAAATCCTGTCAGCTGCAAAATGGTTTGTTTGTTTTAAAAGAAAATGATGTAACCAAGAAAATCCAATCTTTCCATTTCTCCTTTTTTTATTTATTTTTTCAGCGACAACATTTTAACAATGAAGCTGAGTTTTACGGTGAGTGTAACAGGCCAAAGTGAGTAAATTCTTCTAACATTAAAGCTGTAAAGGGATCAAACTATCCCCAAAGACCTGCTTTTTCATTACAGCAAAATCCAGCGAGCCTTTTGTACCTCCATCATTTTGGGATAGCAGAGCACTCACACAACACCTGGCACTCACGTGAGCTCTCAGAAGATTCGTCTCACAGCAAAGTTCGTTTGTGTTACAGCTCCAGCACACTCGTTAATCTGACTGCACAGGCACAAAGTCCCATTGTTTCTGCATTGTGGTGTCAATAGCTCAAACCAATTAACAGAAAACGAGCACAGCTCATCCTAAATCACGGAATCACAGAAGGGTTTGGGTTGGAAGGGACCTTAAAGAGCACCTGGTTCCAATCCTCCCACTAGTCCAGGTTGCCCAAAGCCCTACCCAACCTGGCCTTGAACACTTCCAGCACCCACAGCTCCTCCGAGCAAAGTATTTATTTCATTCCAGCAGCAAATTCTAACTGACAATTACAGCCATTGACTGGAAGGTGCCATGCAAGGTGACTAAAGCCCATGGTATCACTGCATTGATCCAAGTGGAGACTGGAAGGTAGACGAAGGATGCTGAAGAAGGCACCTGTTAAAGCATTCAAAGGAGGAGGCTGGGGAGTCCATGCACATAGCTCCTAACCATCCTCTGCCAACCACTTGGCCTTTTTCTCCTTGTTCCTCCTTTTGCAGAGCTCCAGAATTTCACAGACATTGGTTAGAAAAAATACATACAGGATATAAAGCAAGAAAGTGCAGCTGCAGAGGTTAAACCTGTAACAACTGTGATGTGAAACGGTGCTGGATTTACAAAGGGAAAAGGCTTTACAGACAAACAGCAAGTTCTCTCTGTTAGACTAAAACCACAGCTGATTTCCTGACAGTCTGTTTGAAGCAAATGGTGATGATGGCAAAAGGAGGCTTTAGGCTTCCCCTCGAATGCAGGCAAAGTTCTGCTGTTTGGAAATGTAGATGAAGGCCTTTAGTTTTCCTTGTGACATGGAAGTTAATAAGAGCAGATAAGGACTGCAGAATGCAAATTCCTCAAGGGGGAAGAATCACTTATCTCCGCGAATGCATTCTGCTTGGCACCCTCTGGCAATGGAGATTTTTGGAGCAGAGCCAGCTGATCAGGGGAATAGCAATGAAGGGAAAGCCTTGCTCTTCCACATAATGGCTGTGATCACTGGCCCAAGGTTTGCTGAGAGTCTTGGGGCAGAGAAATTGGCAGTGTCAGTTAGGTTTCATTCTCAGAACTACAGAAAACCACAGAAAGAGATGTGTCCATAATCCCAGAACTGTCCCTTCTGAAAGCACTTTTAGAGTTTGTATTCAAAAGACACTTGTGACAGGGTCCTACACTGCTCTACCTCTACCTCTGAATTACTGCAGCTCAGCGCTGGAATGCTTGGGTGCAAATACTGACACAGCAGCTCCACTGCCCTCACAAAACGAAAATGTTGATTGATGGTGGGGTACAGCCAGCCCGTATCCAGCCCATCCGCTCCTGGCATGTCACCCACGATGCATGCTTTCTTCTCCTGGTCCAACAGAAATGTTCAAGGGACATTTACACCCCCAAAATCAGACCCTGTAAGGTGCTAAGGTGCCCTGAAGAGTGTGTGTGTGCCTCTCTGCTGGCAGGTGGCTGCAGCGGCACCTGGTCAAAGGCTATTCACACACACACCCCCATACATAAATGCTCTCTGACAATCAGACCGAGTCGCCAGTTGCTGACTTAACTGTATCAACATCCCGAGGTTGAATTAGCCACATGCTGGCACTGTAATTCTAATTGTTTTCAAATGCACATTGTAATAAAAGGCTAATTAGCACACATCTCTAAATGGGAGCTGACGGAAACGTAGGATTATTTTGCGTTGGTGACACAAGCAATGAAGGATCGCACACATTCACCTGCTACCCCTGGGACACCTTTCCTTGCACCGTGTTTTGTTGGTTTTGCGGCAGAGGCTTTAAACAAACACAGGAAAACAAGAAGGAAAAAGCAAGCTGACAAACTGCATGAGATATAATATGTAGATCAGAGTCCTGGGAATGGAATCCAGCAGAAAACATTTAAATAACACATGGCTACAGAGCTCTGAATCAAATCTGAGACACATGTGCTAACAAGTCATGGACATGCCCACCAGTATGGCTGCGTATCTGCAGCTCAAAGCAGGTTGCAGAGAAGCACGCAAGTCTTGCTTGTGTTGCACAGAAAGGTCCACACTCATGTGGACCCACAAATGTGCACCTAAACCTGCATACAGTAGTCAAAAACATGCAGCTGCCCTAAATGCCAGCACACCCCCTCACCCAAATGCCTGTGCCATAATGCAGGGAAAGGCTGAAATGGCAGTGAGGCTGCCAGCACCAGCCTTCCCCCAGCACAAGGAGTGCTGCCCCAGGGAAGGCAGCACATCAGCA
Organism: Anas platyrhynchos; assembly: GCF_047663525.1. Classification (NCBI taxonomy): domain Eukaryota; kingdom Metazoa; phylum Chordata; class Aves; order Anseriformes; family Anatidae; genus Anas; species Anas platyrhynchos. Next base: position 5,102,341 of record NC_092608.1, on the reverse strand, counting down.
TGCTGAGGGCTGCCTGAGCTGAGGATGTGCTGCTCCTCCTTCCAGTCCTACCCTGCACAAGGCACAGCAAGCCCATGAACTATTGAGCTTGTGTGGTGACCTCTACAGCTTGCAGCAGCCACTGCATACATTATTAATGCCACCGTCTGTGCCAAGGACTGACCCTGCTTCCAGCCAGGGTCAAGGTCCTTTAATTATGCACTGTGAATTAGCCCAAACTGGGTGAACACAGAAATGGAATAATTTGCCGTTGGGTGAATGATCAAGTGCCCTGAAGACGAAGCAACTTGAGGAAACATGAGCATATAAAATCCTCCTCGTGCACAGCCCATGAATAAATGGGGAAGCGCTCGCCAGCGCAGCCATCTCCATTTCACCCTGGAATGTGATCCATTTTCCTAAAGGCAAACACAGCAGAAGCACGGTGCAGGAAGGGAAGCATGGCCCCTTCCCATACCTACCTGCCACTCCACGGGCACGTTTGTCTGAGCCGAAGAAATCTATGTAAACAGAAGGGAGCCAATTAGCAGCTGATGCAAACGGTTCAGTGGAAAGTTATTATTTAAAAGCTAGTTAAGATAATTAGGGGGCAGTTTAATTAAAACATCATCTTAAACACAAAATGAATGCAGTAGCTTTCAAGCCCAGCAGGATGCACAGCTAGTACTTTCCCTTGGGAAGTTGTTAATTAGTGCTTGTAGTGACTGCAAATAATAAATAAAAATAAAAATATTCCCACAAGCCTTAGAAATATTAGGAGTGTGGTTCCTTTCTGTCCAATGCACGCCCCCTGCTCAATCCCTAGGGCATGCCCAAAGAGCTTGAAGCAGAGCATCCGCAGGATATTGCAGAAGATTAGAAGCTGTAGGAACTCAGGCAAAGTTTTTGAAGGCCTTTGTTTGCAGTTAGTCTAACTGGCGCTGACAGCAGGGAGAACACCACTGGCATGCCCAAAAACCGCACCCCCCAGCTGGTCACGCTGCAGGTTCCTGGGCTTTGCAGTTCGTCAGTTCTCAGACAAGGACCTCTGTCACGAGAAGGTTGTTTATGATCAGGAATTGAAAGAAGCCTTGTTTATCCTCACTCCGCAGTCAGAAGAGGTATAGCCTTGGAAAAGTCATTCTCAGGTACAGAGCTGCGGAGTCCTTGTTGCTGCACCAAGAGGGATACAGAAACCTATGCAGAATTCAACCCCATCCCTAATTCTGTCTCCACAAGTGGATGAGCCAAACTTTATTCCTCTTAAAGAGTTTTGCAAAGCTCTTGCTGCAGCACTGCAAAGGATCTGGCTCTGAGATCAGCAACCCTGGTGTTGACCAGGAGCACCTCTCGCTTTCTCACTCTGCTCGCTGGTGCAGACAACAACTCTGAGTGATGCTGCTAGACAAATGGTGGGAAGGGGACACAGCCGCGGCATTGTGGAGGACGTGCAGATGACTCATCCGTTTAAACAGCTAAAAGCAGATTTCTCCAGCAGCTACAGAAGGAGATGATCCAATTCACGCAGAAGATAATTGCCAGGGCTCTCAACAGAAGGCAAGGGCTCTGCAGCAGAAGAGATGGTGCTCACACGAGACCATGAAAGGCCTTGAGGAACACAAGTGGCAATGTTTTCTCAACCAAACACAGCCGAGCTCTGTTATCTAATTCACAAGCTATAGATTCTGTGTTGCCCAAGGGGAGGAGATTGCATTAATTAGTTATGAATCAATTGATCTGCTGCTATTTCAGGAACATCTACCTCATGGCTCTGTAATAGAGATGATTCCCAAACAGCAGCTCCCTTACTTAACACAAGTCACCCCTGAAGAAGAGCAGGGCAAGGGCCTGCAGCACAGGGCACTTTCAGGATGCAGGGCACACTCATACAAGGTACTGACCGTATCTATTCCTCACCTTGTTCTTGCACCCCAACCTGTAACAGCACAAAGCAGTTGTGAACTGTCACCACTGGGAATAAGATTGTGTTGCACCCATCTCACCCTGGCAGAAATGAGGACAGCAGGTAAAAAGCACTAACAAAATGGGCCAGGGGCTGCTCCCCTGCGGGGATAAATTCCAGAGTGATATCGTCTAAATGACAGGGAAGGAAGGTCATCTCTCCCTCTCTTTCTGTTCACATACAAGGAAAAATACACCCACTTCAGGTACGGCCAGAAGAAGGGATGCAGACCTCCAGATAGCAACCAACACGCATTAAAGAAGACCTCAGGGATCTCATACAGAGTTGTTGGCAGACAGCTGCAGGACTAAATACATGCTTTATACCCTTTTTGCAGCCCTGGACTGTTCTAATATTTTGGGGCTGACCCTGCATTTGGCCCCTTGTATTTGACATGGGCAGTAGTTTCCTATTTTGAAATGCATAACCCAGTTGGTTTCCCATCAGAGATCTCTGTGGCTTCCTCCCAGTTTCATCTTCCATATGACCTGAAAGTGCATTAAAGTGTTGAGATTAACATTTCTTTTAAAAAAAAAATGTAAACAAGATACTTGGCATGCACTAGATGACACTGCTCATTAATGAACCTGGACCACTATGGCAGGGTGTAAAATCACTCCTAGGGTTCTGTTTAGACCCTCCCAAAAGCCACAGTTCAATCCAGGCAGTTGCTACACTTCCTATAAATATTGAATGTCTTATAGAACACAAAAGCATGGTTTTTTTCCTCATTTATCACCCTAGACCAGATCCACAGCAAGCAAGTCTGCATGTGTAAAAGATCAATGGCATATTGCCAGTTTATATCCACCACAGCCCAAGCCCAAAGTATCTGGTGGATGCTCACTCTGTGTGCTCTGTGTAGGAAGCACACACAGATTTCTTTCTGAGCCGTCACAATGGAAACTGTCCCTGTATGTGACCCTTTCCATCGCTGCACAGTAATCAAAACCTCAGCGTACAAAGAGCTTGTCCCTGCTCTATTGAAGCCAGTCATAAACTCATATTCAGCCCCTTCGGGTTGGGAATCTGGCCTAAAACAGCATGAGGAACCAACGAATATCTGAGATGTACTTTGGGACTACCCCACCTTGCACCTGCTAGAAGATGAACCATCAATTAATTAAAAGCAGTCTGGATATGGCCTAGAGACCCTGGTCTGAAAATTGAAGGCAGAAGTTTACATTTTCCTCGTCACTTCTTCTCCTCTCGAAGATGTTTAAGGATTTTTGTCAGTTTATGAATGTACCTCCCTGCTCTGAGACAAGTTCAGAGACGATTTAGTTTTCCAGAAGCCTTCTTTTGTAGACACGTGTAAGACAACAGGAATCCCACTCATCAAAGTCTTTCTGCTACTCTGTGTATCCGAAACACAATTACCTACCAGCATACCATTCCTGCCTTCAGCTTCTCTCCTAACTAATTAAATTCTTTGTCAGTCATCAATTCTCTCAGCATAAGAAGGGTCAAAAGGTGACCTGTGCTCGCGGCAGATTTGGGGGGGCGGGAGAGGAATCCATTTATAGGTAAGAATTTGCCCACGATGGTCTACATTTGCAGGGGATGCTTTCCAGTCACTTTGTTGCTAATAACAATCTGTCAACATTTATCAAATTTGTGTCTAATCATCTCATCTGCAGTGTCTTTTATTTTAGCAAAACATCAAACTAGAGGATATTAAAGAAAACATCTAGTCTTGCACAGCTCTATTCAGCAAAAGATATTGAGGCTTTTTATGCAGAAAGTGTATATCATTATAGCCGTTTTACAAACAGGAAAATGAAAGCACGGAGAGATTAAATGACTTGCTGGAGGTAGCAGAGCAGATCACTGGCTGGGCCAGAAACAAACTCAAGTGCCTCGAGTGCTGCTCCACTGCCCTGGATGACACCAAGGAAGGGCCAGCTCATTCAGCACTGAACACAACCACTTCTCAGCTGAAGCTTCATTGTGAGAACTGCATACCAACGGTACACGGCAATTCAGGACAACTGCCACCTAGACACTCCCTCTGATTTGTGTCATCCATCTCTAATTCCCACCCCACAGTACTCAGTTGGTAAACACCTGAATTCAGATTCCATCAGGACAATAACATCATCCCATCACCAGCCGAGCCTGTTTGACTAAGTGCCTGGCGTTTCTGCTTCGCTCTCATCCACTCCTCACGGCTTCCAGCAACACACCAGCCCCCAGCCAGGAACCGCAGCCATCTGCCCCTGTGCCCAGTGAGCAGCCGTGTTCAGAAAGTCCAGGATGGAGCAGCAGGCAGGGAGCAGCTGCAGGAAAGGAGAGCAGAGAGGCAGGGCAAGCAGCCACCAGGCGTGCAGCAGCTGCGGCTTCAGCCTAGGATGTGCTGCAGCTGAGCACCAGCCTGGCACTGAGAGGTAGCAAAGCACTGGGATGGGGACAGGGACACAGCCCGACAGTAGCCAAGGGTTAGGGCAAAGACAGAAGCTTCAGGGCTGGTCGCAAGGAGGGAAAAGAAAGGGCTGGCCTTGATCTCTGCGCTGTCTGAAGTGCCCCTATAGGGAAACATCAGGATTAGAAGGTTAATAAAAGCACTGTGCCTTGTGGCCTACAGCTGCTGACTGAATTGATCCAGCTCTGCCCATAGTGACTTGCTGCGCAAGCACAAGGCATGCATGAAACATTGGTTCAACGCTGCCCTCGAAGGCAGCATGCCAATTACTGCACCTAGTGCCAGCCCCAGCAGCAGCTCTTGTACAAGGGGAGCAGTGGCTGAGGGGACTCGGAGGAACTCATCACCGAGATCTAAGCTAATCCGAATTACATTTGCATTTCATTTAGATTTAATAAGATAGTTATTGTTTGCTAATTTTGTGCCAATTGATTACCGCAGCAACATATTTATTGAAGAGGAATAATTCAGCTGAAGATGCATATCCGACTCATCTCAATTGAATTAAGCAGATTCAAAGCGATGTAGTGTCGTGGAGCACACATCCTCCAGCCTGATGCATGCACTTTGCAAAAACTGCTACATGCTGGAAGAAGATTGCTACACTCTGGTCCACAACAATCTGTGCCCAAGAGGAAGCACAAGCCACAAAGGACTCATGTGTAAGACACTGGAAGTCTACGTGTGAGCCCACAAGTGCTGAAAGCCACAGAGCTATGTTCTGTGAGGGCTCCACGCAGTGCCAGTAGGGCAACTTCTGCCAAGAAGAGATGCACACACAAACACAAACATGCAAACATACAAACAGGTGGAAAAGTACACAGAAAGTCACTTCCAAACCTGGAAGCTGAAATCATGAGAGCCACTGTTGCCATCCAATCCATGTTTTCAGTAAAAAGCAAGTTCTCACGTCTGCAAGACTCCACAGAGAGCTGAAAAAGTGGGAGGTCTGGCAAAGGTCACCCCTACGGAAGCTGAAGCAGAGGCAGACAATTCGCAGCTTGCATGCCAGCTCTGAAAAGGAGATCTGGGGTATGTGGGGATGGGGGAAAATTAAATCCCATTTGATGGATATGAGAAACTAAATGATCCTCTTCATGATGGTCTTCGCACACAAGCAGCTGCAAATCAGAGGATTGCTCCAGCCGGGAAATGTCAATTGTATGGAAATGTCATCTTCATTGCAGAGCTCTCCTGGGGCTGCTGGAAGCTGCAATTCAATTGCATTAATTTCCATCCCTCTCTCCCCATCTCCCTTTCTCTTTTAGTTTTCAATCTTTTAACCTTTATAAAAAAAAATAAAAACCGAGCATATTTTCTGCATTCAGTAACATTTTGTAGCTATAATTGTGCAGAAAGGTTAAAGAGTTTAAATTAGAAAGGTTGCTCCAGGATCATTGTGCAGCTGGATTCACGCGTTGCCTTCAGTTTAGAAAGTTAAAGATAGCACTGAAGAGCTTCCCCTTGCTGAGGCTGAAGCCTCCAGCATTTCAGTAAATGCTCAGTCCTTATTTTTCAAATAGCCCAAAGGCTCCCACATCTCAGGAGATTTTCAACAGCGAAATTTGTAAGTTGAGTTCAAACTGAAGAACAGATCAAGAGGAAGGAAATATGGAAAATATGAACACAGCTGAAGGCATTCCCCAACAGGAGGCCACTGCACTCAGAGGGGAGTCTCCAGACCAGGGGAACTGCCAGTCGGGAGCTCACGGCACCTCCAAAGCACCCAGGCATCAGGCAGTTAGAGTTCACACTTCCCACTTTGGGCATTCTCCACTTTCTTTGCCCCTATCCCAGGTAAACCTTACCTCGCTTCATAGGAAAATAGAGTAATGTATGCCGCCGTGTTGCACTGCAGGAGGAACAACAAAGTGCACGGTGGGGACAAGCAGAAGGCTGGTCAGGAGAGAGGGATTACGTGCATTACAATTGATTTTCCACTGTTAATGAACCATGAAGTGCTTGTGATTGCATCTTGAAGAGATTTATAATTATTCATTGAATCTCAGAAGATAATTAAACTTCATTAAACACAGACATGACAAGCTTGCACAGTAAGAATAAGCCCTGGAGCAGGTTTCTGATAGAAGAGGGAGATACGGTGTTGGGAGATGATAAAGAGAAGCGGGGGAAATAAGAGGGTTCTTCACTAAAAACAATTTTGTCCAAATGAGAAACTGCTGCCCTCAATGTATTTTTTCTCCTGTTTTTCCATCGTTTTTAAGGGAACTTTGCTTTCTCTTTGACACCTCGTAATCACACCATGGCTTCTGCCTGACATTAAGGGTGCTTATAAAATCCACTTACCTATTCTGCACCAGTTGCTGTGTGAAAATGCTCTACAGCTTTAGAGGCAGTGGGCACTGGTCTTTCTGCATGTTTACCAAAGTGGCTGCGATGTAAAAACCCAGATTATGGAAGGAGCTAGGGAGAAGCAAGCGGAGGAGGTAGCAGGGATGGCAGTTCTTCACATGGACCAGAATTCCCAAATAGTTCATCATGTGAGATAGAAAGGGAGCGTGTGGCTCTTCCAATAAGGCCAGCCTTAGCTTGGGACCCTGTGAGAATTTAGACCATACAGTCCATATTCCAGAGCTTTATTAGGATATAATGACTCACATACTACAGGCTACTTGATACAATCAGTACTAGTTTAAATGATGTCCTAGTTAGATAGAAAGTGTTTGACTAGAGATAAGCAGAATCTAAGAGTATCTCAGAAAAGAAAATTATTCATCAAAGAAGGAAGCCGCTGGAGAAGGAAAAATCTAACAATAGTGTGCACAGCTGACAATCAAAGGAATCTTGTCCAGTCAGCAGCAGTAACTGAAGCCATTAACCAAGGGTAGCATTTGTTCAAAATGTTATTGTTGTGCTATTGGGAGCTGTCAGTGATCACCATGCCCCACCAGGTGAAAATCTGCATCCTCAAATGCAGTGAGAGAAGCCACTTACTGCAGTACTCTGTCTTCTGCTCTTTCTAAGCCAAAAACCCCTGCTGCCTTGGCTTAGGGTGATCTCTCTGCCTTTTGCTACGCTGAATCTCCAGTCCCCTGTATAACATCATCTGCCTGATCTGCCAGGTGTTGTGCAGCATCAGGCTCAGCTAAACACCCGACTGCTGGGGCACCACCGCTACTGCAGAGCCCAGAGGTACGTGCTCACAAAGCAAGCAGGAGGCTATCTGTAGGGGAAGTCAGCCTGGAGAACAGGACGGAAATCTCAAAGTTGCCCAGTACGCTCTCTGTTCCTCTCAGAGGGCTCTCTTTTCATTACTTCCCTCCTAAAACTGAACATCAAGAGTTTTCAGCCCCGAGGCAGTCTGATTTTATTAAGAACTGGGAATGTTGACATGATATAAGAAAGACCCAGAGAAGATGCTTCTCCCACCAGGCTGACATAACTTTGCTGAGCACACATGCTCTGCAGAGCACAGTGCACAGGGGATGAGACAATGCAGTTTGTGCTATATTTCTGGCAGGAACATCTCTTTCCCATGCACACCCAGGGGAACAACTGAGCCCTACAGCTACATCTCTCTCATCTCTGCTTCATTTCCTATTCTTGCCTGACATAGCACCTCCTCTTTCCCTTGCCTCAGACCGACGTTAGAAATACAGGCATGGTATAACTGCAATCAAAAGGTGGTAGCTAGCATTTCACCACAGTAACGTTGCCAGAGACACCCAGCGTACACAGCCCAGCACAATAATGGGCACAGACGAAACCTAAGCAGACGAAGCAGCTGAGAGCTGTTACTTATTTTCTCCCCTAGACAGTGTCTTTGGTTTGGGTACACAGAGAGGGATTCAGGTCTATCAGGCCTAATTTCAAATTGGTGCAGTTCAACTAGCGAAAATTCTTTCACAGAACTCCGTTTGTTTAATCATTTTGTTAGCCAATTAAGCTAAACTGATTTAAGCAAGGAGCGAGCCAGTCTTGCTGTGTATACCCAGAGCACTTGCTCCAGTTTAGCTGACTGAATTTAAAATCAGGTTCAGGAAATCAGTGCAAAGCCTACAGAGGGATTTCCAGCCTTTTCAGAGAAGAGAAAGGCCGAAGGGAGACTGTCTCCACCCTAGACTCTTCCTGTCTTCTTCTGCAATGAATCACACATCCCAGCTTTGCAATGAATGAGGTTTCTGAAGGCAGCGTTTACTCTGGCTCTCACCCCTGTGCTGTAGCACCATGTGTTTTACAGCATTGTCAAACATAATGATTCCTACCCTGGAGAGAAATTGGGTCCCATTTTATATTTTATTGCCTCAGAAAGGACATTTTTTACTTTCCACAGTCCACAGTTGGCAGCAACAGCCCCATAAATCTTGCCAAATGCTTTTTGTTGATATATTGTCCGGCAAGAAGTCTGTGAGGCTGGGGCCAGCATGGAGTAAACAAGTTAATGGACCCCTGATCCATGTCTGAAGAGGGAGAGCAGCAGGGATAAGGAGTGCTGCAAAGTCACTGCAAACAAAGTCCAGCAGCTGGCAGGTGAGCTAAGAGACCTCTGGGAGTTTGTTTCCCTTGCTTCATCCAGAATAACAGGAAGCAGCAATGTTTCCTGGCATCGAACTTACCCATGAAAGTGGACCTTCCACCAGAAAGCTCACCCCTGGTGCCAACTTACTTTGCCAGTCAGTTTTATGTCTGCTGCGAGAGCTCTGGCCAGCTCTGATAGGGCACAGCGGTGGGGAAACCTGTGGGAGTCCCAGTGCAAGCCAGCAGAACTCGCTGAAACCAGCATAAAGGAAAATTGGAAGGAAGTGCAAAACAAGAATATATTTGTGCCGGTGAATGTGTCTGCGTAGGAATGGATTTCACAGCTGAAGGGACAAAGTGCACTGGAATTGCATGCTGTGAGCACAGAGGAATAAAGACAGGGGAGAGAACCTCCCTGCCCACAGGGAGAAGGCTCATTGCAGTTGCTGTGCATGCGTCCTGATAGGAGAGCTAGCACAGGCGAGATTGTTAGATGTAATCGTGTTGGACATGGCTGCAAGCAGTCCCTGTACAGCAGATGAACATGTTTGTAGTCACAGGGGTGTATTTTGGTACCTGTTTCTAAACGTACATGGGCAGTGATGGAGGGGAAGATGTTTGCTCTTGCATTATGCGAGTACCCAACATTTGCCCTGTACGTGTGTTGGCTGGCTTAGGAGTAGGAGTGTGTGTAGGTGACGTGGTCTCCTTGTGTATTAGCACATGTATATATAGACACGCCGTCCTTGAGCCAAGGCCTCCTTCCTAATAGACTTATTCTTTGTGGGTGATGACAGAGCCCCTGCCTGAGAAAGAGATGTTCAGCTTGATTCCTCTGGGCAGCTAATGAACCGCTTCCCTCCTCTCCATCTTTGTCCCTGTGCTCCTCCCCGAGCTCCAACAGCACTTTGTGTGTAATGAAGAGATAATGCCATAATGACTTGATATGTTACACTCAGCCCAGGCATAATGCCTTGGAACAACTAAGTGCCACGGTGCAAATGCTCTAGCAGCTCAGCTGGTCATGTCCAGTTAATACAAAGCCCCGTATGCCTCTCCAGGCAGAGGAACTATTCAATGGAGCTTCACTGCACAAAACAGAACCAGATCTCACACTGCCAAATGTCCCGAGCTTTACTGCCCCACGCTTTGCCTCCAGCCATGGGGCAGGAATGCAGCTGTATAAACACAGCCTGTACCAGTCACCATGGCTGGCTCTGATTCCTTATGAACTGAAAAATCTCCCAAGGCCTCAAGAACAAAAATACTGCTAACCCTGGCTGGAAGCATAATGAACAGGGAGAAAGATTGATTGCTGTGGCTGTAATTAAGTGAGAGGCTTTGACAGCCTCATAAGCCGCAAAAGCCAAACCAGAGTCCTGATGTGGAATTACCATGGCATGGCCTCCCTCGCTGCACGCCGTCACCTTCTCCTTTTAGGGCCAGGGCCTTAGGATTCTGAGCACGCAGCTGCCCTGCTCCAGGTTTTATAGGCTAAAAGTCATTTTAGGGGAAAATGGAAGAAATGAGCCTCCCACTGCTGAGCGCGATAGGAAGTTCAGGGACCGACTACGTGTGGGAAGGAGAAGCAACTGTCGAGCTGCCTCCCACCTTGCGCCTCACCTGGTTATGAAGTGTCTCTCCAACACGAAGCACATGGCTTTGCATCCATTTATAGCTTGTGAATGGTGTCTCATATCCAGGACAGAAGGGCGTGGGGAGTGGGGGAGGAAGAAAGAGGGAATAATTACCCACCAAGGACTTGAATCCGATGAGATTTACACCCTTCCTTGGCCATAAACATTCTGGAGAGCTCTAGAGACATAAACACG